>NC_140607.1:16056241-16656241 GCF_057381915.1 Diplotaxodon limnothrissa
ATTATTAAAGGAAAAACACATCATTATTATACTTTGGGAGACTTTTCAAGTACCTTTGCTTTACTTGAGTATTTATTAGTTAATATTTCTGAGTATTAATAGTATTATTATTTATTCTGAAAACTTTTCACTTATATTCCCTACATTTTTACACAAATATCTCTACTTTCTATTGCTGTATATGTATCTGTATATGATGTGAAGTTATGGGTTTTTTTTCTGGTTTAAAGATTTTTTTAAAAGTATAAACAGCACACCTGGCAATATGTTGTTTAATTCAGCTCTGCAAATTCATAAAGAGGAGTAAACCTCAGCAGTGTAGATCAGTGTAGATTTTCACAAAGAAAATCTACTAGAGTTCATGGAAATTATTGTGAGTTGTGATTCTTTTCCCCACGCATGATCACTAAAACCCCCATCTGCCGAATCCCACTTTAACCCCTGACTATACTCACTTTTCTGTTTACGTGTGGAGGCAAAGTCACCTTCTAAAATTTAGGCAACTTAAAATAGAGGGGTTTTTTTTAAGTTTTTAGTTTTCTTTGTTTGTGTTCAAGGTGATTTAATGCATTAGAATTAGAAATTCAATTGAACTAGAGTTCTAATACAATTCTAATATTGTGTTATATTGAATAGCATGAAGTCCTTTGCACAGATGGAAATGCCCAACAAAGAGCTGCTTTTAATGTATTATTTTGAGATTTCAGAGCCTGTACTTTTTCAGTTTTACTTGAGTAAGAAGTTGAATCAGTATTTGAGCTTTTTGAGCATTTTTTAATTATGTAGCTGTACTTCTACTTAAAAAAGAATGTCTGTACCTTTGCCAACTCTAACCCAGCAGGGATCAGATAATAGTAGACTAAGCTGCTTCACACTTGGTGGGTGTTTTACGGATGCAAAAGAAATTCCAGCATCGAGGGGATGAAGTTGCTTGGAGCAGTAGTTCTCGTAACTTGTGCGCGTGTGTGGTGAAGTTTTAATATTAAAACATTATTAGAAGAATAGTTAAATTACAACAGAAACTATGTAAAGCTGGTTGTGATGGTCAGAGAGCAAGTAGATGGACATAGTGGTGTCAGCCATTGGTTTTGGACACTGCACACTGATATTATATGAAATACTTTTGAGCTTTTTATATTTTAAACGCGATCTCACCTGGACAGGAGGATAGATTAAGTAATCAAATTACAATTATGAACGTTATAGTTGCAACACAAATAAATATTGCTGTGGCAGTTTTTATAAAGGCATGTCACTGCAGCACACTTTCAGCTCCAAATACAACCAAGCTATGACAGGTTATTGTTAGAAAAGAACAGAAAATTTAACGACATGTGACTTCAGTCTTGTAAAATGTTACACATGATTTTAATTGAAAGCTGTCATCCCTAGTCAGCCTGCTACCAAAACATATTTTCCTCATTGATTTCCTTCCTTTCTGATTTGTTGGTTTTCCCAAATCTTAATCTGAACCCAAAATTATTTTTTTTAAAAATCACCAGGAGCCTCTTGTTTTTGGCAGTTATCCAACCCTTGAGAATACCTTTATTAGTGATATGATCTATGCCTTTATTGTATAATCTATGCCTCAAACCGTCCTTTCTGTAACTTAGACTGAATACAAGTCATAAAACAGACTTGTTACTCAAAATTAGTGACTGAGACCATATCGAGAACATTTATAATGAGGTAAAAAGCAAGGGTCGTTTTCTGTAAACTTTTGTAGGCTTATTAGTATTTTTGCAACTTATTGCTCCATTTTGGCTTTTAAAAAGAATGTAGGTTTAATGCACATTCACACTGGCTTCACGGTGGCCATATAGGGGACACTAAAAATATTGGAGTGGCACACCAAAAACAGAATTTTCATTTTTATTATGCTGTTCTCAAAAATAGGTTCCTTGAAAAATATGACAAAAAAGAGAGACAGAAAAGAATTATATCCATATATTCACTTCCACTTATCCTTTTTCAGGGTCGCACTATCCCAGCTGTTTTAGGGCAAAAGGCAGGGTACACCTTAGCCAGGTCACTAGTCTGTCGCAGGGACACAGACAGCCATTCGCACTCACATTCACACCTATGGACAATTTAGAGTTTCCAATTAACCACTAACTGCAGGTCTTTGGACTATGGGAAGTCCACACAGAAAGACCCCTGATGGTGGAACTGAACTCAGGACCTTCTTGCTTCAACAAGGCTAACCACCTTGCCACCGTGTTGCCCTGTCTAGTTAATTTCCTTTTATTAAAGTTAATATCTCTGAAAACAGGTACATATGAAAACCAAATAATAATAATAATAATAATCTGTTTTAAGCAGGAACAAATAAGTTAATGTTTCAGCTCATTGCAGGGTGTTTTCCTCTCTTTTGTGCTCACTTTTATTAGAATTATTAATTAATTATTACCAACATAGGACAGCCTTGCAAGGCTGTGTCTGGTGGCGGATGTGTCTGGAGCAGATGTGTAAAGTCCAAAGTGGCCCCAGTGTTATAGGAGCATTAAAGCATTATAAGACAACAACCGCCTGCATGGCTGCAATTTGAAACCTGACGTGTGTACACGTAAAAAGAAGAACTCACTTTTGTAGGGAATTGTGAGGTCATGGAGCATGTCAGTTGTTTAACACACAATAGGAACATTTATAGATTTTTTCCTTCCCCTGAAACCGGTTCATTTCTCTTGTATTTAATTAATTGTAGTTTTTACACTGAAACAGTGGCTTTATTATTGGTTTAATGAAAAGCTGAAACGGAACAGGATCCGGTGTTACTGTCACTGTCATCATTCACCGATCTGGAGTTCTGAAAGTGAAAGTCGGTTACTAATTGTATTTTTCTTGTTATTTACAGTTTTTTAAAAAAGAATTTAGCAAGGGATAGGGGGTGTGCAGACGGGTGGCAGGGAAATTCCTTAGAGCAAATCGCATCATTACATTACCTCTTTCAATGATGAGGATGTACACATCCTGGACAGGGGGGATCGCCGGTTTGAGCGGAGTCAAGGAGGCTGTTTACGTGAAAAGGGAAAGACCATCTCTGAATCGAGGAGGGGGCCTACGGGTACATCTTTCACCATCTTGCAATGCTGTGATTGCAGCCATTCCCCAACTCTCTGAGAATAGTACTCATGGCCATTGATCAGTGGTTGTTGATCAATGGTCATGAGAATTTGCATAATCATGATGAAGGAACTGACCTCCCAGCACATTGTTCATTCAGTGGTGCTGATTTCAGTCAATAAGCAAATGTACGATAAGATTGGAGAAACCTGCAGTCAGCTGAGACTGAAGAAGTCATTTGGATGAGTGACGAAACGTTTCTCCCACTCAATACGCTATGTCCAGATGAACAGAATCAACCTTTGAAGAATGAAAGTCATGAAATACACACATATATATATATATATATATATATATATATATATATATATATATATATATATATATATATATATATATATATATATATATATATATATATATATATATATATATATATATATATATATACATATATATATATATATATATATATATATATATATATATAAACACCCAGCACGCCCATGCAGGCGGTTTATCCTTCAAGCTCGGGTCCGCTACCAGAGGCCTGGGAGCTTGAGGGTCCTGCGCAGTATCTTAGCTGTTCCCAGGACTGCGCTCTTCTGGACAGAGATCTCCGATGTTATTCCCGGGATCTGCTGGAGCCACTCGCCTAGCTTGGGAGTCACCGCACCTAGTGCTCCGATTACCACGGGGACCACCGTTACCTTCACCCTCCACATCCTCTCGAGCTCTTCTCTGAGCCCTTGGTATTTCTCCAGCTTCTCGTGTTCCTTCTTCCTGATATTGCTGTCATTCGGAACGGCTACATCGATCACTACGGCCGTCTTCTTCTGTTTGTCTACCACCACTATGTCCGGTTGGTTAGCCACCACCATTTTGTCCGTCTGTATCTGGAAGTCCCACAGAATCTTAGCTCGTCATTCTCCACCACCCTTGGGGGCATCTCCCATTTTGACCTCGGGACTTCCAGGTTGTACTCGGCACAGATGTTCCTGTACACTATGCCGGCCACTTGGTTATGGCGTTCCATGTATGCCTTGCCTGCTAGAATCTTGCACCCTGCTGTTATGTGCTGGATTGTCTCTGGGGCATCTTTACACAGCCTGCACCTGGGGTCTTGCCTGGTGTGATAGACCCCAGCCTCTATGGATCTTGTGCTCAGAGCTTGTTCTTGTGCTGCCATGATTAGTGCCTCTGTGCTGTCTTTCAGTCCAGCTTTGTCCAGCCACTGGTAGGATTTCTGGATATCAGCCACCTCCTCTATCTGCCGGTGGTACATACCGTGCAGGGGCCTGTCCTTCCATGATGGTTCCTCGTCTCCCTCCTCTTTCTTGGGTTTCTGCTGCCTGAGGTATTCACTGAGCACTCGGTCAGTTGGGGCCATCTTCCCAATGTATTCTTGGATGTTCGTTGTCTCATCCTGGACTGTGGTGCTGACACTCACCAGTCCCCGGCCCCCTTCCTTCCGCTTAGCGTACAGCCTCAGGGTGCTGGACTTGGGGTGAAACCCTCCATGCATGCTAAGGAGCTTTCTTGTCTTTATGTCAGTGGCTTCTATCTCCTCCTTTGGCCAGCCTATTACCCCAGCAGGGTACCTGATCACGGGCAGGGCGTACGTGTTGATGGCCCGGATCTTGTTCTTACCATTCAGCTGACTCCTCAGGACTTGCCTGACCCTCTGCAGGTACTTGGTGGTTGCAGCTTTTCTAGCGGCCTCTTCATGGTTCCCATTCGCCTGCGGAATCCCCAAGTACTTGTAACTGTCCTCTATGTCTGCAATGTTGCCTTCTGGTAGTTCAATCCCCTCAGTTCTGACTACCTTCCCTCTCTTTGTTACCATCCGACTACACTTCTCCAGTCCGAACGACATTCCAATGTCATTGCTGTATAGCCTGGTAGTGTGGATCAGTGAATCGATGTCTCGTTCACTCTTGGCATACAGCTTGATGTCATCCATGTACAGGAGGTGGCTGACAACTGCTCCGTTCCGTAGTCGGTATCCGTAGCCAGTCTTGTTAATGATCTCACTGAGGGGGTTCAGGCCTATGCAGAACAGCAGTGGGGACAGAGCATCTCCTTGGTTGATCCCGCACTTGATGGTGACTTGTGCTATGGGCTTGGAGTTGGCCTCTAGTGTTGTACGCCACATCCCCATTGAGTTTCTGATGAAGGCTCTTAGGGTCCCATTGATCTTGTACAATTCTAGGCATTCCAGTATCCAGCTGTGGGGCATTGAGTCATAGGCCTTCTTGTAATCAATCCAGGCAGTGCACAGGTTGGTCAGTCTGGTCTTGCAGTCTCGGCTGATTGCTCTGTCTACCAGTAGCTGGTGTTTTGCGCCTCTGGTATTCTTGCCAATTCCTTTCTGTGTCCCGCTCATGTATTGACCCATGTGCCTGTTCATCTTAGCCGATATGATGCCTGACAGGAGCTTCCATGTAGTACTGAGGCAGGTTATTGGTCGGTAGTTGGACCAATAACTACCGACCAATAACTGTGCGTAACTGTAACTTGTTAAAAATGAATCCTACCATTTCCAAGATATATATATATATATATATATATATATATATATATATATATATATATATATATATATATATATATATATATATATATCTTGGAAATGGTAGGATTCATTTTTAACAAGTTACAGTTACGCACATTTCATGTCATTAAATCGTGTATTTTATTTCTGGGGGACCGATAATAATCCAGACTTTTATCAATCCAGTCCATATTTTGCGTCATTCTCTGTCTGACGCGCCACGATCAGGGTTGCCAGTTTGGTAGAAACAGCAGGCCTGACTGAGCCGCTTGAATTTAGGGCCTAGAAAGGGAGGGCGCGGAGCCTAACAAGGCAACGAAGCGAACAAAAGGAAGTGGCTTTTACGAGCTAAATGTTTATGTTTAATATAACCTCTTTCATTGCCCGGTAAATACGCCGTTCTTATATTTGCTTTGCTCGAAGCAGGAGCTGAAGCCGTCGCGGACAACATGGAGTGATCAAAGTAAGAGGTAATGAGCGGTACACCATTTGCTTAGCTTGTAGCTCGCTATGATTATGCTAGCATGCTAGGTCATTACGCAGCTTTCAGTCGCGGGTGAATTTGCGAATGTATTTGTGATAAATATTGAACCTATTACACTTAACCCACGTATTAAGTGGAATGTTTTGGTTATTTGCCACACGCGACTCAATATGTGGTTTATAATGGCAAAATAATATCCAGTACATGGTAGAAGCTAATAGGTGGTGCTTAAAGAGTATAAACGTGTTAAGCGTCAGTCTGACTCTGTACCAGGACTGAAACTGTTTCGCTATCGCTCGTAGTGCTGTTGTTGTTAGTGCTTTTATTGTTGCTTTGTGGCTTTTTAGGCTGTTGTTGTTGGGTTTTTTTTAAATCAATAACTTATAAATAAGTTATATTTGGAAAATAGCGTAAAGCCCTGGAGCTCAACGCATTGTCAGTATGCATAAAAAAACTAGAAATTGTGTAAGTGCAGACCCTTGAATGTGCTCGCTTCCACAGAGCTGACTGTAGTTCAGTTATTCCGTTGTCTTTCTGATATGTCAACACTTAAAGGGCTTTAAAGGCTTTGTCTGGAGCTATTGCCCTACCACCAACTTTATGGATTTATGATGTAAGAGTTTCAATATTAAAATTGATACAAATCTTCTCTCTCACACACACACACACACACACACACACACACACACACACAGTTTTCCTCCCACATATGTGTGCGTGGGCGTGTGTGTGATTTCTATGTTTCACAACTAATATTTCTGTAAAATTAGCAATACCACTTTAAGATAAAGTCATTTTTTGGCAGACAAATTTGATAATATTCTTCGATTATTTTGCATAAAATACAAAAACAATTCTTCCCTTCTTTCCCAAGTTTGTCCTGAATCAGCACCAGTTGTTAAGGTCTTCCCGGGGCCCTTTGGGGCCCAGGAAGAGGATGCATCGTGGTGGAGATAAAGACTTCCAGACCTCAGCTCGAAAGATGGGCACATCCTTGTTGTTCCAGCTCTCAGCCCATGAAAGAGAGTTAGATTTAGTATTTCTGGACCACAGCTATGCCAAACCATGGAATGCCCACCCAGATGCCAGCAGTGCTCGACCCACGAGGACGCTGTTTGTTACCCCACGTCGCCAGCCTGAACCCGTTTTGTGAGTTAAAAATGCTCCTATTAGGCTGCTTCTCTTTAGCCATGGTAAAATTAGTAATCTGATGCACATTTTTAATCACTTGTAGTGATGCGGTATTTTTTTTCTTTGTCTGCAGAGATTCAGATTCTTTAATAGATGTGGAAACTGTAACGCCAACACCTGTTTTTCTATATGATAACCACAAAGCCCTTAGTGTGATGAAGGAGTGCGAGCGGCATGTCCTGTTTGCTCGTACAGTTGCTGAGAGTCCGCCGCCCCCTGATGACTGGGAGGAACATGTAAACAAGTAAGCAACCACCTCAATGCTCCACCTTTTATCATGTAACGTTATCCACTTGCAGTAAATCTCTTTGAAATAATTCTGCTTCAGGACTGGATGGACAGTGGCCCAGAACAAATTGTTCAACAAGGTCATTAAAGCTCTGCAAGCGGAAAGACTAGCCCGTCTGGCCAATGAAAATGTAAGTCTTTTTTGTTGTTTGTTTGTTTTGGGTACTAAAGGGTACTAAGAATTATTCACAACTTCTTTGTTTGACTGTGGGAAAAGATTTAACAGTTGAAATGATATATTATATATAATAATGGCACTTTGTGCCAATATGTTGTTGCCTAATATCTAAATATGGATATACACAGCTGATGCAATAATAGAATATGTTCCTGCATCAATAAATTAAGAACATTTTTAAATGGAGTCTGTTCTGTTTGTGAAGCCCATAAACAAACACACTTGTATATGAATGTCTGATTTAATTATCTGTTCAGTTTTACATATGTGGCTGCAGCTAAGTTATGAGGATAAGTTACTGCTGTTTGAGATTTGCAAAAGATGCATTCAAGCCCAATGGGGGTTGGATGCTAAGATCTGTAATACATTGTAGTTCATCACAAAAAGTTTGTAGTGAAGCACCCCCTGTTTGACTTACTAAATAGCAGGACAGACTTGCTGCAGTTATTCTCCCCAAGCTTCGTTAACATAATCCTCCCTTTCATTCTTATTTTTTGGCGGGGTTCATTTTAGTTTTTCTTTCAGGGCTTCAGGTGTCTAAAAGTGTTGTGCAGCCTCGCTCTGGCCCTCGGGTCATGTTTTGCCCGTGTGTGATTTAGGTTTTGAGTCCCTAGTTCTGCCCAGAGAAATTCATGCCCTATTGCTCCTTTGGTTAATAAATTTAATAAACAAAAATGAAGAAAGCTACCGGGTGATGCACTGATGGATAATCTGTTCACACAGAAGCAACTGAAAGCATGAGAGGAGAAATTTACAAAAGTTTTTTACCATATGACAACTAATTTTAGGGCTTACCATCTGAACTCGCCAGCTGAGTGATAGTGGGGATCCCTGGTTCTGTAGGTTATATTTCAGACGTAAAAATGACTGAATTGTTCTGTGATCTTGTTTCTCACAGACTTCCAATGAGCCAATTTTGCGAAGGATAGCTGTGGACAAGTGTGCGAGGAAGGTGCGGCATGCGCTGGCCAGTGTGAACTGGGACACCAAACTGACACAGTGGTTACACACCACTCTAATTGAGTCTTTAAGCCTAGCCATGCTTGCTGCATACCTGGATGTGCTGCAGACTCTCAAAAGCAAGGTACGTAATTGAATAAAGAGTATGAACTGATGTACATTTTTCTGTTAGGCCTGTGCCAGAGGGATAGGCTACAAAGTTCAACCCAGCCAGGGTTTCTTTGCCTTAGCTAGCTCAATGGGTATCAGCCAGGTTTCTTGCTTCAGGATCTGCACATGCTCACATAAAAGGGGTGTTTCACGCATCATGTTACTCTTCTTTCGCACAAAATTTCTATGATTCCAGCCTGCTTCTGAGATGTTCTCAAATGATAATGATGGTGAAATGGTGATTTAACAATCTATAAAGAACATTAGAAAGTTCAGTGCTACACTATTGCAAATAAGACAAAAGATTAATGCTGCAGAAAATTTTTAATTTGGTGATTTAGTGCTCAAAGCAGTACAATAAAGATTTTAATTCAAGGTAATTGTTTTAGCTCTCAGTGCTGCTGTGTTTTTTAGTTTTTCCCTACGGTGACGGCTGCACATTAGAGCGCTGACACTTTAAACAGGATCCATTTAAACGTTAAGTATTACCGTCCCACAGACTAATAAAGGAAGTTTGGAAATTGCTTTCGTTTGCAGGCAGATTGAAGTGAAATAAATTTTATTGAATGAAGAGCTATTGCTGGTGTTAATTCTTATAGCTGCAGTTCCAGCAGTATAAAAGATAATCTGCAGTGATTTATTTTTAGTTTTTTATTTATTTATTCATTTATTTTCATTTTTCAACCCAAACTTGGCGTATAACCTGCTCCATTTTATGTGTTCAGCATAAATTACTATGGTGATTTGGGTTAACAGAGGGCCTCATTCATGACACAGAAAACTGACTTTAAGCTCAACACAGGTCGCCATTAATTAATGAGACTGTTGATTCATTGTTACGTTCCTCTGTCTGCTTAGTTGCCCTCGCTGATCGACAGAATGTTGCTGTCATCGGCAAAGACCGGCGCTCCAAGCGCAGAGGCGCTGTCACTGCTACTGAAACGGCCATGGGACCCAGCTGTTGGAGTTCTGTCTCAAAACAAGCCGGTAAAATTAAATCAGTCGCTTTCAGTTTTCAACAGAAAACGTTTTCATTTAACTTTTTGCACATGTGACCCCTGAATCCTTTTTTTTTTTTTTTTTTTTTTTTTTTCTCTCCTTGCAGAGCAAGCTTCCAGGATCCCCGCTCATCCTTATTGCACCATCAAGCCCAACCAATCCCGCCCTCTCCACTTCACGGAGAATGAGATTCTGGCAGTCACAGCTCTCCTTTTTTGGAAAGGTCAGATGTCCCATCAGATCAAATCTTTGTGTTTACAGAAATATTTTTCTTCCCTGTTTTGTCACAGAAAACTGCCTAAAACAGCTGTTTTTGTGTTAGGTCATCCCAATACACACTCATGTGAACAGCGGGGCCAATATTGGCATCACCCAGTGCCTAGAGCACATGTTGGGTACTGTCAGGGCCAAGGTCATGGAGGTAGGATGTTGGTTTTTATTTGATGCATTAGTGACTATAGCTGCGATGTGATTGTGATCTTTATTTTGTTAAATTCATGTAGATGAATGTGGCAGATTTTTAATTATGCACATTTCTAATTGTATTTATTAGGTAATGACTCAGATCACTGTCCAAACTAGAGATGCTATATAATGTTTTTTTTGTTTGTGCGTCTGTACCTGCACTGATTGCATGTTTTTTATAAATGTAACCACCAGGTTCACAGTCACTTTCCTCACAAACCCATTATCCTGGTCGGCTGGAACGCTGGGGCTCTTATGGCTTGCCATGTAAGACTTTTTACCATGTATTTATCATAGTGATTTAATGTGATGGCACTAATAAAAGTGCACTATTGTCAAAGGTGTGCAATAGAATACATTTTAATAATAAACTTTGACTCCAGGTGTCCCTGATGGAGTATTTGACGGCTGTGGTCTGTCTTGGCTTCCCCCTGCTAACAGTCAATGGGCCACGTGGGGTATGACCTAAAGCATTATCTAGCTTCAGCACTGGTTTTTATCTTTGATGTTTTACTCAACTGTTAGAAAAAAATACTGTCTTCTTCTTCTTCTTCTTCTTTCTTTTTTTTTTTTTAAAAATATAACTGAAAAACAAAACTTTGCTTGTGCCAGTTTTTCACATATTGCTGGTTTACAGGATGTGGATGACCCGCTCCTGGACATGAAGACACCAGTGTTGTTTGTGGTCGGCCAGAACGCGCTCCAGTGTAGCACAGAAGGAATGGAGGAGTTCAGAGAGAAGCTCAGGGCAGACAACAGCATGGTGGTGGTTGGAGGCGCGGATGACAATCTGAGGTCAGTCACAGCCTTAAAGATCTGAAAAACATAATATTTTAGCAGGGACCAGAGATGATGTTCAACGAGTCAAATGCAAGTAGATTCCTCATTATGTCAGTGAAGCTTGGAAGATATTCGCTTCACAGCAAGTAAATGCCTGTATCGAACTTATCACTGGGATGAGAAAGATTTACTCAAAAGCTTAATGTACAGTTTTGTGCACAAGTCCTTCTTTTCTATATATTTAGCTTTTAAAGTGCTCATGAGCAATCGTTCTCCAGGCTTTCTGAAGGTCTCACATAGTTTTTTCAGAACAAATTGACTGAAATTTTCAGACCAATGCTTGTACCTGACCACTTTCAAAAA
Organism: Diplotaxodon limnothrissa; assembly: GCF_057381915.1. Taxonomy (NCBI): domain Eukaryota; kingdom Metazoa; phylum Chordata; class Actinopteri; order Cichliformes; family Cichlidae; genus Diplotaxodon; species Diplotaxodon limnothrissa. Next base: position 16,067,717 of record NC_140607.1, read on the forward strand.
AATCTATGAATGGTTCAAAGATAAGAAGGCACTTAACTCAAGAGATGGCACATAAATGAGATAAGTTTGCTGGGCAATAATACAGTTTTTTGGGGGGGTTATATGGCATTTCTTTGCTCAAGTGTAACTACTTTGTTTGCAGCGTATATGACACTGAACTTCTTGATGAAATGTTCTGAGACCACATATATGTGATGCAAAAACGCATTTTAATAGTTTGAACAATTGATTGGCTACATGGTCAAGTATGACACTTAATATTTTTCCACTTCTGACTCTAAAACACTCCACAGAATCAATTCAGCAAAGATGAAATCAGAAGGACTGACGCAGACCATGGTGGACCGCTGCATTCAGGTGGGCCCTCATAGCTAGAAAGCATTTTTCATCTGCTGCAGTTTATATTTTGAATATTTATATTTTGTTCTTCTCTCACTGGTCTTTAGGATGAGATCGCTGACTTCCTTTCAGGTGTGCTTACACGGGCGGAGGGCCACGGTCATGGCTCAGGTGAGCTGAGAGACATGGACACAGAAAAGAAGAAAAGGCCTCGACGGGAGCTTCCCTTTGACATGGAGAGAGGACGACCATCCTCCCCTGCACTGAGAGTTCCTATCTCGCCGTCAGGATCTGAGGTAAGAAGTCTTCTGTATTTTTATGAAATAAAAAATGTTTTATGAAATGATGGTAAATTATACAATGGTGTGTATCATAACTGTTATCATTCAACAGTAGCTGTTGAGTTTTAATAATAAGACCTTGTATGGTGGAATTGCAGTCATAGCATCGTGTCTTATGATTGTAAGAAGCTACACTGTCTGCATATTAGTCACCAGGTGCTCATGTTCGCTCGATCCTCAGGATCTGTCTAGTGTCTGCAGCAGTCCCACATCCAGTCCCAAACCCAAGACATCTGGTCTTTCTCCGGCACAGAAGTCCAGCCTTATCACTGCTACACAGTTGCTCAAGACACACATGCAGCGCTCCGGCACAGTGCTCACTCACAAGCAGGCTCAAGGTCAGTGCACCAACTCACTCAACTCTGAATTCATTGAAAAGGGCTCTGTAAATATGCTTGTGCACTGTGATCCTTGGTACCTGTGTGTACACAGTTGTCCCGTTCACCCCACTTGTTTATTTGAACTTGTTAAAACGAGCCATTGATCTTAACTCCAGTGGAATTTTTGCAGAGGTGTTACAAGGTAACCAGACAGGGTAGAATGCAAGATGTGAAAATGATGGTAGAAAACAAAGATTTTGAAGAGATTATCAAGTCACGACATCTGATGGGGGAAGATGGAACGTGACTGAAATACTTTCCTCTCATCCTCTTGTCTCTTCTCTTCCTACAACTTTCCTTTCCGGCTCTTTTTTCCAATTCATTCCAGCTCAGTTTGCTGCTTTTATGAAACAAAACATGCTTGTGAGGAAAAATCTTCCTCCTGGCACTCCTCCTTGTATTTTTGGTAAGTGTCTATCCCTCTTCTTTCCTTTTTTTCTTTCCTCTTTCCCTTTCACTCTCCTTCCTTTGTTTCCGCTGCTTTAATTGTAGACTAATGTGACTACTTTACTGCATTAAAACTTTATAAAGCTTTTGAGAGCAAATATTAACTTCAAAGCTTGGGGTTAGTTAAGGATAAAATACCACAGGTTCGTGTCACTTCAGTACTTCACTGATAGTTGTGTGTTCGTCTGTGTGTTTGTCTGTGCCGTGCAGTGCCGGTGACCTCTGATCAGATGGAGGGCCTGGACAGAGATGAACTGCGGTCCCATGGCAAGAGGAGGCAGACACCTAGTCCCACTCCAAGCAAAGCCTCCAAGAGAGCAAAGATCAAGGTTACTATTGTTTCCCAAAGCGATTCAGCAGGGGGCAGCCTCAGTCCTGCTGCACATGAAGGTACAAAACCTGGGATCCTTTAACAGTGGTTTGATTTAGGAGTATTGGTAATCAGAAATTGTGTAAATTGGTGCTGATACTCATGAAATTTTGATATTCTTGATATTAAAGATGATGATAAACTAAACTGGTTCACACACAACAAGCTGACACTTGCTCGGCGTTGTATCTAGACTAAACAACCACAAGGGTCGACTTCTGAATGTCACCCGTAGCCCAGCCCTGCTCTCCACACAACACTTTTAGCATATGCAGTCATGAAAAAACTCACTGTCGGGGGAAAAAAATCCACAGTCCAATAGACCAACTTTGGATAATTGCAGTTTAAACCAGATGAAACCAGCAAGTAGGAAGGCCTAAATGTAGCAACCAGATGGACTACTCCACTGGCAGCATCTAAGTAAACAAACAGCTGGAAATAGCGTTCACTGTTAAATGACCACAGCTGCATATAAAACCTCTGGTCTAAGTGAGGGAGGTCAAGCTCACTTTCTATCAAGTTACTTTGATCTGAAGTGGGCTTGACCAGTAAATCATCTTACTGTCAGTTTAAAGAAGATTAGCTACATATTTAATTTCTGAGATGTCTTAACCCTCTGGGGTCGACGGACGCACCGGCGCGTCAAAATCACATGACCAATTTAAGACAACACGGCTACAAGATGCAGCGACCCAGAGTCTCCAATTCAATTTGGACTTCAAACTATATACCAGTTTTTAAATTGTGTCGATGGGCCACGTAACACCAGAGTTATGATTAAAAAATACACGCGATGTTTCTTTCTGAACAAAACAGCGGTGTGCACGGCAGAAAGAAACGGTAAAAATGGTGTTTTCTAAGGACAGTGCTAGCAAACACTCTCCGCTTGCGAGTGAAAAAATAAAAAACACCCGTTCCCTATTGGTGTTAAAGTGTACCATGTGAGCCAATCAAAAAATGATATGGCAGCATGTGGCACTTGGTTGTTTAGGGAGAAGGGGAAGTTTTAGGAGTGACGCCCGCGAGAGAAATCGGGCGACTGAAAGAAAGAGAGAGGGCGAGTTTTCACATGTGAGACATTAGTGACATCTAGCGTGTTTGGAGGCTATAGTTACTGTATTGTGTACTTTTTGTTTTGTGTGTCAGGTATACTAGCGAATGTCACATTTCCTCCAAAAAAGCCACCAAGGGCAGATTCCAGTGTAAACGCTGTGTCCACATAGAAAACTGGACCGATACACCTCCTGTTGTCAGACCTGCAGGGTTTAGGCCAGGGTTGTGGCCAGATTTAGGTAAATGGTACCATACCTTTCTTGTTTGCCAAACGTGCACAATTTTTAGAAATGTATAATTTCTATTTGGATTTCAAGTTATGAAAATGATTCGTTAAACACGTTAAATATTTAAAATGAAACATTTTTGTCTGAGTTTAGATCAATTGTGCTAATATAGTATGTCAAAATGAAAAAACAACTCCAATGCCAGATATTCGAGGTTGTGCTGAAAATAATGATACCAAACAAGGCAAGATAAACAGTTTTTTAAATGTGAAATGTAGAGGTGAAATCAAAAACGGCCAATTATACCCTGGACCGCAGAGGGTTAATATAAGATTTTTTAAAAACGTATAGCTTCAACAGTGTATCTAAGTTTTTCTGTGCAATAAATATGTAAAATTACAGAAAAGGTTCTGATAGTTTATAGCCCAAAGCAGTCTGTAGTTATAAAACATCATTTTTGTTAAAAATAAATTTAAGTGAAGTTTCTATAGATGGTAAAAAACTGTTATTTTTCTCTAAAATAATTATTTATCTGCTGCTTAAATCAGTGCAACATGGACATTCCCAAAATGGCCAAAAAATGCCAACTGCTTTGAATTGCACTAGATGGATTAATTATTTACTTGGTTGAATTGTCAGTGAGGCAAACCACTTAGTTTGTGAAATAAAATTCCAATAAACAGCCTTAAAAAAAACAAAAAAACACACAGACACACACAAAAAGAAGGCAGTGACTGATTCAGCCAATCAGCAATACATTCCTGCAGTCACCCACTATAAGGTGTTGGGTAATTTGCCTCTCATGTCATACATAGCTTCATACAAACTTGAATCTTTAAACACTGAGAGAACTTGTCTGGGCTTTTTTGTTTGTTTTTGTCAGAATAAAAAGATATAGTTCATTCTTTCATGCGTTGATTAAAATCACTTGTGGGCAGACAGATGCTTTGAGCAGGTTGAGTTCATTCAACTGTGCAGATGAAAAATGTGTTTTTTGTTGATTATGCATTATTAAATTTAAACTAGGGCTTTGCTAAGCCTTTTATTTTGAAAAAACAAACATTCTGCCTGTCATTAATGACCAGGTGGTTGTTTTGAGATTCACCCTTTTTCTAGAAATGATCATAATTTATTTGTTGTTTTTTGTTTTTGTGTTCCTTTTTTGTTTTTACCAAAGCGAGATAACTGACTGTCCTTCATATTTTCTTTTTTTTTTTTTCTTGCAGTGGGTGTCTCAGGAAAGCCCTTAACTGTGACAATGGGACAGACTGTAGCTGGTGCCAAGGAGCTGTCTGGACTTCTTACAGGCCAACGGTAAGCAAGCCAGCGCCATAACACACACACACACACACACACACACACTGACACATTGAGGTTGGAGCACTTGAAACCCTAACTATCCCTACACCCACATCCACTCCCATTTGGTGGGGTGTCTGGTGCAGAGGGATTGGTTAGAGGTGTACTTGGAGTTTGGGAGCTGAGTGATGGCCAAAGCAGCACTTGCTGGGGTAGCTCCTGAGTAGACTGGTGGTTATGTGTGTCACTGCAGGTCTGGTAGTCTCTCAGAGGTGTCTGGTGCCCTGTCCCCAGGCTCCAGCTCATTCAGCAGCGTGCAGCCTTGCATGGTGTCGGGGCCTTCCACACCAGCCCAGGCGCAAGCTCCAGCCACTGCCCAAGGTATCTTCGTCTTGTCCTGCCTTGCACGCTTGTTTGCACTCTTAATTGTGCAGCTGATCTCAACATAGTGACATCAAAACACAAGTGCAGTTCTGCTTGGTTTTATTGTGTGGGATCCAGTTTGATCGCTGAGCTGAGAATTTGGACAACATGTTTTAGCAAACATCATCATTGATCACCTCTTGCACCATCGCTGTCAGTCACTGACCCAAACCTTGCCCTGGCTATCGTGTGTGTGTGTGTGTGTGTGTGTGTGTGTGTGCGTGCGTGCGTGCTGTTAGTTTAGGCCTTGGAATGTTTTGTTTTTTTCCCTTAATAATTTCTGTGATGTTTCGTTGGGATTGATTTAACCCAATCAATGATTGATCTGTGTGTGTGCAGCACCTTCCGCCAGCAGTCTTCTACAAGGCCTAAGTTTCAGTCTTCAGGAGATCGTCACCAAAGCTCCTAACGTTCCCTCAACAGCAGCCAACACAGGTGGCACCCAGGTAACACTTGGAGTGGTTGTATTCGATTCCTAAACCAGATTTTGAACCATCCATTTGCGATAAATTATGTAGACTATTTATAACACTCAAAGAGGGTTTTATTTATTTTTATTTTTTTAAAGTGTGTAGTTATGTGTTAATCTATTTTTTTGAATATGCCACATTTGTAATTGGTTACCCAAATGATTAAAAGAACTGAAAACACACAGATCTAGTGGAACTTCCATGGTTTAGGTACATAAAAGAGAAACTGGAGCATATGTTTTATTGCCAAGGAAAAACTTTTTTTTTTTTGTTAATAGACGTCGTCATCGCGTCTAATCGGCTTCAATACTACCAAACTGCTTTTTTTTCTTGCTTTTTTTCCTTTTAAGTGACCTAATGGAATAAAAGATGATAAAATCATCTTTCCTGTCCACTCATCTTCCCTCATGCTGTTTGTGCCATTCCACAGGGTCCGGTCCTGAGCTCCGCCGGTACCAGCAGCAGCAGTGCTCTGCTCCGGGCAGTGCCTGTGGTCACCACAGGAGGAGTGGCTAAAACCACCGCCATCCATCAGCTGCTCACTAATGGTGGGCTGGCCAAACTTGCTAGCAGCTTGCCTGGCTTGGCGCACATCACCAACCAGACCACCGGTATGTCTCGAGCTGCCAAGACACGACGGCCACGTTGAATGCCCAGAGTTTGTTCATCCTTTGTTTTGGAAACAGTAGTGCAGGAGGTCTGTAGGCCGGACGTAGAGGAATGTAGAGGACATCTCTGATACTTGCAGAGATGGTTTGCCTGGAATGAGCCTAACTGTTGTAAGGTTTGCAGAGGAATGTGCAGCTTACACGTACAGCAGCCAATGGCAGATTAGTGGCGTACATGTTTTCATGTTCACGGAATGGAAAGTCACAATTTAGAGTTTCCATCTGATGTCGGACACACAAAGGCATGAAACAGTTTGATCCTGAATAATTGTGAATTAAGTTAAGATCAATGTTAAGAGGGTTGACCAAATTTTAATAAGACTCCTGTTTTTCAGTCAAAACTGCTTTCTGCGTCAGCTTTGTTTGTTCAAGCGATCATTTCATGTTTGTTTCTTTTTGTTTGCCTATTTTGTAAACCCATTAAATCACCTGCTTTCAATTATTCATTTATATTAACGCTGACCTCCTAGAGAGTTGTGTTGAGAAGCAATAACGTTGGCACATGGCATTACCCAAGCTGTTCCTGTTGTAATAAAGACTGGAATCAAACTTGTGTTTTCATTGTCGTCTTGTTGTCATTTTATTTTGAGTGTAAATCAGTTGGCTTTCTCACCCCTTTCACTTACCTGAACCTCCAAATTTGCTTTTACCTTTCATGGTCATCTAATATCATGAACGTGCTTTAAAAAACAACAACAACAGCTATCCTTTAGATGACTTGCATCACAGCATGTTTGCAGCAAATTATTATTTAGTCTAATCTGGTGTATTTGGACGTAAATCATTTATAGCTTGTTATTTCTGTGTATGTTGGTGTTTGTTGTCAGGAGGGCAGAAAGCCCCCACTTCTATAACGGTGACCCTTCGAGGAGCACATCCGAGTAGAGTGGGATCTGTCAGCCAAGCTGGTGGTGAAGCTGTGACTTCAGCTCGTACCCATGAGCCCAAGGTGCGCCTCAGTTCAGCACCTAAACAGACACACTTAACTTGGAGCTTTTTTTTTCTCCCCCTTATTCTTGGTTACATGTTTTTCTGACTAACACAAAGTTTGACAGATTTCTGTTATCACTGCAAATGTTCATGCAGCCCATTAAAATTTTCAGTTTGATAGCTTGTAATGGTTCTCACTGACATGGCACCCCAGTGCCTACTTTTAAAATGATTTTGTTGTCACTAGTCTATAATTTGTTGTGGAGGCAGTCTAGAAAATAATTACCGGCTTTACTGTATAGCCTTTGACCCAGTTGTTCACAGTATCTTGTAGCCTTGTGTATTTTAGGTCACATACAGCCACTGGGGCATAAACTGAGGACTGGAGGTGCATTAACAGAAAAACACTGAAGTGTTTGTTAGACATGACACACTGAGGTGAAAGTGTCAGTTACAGCTTTTCTTTTTCATGAAGAGATGACAGCGTTTGAGGAAACGGGCAAAAGTTAAAAAAAGCAAGTGAATTTCTTTCACTTTCTTAATATTTTGCCTTCACATAGCCAGACTTTCTTTTTACTCATTTTGAGTCCAGTCCTTATACCTGACCATTTTCTGAGAAAGTTGTTCGTTTGTTAAGCCACTTAACACTGACATACGAAGCATGCAGGCAAAAAAGGCACCTACATGAAGGGCTCAACCAACATTGTGTGTACGCATGAGAGACAACTTAGCAAAGATCTATTCCTAAATCATATCTTTAGGCAATCTGTTACTAGCAGTTTGTCGTTAAAACACATTTGTTCCCATTTCTTTGTTTGAATCAATGAAAAATGTCAAAAATAATATAGTTTAACAGGCACACTATTTTGCACCACCAGGGTAATTATGTACATGTATATATCACTCATCATGATGTGCAGCCTATGGACGTCATGTTCTTTAGATATAGGAAAAAATTCAGCAAAGAACTGACACAGGATCTGAGAGATACATCTGGCCCTTGAGCTCATCCATCTGCTGTTCACTAAAGTCTCGTCAGAAATGGTCTCAGTGGCTGTCAAGAAGCCATTCTTAAGGAAAGGAAAGGTTGAGATATGGCAAAGTGCACAAGAACTGGTCTCATGGAGTAATGAACACAAATGTTTGTTTGTTTTTATTTCTGGTTTAGATTGTCATGGGAATTTTTCAGCATGACAATGATCTCATACACACTTCTAATAAAGTAAAAGAAAAACAATTGATCACTATTAATCATGGATTGGCTTCCCCAGAGCCCACACTTAAACATTATTGAAGCGGTGTGGGATCAGTTTGACAGAGACCAAAACAAAAGGCAGCTTTGAATGTGCTTACAGAAAGCTGGATAACTATTCCTGAAGACTAGTTAAAGAAATAAGAGGGATGCTTTCCTAAGGAAGTTCAGACTGCTCAAGAATAAAGGTGGCCACACCAAATATTGACTTTGAAGCTTGTTAAAACAGTGCAAAAATCTTTTCTTTTTTTTTTGCCTTATTTCCATATATGTTTGCATGTTTTAGTAAATCACCATATCCATTAAATCCCCATTTTCCATAGCAAAACATAAAGCACTGAGAGGTGGCTCGAGACCTTTGCACAGCACTGTAGAAATAAACACAAAATCCTCCCATGCCTTGTCTTTTTCAGATAAGTATTAGAGTGTGGATCACAGTGTGCTCCACTTCTGAAACTGGATGCAGCTGAAAATATCTCAATATTATATCTGAGGATTCCGAGCAGACTTTAAAGTAAATGTCAAACATGTTATTGCCCCGAAGAATTTAATATAAACCAAGAATGGACTGAGAGTTAATTAATTGCACTGTGCCCTTTTGCAGCACTGAAATCTCGGCTCACTGTGGGCAAATCCCTGATGCAAGATGGTGATGTGCAAAAGTACCTTAGGAGCCACAGCCTGCTGATGAGACTGCTCCCTCCCCATAGTGACGAACACACCGCCGCACAGTGTGCAGAAGACCACGCCTCACAGAGGGCTCCCCTGTGGAGATGGTGGGAAAAGGCCAGGCAGTTGCTTTCAGTTGTGGACAAGTCCGAGTCTGTGCTGGATAGAACAGGCACTGCTAACTTCAGGGGATGTCGTCGTGCTACAGCCTGCACTCCTTTATTACACCTTTGACTTTAAACTGACAGCATGATCACATGTTCTTGGGAGAAAATTATATGCTGAAGGTAAACTGTAAACTACCTGGAGTGTGGTGGTGCAGCCCAGGTAAAGCCTACAAAAGGACAGCTGTGCATCTCAACAAAGATAATGTTTGAAGTCCTTAGCGTACTCAGAATATATTGAGTTCTATCATTGCTGTATCCATATATGACCATATAGATCCAATAACAGTAATCCATATAATAAGTGTCTGTCATAATTGTTTCTTTTTATGTAGCAATTTTAATAATAATATAATTTGATGTAATGTGCTTCTGAAAGGGAGACGCGTATTGCGATGCTTAGTTTGAGGTATTTGCACTTGTAAAACTCCAAGCTTTTGTTGCACTCGTTTCCACCTGAACCTGTTTTTCTATAGCCTCAAACACTGGACCAGGGTACTGCTTCCCATCTGCACCGTCTCATGACTTCACTGCACGCAGAGCTTATGTTTGAAATAAACATATTTACCTGAATGCAATGCTTTTGCTTTACTTAGCTAATGTAAACATTTAGTCTTGTGTGCTAAACACTTGTAGCACTGAGCGAGCTGAGAAACTCCGCTCTTGTTCAAAATGTTATGGAGGAGCTCGCTCCAATGCGTGATAGTCGCACTGCTGTGTTTACAGCCGCAGCATAAATACAGCCCACTTATTGTAGACGACATCCTGTCAGCAGTCAGATAAGATATAGATAGGAGTGTCTCTCTTCCTCTGTATGTAAACCTTTGTATACATTAGATAGCATGAAGGATCCCATTTAGACAACAGCAGCTGCTGGTATTTCCTCACATCATTGCCACCAGCCCCTCTTGAAGCAATCCATCTGAGATTTAGTCATCCAATCACGTCTGCAGGCCAGCTTTACTGTCCTGCAGACATTGAAGGTGAAGTACAGTGAGAATAGAAGTGTTTTACTTACACTTTACACTTCATGTTAGTAAAGCAGGCAAAACAATGAAGCAGGATGTGTGTATATTCACAGGTACAAATATGTAACATATTTTTTGTACAAGGCCCGAACAGCGCAGGGGGAAATCAGCAGTATTGGAAAGATGGAATGTGAATGAAAAGCGGTAACAGAATGAATTTAATGGTTAATATGTGTAAGCTTTAGGTCCCTCATGCTACAAGCATAAATAACATAAAAGAATGAACAAACTATTAATATCCAACACGAACTCAAGAAATGCTCCACACAAACTGGATAGGTGGAAAAGTGGTTCATCGGAGGACTTCAGTTGGAATCTGTTGGGGGTTTTTTATCACTGCTTGAAGCACAAATGAGATATGATCTCATGAGGAAGAAACTGATCCAACTTACACAGATAGAATAAAGCAAGCTGTGACACATGGCATCTTACCATGCACTGTCTCAGGGCTCCCTTTTTTCTAGGATTAAGAAAGCTTATACATTTTTCATTTTAGTAGCTTGTAATTAAATAATAATAATAATTATAACAAACTGCATGTGGAAGCTTCTTTCTGCCACTGAAATAAATAAATTACCATTTAAAATTTTGGGCTATTATTCTACAATAAACAACATAATAATACATTGCAATAATACACATTTTTGTATTTTTTTTTCTATGGCAAAAAAACCCCAAACAAGTTTCCATAAACCAAACCCTGTACAGGTATGAAGTCACAAGGAATAAACAGACTTATAGAGTGGATGAAATTTCCATTGGTAGGATAAAATAAATGGGCTGGTTCTTATATAGTGCTTTTCTACTCTATCCAAGCACTCAAAGCACTACAGAAAACATGCCTTCCTCACCTATTCATACACTTCTGTCCATGCTTTTTGTCTGACATTCACACTCCAATGGATGCATCAACTTGAGCTTCAGTATCTTCCCCAGGGATGTTTTGGCATGTAGACAGGAGCAGCCAGGGCTCGAACAACCAGCGGGTTAGTAGATCACCTGCTCCACATTTTGACTTACAGCCACCCTAGAGCACCTGTCAGGTACAGCCTACCCTTCAGGGTTCAGGGCCACACGTTTTACTAAGATTAACAAACCTTCTGCTGGAAATAAGAATAATAATAACTTGAAATTTCAAGTTATTTTCTCAGAAGTTTGATAACATCGAAATTTTGACTTATGATTGTCTTTTTTCCCCCTCACTAGCGGAAACAAGCGTCCCACATCTCAGACTATCCTCCGTGGTTTTCTCTTCTTTGTTGTTGTTTTTATTTTTACTTTTTTTATTTTAACTCTTTGTGAATCTGTCTAAATGTGTTCCGTACATTACCGACAGGTGGCGCACTAACCGCTCGTGACTCCTTTACTTCAGAAGGGTCTGTTTGTTTGTTTGCGCGTGCATGTCATAATGCGAGTGGGCGGCCGTTCGGTAGTGTGCGCGTGTGAATAATTGCGCTCGTGGAAGTAAAGGGAGAGGGGGAAACAACGTGGAGTGTAAAAACAAAGAAAAAATCACGAATTTACGCGCAGAGTGCGGCTGAACTTTTATAAACCGGGGGGTGTTTACAAAGCGGTGGTTCCGGGGAGATCATTCGGGTCTCTGACCGTGTGTATAGCAGAGCAGAGGGGAAACTACCGTCACTATAATAATTATCCACAAAGAGACATTCCCGGTCGGCCGGTTTCTTGTCACTCACACGCTGTTCACGCGCAGACAAGGTAACAATAAAAATTCACACGTGCATCTGTGGTAATTGGGGATTTTCTCCGCCCCTGCTGGGCTGCCATATCATCAAAGTTTCTCGGGCAGTCCTCCGCACTAGCCCTAAGCTCCGGCTGGATGAGAGAAATCACTGCCCCCAGAGCCAAGAAAACACCGGAGAGAGGCTGGATTTAAAACCCGCCCTCCAGAGGGATCTCGTCCCCCCCGACCAAAAAAGAAAAAAGAAAAGAAAAGAGAAAAACCTCCCATTTTCTCTCACTCTATTTCTCTTTCCCACTTCTGTCTCTCTTTCCCTCTGTCCCTCTCTTCTCCTCTACCTTTATCCCTCGCCTTTCGCCGTTTCCCCTCCACAAACATGGATCTCTCGGCGAGGTGTTTGGTTCTTCTATCATGTCTTGGCGTGATATTGGCGATCGATTTGGACGCGATTGATCCAGGCTACTATGTGGAGCCCACTGCCACATCAGAGACGATCGACTACAAGGATCCCTGCAAAGCTGGTGAGATTTGATTTGTCATCGTTTTTTCTTTTTCTTGTACTATGTATGATTTTCTTTTTAAAAAAAAAAACCATATTTATGTGGAGGTAAAAAAAAAAAAATGCCACGACTCAACGTGGAGCTCGCACAGAGCGGCCAGAGCAACGCTTTTGGAGAGATGACAGTAGTGGATGTAGTTTTTAAAAGGCTTGAGGGAACATTGTGTGCAATTGTTTTGTAGTAAGTGACATAGTTTCTGCAGTTTGAGCCATCCGAGGCGTACACAGTATAACCCAGCTCAAAGAGCGGCTCCACGGATCGTAGGGATGAAAACGCATCGATTGAAGGCTTTCTGTGTGCATTTCGCGACACATGAAAAGTTTTCTGGGGGGGTTTAGTTTTCGGTTGAAAAAGTTGGAGCCTGCTGTTTGCACTCGTGCTTAAAAATGTGATCAAATCCCTCCTGCAGGCTGTCTCCTCTGTTATATACTTAAAAATAAAATAAAAGTCTGCGCTGTTGGGGAAACAAAGGATTTTTACACTTTGATTTGCAGACTTCTTCTCCCTTTGCTGGCCGCTTTTGTCAGTGCACAGATCTCCTCTCGGTTTTTTTTTCTTTCCCTACCGGTTGTTTGCACGGCCACTTAAAACAAAGTGGAGGAGGGGAGAAAGTAGAGTACAGTCGAGTTTAGATATTTATGCACATATTTTTCTGCTGGCGGTTGTCTTTATTTGTTGCAGTACAGGGAAGAAGTAAGCCTCCACTCCTCCACAGTAAGAGCTAAAAAAAAAACCCAAATCATAAATTTACAGTACTGTACAGTAACTGCATTAAGTGTGAGTATTTAAACTGTAAAGAAGACACAGGCTCCAAAGGGGAAGCTGAATAATTCAACAGACTATCTCAGATCTGGGAACACTGACACAAAAGTTAAAAAAGCTTTGGATTGCTGGAGCAAATTCAGGACGACTGTGATTTCAAGTTGGCCTTATTTCCTTGCAAATATTTCATGAAATGACCTGAGTGGCATAACTTTCCACAGCAGCCATTTTGACATGTCCTTGCAGGGTTAACATAGGTGTAATTAATATAAGCCCATGTAGACCAGTTCCATTCAGATGGGGGCAAAAAACCCCTGGCTTTGGCTCACACGGGCGAACTGGGATCGCTGTGACACACTAAATTTGAGCTTAATTATTACTTACTTTTTTTTTTTATCAATTAGACCTGTGTTTACTTTGGGTTACATGTCAAAATGGCTGCTGTGAAAAAGTGCCTGTTTTGGACCCATGTCCTCAGTGAATTTGAACAATGTGACTGTGAGACTTGGCACAGATGGAAAAGCCTACAGGAAGATCAGTTACCAAGTGAAACGCAGGCGCAGCAGAAATCAGGAGGTACTAGCCGTGATGCCACTAATCAGAGGTGCAGTGGCTGTCCTCCTGAAATGACCCCACGGACACACACACACACACACACATGTAAACACACAGTGCTCTGCTTGCACAGTTTGGCTCTGAAAAAACAAAAGGACGGGTGCATCAGAGTTGGCACGGAGATCAGTTTGTGTGACAGCTCTCTAAGGGTATTCCACAATGGTAATTTCTAACTCTCAATTGCTCTCTGACAACAACAACGATAAAAATCACAAGATTAAGCTTAGCTAAGGAGATAAAGAGAAGCCTGATTAATGTTAGGACCCTATTCTTTGATCAGACCAAGATCTGTTAGTCCAGCTCAGAGTGGGTGCATCCAATATGGACTGCCGTACAGTGGGGAAGGTGGCACTAAAATGACTAAAAAGCCGCCTCGTGAGGATGCTCCCATTCTCCAGAAGCCTGGGAACGGACCAATATTCCAGTAAATGATGATCCAAAACCCTCTGCCAAAATTAAAGTCTCTAGAGAAGAAAAAGAAGAAAGGGGGAAAAAACAGTAAAAACGATGGCCTGTCCAAGTATGTCACTTGACTTGAATCCAGTGCAGCACCTTTTCGGGGGAATTTTAAAGAGAAGCAACAAAAACACCTCAATCAAAGCGGAGCTGGAAATATATCTAAAGAAAGGCAGAATTAGACCTGTTTTTAAAATAGTACATTTAAGTATTTATCTATTTCTTAATTTATCATGAAGCAAATACTTTACTGGTCATGTTCCACAGCGGTGTACATACTTCTGGTTCATCCTTTATATGTGCTTCTTCTGCCTGTGGTGAGACCTGCATAATTTCCCTCTATATTTGCCAAAGATTATCCGAGTTGTCATTGTAGTCTTTTCTTTTTTTCTTTCTTTCTTTGTACTGTGAGCTCACTGTCTTGCCAAATCCCTTTGGGGAAGTTTGAACAGATTGCCTTTTCCATCTGGTAAAAGTATTCAGGTTACAGATACAGAGAGTTGGCTTCAGTCACAATGACCTCTAAAGTCCTGGAAGTGCTTACTGATTTTTAGCATTTGACTGTCTCTGATGTGTCAGACAGTTATACAACAGAGTCCAGTCCTCCTACTTTTAGTTACCCAACTACCCAAAGAAGAGGAGTAAGGATAATCTAAAGACTGCGCTTTGAGAGTGTTGTTGTTGTTGTACATAAACATGACAAAAACAGGCGAGTGAAGTCCAAATGATGAAGATGTTCCTTCCTGTTTTCGCTGTCCTCTTATCTGAGTCATTCAAGTGCTCGTACCGGACCTCTAGTATGGATTAACTGGTAAATGTTGATTCTTGTTGCTGAGCGGTAAACTGACAAAACAATGACAATGTCAGTTCTAGGAAGAAGCAGTTTTTTGTTTTGTTTTTTAGTTAAATATTGATACAGAAAAGAAAGGTCTCATTGCTTAATAATCCTCAGTCCTGACTGATGTTTATCTGGGTCAGGATGTTATCGTTATTTGTTCTGTGGTTTGTCCAAGGTGTCGTGAGCACGGTTTTGTTTACGGTCCTCTCTGAAGACATGCGCTTTGGAGATGGTCACAAGCATGAACTCCCACTCTTTCGAACCCTCCCAGTCTCCAGCTCTTTCAACACCCACCTGCTTTTCTTCTTCCTACTAAGCAGCAAAATGTCCAAGATCTCCTCCTCACTAGGGCTGGGCGATATGACCCAAAATTCATATCTCGATATTTTTTAGCTGGATGGCGATATAAGATATATATCTCGATATATTTTTTTTAAAGCAATAAAGTAAGAACAAAAAGAGAGTTCTTAGTCAAAGCTGTGTCCCAGATGTCACACAGGCACTTTTATTAACATAGAGCAGATGTACATAAAATTTACTCAAAAATAAATTATGAGCATTTATTAAATAATAATGCTCCATAAATAAAAGAAAACAATGTTGTTTTTGTGCATAACAAAAAGCTCACAAATGTGCAGTCAAAATGTAAACTAAAAGACGCTGAGTAACAAAGACAGATTTCACAGCTGCTCTGTTCCCAACTTGTACTGCTTGACTTGACAGCCTGGAGTTTGTAATCCGCTTCGCAACCACGTCTCTTAACAGATGACATTTACGGTCCTTATACACAGTAGGGTAATATTACGTTGAAGCACAGTACGTATCACTCCGCGAGGCTCAGCCGTAATGCTCCGACAATCCATCAAGCGGTGCAGCTCCGTAGCTTACCAAAGTCGTACTAAAACATTTTTTGACAGATTGCTGAGCGCCGTGTACCACATAAAATCGGTTCGCGGCCATCAAGCACAACCAGAATTCATACATAAGGCGCGCTGTCAACTTTTGAGAAAATGAAAGGGTTTTAGTCCGTGCAGCACCTCTGGGCTGCATGGCGTTAGCGTGGTTAGCTCGTTAGCGTGGTTAGCTAGCTAACACGTTGACGCCGTCCAGCCCCACGCACAGGGCGATGCGCAGTAACTCGTTAACGGAGATTTGCCGTGTCCATCTTGTCGCTTCCTGCAGGTGAAGCGATGGGGGAGGAGGGGGAGTTGTGTTCAGTGAAGGAGAGGCGAGGCCGAGTAACGTTGCGTAAAGACGAAAGTGGACGAAAGAGAGGCAAACTTGCGGCTCCGCAAGTATAATTATAACGTAACATAGACTATATCGATATAAAGGATATGGTCACATCTTATATCTCGTATAAAAATATATCGATATTTTTTAAAAACTCGATATATCGCCCAGCTCTACTCCTCACTCCTCCTCACTCAGTTTAATACATCAGAGACGGAGACATTCATTCTAGCAAAAAACCCCAAACAAATAAAACCAGACTTGTCTTTAGGCACCAGCAATGATTTTGTGGATTATTGATTTTTCTCTTATTTTTCCTGAGCCCATCACTATGAGTCAATCTGATCTCTTTCTGTGGCTGGAGGTCAGCATTTTCATGTTATGCTGCTTCCACCCAGGAAAACGCTTACTGTGAGGAGTGTGTGTGCTCGTCCTCTGTAGGGCTGTCCTTGCTTCCACACAGTGAAAGGATTTTCACAAATTACTGCCGGATACATGAAATTGAATGACTCCCATTCAGATTTTTGTAAGCGGGGGTTGGAAATCACATCTCAATATGATGCCATCTCAGTACTTTGACTCCTGATGATAGTGTCGCGCTACAGCTGCTTGATGCGTTCTTCTACGATGGCTCACAACATCAAAGAAGAGGAAATGCGCTCAAAGGCCAGAGGCAGGGATTTACCTGCTCACTGCACTGTGGTGTCTGGGCGTTATCATTCAATTTTATAATTAGTCAATTCAATTATCTCTGCTTTCCCATGCTGCCTGCCATTTTTGTCCCCCCCGGGAGTTTCCTCTTTAAAGCAAGTTTTCTTCCTTTCACTTGGCCCTCCCACTTTACACGCAAGTACCACCATGAGAAGTCATAAAGTAGTGACTGTGGTTAGCCTGGTCAAGTCTGGGAAATGAATTTAATGGGTTTTAATTAAAAAGTTATTTGGCACCAGTGTATCATTGCAGGAGGACTCTCTAGCTGTTGTGCTCTGCTTATTTGCAGTGCTAGTTAGCTGAGACTATTTAACTATCTTCCCTGAATAAGTCAACATTTTATTTTATTTTATTTTTTAAGTTTTACACTAACAAAGGTTTAAATGATTCATCTTTAGTCCAGGCAAAAAAAAAAAAAGTATACCGATTTAATCTAGCAGTGCAATAACACTGAAATCAGGCCTTCTATTTAGGAGTTAACCAGTGGAAAATTCCTTAGTTTGCAGAACTCCTAACTTGGCAGCATCCCAGGAAAACATTTAAGACTCTAACAACCCACTGAGATTAGCGCCACTCGTTTTCAAAATGAAAAATGGATGAGAATCAGTCATGCTTTTGTTGTCTTCTCTGCTTAAATGATAATCGGAAAAGTAGTCACTGTCTGAATGCATGCATTCATTCATGAAGCAGACATCTTAATCTATTAAATACTCTGTGACAGCGTAGTCTGAGTGGGCTGACCGTCGTGCACATTAAAACTGCAGCAGGGAGAAATGTACAATGCAATTTTGAAAACAGACAACAGTTCTCCTGCAGCTCTCTCCGCTATGCTCAGAGCGTTGGCACATGCTCACGCGTCATATGGCACGGGTCTAAAATGAAAGCCGCTTTCACACGTGCACTGCAGACATTTATTTTTTCTAACGAGATTAGATTGTTCGACTCCTTTGCTTTGGACATTAATTGGACTTTAGGTGTTAAACGACCTGTGATTGGCAAAAGTCTGCTGCCCCAGCTGGGTTTTTTTACAACTTGAAGGAAGTGCAGGAGTCCAGTTTCCCTCTCAGACCACCAGTTATTATGGATAATTTCCCCAAAGATCTGAAAATAGGTTACCTCAGAAGGCTTCTTTGCTGCTGTGGCCTCATCTGCAGACAGGTCAACCTCTGCACCTCTTCTCATCCACTCACCTATGCAAGTAGTTTTCTTCCATTTCACTCAGACTGGCCAAAACAAGACAGACGGGGTCATTCACCATTTGCCAAGAGAAAGCACGGCAACAAGATTTAGGGCAGGCCGGTCTTACCGTGCCACACTATCCCAGGTGAGGTTAGTGCGACCCATTCATGAAGGGGCCTGGTACGTTCACCCCGGTCTGCTTTCTGCTCATGAAGCATTTGTCGCTATCAACAGAGAGTTGTGTCACCCCTCACCTTTTGGTATCCGACTGTGATTCATTTGAAATGACTTAAGCTGTATGTTTGTGATGCTTTTGCATTTTTGTAAAGGCTAACAATCCTGTAGATGTAAAATCAGCTACATGCTGGCATCCCATGTGTAAGGACATTGTGTCTTTTAAAAAATCCAAGTGGCTGGAAAACAGCAGTTCAAAACAGATGCCGCTCATTATCCAGCTCTATCTCCGGCTCCTGCTTTGGGGTGATGGGGCTGCCTTGTTGAACTTCAAGATGAGGCCCTCAAGCAACACTTAAGCAGATGCTTTTCTTTTATCATGGAATGCAGGCCGTATAGCCGAGCCCACACTGAGTGTTTGTTTTTACATTAAAGAGCCCCTGCCACTTCTCTCTCCGCAGGGTTCAAGTGATTAGGGAGCCAATCTATAGGCGTGATCTCAGGGCTTTAGTTTGAACAATATGTTTGTCGTCAGAGCTAAGTAATAACTAATCTTGCATTACAGAAAAGCCAAGGGTGAGTGCAGAGCCTGAATGCTTTGCCAATGCTCACTCAAGTGGCTCAAATGATGCCTAATTGGTCTGGAATGATGAGCAACCTAACAGTTTTTCCTTCATTGTTTAGTTTTCCCAGAACGATTCATCTGTGCTGTGTTGAATTGTTATTGTTTTTGTTTTCTCTCTTTCCCCCACCTGTAATGAATACTAAAGGTGTTTTCTTTAACTGCAGATGGTTATTGTTTATTGGAAAGCTATGAGTTAAGGATTACTCCCAGATTAAGTTCACCCACAAGCTCATTTAAACTTTTGTTTGCACATCTGTTCTGAGAAAAACTCACACGAAACGATGTGTTATGCAAAGAGTGGTCTAAACTGAAATATTAAGCCTGGATGGTGAAAATACGTTTTGTCAAAGGTGAGAATCCTTACGGTCTGGCACTGAATTATTCATCTGTGTAAGGAGCTCAAGTAGTGTGTAGTGCTGGCATTGGGGGGAGACAAATGGTTGGAGAGCTGGTGAATCATTAGAGGTAGTTTGACTGGTAGCGGGGTATATCAGTAATCAGTGGCGAGGATGAGCTGGGAAATCCAATCTGCTAATGGGCTTGATGGAGTGTGAAATGTTAAAGGGGCGGCAGTCTCTCGCTGTGTGCCCTTTGCAACTGAAGCCCCTCTGTCAATACGATAGACGCTGCAGGGCGATGACAGCAGCTCGGGCTTGATCGCAGCTGTGGGCGACGAGACGTCAGGCTTTTATTGGAAAATAATTGCCTGAATCTCGAGCAGTAGTTTGTTACTTTTGTCAGAAGCTTTCTTCTAATTACACATTTGTTACATTTTTTTGTTTTAAGCGAGCGCAGTGCAAATATGCAGTTTCTTTCTTTCTCCTGCCCTGTGCTCAAATTGCAGTGTTAGAAAATGTCAAGGTAAGCATAAATAACAGCTGGTGTTTTCACAAAGGACAGCTAACTGGCATCACACTCTTCATTCCTTAGTTTGTTTCCTTATTCTTGTTGCACAGACTTTTTTTACCTGACTATTTTTTTGTGTGTATTTCAGTTTCAAACAGCTGCTAAAGAAACAAAAGCTCCTCTTGAGAGGGTTGGGGGGCTTCTACCTGGGAAAACTTAGTGATACACTCATCAGATGGTAATTGCCTTACCTCAATATACCACTGACCTCTATTGGAATTCAAATTGCAGCATTTGTCAGCAAACACAGTGGTGAAAGGCGGTGCCGGGTATTGTGATGCATTCCGTGCTTGCATATTAGCCAAGTTTTTCCCATCTGTAATCACTGGGTCACATACTGGGGGGATGCTGTAAACCGTGTTCTCCCGAGTGGAACTGGCCTTCTAAATATAGGCTGATTTCAGTGTCTGTTTAGGCTTAGTATTGATGTTTGTGCAGGTTTCAGTGGCAGATGTCGTGGTCTGGTATTCACGGAAGGAGATTTATGGGAATAGTCCAGGAGTATTTGACACCATAGAGGTCGAGGCTAGGGCATTACACGAATCAATGGGATTAATTTGATTGAGGTCTCATGTGTAATCTGACTGGATATGCTGATTGATGGGCAGTCCAAGATGAGAAGGATTAGGATGGTTTAGATTAACTTAAAAAAAAAAAAA
The DNA here is from genome assembly GCF_057381915.1 of Diplotaxodon limnothrissa. Lineage (NCBI taxonomy): Eukaryota > Metazoa > Chordata > Actinopteri > Cichliformes > Cichlidae > Diplotaxodon > Diplotaxodon limnothrissa. Next base: position 16,088,197 of record NC_140607.1, read on the forward strand.
AAACAGTGATGGGGGAGGTTGGACTTAATCAGATGTCAATTTATTTTTTTCAGTCCATTGATTTAAAGATCGGTCCTGTATTTATGTGTGTTTAAGTTGCATTCTTATGCAAAAGGTGCATGGATTATTGCACAAAAAGAGAAGAGAAAGCACACTGCCTTCACCCAGCTATTCTGCATGGATATTAATATTATTATTCTAGTTGCAGCTGTTGTCAATTAGGTAATGAAAAATGTTTGGAAAGAGATGCAGCACTGTACTCCATGGTGATCACTTGCCATCTGCCGCACTCATTTGGCTGTAACCTGCCATCTCACTGTGTTTGTACTTTGCATCATGTCAGCGCTCTGTTTCCGTGCAAGTTTATCACCTTTCTCCATAGCCTGTCCTCATTCCCAGCCCAGAGTTGTACACAAAAGAATCCTAAAACCCTGTGTCTGTGGATAATTAAAGCCAGGAGACAAGGGGATTAATTCACAATCCCTGAGAGTCTTTCCATAAACCTGCAACAGCGTCTCCAGGACGACTGCTGCGCCTGGGGGAAATGAGTTCATAATGCCACCGGGCTGTGCATTTGCTCACTTCATTCTCCACTGTTGTCTGAGAACAATGACACTGCGGATTAACCGGCCTGTCTCCAGAACAGTTGTGGATGATTGGAACTCGGAGAGCGCAGGGGGTGGGAGAAAGCCCGCACCCCGTTTTTATTTTTTGTTTGTTTTTTTAAATCGCTGCTTTTCACGTTAGATACCGAAACGTTACACGTGAAAGGACGTGTTGTCCAGTTTTTCTGCTTCAGTAGTGTTTTATACATTGTCTGTGTTGTCTTATGTAACTTGGAATTTTGTTGTTTAAGTATTGTCTGTTCTTTTCAGCACTCGGTTAGTTCAGGGAATCGAATAATCCGAAGATAAAAGTGGGAAAAAAAAGTCCTTTTGTTCCACTGCTCAACATCTGGTTGCTGTCCCTTAACAGTAGTGTTTTTGGCAGTGGCTGTCAGCGTGAGTGCTGATTGTGAGAGGTCTGTTTTGTCTCAGATTTGGACAGTTTCTTTTTTTTGTTGTGGTTTTTTTTTTTGTTTTTTTTTTTGACTTGCAGAAATTAGAGGACCTCTGGAATTTTTTTTTTTTGCGTGTCCTGCCATGCCAGCTGTCACAAACGCCTTTTCCTATTGTGCCATTAGCCTCTAATTAAGTCATTCAGCTGTGCATCCTTGTAGGACCTTCAGGGTAAGAAAGAAAAAAACAAAAAACAAAACAGCCTGCATCTACCAGAGCCAGCTCCAGATTGTTTCAATAATACTCCTTTGAATGCCAGAGCCAAGTAGGGGTTTTCTTTTGTGTCTCTATTGTGCTTTCCATCCCTTTCTCTCTTGTCTCAGACCTCAGTAAAACTTTTATACACATACTGGGAAAAAACTGTCATATCTGGCCAAATGTACGTGTTGCATTTAAAGAAACCAAAAATATCCTGAGCTCAGAATGAAACAAAATTAATTTCTTGTGTGTTCTGCGGTAAGGACACCTTGCATTGGGGTGTCAGATTTAAGATCACAGACTAAAACTTCTGACAAACACGCCCGCTATAAATCACTCCCATGTACTCTGCATTTTAAAGGTCCTCTGGGCTTCTTGCCCCCTGAGGGTTTGGTCTCTACCTCCATCACACTAACCCACCAAACAAGCATGCAGAAGGCTGTCATTTTCTTTCTGCTCCACAGCTGCCTTCCCTGTTCTTGTGCCGCCTTCCTCTCTTCCTTCTCAAGTTGTCATGTCCTGGTTAGCGATGGATTACAGTGCAGCCTCTTTGCCTTCTCTAGAAATGGCCCCACTCCACTCCCCATCCCCTCCCAAGTCCTGCATGCAGGCCTGGCTATAAATTCCGGAAACGTGCTGGTGTTAAAAGCCCGTAAAACCAAGCACCCAGTTTCTGCAGAGTGGACTTCTAGCAACGGGAGATTTTTAGTTTAAAAAAAAAAAAAATCTAATAAAGGACATTCTTCATTAAGTGGGACTGTTTAGTTATTTCTCTCTCTCCTTGGCCCCATTAAAGAGCTATTACGTGTTCAAGGTGCCCCATATTACTCGGTCAAGGCAGTGTCGGTGTCTCATTGTAGCATATTTGATAGCTTCCATTAACTATCCAAGTGTGCCACGGCACAGTACGTTATGTTACCTTCCGGACTCGATTCGTTTTCATAAATCATGTCAGTAGGTTATCAAGTTCATGCTCTATGCATTACACAAGTCAGTGTGTTTTTTGTTTTCTGTCCTGTAACTGGGTTAATACAAGGCAGCCTTCCTGTTATCTGAACTGACACACTTCTGTTTCACAACTTTACTTGGGTTCCACAATAAAGAGAGTAAACAGAGCCAGAGTCCAGAAAGGAGTGTGTGTGTGTGGCTGGACTTCCCAGTCTGAGCAGCAGGAAAAGCTTGAGGCTACAGGACTGTGCAAACGGATGCTTCATATTGTGCGATCGCCTTACACATAGTCTGACATGTGCTGTCTCTGTGTGTCTCTTTCAGCTGCCTTTCTGGGAGACATTGCTCTGGATGAGGAAGACCTGCGATTCTTTAAAGTGGACAGAATAATAGATCTGGCAGCGAGAACCGTCCAGGTTGTTAATCGCACAAATACAGGTAACAACAACAGACAGAAAGACCTCTGAGGTTACAGTATGATGTAAAATGTAGTTATTGTAGCACCAAGGCAAAGCAGATTATATTGTTAGTCTAAATTTGCAACAAAAGAGCTGAAATGAACAAGGTTCCCACATTGTTGGGTGATTATTGCAGACAAAGACGTTGTGCTCCCAACACTACAGCCGTAAAACCGCTCCAACCTCTCGAACTGAGAGTCGGCTCCAGCAGCACCTGCCGGAAGGCAGCTTTGTGTTTTTAATGAGCCCTCTTCAAAATGTTTATGCCTACAACTGTGATGATATCATTACGTTGCTACACCTGTAGCATCATGTTTAAGAATGATTGCTGGGCTTTGTCAGTTTTATGTTCTCCAGTGAAAAGTGCTATTTAATCAACCGCTGTGAGTCAGCCGGGACCAGTGGACTTCGCAATCCTGTAAATTCTGAGCGAACATGAACCAACAAGCATATCCACATCTGTCTGTGCTTGAGCAGTGCTGTTTGTTCGAGTTAATAAGCGCGCCAAGAAAAGCAAACTTTTTTTTGCGGGGGGGGGGGGGGGGGGGGATTATGAATACATTTCCAGCAGCTTAAAGTATTCACCGTGTTGGTTTGATTTTTAGTATTTAGTAGTTTTAGTATAAATTTTGACCCAAGGTGGGGAATTAAGATGAGACTCGTGAATCAGAAGCAGGTTGCAAGTTCATCCTCACCTTTTGAATAATTATCTGTGTGCTTGAGCAGTTTAGTTACAGCAAATTCGAGTGTTAAGCAGTGGAAAGGTATAGCTCAAAATAGGAAAACACAGCCGGTATAACTGTGCATTGCACAAGGTGGCTGTTTTCCACCCTGATCAACATTCATTCATAGAAACGCTTGGCGCCTCGGGCTGCACGCATATCAATACCTGCTCACCCTGCACAGGTGTGGATCCTAATTGGCAGTGAAGATAACTTTGATATGTCATTTTTCTCAATTATCATGTCACTTTAGAGGTCAAGTTAAAAGTCTTGGGTACTTTATCTTCAGATTAAAGCCTTGACCTAAAAAAAACACCACCCAGAACATTCCCCGTCTAAATACGGACGAACATGGAAGATTTAATCGTTTTATTTTAATTAACACATCACGCACAAGTTTTTGCCTCCCCAGGACTTCTTATCAGTTAGCTGAGCAGATTTGGCTGTTATCAGCCTTTTCCACAACACATGCACAAGTGTACGTGCTAATTGATCTCGCCAGGCTGCTAAGATTTAGTCCTGCGGACTGAAATTCAACAGAACACATTGTTCCAGCAAATTTAAAAAGCGTGCTGCAATCTACGGCATGCGTGTTAATCAAATATACTAAGAGAAGATGAGCCGAGCCGCACCGTTTCAAGTATAGCTATGAAACAACAACCAGCGCTTGTTTTTGCAGCTTCAGGCCTTCATCGGGGTCACCCAGGTGACGTTTCCCAATAAAGTTTCTAATAATTGTACACCTTGGAAGAAGGTGATGTCTGTTTGTACCTCAACCACAAAGCGCATAGGTCAGTGTGTTAATAGGTGTTTTCTAATAGAAGTGTTACACAATTTTTTTTAAAATAAAGTTTAGACAAGCACCCTTATATCAAATGGATTCTGCTGGTTTTTGTTAATAGAACTCACAGTGATGACACATTTATTTTACACACCTTTGCTGCAAAATGAAAAACTAAGTGAAATCAGCTTTGGAGCCTTTATCTGGGAACTGTAGACGTTGTCCCAGCTCTCTGTAATACATTAAATGATTTGGCCAAATAAAAGAATAATGTGACAGTACAACAGTTCTTTGTTAAGCTTTACAAACATATGATTGTGTAAGAAAAATGACTTCATCCCAGCGCACGCACTAAATTCACTTGGTGCATATGTTTAATGGGCTTTCTCAGAAGTTTAAGGTCATCAGACTGCTGAAGTTTTCACTCCTACAGATTTCCTCATGTTTGGAGTCACTTCTCCTTTTTTTTTTTTTTTTTCTTTTTTTTTATAGAGGATTTTGTGTGAAGTTGCAACACACCACATTATCGAGAGTCACATCATCCAGAATTATTAATAATAATTCTGGATGATGTTACAAATACAAGAAAAACCCCCTGATGGTGTTTGCCGCAGGAATTTAATTGTTTTTTTGCTCAATTACGTATAAATCATTGGCACCTTTTGTTTGTTGTTTCTACAAGTTAAATTGGTGTCCTAACGTAGAATGCAAGATCCCAATTAAAACCACAGCAGTAACTGCTTCATCAGATAAATCACTTCCATCTGTATTTCTGCAAATATGCATCATTTAATAGATCGACTGACTAAGCCTACATCCACTTGTGGCTTATTCATCACATGCACTTTGAGCTCATGCTTGTTCTGCAAGTTTATCAAAGTTGAGGTTCGCATAAGGATGTTTCTTTAATAATAATAATAATAATAACCAGGTTTAGGTGGGGGCTTAGTCTGTATGGTGGCATTTATGTGAGGATGAGTGACATTAAAATTAATTTGAAAGAAGAAAAGACTCGGCTTTAATAAAAATCCATTCAGCGCACAACGAGAAGTACAGTGTTATTTGAACTGTCTCTTTGATGGAATTAATGTAATTACTTAAATTAGTTTTTTAATAACCAGCCAATATTAATATAACCGGCTTCAAGCCTTGAAGAAAGCCCTTTGGTTTTTGCAAATAAAAAAAATGGAATCTATTAAGTAGAAGCATAGCTTGTTATCTCTTTGTGCCAATGTTGGAGGAACGGCTGGGGGTTTTTTTCACCCAGGAATGCTCTGAGTGATCTTTATTTTGTCTCGTGGTTGGTTCAAATCCTCAGGCTCAAACAGTCAAAGCAGGCAAGGTGCACGGCGCAGGAAAAGAGCTGCCACATCCAGACCGGAGCGCATTTGGCCCGACGGCGTCATCCCTTATGTCATCAGTGGAAACTTTAGTGGTAAGTAACATGTAATGTGCTCACGTGTGACCAGATGTGGTAAACATAATTAGCATCATTCATTCCCATTTAAAGTCACAAATCACGGTAAACTATAATCTGTAAAACAATACTAGATGTCTGCAAAGTAAAGTACGTGGTACCCTTCATAGTGTTTTGCTTCTAGAAATAACCGTATTTACTTCTGAGGTCTTGTGCGATCTTGTTACATCGCCTAAAAAATTGTATGCTTGTAGTTGTGCAATTTATTAAAAAGCAAACCAAATATTGAATTCTTGACATGATAAATATAACATTTTGGGACTCTTTAAATTGCGTGTGTGTGATGGTGGTTAACGATGAGAAAGGCACATTTTGAACTTGGTATGACTTTACTTTTAAGCCTCGTCTGTTCACTGTGTTTCTATTCATCTCCATTCTTCCATGAAATGCTGTTGGAGTGCGTTTTCTCACCCTCTCCGACTTCCCTTTCAGGCAGCCAGCGGGCTATATTCCGCCAAGCCATGCGGCACTGGGAGAAGCACACCTGTGTGACCTTTATTGAGAAGACGACTGAGGAAAGCTATATTGTTTTCACCTACCGACCATGTGGGTGAGTCAGTGGGGTTTTAAGCTCCCACGTGTACAGTAGGAGCTGAACAATGGCCTGTTTCTGTTCAGTGTCTGCAGCTAATTATTTAGCGCCCTAATGCTTTTCCTTGCTTCTTGCTCAGCAGAGTTTCTCCATTGTTCATCCTCTCCTTGCAGTCTCTCTGCAGTCAGTAGGAATTGTTTTGGGTTTGGGTGTTTTTGTTTTGTTTTTCTGCCCCCCTGCCATCCCTTAAAGCGCAAACCATTCGGTGGGCAGGAATTTCCTGTGCCTGATCATCACACTGCATCAGTCACTGAGTGCTTAAATCATACCCGGTGTGCAGGACAGGGCACGAGGGAGAGACTTCCTTTGCCTGTTTGCTGCACTCTGCTGAAAGTCGGGCTCGGTGTCCACTCAGCATTTCTCTTTAAACAGATACGCAGGGGAAGTGCTGGTGGTGGCTCTCGTTGCTAAGCGACTATTGACAACCTGTTTGGATGTGCAGGGCTCTTTCTTTGTAAGCCGTCGTGAAACAGTTTTTCATTAAAACATTTGGTGTTGAAGAATGCAAATCCATTTAGGATTTTGAGAAAAGGAAGTCAGAGTTGTTAAAGAGGTTTCCAGGGAACATATCAACCTCTCAGATTTAGTCCACAAGCCGGATACCATCATGTCATTACTCAAATGTACCCCTCCTGCTGATTTATATCATTCAGTACCAACAGGAAAAAGGATGCAACTCATGAAACTTTTTCTAGCCAACTGTTAAAAGCCATTTTTAGCCCAGTTGCTGGCCTCTGGAGCAACAACGATGACATTATCCGCACAGGCAGCAGCGGTTAGCAGTGGGAACGCTTGACTCTGCTGCATATTCAGCAGGCCCCCATCTGTCCTGTGCAAAGTTCAAGGCGTGTCTCAGGAGAGCCTGACTTGGCTCGCTGTAATTAGAGAGCGGCTGTCTGGCCCACAGGGCCATTATGTGTGTGCCCATCCTGCAGGCTCCCACACTCAACCTTTCATGTCACATCGAGATGGAGCGCTGCAGCCAGCTTCCTCAGTTACTCTCAGCGTTTCCACTAGCAGACAGCTGAATGAATGTCACTCCTGTATGTGTCGACTATAAAACAGAGCAGAGATTCTGAGGTGATTTCTTTTCTAGTTTTATTATATACATAAGCAGCATGTTGAGATAGAGTCAGAGATGCATTCCTTTTTCTCTCTTTGCTAACCTCGTTTTTTTCCACTCACTACTTTTTTTCTTTCTTTTTTTTAAATGAAGTGAAGCATAAAGTCTAGTCTCTGTGTTTTGACTTACACACTGCCTGCCTGTGTTTCCATGTGTGTCTGCCTGCTGATTCATAGGTGTTGCTCCTATGTGGGTCGCCGCGGAGGGGGCCCCCAGGCCATATCCATAGGGAAAAACTGTGACAAGTTTGGCATTGTGGTGCACGAATTAGGTCATGTTATTGGGTTCTGGCACGAACACACACGACCCGACCGAGATGATCACGTCAGCATTATCAGGGACAACATTCAACCAGGTAAGACCTCAGGTTTCTCCGAGATCCCCCAGCAATAATGTGTGTAAGTGAAAGACGGAGACAGAGAGTTAGATAAAATATTAAGAGTCACACATTTATTCACACACTCTGAGCTAAGAATAAAACGCCACAAACTTGCAGAAGTGTTTTCATGAACCTAATCCTGAGAGTCTATATTTACGCCTGACGTAAGGGTTCGGTCTGAATTTTTCTCTTTTACAGGACAGGAATATAACTTTTTGAAGATGGAGCCAGGAGAGGTGGACTCTTTAGGAGAAGTCTATGACTTTGACAGTATCATGCATTACGCCAGGAATACATTCTCCAGGTAGGAGCCAAACCCAAAGTTCAACTCCATAAGCCCCAGACATGAGAACTAGTCTAAGAGCGAGTCAGACTGAACCATTTCCAACTTTGGTCTCATCTCGTTTTCCATTTCCATGTTTCATGACTGCACTGGTGTGTAATGCTCCAGGTTTGTGTCTGCGAGCAGCCGCTCAGTAATGTGGCACAAATCCCAATTCTTGTAGGAAGAAATAAATTAAAAAAACACGTATTTACTTCTTTACTAGAAAGTCCAGTAGAGATCAGTGCAGCTGTACAAGCTCATCATATTAAACTCTATATTAAATGTACACACCAGACCAGCACATGCAACCTGATCTACAGAAATCTACAGCAGTGGCATATTTGTTCTTAACAAGAAATTGCTAAAAAATTTCAAAGCTTGCTGTTGATTTAGTGTCTTTTATCACTAAGTGCAAAAATAAACCGATTTCTACCCGATATCTTTTGGCATGACATTTTAAAAGAAATAAATTAATAAATCCTCACATTGCATTGAGCCTAAAGTCAACTGGAGAAGTAGTACTATGATTTTTAAGTGATATTTGGACAAGGTTAGGTTACCTGCTGGTGTACTGGGAGTCGTATATCAGGTAAATGGAGGAAACTAAGAAGAACTTGGATGCCAGGTTCCATTTCAGACCGTGACTGGGTCTCTTTGGACTGGTCTGTGGTCTTTGTTTATAGGGTTTACCTGTAAACGGTATCATTTACACTTCTCGCTTTAATTTTGGCATTTGCCGGATTAGCAGTATGACAATAGACACATTGTAACTCTAAATAAGAAAAGTGAGATGTGAATTTTTGCAGGCGTAGTAAAAGTGTTTGTCTGGGATATACTCGCTCTTTCACACTGCCTGTTTTAAATTAAGGCTCCTTTGTTTGGTTCCTGCTGTTTTTTCCTGCAGTAGCAGCCCCAATAAAGCAGCTAGCTCAGCAACAGTAGCCCTGCCTCATCACAACAGCATTTATGGACACCACCTTCAAGGTTGTGTGAAGCTTCTCGTAAAGGGTTTCATCCATAAACCACCTCATTATGGTCCTAAGAGTTCTTTGAAAAGATTTTCATGGTGGGACAAATGATGTCACCCAAGGTTACTGCAGAGACCTATATTCTGGAGTGGAACATTTTGGCATCTTCACAGCACTTTGGTGTTATGACTACCTCCAAACTGAATGTCTTCACACACCTAGCAGCATTTTTTTAATCCCTAAATAATCTACATAGGATAAAAAATGCAAATGTTTTCCTTTTTAATGCTTTACAAACTAAATAGTCACATGATTTGAAATTTGTGCGTCATAGACTTGGGACAGTAACGTCAGTACAAAGAACTGCAGAGGACCAGCTGAAATTTTGGCATTAAATCTTCCAGAAACTTGTTGCTTAGAAAAACATGCGCTTGTAAAAGAGGAACTGTTTGTATTCTTAGTGATACTTAAATTTGTCATCGGCTGACCTCATTCTTCACTCCCTGTTGTATTCTATGGGAAGGCCTGCCAGATGTTGTGCTGTTGCTTAGCACATCACTGGTTAGCTACAGTGTTGGATGAAGGATCCATCTAAGGCGGGTGGGGGGAAAAAAAGGTACATGACTAACACAAGGCAGCCTGGTTTCTTGACCTAGTCATCAGGGACTGTGGTTAATTTCAAGTATTTTTACCATCTGGATGACTACAAAGCCAGAATAGAGGAACTAGGAGTATTTGACTCTTTCAGCTGCTGATTCATTATTGTAATTACAAAAGCAGCACTACACTCACTGCAAGTGGCTTCAAGACAACTTGGCAGTATATGTTAAATTATTTTTGAAAGCTGTTACAACCCAGGTTTGCAGGCATGTGAATATCATGGCCATCTCCTAATGTCATGTGCGGGATATGATACTAGTTTAGTGTGTAGAACTGTCCCTCCATCTACCAGACAGCCTTCAGTCACTCAGTATGGGTGTAAATTGATCTCTGGGCACCTAAAGTTAAAGCAAAAAAAACAAGTAAGCGCAGACTATAATCATTACTACCTCCGCCTGATATAAGAACCAGCTGTTAGCCCTTCCCTCAGCTTTGCACATGCATATATTTTTATATTTCCCACCACTGGCTCTCTAAGAGTTGTGGCCTCTTCCCAGATAGCTGCCATGCTCTCGCAACAAACAGACAGTGGGGAGTAAATCTTTGTCTAAACAGAGGCTGAGGCTGGATGTAGGCCAGTATGCAGAAATTCCTGCCTGGCCCCGTGCATCCAAACTGTAGGTTGTTAATGCACTTCACGCCGAGCGGAGATGAATTACTGCTGCTTTTCCAGTGTTTGTTAGTGTACAGAAAAAGACTGCAGAACAGAGACAAAGGGGAAGAGAGACATTTGTACTCCTTCTCCATGCAAACAACAAACTTTTGTCTTGTCTTAGCTTCCAGGTTTACAGGAAACAAAGCCCACTACTTCCATGGAATTGAGGTTTTAAAGAGGGAATGGTTTTTATCTTGTATTGGATTTCAGTCAGGTCAGCACATGTCCATTTAGCTGTGGTCACTCCCAGGTCATCATTTGGACTTAGGCTCTTAATCTTATAAATTTGCAGTATGTTCTACAGCTGGCTGCACAATGGGGTATATTTATGTGAGGTAATCCACCCTGATCTGTTTTCAGTCCAACTCTGACTCTGTTCCTATACAAACTCCTCTGATCCAAAAAGGCTGCTTAGAAATGAGAAGCGGTGGCTGTCACTGCCGGGGAATGTTTCACAGAGCTGTATTAGCAGACGAGGGGCTCCTGTTGGCTTTTCACAAGTCATTCCAAGCACTTTCTCTTCAGCGCTGATTGGCTGATTTACCTGTGCCAGTGTCATTCTTTGTCGGTCCATTGTTGGCCGGTGTGTTTGCTCTGTGTTTTACAGTAAATCACCGTGGGAAGCCAGGGCCTTTGCCGCGGGTGTTGTTCGGAAGATTTCATGGCCTGTCTTGATGTTTTGCCGTGTCTCCTGGGGACAAGCAGGGCTGATCCCTTGCTTTTTGTCTCGGGTGTGTTACCCGACCCATGGCTCTGCCTTCCCCCTCCTTTTGCTCGAGAGATTTTTTTTTTTTTTTTTTTTAGGACGAGTGTGTGGAGCAGTGCCAGCTCAAATAGAGATCTGCCAGTGTCCCCTTTTGTCTTTTCTGACACCGACTGGAGTGGCATTGTTTTGTTTTAATTTTTTTTTTTTTTGCTCTGTTTGCACATGCCTGGCGTTGATAGGCATGTCACCATGGGAACAGCCAGGGAGCCAGACCATTTCTTGCCAATACTTACAGAAAAATGAAGATGATAAACTAGCAAAGTGTCAAGTGAGGCAGCTTTGTAAAAAGGAGTCTTTCTGGACTAACTGTTCTGTCCTGTCTCATTTTTAACATTTGCAGATGTTTTATCTAATTTTATTTATCTTTATAGTTTTCATTTTGGATGTTTATCAAGAATGTGGCTGATGTTCATTTCCCTGCCTCCGCGGCAGTTTTGGGTCTATCGCTAGTGTGTGTGTGTGTGTGTGTGTGTGTGTGTGTGTGTGTGTGTGTGTGTGTGTGTGTGTGTGTGTGTGTGTGTGTGTGTGTGTGTGTGTGTGTAAAGGATGATATCTGAGCATTAACCTCTGAAATGGACTGTGTGACCTCAACCTTAAAGAAAGACTGAAATTCAACAGCAGTCCCATATCAAAGAGATGAGTAGATCTGAAAGAACTGCAGAGTAGCACCAGATGCAGGGAGATTCAAAGCCCAGGCGCACACATGTGGACACTGAACGTTCAGATGGTATCGTAATTTTAATGAACCTCATTAGAGAGTGAGCAAGGGTCAAACAGTAAAGTATGTCAAAGCATATACTGACTGGTTACGCTATCAAAAGTGGGGATATTCATAGATAAGAGGTTTGATGTTCATCTTAATTAGGTCGTTTCTTACTGTACAAGCAGCTGGGTCTTTATCTTAATGAAAACCCTCTTGTGTCCACATGGGTGTGGGTGAGCAACAGCTGGTTAAAGACAAATAAATTCTGATGGCATCTCATTACAAGCCTTTTACTTTTTTCTGATATCCTGAAACTTGTTTTAAATGCTAATCCAGAAAGTAAACATGATAATGAGCACTCCATGCTGGTAGTTGGATTTGCTCTTTTTTTTTTTCTACAAAAGCAATCACATTTCTTTCTGACTTTCTGACTGTCAGCACTCCTTTTTAACTGGGTATGTAGAACTCTTAATTCTTTAGTTAATGTTGACAGTGATTGAACTGCACTGATTGATGGTAAGTTACCTAATCCTGTGAACAAACATGTTTTGTGGCATGTGTGCATGCTGGAGTAGACTGCAGGAGGGTGCGCATGCAGTTGGGGTTTTATGCAACATTAACATCAGTCTCTCTCTTTCTCTCTCTGAATTACAGAGGCATCTTCCTGGACACCATCCTGCCACGCTACGATGTGAACGGCGTGCGACCACCCATTGGCCAAAGAACCAGACTTAGCAAAGGGGATATTGCACAGGCACGCAAACTCTACAAGTGCTCCAGTAAGGCCAAAATGACAGCTCTTGTCTGCTATGGGGTTTTTCTTGTCTATTTTTGAACGTATGCATAGCACAACCCTGAGAAAGAAGGAAAGAGAGGAAGAGAGAGGTCTGTAACTTCTCCTGGCCTCCGCAGATGCAGCTTACGCTGTGCACATCGGCGATTGATGTGGTGCGGTTCCTTAGCTATAGCGTACCAGACTCCCAAGCAGGGAGGAGTGTAAACACTACCCAGGGACAGGAAGTTAGTCAGTCTGTTTTCCCAGATAGATGCAAAAGAACAGCTGTTCTTCTAAAGACAATAACCGAAATGACTGTACAAGCTGTGATGTGCAGACACGCGTGTTTACTCCCAACAATGTAAACCACGTGGCTATACACTAAGGAGAGTTATGTAATCCTGGTACTTTTCTGAAGCTCTCTGTGTGTTTATGCTTCCAGAGGAGAGAGAATCTGATGCTGTTGAAGTAAACACAATTTATAGCATTAGCAGATGTACGTTGAAGAGCAGCCTTCTGCTGAATGCATTTGGTGTCAGACAGTTAATTGCAGGTAAAGCTGGGACAGCTGAGCAGTCAGTTTCAATGAGTAAACATAGTGCTTGGTCACCACAGTGGATCATCCAGTGTGGTTTCAGGGCAGAGGTGGAAGTTTTAAATGTATCTACGTGCATCACTGCAAGTGCTCTGTCTCTTTCATCATGGCAATCGCTGTCTCCTGAGGAAGACTGGATGATGTGGCACGCGCTGTGGGGGGATGAGGTAGTGAGTCTCTCCATGTGTTCTTGGAAAAAACAAAAAATTCTTAAAGAGCCATGGATCTCCCATTCATGCAGCATTCCTAGGAGTGTTTGTCATCCCAAATGTGTGTTGGTTAATGGCTCAGGATTGGCAGAGCTCCGCACAAAGCGTTATTTCACACAGCTTGAAGCTCGGGGCTCGTCGGTTTCTCGCTTTGAACGCAAACAGGCAAGGAGAGTGTTTTCTTAACTCTTACTAAATGAAGTTCAAGGTAAAAGAACAAAAACCCAAGGGTGATTGTAAATGCTTACACGCCACCCAAGACGGACAGCTGAAGATGCCAATCTAGCCTTCTATTATTTCCTCGTGCCTTAATCAAAGGCATCTTTCCCCCAGTTGGCTGGAGCCTCACGCACTCATTCTTCTAGGCTGCATATTGTTTTGGACTCAGTCATCGCACACTTAGTTTTGCCAATCAAACTAAAGGTTGTTTCTGTTTTGTTTTTTGTTTTTTTTCACTGGCAACACGTACATAATGCATCACATCCTCCAGAGGGCCGGGTTATTTATAGTGGGCCAGGTTTATTTTCAGAAGATGCTCAGAGAAAGTGTCTCACACTCTCTTGTTTCCTTTGTGTGATCATCATCTGGAGTAGGTGGGGGAGGGGATGGGTGAGATGAGGGGTTGTGGCTGAATATTATCAGCAGATGTGCCTTTGAACATGAAAGCACTGCCCTTTTCTTCACATTGAGTGTTATAATTCCAGCATCAAGCATCTGTCTCCGCAGCCGCAAGTTTCAGAGGATCTACTTCAGAGCTGTTGTGGTTTTTTTAGTAGCTTAGGTGATTTCAGACAGAGACTGACTGGCAGAGCATCGGGTCTGATGTGCAGTTGTGCGTTTGTCTCTGTGCACAGGATGTGGAGACAGCCTGCAGGACAGCAGCGGGAATTTTTCCTCTCCTGGATTCCCAAATGGATACTCGGCCTACATGCACTGCATCTGGAGAATATCAGTCACACCGGGGGAAAAGGTACGAGCTTACGGAAAGTGTCTGATCTTTGCTTAAAGGCACCTCAAATCAAATCTCTGGCTCCTTCATGTTGATGCAGTTTATTGGTTTCATCATATTTATCTGAGATTTAGCAATATGTGACCTTTGCCCCCTGCTGTCCCAATAATGGGTTTTTATTTTTTTATTAAGATCATTTTGAACTTCACCTCCATGGATTTGTACAGGAGTCACTTGTGTTGGTATGACCACGTGGAGATCAGAGATGGATACTGGAGGAAGGCACCACTTAAAGGTCAGTTTTAACTGAATTCAGAGAGCAGCTAACGAACAACAAACCTCCAGATGTCTCCTGGTCAACTTTTGTGTAAGGGAAAAAAAATTAAAAGACATTCAGTTTCAGAAAACAACTGCTGCAAGTGAAAGCTGGGTGCAGTCTTTGGTGGATGCAGTGTGCTTCGTGTGAAGTTCTGTAGAGCTCTGGAGACAGATTTCTGCCAGTACTGCGGATGTTGTGAGGTTCAAATGTTTGATTTTATGTTTTCACCTGTGACCCAGGTCGTTTCTGTGGCGATAAGCTGCCCGAGCCGATCATCTCCATTGACAGCCGCCTGTGGATTGAGTTCCGCAGCAGCAGTAACTGGGTGGGAAAAGGTTTCTCTGCTGTTTATGAAGGTGAGCACTCATTTTCTTCCATGCATGCTGAACGCAGGGTCGGATCACACATCCAACAATATGTGTAGAGGCTGTAGCAAAAAACCCCCCATAAAAACCCTTTTTGGCTCTCCTACTGCTGATGTGTCAGGCATTTTATGCTGCATTAATCAGATCTTGGCCAGGTTTCACATTCAGCTCTATTGTTTGCAGACCGTGCAAAGGGATGATGTATGTGTGTGAGTGTGAAGGCATTCAGTTAATCCCCAATGCATAAATCAGTGAATCAGCAGTGAGCACCTTATTTTTTTTCCAAAGGAAAATACTGATGATATAGCAATGAAATAGCTCAGTGTTGTTTTTACTGTCACATGCAGCCATCTGTGGCGGGGAGGTGAAGAAGGACAATGGCCAGATCCAGTCTCCCAACTACCCCGATGACTACAGGCCAAACAAAGTGTGCGTGTGGAAGATTTCTGTCGCTCAGGGCTTCCACGTAGGCCTCACCTTCCAGTCTTTTGAGGTAAGACACCAATGCATTTTTAATGTTTTTAACAGAATAGTGTTCATGCTTTCTTCTGGATTTCATGACTAATTTTTCCCCTTTTTGACACCAAATCTTCTGCTTTTCTTTAGATTGAGAGACACGACAGCTGTGCATATGACTATCTAGAAGTGCGCGATGGGATTTCTGAAAACAGCCCTCTGCTGGGCCGCTTCTGCGGCTATGACAAGCCAGATGACATAAAAACGAGCTCAAACCATCTGTGGATGAAATTTGTCTCAGATGGCTCTGTCAACAAGGCCGGCTTTGCTGCAAACTTCTTCAAAGGTGAACTTTTTAAGTGCTGACAACATCTAGGAGAGAATGTCAGCATCTGAATTAAAGCATGTTCCAACATTCACTCTGTAGGTCATGACCTTTTTAAATTTTCTTTCATATATCCTTGTTCTTCTTGCACCTTTGCGTTCTGTGCGACCCTCTTTGCCCGACTCTGCTGTTGTTTTGGAGGGTTTTCTCTCGTAAGCCACTGAGCCAGGGGGGCCAGCTAAAAGGGCCATATCTTTGTGTGTTCAGAGATGGATGAGTGCTCCAAGCCGGACAACGGTCGCTGTGAGCAACGCTGTGTCAACACACTAGGCAGCTACAAGTGTGCCTGTGACCCAGGCTATGAGCTGGCTGCTGACAAGCGCAGCTGTGAGGGTAAGTACAGGGAGAAAAGTCACCAGCCCTGCTCACCATGTCATTTACATGCTAAAGCACTTTACACAGTTAGCCACCCAAATACAATAAGTACAGTCAGTCCTGCTCCTAACAGCCAGCATTAATAGTGGTGCTGGCCAGCCACGGCCTTTTCTGATTTGTGTTACAACAATGAAAGCTTTATTTTACCTCAAATTATATGTTGTTGTTTAAGACCCAACTGCTAGCACACACAGCTGCACAACATTACCATTTAATCCCTTTCTGCCTCTACAGGAAGTCAGCCAGCTACCCATCTCTTTGCTGTGTGTACAAATATTTCGCTGATGTTGAATTAACGGGGCCTGAAATTAAAGACGGACACATTAAAATGAATTAAAAATGCACATAACTGAATGTAGTTCTCTTATTAATGTGTTAATATTAAAATAATGCATATTAGAAAGGATATACATTCATGGTGTACGTGCAATATTTCCACATGAAGCTTGCAGACAGTTTTTTTTTTTTTTGTTTTGTTTTTTTAGCACTAACCCCCTGTTATGTTTTAGATGACTGATGCACTCGTATACGCAAATATTCAATTTCTTGCTTCAGTAAACTTCAGGGTTCAGGCTTTACATGGTTAAAATACATTTTTTATATTTTAAACCTGCGTTTAAATTGAGTTAAAATGATCCCTAAAACCTGTGCTTATATAGATATCTGTTAGATATTGTGCACTATTATTATTTCTGGATTTCAACACAGTCCATGTGTCAGCACAGCTTTTTGTTTTACTTAGTTAATGACTGACGGAATTAACTAAGAATAGCCAAGTGATCTAATGAGTATCACCAGCTGCTGCTGTTGTGTTATATCCTGCGTTGCTACTACAAAGCTTTGGCAGAAAGGTCAGGCAGTAATCACATTTTTCCGAGGGTTGTTATGTTCAAAGGAAATCTCAGATGGCAGCGTAACATTTGGAACCAATCCTTGAGAAATATACAGTGATATCATGTATTTATTTATTTTTGTGTGTGGACACCTGCGCGCATATCAAGCTGCTTATTTTTCTGTCTTTTGTGTCCAGCTGCTTGTGGAGGTTTCATCACCAAGCTGAACGGTTCGATAACCAGTCCAGGCTGGCCCCGAGAGTACCCCCCAAACAAGAACTGCATCTGGCAGCTGGTTGCCCCCACGCAGTACCGTATCACTCTGCTCTTTGACGTCTTCGAGACTGAGGGCAATGATGTGAGATTTGGGGTTATGTTAAATGAACAATGGGTGGGTTTGTTCTATACTTTTGCTCCTTGTCACTGCGACGCATCTCTCCTTAATCATAGCAAATGAAGCATTTCTCTCCTCCTTGAGTTTTGTAATTTAAACCAAATAACACGTCCTGTGCAGGTTTGTAAGTACGACTACGTGGAGGTACGCAGCGGGCTGTCGGCCGACTCGAAGCTACACGGGAAGTTCTGTGGGGCAGAGAAACCAGAAGCTATCACTTCGCAGTACAACAACATGCGCATCGAGTTCAAATCCGACAACACGGTGTCCAAAAAGGGATTTAAAGCGCAGTTCTTCTCAGGTAAATCTTCTGGCAGGGTTCTGCACGGTCTCTGCTTTCACTCACTCAGATCTGCAACCTGTCAAGTCTTCAAAGCGAGCAGTCGTCAGCGTTGTTGTGTCCTCTGTGGTCCTGCAGATAAGGACGAGTGCTCCAAGGAGAACGGTGGCTGTCAGCATGAGTGCGTCAACACCTTTGGGAGCTACAGCTGTCAGTGTAGGAGTGGTTTTGTGCTGCATGAGAACAGACACGACTGCAAAGAAGGTATTGCACATAACATTTTTTGTCTTTTGTCTTTTTGAATAGATCTATCTACTCGTCTTCTTCTTAGATTTTGGTGAGAGCGATAAACAGTCTGAGTGCAGTGCTTGAGCCCATTGTAGATTAGCCTGACGCAGAGCACCGTGTCGACATTTTATCTCTTTCTTTCTTTCTTTTTTTTTTTTTTTTTTTGCAGCTGGTTGTGATCACACTGTGAATAGTGTGAGCGGCATTATTACCAGCCCCAACTGGCCAGATAAATACCCCAGCAAAAAGGCATGCACCTGGGTGCTCACCACCACTCCAGGTCACCGCATCAAAATCGTACGTGCCACAACCTCCTGCTTGTCAGTCATTTATTTATTTGTTAGCAGCTTTATCTGCATAATTGAATTGCTAAATCCGCTGAGGACATCTGTGTTTACTGTGCTCATGTCAGAAACTGTTATGGCCTTCCTAATGATGATGTGTGGCTCCCCCTTCTGTTATTATTTTTGCATTTTTGCCCACTGTGCCACAGATATAGAGTCTGTTATTTGCTGAAACAATGTCGCGCGTTGATCTTCCGTGTGCCGAGTTAATTAAGTTCTTATCTTCTAGAAATATTCCCTTACTATCTCGCTAAAAGACAAAGGGCTTTAATGTCTAAGCCTTATCATTCGAGTTGATCTTCCTCTTCATTTCTAACAGGCCTTCAATGAGATTGACATGGAGGCCCACCTGGAGTGTGCCTATGACCACATTGACATTTATGACGGGCGCGATGGAAAAGCGCAGAAACTGGGTCGTTTCTGTGGGACTAAGAAGCCTCCACCCATCACATCCAGCGGCAACAAGTTGTTCATTCGCTTCTTCTCTGATAACTCTGTGCAGAAAAAAGGCTTTGAGGCTTCCCATACTGCGGGTGAGAGTTATATTACAGCATTCAGGGGTTTTTCTCCTAAAAAAAACAGTGTACAGTTTCACATCGGTTTTTGTTATTTTTAAGTCAATTAGTCATATCAAACCTCATGAAGGGCTTTAGATGTTCTTCCAGGATTTGTAGGTCAATGTTCACCACCCTGTCTCAAAATGGGATGATTCAGACCATGTTCTCCTTTTGTAACAGGATGACTCTAGACACAAAAGCACAGCTGGCCCTGATTCCCATCAGCCCACTTCTTTTTCTCTGCAAAAATGCTTAACTCAACTTTTCTGTTCAGAGTGTGGAGGTCAACTAAAGGCGGAAGTCAAAACCAAGGACCTGTTCTCCCATGCCCAGTTTGGAGACAATAACTACCCCGGAGCCTCTGACTGCGAGTGGGTGATTTCGGCGGAGAAAGGCTACGGCGTGGAGCTCATCTTCCAGACCTTTGAGATCGAAGAAGAGGCGGACTGCGGCTACGATTACATGGAGCTCTTCGATGGCCCTGACACAAAGTCTCCACGGCTGGGACGTTACTGTGGCTCAGGGGTAAGAACATTATCCAATAATTCTCTGAGATTCTTTTTTGGGTAACTCCTTCTGCAGGGAAGCACCGTGACTGCCCGGATGTAATTATCAGGGAGTTGTTGGAATTATTAATCCTGTCAAAACTGATCCTGTCGCCTGTAATGGGGTGACTTTTCTGACCCGGCCTGGGGATTTTGATTCTGGCTTTAAGCCAGCGGGCTCCTCCTGAGTTTAGGAGTGCTGCTTGGGAGGTGGCTACAGGTCAACATAGCTGGTCACTCCCTGGGTGTCGCTGGACTCTCTGGCACTTACTTCCAGCGGTGAAATAATCAGCCGATGGAGGCTGCAGCTGGTCTATGAAACAATGAGTCCTGTGGGGAATAGTAACTCGAGTTTCATCAGGTTAGAGAACAGCTTGATTTCATTTACAAGATTTTCTAATAAGCTTTGGCCTCTTATTCACGCACATTCTTATGAGTCATTCGCTGTAGGGGACGTAACACCCCGGGTTCCTCGGGGAGCAGCTCCTCAATCAAGTTTCCTTTTATAAAACAGGTTGAAATAAACTGACACAGTTCAGTCCAAAGTAGAGTAAAAACTCATTACGTTGTGGGGGAGGTTTACTTTCAGCCCCGAGGCTTTTCTCAGTTACACAGTAGATTGTTTCTGGGTCTACAATAAAATAGAATGGGCCGCTTTCTTCTTGTTTAAAATCCCTTTCCCAATAAACCAAGACTTACAGGGTGTTATGTTGTGGCGAATTTTCACCGGCGGCTTTAATCGGCAGTCCGGTGTGTTTACAGTTGGTTGCGCGGGCTTTGACTGCTCTGACACTGCAACGCTCGTCTTTGTGACAACCACAGGGCAGCTGATTCGGCGCCTTAACTAATGATTGCTCGAATTAATTTTTTAAAATCAATTTTCACATGATAATGGTGTTCTGAAAAACACTTAGGTCAAATGTTTCATATTTTTGTGCTCACGTAATGCAATTACCTCTTTTTGAAGCATGTGTGTAGCAACACATTATATGGCTCTATTCAGGGAAGAAATAAGCTTTCTGCAGCGGTGCACTTCAATATGAAGCTCAAGCAAAACACAAACAAAAGGGGAAAAAAAAAAAAAGAAGAGGAGAAAGCTGCAGAAGGCTAGTCTTGGACCCAGACCCTCACATGGCCCCTGGCTTTTACAGCAGTAGCAGTCAAGAAGCTCTCTGTCAGACTCACTGATTGGACTTCAGCATGTGTGAAGTCCTTTTAGTTTGAATTGAAGTTCAGGGAAGCAGAAAGCCACAAACGAATCTGTTGTTTTGTCCCTCCTGACAGCCTCCAGAGGAGATCTACTCGGCCGGTGACTCCATTGTGATCAAGTTCCACTCCGACGACACAATCAACAAAAAGGGATTTCACGTCCGCTACACCAGCACCAAGTTCCAGGACACACTGCACTCACGCAAGTGACCAGCGGAGGCCAGAAGGGGCCGTGCAGGGCAAAGGGGCAAACGGAGGGGCCCCCAAGGGAGGCGCCAGCCAGACGCTCGGATCCCTTCGGCCAACAAAATGAATCAGACACGACAGAACAGCCGCAAGACCACCAACCGCACCTCAGCTCCTAGGGGCTCTAGCTCCCCCCACAGACTGTGAGGAGTAAAAGCCATTCTGCAGTACACCTTGTTTTTACCTTTCTATGGTTAGGATTGGGGTGGGAGGGTGGATGTCTGCTTTAGGTGGACAGTAGGGGAAAATGTATTGACCCAATACCACCAGATATGTTTTTTTTTGTTTGTTTGTTTTTTTTTATTGTTCTTTTTTTTTTTCTTCTTTTTTTAAATACATGCCGAGAAAGGCACAAAGGAAAACAGTGGATTCTCAGGACCTGTAGGAAGGCGGGCATCAGCTGGACAGATCCCTGCTTTTGTCAGGCCAGCCTGCCACATGCAAGGGGAGGAGAAGAAGAGGAGGAGGCATATGGGGAACATCTCCTGCACTCCTCAGTAAAGGCTCTCTTCACCTCACTCTCCTCTCATCCCTTTGATTCAAGGATTCCTATCCATAAGAGGATTAAAAGGACTTGACTTGAGATATCGATACTGTATGTCAGTCAAGTGCATGTAATTCCAAGGCAAGGAGGAAAACGGTACCGTGACAACACCAGCATTTGTAATTGGCTTTGTCCTGACAACCAGCGGCAAGATTCTCGTTGTTACCATTAACA
This sequence comes from Diplotaxodon limnothrissa, assembly GCF_057381915.1. NCBI lineage: Eukaryota > Metazoa > Chordata > Actinopteri > Cichliformes > Cichlidae > Diplotaxodon > Diplotaxodon limnothrissa. The sequence goes on from NC_140607.1 coordinate 16,109,852, forward strand.
AGAAAATGTAGGAATCTGTTATCTTATCAAAGGACTAATAAATGAAATGTGGTCCATATCTTCTGGTTGGTAATTGCTTGCCTGATGATTGGCTATTACTGTACCTCCGTGTATAAAGTAATGTTTGATCTTTCAAAGGGAACGTGTGCTTTTCTCAGCTCGAACCAGTTAGCACTTTACAGTGAATTGTTCCAAAATCATGAGCTTATGGAATTTTGTGAAATGCAATGCCAGTTCACTTGTTTTTAAATGCATTTTATCTCTTATTCTGTTATTATATATATATTTTTTTTGTAATTGCTCCATTTAGTTCCTCAGGCATACTTGAACATTGTGTGTGCCCTGTAACATGGGGTAATAAAGATATGACTTATGTTTCCGTGTTGATTTACACGTCTGATGTAAAATAATTTCTCTCCAGAGAAAATGCCTTTTTCTTGCTACAATGAAGTATTTCTCAAGAACCAAATGAGCCTGGGTATTTATTGTCATAGTGATTACATATATAATGTAATGGGGGGGAGGTATTTCTGAAGTTAGCCTTATAATTGCCTTCCAATGTATAGCCAATGGTCAGTGTTGAATATACTTTGTTGCTCACTTCCTTCCTTCTCTTTATTTATTATTCAGCACCATGTTGCATGAGCCTTCTGTGGCCTGACACACTTGTTTGATGACTGACCTTTTATCCATACTGCTAATTGAGCTCAGCTCTGTAAACCTGTTTTTTAGGCCACTGTAGTTAAATTGTGTTCTGGCAGAGATTACCCAGGACGTGCAAGACGGAGTAACAGACCAGAGGACTTGAATGCTCCCTGTTTGAAGTAAGTTTGTTGAAGAACCTTTGCAAACACAGGAAAAGAACAGTCAAATATAAACAGACTATCTCTTATTCATATTATCTGTTATTCAGTATTTATAGACGGGAGCTTTTTCATTCCAGACGACAGTAGGAAAGCATTTGCTTTTCCACTTTGCTAAATATTCATTCCTCTACATGTAACATCACTCTCCCTCTGATTATTCCATTACTCTCCTATTGTTTTTTTTTTCTTTCCATGAAAATATGAGGAGCAGAGCGATGTTGCTGAACAAAAAAAAACTGCTCGAGTGCCTGACAGTAGGCCCTTTACTTAACAAAAGTACTGCACATACATAAATGTGTAACAAGACTGCAGGCTTGGAGAGATCTTTTTACAAACAAAACAAAAAAGTACCATGTAAATTAATAGACATGGCTATAGGTGGGTATAAATAAACATAAGTAGAGATACATCTCAATATTTCTCATTATTTTATATCTCAAGAGTTATTGAAATAAGTAGAAAGAGATTGAGAATAGCATTAGATAGATAGCTAGATGGGTATTGAGAGAGATCTCTATAAAGATGGGTTGGAGAGAGAAAGAGCTATCGACAAATGAAGGGGTAGCGAGAGAGATATCAATAGATGGTAGACAGAAATAACAGATGTCGATATCAAGCTCGATACATCTAGGTACCCTACAAGAAGCACTGCGGTAATAAAAAAAAAGAAGGAAATGAATGTGAAAGGTACGCAGACATTCAATTTAATTTCCACTTCATTCACAGTGGAAATTAAAGTCTCTCCAGAACAAAAGTCAACGGGTTTTTTTCCCTTCTAATTTTACTCCTATTTGTTCTCATCTTCCTACATCCATTTCCATCACGCTGAGTAGAAAATACCTCTTTGTGTAGAACAGCGTCCCTTTATTTAATAACCAGCATGAAACATTAATGCAATTCATTGTTTCATCTGACCTCTTTCATATGAGTTATTAACAGCCGCCCAGAGATGCGACGCATCTACAGTAGCTCTCCCGGTAATTATGTGATTATAAGCCAACAGCGACAGGCCGTCATCCCGCCGCTCCGTTACATAACCGTGCAGGAGGAAGGAAAACAAAAAGAAAAGACCTCGAGCTTTTCTGCACCTGTTTTATTTGACATCCACGAGTAACAACACGCACATAAACCAGAATTTACTGCTCCTGCTGCAGTCGGCCCCTCTCCCCCGACCGTTACGTTGTGCGGTTTGACAAATGGCCGTCACCTTCACTGTGGGGCAGAGTGGAGACGCTATTGAGTGGTGCTCTGAATTGTGGGAGAACCGAGCAGGTTACAGTGAGAGGCTGTGAGTGTGGCGGAGGGCTTGTGGAGGGTACACCTGAGGAGCTGATAAAAGGTCTCTTTTAACCCAATGACAAAAATAGACACCTTGAAGCATTTTGTAAGATCTGAGATAAAACGAAGTCACAAAAGAGGAAAGTGACTTGTGCTAAATATTGGCTTTGAGAGTTCTTCTAAACGTGTGTGTGTTGGCAGCATCCAAAGCTCAGTTCAGAATGAGTAAGAGCAGCATACGCAGACATTTACATCATCTTACATTACATTTAACATAAAAACAGAGTATAAATTTGGTTTATAGAACTTTTAATCCAGCCACAGTGGGACATCATAAGCTCTGATACAAATGTGGCTGAAAAATCACATTCAGTGCAAAATCGAGACAAAGAAAACAAAACGACGAATAAAAAAAAAAAAAAACCCAAAGAAACATTCTGATGCTTCACAACATGGCCACGTATCAAAATGAACCATTAACACTGGTCTTCACGGACATCGCAGCGCTGCGCTGTGTCAGTGTTCACAAAAGCAGGTCACAGAACACTCAGCAACTCTTCACAACTCAATAAGTAACACAGATGAAAATTGTGACTCAGTCAGGGTTTCCCAACAATTACTCCATCATCTAGGGCTGAAGATGAAGGGGGGGAAACAAACCAAAAACAGCTCGTGTGAATCAGAAATCAACCTACTATTATGAGTCACATATTCAGTTACACTAGATTTTAAAAAGAGACACCCAGAGTGGGGATTTTTTCCCCCTCTATACTTAACAATCCACTGATCAATACAAGTGAGAACAAAGAAAAAAAACTGTGATAACTCTGACATCTTTGTGCTGTAAAGTATGTAACCGTGTACTGAGCCGTTGTTCCACAAACATGGAAGAAAGAAAATAGTTCTCACAGGTTGCATACAGAGGAACGCCTCTGTGTGACATCAGTAGTGTTTATGTGGTGAGTGACTGCCAGGCCATGGCACCCAGCTGTCCCCCGACCCACCACAGAGCTGCTCCCAAAGAGGCGGCTGCCATCACAGCCAGGCTGGCCTTGAGTACAGCGCCTGGGTGTCTGCTGAAGCGGGCCGGGGCCACGCAGGCCAACGTGGCCACAGTCACGGTCAGGGTGTACAAAATGGAGACGGCCGTGTTAATGGCCACAATCTGGCCGAACTTGGCGAAAGGCACAATGACACAAAAGAAGAGAGGGACTGTGGAGATCGCTGTGGTGACAGCGCTGGACACTATGGCAACACCCACATGGTTCACTGCCTCCAGAGTCCGCCTCTGCCTCTCGGCCTGAGGCTCCTGCGAATAAAACAGAGATTTAAAAAGTGCAGACTCTTAAAAAAAACACGCTGTGGTCAATTTGAAATTAGAATAGTCGCGTACCAAGTTATGAGAAGGCATAGAAGGTGTGGTCTCCCCAGCCAGAAGGTATCCCTCCACCAGGTGTAGACAGTAATCCACCGAGGATCCAACAAGTATTGACAGAGAAATTGCCTCCACTGCTCCCATCTCCCATCCCAGCCAATACATGAGCGCCACTACCAGACAGATCACCCCTATTCAAGACCAAAAACATGAGGGAAATGCACTCTTGGTTATTTGAAAACATCACTTTCAAATGTAAATATGTTAGTGCGGCTCTTACCGAGAATGGTCACGAGCACGGGCAGCAGCAGCAGAGGATGTGCGGTAAACACAGAAACAGCTGCCACGCAGATGGCCAGAGACAGCAGCAGACTCCAGAGGGCACTCTCCACACCTACAACAGGACCAGAGGGCAGCACTTTCGGCATTTTTATCTGTCTCCAGTTTTAGAAAAGGAAAAAACAAACACTGCATCTCTTTGACATCTGCTCCACCTCTCACTTGCCTATGATTTCCATGAAGATCTGCTTCCAGTGCTCACACGTTTGGAAGCCTCTTTGCAGAGAAGAGGTCTGCGGGAGAGTTGCGAGCTGCTCCTGGATGAAGTTCTCCCACTGCAGGAAATCGGAATACGTCTGAAATGAGGATTTTCCCTTGTATGTGGTCTTACAAGGGAGGAGGAGGAAGAGAGAGAGAGAGAGAGAATTAAGGCGTTGCGGCAACTCTGAAACCGACGGCGGTTTGTCGCATGGAGATGAAGAGACTTACAGATTCGAAGGCCATGGACAGCCAGCGGACCTTCCCTCCATGCATTCCCACCGCTCCATGGGACAGCTGCCCTGGGAGCAGGTTGGGTTCAGGGAGAGAGTGGCACTCGGGATGAAGAAGAGGCAGAATGGAAGATAGCTTGTTGCCTGTGAGGAACAGCAGACTTTTTAGCCTGCGTGCTGTCAAATCAGAAGGCCTAACCTTGCTGATTTGACTTTATACTACTTTTTTGTGCCACAAAAAAACCCCACATTTGAAAAGTTACTTTCCCTTCCCATCAGATAAGCAAATGTTACCTGACGGCAAGCACTGTGCTCCTCCCGGCTTTACGAGCTGTGTGTTTGCACTAACAGCTTTGCAGATTTTGCAAAGATGCCCCATCTCCTGGAAAATATCAAAGTCTGGATCCAGTATAATGCTGCCCTTTGGAGAGAATCAAACAACAAATTTACAACGGTGAGAAAGTCCTTTTAAAATCCGGTGCAGCGTTCCTCCAGTCGACAGTTTAAGATGCATGTGGCGCAGGTGTGACCATCACCATATCTCCAATCACGTGGTTGTCCCTGCGTTCGGTTCGGTTCACTCCCAGGATCCCAAACACAAGGAAAACCATGGCTCCGGTGTCGACCAGAGGACGCACCGCCGGTTGGCCGCACACACCGCCGCTGCACGGATTGAAGCCAAACGTTTTGGATGGTTTCGTTTTGGCAGCAGATGAGGGATCTTTGAAAATAGAAGCAAAGAAAACCCTTTCAACCACGTTTATTTATACGGGGCAAAAATATCTGCATAACTGGTGCACTGTGAAAAGAAAAAAAAAACTCTCCAGAGGATTCACTTTAAGAGGAGAAGTCACATCAGTGCGTTTTCTCTGTAGTTAAGACTCAGCTAAATGACAGGAAAAAGACATTTGTGCAGCGTGACTCATGCGGAGTGAGAACTGTTTTCCTGATGCTAACAAACAGTCTTTATGCTTATCACGAGATGCTTGCTCGCTCACCGCTGGGAAAAAACGTATAAAAGCTTCCCCGTGAAGGTCCATCAGGCCCAGAGCTAATGCCACAGCCTGGCGGGTTGACACACACGCGGCTGGGATGAGGTCTCAGGCGGCACTGAGCAAAGTACAACTTCCTAAAGGGAAAAAGCAGAGCTGAAAAATGACAGATTTCCCCACTAAAACAACCTGACAGCCTGTCTCAGTCTCTGTTTTACATTCTTCCTTTGTGCCTTCACCTGCTGTGCTGCTGTGGGGATGATGCTACATAAAAGGAAAAATCTGGCGTCCAGCCATGACGAGGATCACACGAGCCGGACGTGATCATCCAGCTGTCGTACGGGAGGTATACGTGGGAAACACACACTGTCATTCTGGCGGTGTAATTGCCATGGGGCTGATTAAAAGCCTATTCAAATAAAGCAAGATTAGTTGTAAGCTGCTTTAGTGGGACTCGAATTATTACCAATATAATCAGGTTGGCTTTTTTCCTGCTCTCACACCTGGAATGATGACACCTCACGCTCTGTGCTGCACATCTTCCACGGGGACGGGATGCTGGCGTTAAGGGAGAAGCGGTAAATGGTTGTAGAGGCTCCGTGGTCTAACTTTGATACGTACACTGTCACAAGAGGGCCTTGAAAAAGGTACAAAGGTCAGGATTTTAAAGACAGGAAACAGGGCTTAAATGAGAAAAGGGCTGGGTTTGGGTTTTTTTATGTGCTGGGTTTTTACCTGTTTGGTTAGTGAGTGAGTCCTGTTTCACTCCACTCGGAGCAGCAGTGGGAGTTGTCCTGCTCGGCCTCTGCTGATGTGTAGGATACAAAAATGCAGACGAGGGAGCATGGGTGGGAAGTGGGTGGGGTTTTTCCATGAACACACCTGCAGGACACGACATGTTTTTTGTTTTTTTTTCTTTTGATATTCGTTCCAGATCTAAGAAGTTAACCGAGTTATGCTTCCACTCTTACCTGAGCACATGGGACAGGAGATGCCTTGGCCGCTGAGGTTGCTCCGCAGAGCCAGCAGACTCTGGAGGTTTGTATCTTGGCGGAAAAGAAGGGGAGCGTGAGTGGCCGGCCTCAGGAGACAACAGAAGGCAGCTGAGAAGACCAGAACCAGGAGAAAGACACCTGGGCCAGAAGGGAGATGAACAAACAACGACAGAAAAGAGGGTTTGATAGAACAGTTGTGGGACAGATCAGCAGTGAGGATCAATTACAGTCACTCCCAAAGAGTGTGGTTGAATCCTTCATGAGAATGCTTTGCACTCACTCTGACAGGCAGAATCCCCTCGGGGCAAACAGAGATTACAGAATTTCTACAATAATTCTTACTTAAGCCTGAGGTGACTCTCACATCTAAACCAAACATTAAGAGCTCTGCACACAATATCTTAGAAGCCCCAACCGCTGAGTTTTGGGATATAAATTGATGTTGTCTTTGCAAGTTCTGAGTTAAGATTAAATCTCACCTAGAACAGTTTTCCGTCGCTCCACAACCGGCTTAGCCACTAAGTGCTTCAAGGCCCACTGAAGATTGGTGCTCACCACACCCACGTGCCGCTGCCCCGGAGGGGACAGAGGTGTCTCGACCGACAGGGACAGGATGGCCGCATCGCCGTCTGTGTCGCAGAAGCCTGGCAGAGACGAAGGAAAAGATCCTCAGAGGTGCCCCGCGAGACACATTCTTACAACCAATCCCCCTGCCAGCCTTCATTCCGATGCTAGGCAGATAATAATCTCACCTGGCTCCATTTCCACTGACAGAAGAGCCACATCATCATCCTCGTCCGACAAAGGGCTGTGGTTCGCCGACAGGCCCGAAAACAGCTTCCAGCTTCGCGGGGTGGAGAGTTTAGGGGGAGAGAGAGAGAGACAGCTGAGGGGGATTAGATCTGGGTGGGTGTCACGCAGCACAAAAAGTAAGGAAGCAAAAGCTTACCAGCTCAACCAGGCATGTTCACGAGGCTCCACAAACTGTGTCCAGATACAAAGGGCAGCAGGCATCAAGACAGACACCCAAAGCCAGCAGCAGCTGACGATGAGAGCCATGAATAGGCCGAAGTCATGCACGGCTGGGATCTGAGTGTCAGGTGAACAAAGCGCAGTGTAAAGGACCTTGAAACATTCAATTTGTGCTTATCGTGGGAAAAATGGTTGTCTGCTGAGAGAGGCACTTCTATTCACCCACTGTAGGAGAGTCATTTATACACCCTGTACATGTCCTATTAAGCGCTGTTCTTTTCTTTTCTTTCTCAGTTTCATAATTACCTGAGAGAAGGTGTTAGCGGCATAAGCGGCCGCAGTCGTGAAGGAGGTCAGAAATGTCGCTCGGCCAGCTGTTTTAATTGTGTAGATCATTCGCTGCTGCGGCTGATGCAAATGAGAAGCCTGTCTGAAAGTGCTGATGAACACAAACACATCATCCACCCCTGAGAGATGAAGGGTAGACAAAAGGAGGACTTCTTAGCACAACTCATGACAAAGAGTTGTAGTTTTCCTCATTTCAGAGCAATAGCTCCACGTAGCATTCACATACAGCTGAGAGTCAGAAAATAAAAAGGTCATTATGTTTGCATCTTGTGCGCGAAATCAGCTAAAGCCTGCAGCTTGTTAGTTTAGCGTGAAAAGCCTGGAAATGGGAGCTAGATGGGGACCTACGAGACGCAGAGAAATACAGTGACCCAGCCAGGCTTGTGGCTTCTTCTTCAATTCTGTATTTAGGTGTAGCTAAGCCAAGCTTGCCTTGAGCTTCACATACGATTACGTATAACATTATAACCACTGACAGGTGGTAACACTGATCATCTCTTCATCATGGCACCTGTTAGTGGACGAGTTATATTAGGGAGCAAGTGAACATTGGTCCTTTAAGTAGATGTGTAAGAAACATAAGGATTTGAGTGAGTTTCAAAGTGTGCTGGCTAGATGACTGGCCAGAGCATCTCCAAAACAGCAGCTATCGTGGGGTGCTCCCGGTCTGCAGTGCTCAGTATCTATCAAAAATGGTCCAAGAAACAGTGGTGAACCAGCAACAGGGTCATGGACAGCCATGGTTCAGTGATGAACATGAGAAGCGAACACTGGCCCGTGTGGTCTGATCCAACAGAGAAGCTACTGCAGCTCAAATTGCTCTAAAAGCTTAATGGTGGCTCTGATAGAAAGGTGTCAAAATACACGGTGCATTGCAGTTTGTTGCAAATGGGGCTGCGTAGCAACAGACCAGTCAGGGTGCCCATGCTGACTCTTGCAGACCATGTACATCCTTTCATGGAAACGGTATTCCCTAATGGCCGTGGCCTCTTTCAGCAGGATAATGCATCATGCCACAAAGCAAAAACAGATCAGGAATGGTTTGAGGAACAAAAACATGATTTTGTGGTGTTGACCTGGCTTCCAAGGCCCCCAGATTTCAATCCAATCAAGCATCTGTCCAATGTGCTGGTGAAACACGTCCGATCCATGGAGGCTATACAGCACAACTTACAGAGTTTGCTGCTAACATCATGGTCTAGAGGAATCCATGCCTCGCTGGGTCAGGGCTTTTTTGGCATCAAAAGGGGGACCAACACATTATTAGGTAGGTGGTCATAAGGCTGTTCAGTGTATTTTACAAACCCCAAAGTGGCATCAATCTTCATAAACACAAAGTGTTTTACAAAATGTCAAACTATTGCTTAAACGACTTACCGATACCGATAATAACAAACGCTGCAACTCCGTTGAGAATGCCCAGGTACCTCACGCCAAACACGACGTGGTATAAGAAAAGAGCCATCAGGCAGCTCAGTCCGATGCTAGCAAGTCCAAAGAAAGTCAAAAAGACTGCGCAGAGACAAGAAGAAGCTTGTAAATATTTCTGCGCCTTCAAACAGAAACATGTACACACATCGATGTAAGTGAAATACGGGGATACTGTACCAGAAAAGGAGGTAAGGACGTAGACAAGCACAGTAATACAGGCTCCGCTGACCACAGCCAGCATCATGTCATTGTGGAAGGTGTGTCTCACCTCGTCATCAAACAGCTCTGTTCCCCCATATAGCACCTTTACCTGACTGGAACAGGTCACACAGACAAAACAACTTTGAGTGTTTGCAATAGCATTCAGTACCTGTGAATACGAGAGTTTTTACTGACCTGGTAGACTGGTTGGCCAGGATGTCTGCATATTGGACCACAAAGTTTTTGAAGCGTGCTCTCTGCTCATCCGCTCGGTCCTGCAGGGAGTAGTAGGACGGCAGAGGAGCTCCGAAGTGGATTTCACTGCGTAACAGGGATGAGAACAGATGCTCCGGGGACAGACTCTCATCCACGTACCAGTAAAACTGCGGGTGGGTAATGGCCAGGCCCAGAGAACCTGCACATGAGGAGAATCAGCAAAGTTAAGTTGGGCTACCCCAAGGAGTCATTCAAGCTTGAACTGGAATTTCAACCTGCCTTTAATATCAGCCAAGTCTGGGCCCATGCCATCATAGTAGATCTTGCCTCCTCTCTCACTGGGGTAGAGGTATGACAGGAGGGAGCTGGGTGGGGAGCAGTAGGACGGCCCCAGTGGCAGATCCCTCAGTAACTCCAGAGGCTTCCAGCAGAACTGATGAAACTGTGGGTGCTGCATGAGCAGCCGCTCAACTTGGTGTATCGTCTGCAGGCGCTCTGGAGTGAAGATGTTGCGCTCGCCTTTGCCTTGAGCCACAAACACCAGCTCAATCCTCCACAGAGCCTGGCTCTGTAAGTAGTAATTGGGAACAAATCTGCGCTTCCTAATGAGGGAAAAAGTTGAATTTCCATCCCCTAATCTCGCCTCTTCTTCCCCTTTTCCTGGATTTATGCTTTCATGCGTCCCCGTTTCCCCCTGACCCAGATGAGGCGCTGTCCTTTCATCTCTGCTTGCTGCTGCTCCTCTCTTCTGATGATCGCTGGCTTGTAAAGGGTCCCCTTGAGGAGCGGAGGACCCCGTGTCCTCATTATCCATCTTATTGAACACTTCCTTCCTGCCCAGCTTCTCAAGCAGAAGCTCTCGCAGCGCCTCAGACTCCATGATATCTATGTCTCGTCTGCGTCTGTCCCACGACCCCAGCTGAGTCTTTACGGCGATGGCGAGGGCGTCAAAACGTTCAGCTGAGAAGTGGCTGTGAACCTCAAAGGCACTGTAGGAGAGGTCTATGTCCAGAGGAGGGCAGTAGAGCAGCATGTAGGCAAAGAGGGCACATGGCAGCAGGACAGCTGCCCCTAAAACCGCCCCACTGGCCCAGGGTTGCGTGTAAACCCACCCCACTGCCTTCCACAGTCCACAAACCCAAGCATCCCCCGAGGACCAGCTCTGCTCCGCGGCGTGTGCTGCTCCATCCTCTTCCTCCAGCTCCTCCTCCTCTTCTCCACCACCCCAGCTGGTGTGAAACAGCAACGGCTCATCATCCACATCCATTGCGGCACCTGTCAGGGACACATAAGACCACTTGATCATCACTCACTTAACGTTATGGCTGTTGTCCACTTGGTCAGGTGAACATGAGCACAGCTGCGACAGAATGGGGGACAAGGCAACTTTGAAAGTTGTGCTCAGAGAGCAAGGACACGAGCGAATTAAGTCTATCCTGAAGCAGCTGGCGAGAAAGGCCGTCCACTGGTTGCTCGCATGGAGAAAATTGAGCGAGGGGGACCTTTTTCCCCCTTCTTGTTCTTCCCCTCAAGGGCTCGTAATAGAAAATGGCTGGCCGAGTCCTGCTTTAAGATGCTGATCACAAGAGCTTGGGGTGAGACGGGCTAAAAAGCTGTGATTTAATTCTTTTCTCTGCCAGCCCATGCAAGCCATTATCACCCGGAGAGCGTATACTAGTGGGGTTCTACATATGACCAGTCGATGCAGTTGTTTCCACCCTGCACCAAATTAAATCATCTCACTTGTCTAATTAGTGACAAGAAGAGTGAGCGGGGTATAAAGAGTTTATCTCCAGCGATGGGCAGCCTTCGACTAATCGTGTCAATAGGTGTCACTTTTCCCCCCCCCCACCCCTACGCTTCTTTTCTCTCAGGCAAGACATTGCAGACAGTTTGCATTCAAGTGGCAGTGAGTCTGCTAACTGCAGCAATTTATCTATTCTCTTTAGAACGATGCTTTAAGGTCAGCCAGGTAAGACATTGAATCATAATTATGTGTAAAAGGTAGCTGTAGTCAGCTTTCTAGCTAGAGTGAAAAATCCATCATAAAAGAGAGTAATTTACAAATGACACGGATTAATCGATATTTGCAAAAAAAGATTCCTCCCGTTGGAGAGCAGGGAAGAAAGACTGTTGAAAGGCAAACCCTTAAGATGCCAAATGAACTGTAGGCGTGCTGATTTATGGGACAGTTTGTGCTCTTACATCTAAACGTAGTTGATTTCACGGTGGCAATAAAGGGAGTGCTCCACTCGGAACAGCCAGCCTCCTTGTGCGGCCACCGTGCAACAGTCAGACTCCGGCTCACAGACTGGGGGATGTATTTAACGGGCACATCATTAAAATCCTTTACCCTCCAGTTCCTCGCCCTTTGAGAGAAACACTTTTGATGTTCTCAAACATCCACCATGGTTTCACGCTGGATTTTACATTCAATAGATCTTAAAACCTGCGGAGTTGAAAGCAAGAGCTCCGCCCTGCATTTCACGTTCTTAGAAAAAAAGGCCAAATTTGGGACTTCTTTTAAAAATGGACAACACTTTGTTTTATTATGCACCATGTCATCCAAGTGCACGAACAAGGGCACCGCTGCCCCTTTTAATGGGAGTGCAGATGGGGCGCGCGGTGTGAATGTGAGCTTCCCGCATTTTTAGAGGATAAACGCATTAATGGTGTTTGTTTGGTAGCTTTTTGTTTTTTAAGACAAAAGCTCAGGATGCATCACTAAACAAAAAGAAAACCATCTAATCATTCTTTTCAGTGACCTTTTTCTCTTAAACAACACAGACATATATTTTTAATATAACAAGGAAAAATAATTTGTTCCAAATTGCTGGTGTAATTTCAACTTATTATGACTCGTTATCTGCAGCCATCGTGGGCTATTATTCCATAATGAGTCCTATTATGTTGTTTTCCTCGAATGCTGACTTTTCCTCGTCAAATGCGTTTTCGGTCCAAGCGTCACTATTTTGCATTGAAAAACACGAAGAATTAAACTCGATATGATTCTGTACTTGGGGGGTAAATGAAATTGAATACAGCTACTAATTTTGGCAATTAGATTTTGGTAATCCTCTCTGCCCCCCTGCCCTCCCCTCTCAAGCATGTTTTGGTCGTGATGCTCTCAGCAGCAGATGAGAGGAGGCACACAGAGAAGTGCAGAAATATCATGCGAAGAGTGGGAAAGGGAGAGAAGAGAGAAGAGAAAAACGGGGAAGTGGGTGAAGAGACGGCGCAGCCATCAGACATCAAACAAACCGTGGGCTCCTTGAAAATCTGTCAAAAAGAAATTTCTGCTGGTTAATAATTATGGGGGGGCAGCAGCACTACAGGTGCATCTTAGGGCCCGCTTCGTAAAAAAGCCTCACAAGCCGAGCAGATTTCAAACTAAGGATGTATGAATGAATTAGGAGAGTGAGGCAGGCTCAGTGCAAGCTCTGCCTGCTTTTTATGATCCCTCTACTGTCTACACGTGCCTCGCAGCGGCGTGCAGGTACAGTGAGGGAGAGATAACTACCCACGGCCTCGGGGACGCATCCTTTCGTCTCTTCGTGATGAGTCTGGCACTCCTTCGCATCCAGGAACATTGCGCCTCGTGTACAATAATTATGAGTGGAGTACATCTGCAAAGCACTGCGAGCGGTACGCAGCCTGGTATAACTAATGTGTTTACAAGCTGCCAGAACTGTTCAACGTCGCTTCTAAAAAAAAATCAATAGGAGAGAGCACCCGATTTAATCCACACCGGCGCAGGTGTGGATTAAAAAATAAGAATAAACTGGCATCGTGCTTTAAGTGTATGTTGGTGTAAAAGCAGTCTGCCATATGGCTGAGTGTATATTAAAGCTGCGTCGCTCTTAAAGGAAAGGATGTGGTTTTCTGTAATGCAGTTACATTGTGACAAATGAGACAGGTGAATGCACCAGGAGGCCTGGAGTGAAGTTGCACGTGCTGGGTTTTCAGGTGTAAAATTGTGTTAATTGTCTGAAAATGAATTTTTGATGCCTTTGACATCCCGCTTGCGTTCAGGCTCACGTGGGAACTTTGTAGCTTTTACATTTTTTTTCCCAACAAGTGATGTTTGTGCTGTACCTGCCAGCTCGTTGGAAGCACAGCAGGTGTAGGTGATGGACAGAGCTGTCTCGTATGTCGTGTTCAGCGAGATGAGGGCATCCAGGATGATGAACTGGAAACCTAATGTACGCACGGCCTCTCCCGTGAAAACACAGATAAGCTCAGTGTCGGTGTTATTACCCTCCTTTACCTCTCTGGGTGATGTGAAGCCGGCGAGGTGTACGCTCCGAGCAATCCCCAGCTTGCTGTGAGCCTGAACCCTTCACATATCATCATTACTCTCAACATCTCTCTCAGCACTCTGTTTGCCCTCAATCTCTTGCCCTTTTCTTCCCATCAGTCTCGCTGCCTTTTTTTTTACCCCCACATCCCTATCCTGTCCACAAAGGTGAGAGATTTGTAACCTTCAATACTGATAGCACACACACACACACACACACGCGCACACACACACACACACACATGCACACGCACACACACACATCCCTCCACCTTCCTCAGTTTATCTCCTCTTCATCTCATCCAATATGGATATCGCATGCTGCCTGCTGACCCACACACATTGAGCTTGGTGTAGGCTCAGCCAGCATAGCACCTCATTTAAAGGGGCATTGATTTCACCACTAGTGCTTTATGAATGTATTCCTTATGCATGAGCATTCAGCAGTGTGTTTATGGCAGACGTGCCTCCAATTCTATACACGCTCTCAATCTGTGCTTCAAATCAAACTCTCAAGGTCCATCTGCACCCAGCAGAGATGTTCGTTTTCTTATTGTCTTTGAATTCCTGCTCAAACTGAAGGCAAAGCGCAAAGCTCTGTGCATACAGTGTGAGGCATCCAGGGGATCTAAAATTCAATTTCTCTCCCTCCCCTGAATGAAACTGAACACCAAAGCCTCATACTACACTGGAGGTAGTTTTTTCCCTCTATCTTGGCAGCATAAGAGGACATAGATAACAGTATGAAACCAATTTCGTACAACTTTCTAAAACAATTAGTGCACTTTATCTTTTATTTTCTAGATGAACAGCTTAAATGGTCTGCATTTCTTCAGCAATCAGCATCTCATATTCACATTTAATTTAAAGAAAAAAGAAAAGATCAGACAAAAACAATAAGCGATCCCATCAAAGCAAAAGAAATCTGCAACACAGGGGAGAGACTTACCTGAGGCTGATGAAACAAAAATTACAGGTGGGGCGATCAGGCCTGTTTGGTCCACTTGTAATGTGCTGAACTTGTGCTCTGTAATTTCATCTGCTCCACGCACTCATGTGGGGGGGAGAGAAATGATCAGTTAGTGTTTTAATGTCATAGTTAATAACTCATCAAGAGGCACACTGAGGGAGCCCTCAGCAGAGAAACCCACACAAAAACAAATCCACTATTCTCCCCTCACTCTGCAAGAATCCTCTAACCCCGGCAGTTCATAATGTGTTGTTTTCCTCTCCTTTTATGCTCCCCAGTCCTTTCTCTCCCTCCCCTCCTTTCTTACCCGGTTGTCGAGGCGACAGAGTCAGTGAGAGACATTTCTTCCCAGAAGCTCCTCTCTCTCTCTCCCATGGCTTTGTTCAGCCTGCTCTGCTGACTGGCTCAATAGTGTATGAGACACAAGGAGGGAAACGCAGCTCGAAAACCTCTCCGCACCTCCCGCGACAGGCTGGCGAGCCCGCGGGGATTTTTATACCACTGCAAAAATGTCACCGGAAAAAAATTCAAGCATCAGTCAGCTAGTTACGGGTGACCCAAAGGATGCAGTTGTCACGGTACCGCAGCCAAGCCCCCTCCCATCACATCAGAGTTGGTATGGTCTAGTCTAGTCTCAGTTGGTGGGGAGGTGGGGTGTGCTATAAGAGGGCAATAAGAATAACTGGTTACAGTGGGAGACAAAGTGCAGGCAATTTAAAATAATCACCTGAGAAAAAGGGTTTATTAGTTATTGCTTCATTTTCATTCTTCAGCGCCGACCGAGTGAATGAAGCTGCTCAGCCTGCTGTCCTCTGTTGTAAATGGTTTGACTGCTGTGTTATACAGCATCTCTAATATTTGGTGGAGGCTGTAAATTCAGCACCGATGTCAACTGTCATGTTTGCCTTGCTGTGCCAGTACTGCACTCTCCCGGACTGTAGTGCCCTCGCTCGCTCTCATCCAACATTAATGACCAGCACTCTCCTCACACCGCTACGTTCAACTCATCCATCACCTCGCTCCTCAACCCCTGTTCGTGTTTAACTTGGATTGCCTTGACATCAAAAGGTGACAATCCATCATCTAAATGAGAGCAGATAACTGTAGTGAAATTTCACTCTTTCTGTGGCATCGTGGAGTCAAACAGAGAAGAGAGGTTTGAAAAATGGGAAAGAGTGCGCGAGTGCTGAAATCCTGGAGGACACTTCATAGCTGCGCACTGTTTTCATCATGCTGGTGTAACTGTAACAGAGACATCTGTAAGAAAGACTTTTTCAGTCGCTCGAGATCAATATAGTGAAGAAGAGTGAGTCCAATCACATCTACTGCTAGAGCTCTGTGGGGGACAAACAACCAAAAAACAAACAAACACATTTTACGAAAACTGTTGGAGCTGCATGTTGTCTATGACACCAGACACACACACTTCACTGCATGGGATCCTTTGATAGGGTTTAATGAGACCCTCCAAATGACATTTAGTCAACATTTATCACAAATATTGGCAGGCAAGAACTCATGAGGCAGTTGACACATGATCTTAATATACATTTAAATAATACAAAATATACATTCATTCATATCTTGACACATGCATACTGAACCATACATGCAACCGTATACAGGGCTTTCAGAAAAACACAGTGAAGACAGAATTACTGTTTAATAGTACCCTTAATGAGAAATTTCCCACCCAAAGTGTACACGTTTCCCTCTGGCCTCAAGTACAGTGTATCTGTTTGGATTATTTTGGAGTGAATTGCACAGTTTTGGAGAAATTTGATGCCATCTCTTGAACAGAAGTGGGCTAGATGGCTCTCACTTTGCGGTGCTGAAGGTACCTAAAAATCAAGCAAGTTCAACTCAGCCAAGCTTTCTTTGCATTAACTGGTTAAAAAGCAAACAAAAAGAAACCCTAAAAACAGCTGGTGATAACGGGTATCACAGCGTCAGTTAGTGACTGCATCATTTGACTCTTTTTCCTTAAAATACATAAACTCAGCACCTCATATTCCAGACAGTGACATTATCTGACGTGGTGCTAGTACATATATCCATCCATCCATCTTCTTCTACTTATCCAGTTCAGGTTTGCAGGGGCACTGGAGCCAATCTCAGCTGTGATATAATGAGAGGGAGAGTACACCCTAGCTAGTCTGTCACATGCCTAACACAGACAGACAGATACAGCAGTAAAATATAATGGTAACGATGTTGCAAATAAGAGGAGAAAGTAATGACGATATATATATATCATATGAACTCATTATCATCAAAATCACACTGAGTGGTAAACACACTCGCCTATAGATCCTCGGTTCAATTCTGGGAACCCAGCCTGCGAGGGTCACAAGCCTGGATAAAATGTGAGGGTCATGTCAGGAAAGGCATCCGGTGCCAAATCAAACACACAGTTTCATCCACTCTGACGACCTCTCGGGAAATAAGGGAGCAGCCTGAAGTACCTTCCAATATACTTATTTTATCATTTGGTGGGTCTCGGTGCTGCTGTTTATTTCTAATGTGACAGCTGTATGTTAGAGCTCATAAACTTTAAACCTGATATGCTTAAACATCACAGGTGTGTACATAAAAGAGCTGTGGATATCACTTGTCGCCAGCTTAAAGTGAAATTATTAATTATATAGTCTACAAATGTAACCAATTCATTTTCTAATTTGTACTCTATTAGCTGTATTTCCAGCAGTGTAAAGAGACTTAGCAGCAGATTAGGACCACAGACGTTCTGCATCACCAACCGAATGTATGCAAATTCCTGTCACAATGCCACATACACTTTGTGCTGCTGCAGCTTTATAGCTGGGCTTCAGTGCGTTAGTAAAGTATGGCTTCAAAAAGTTGCATATACAAAACATATTCCTTCAGCAAGGAACAACTTTTTTCACTGAAAGCAAACTGAAAATAAAATAGTGTAAACACTGTGCTTCCACCTGATCCTAAAAGGAAACTGATCAGATCATGCTCCTGACCGGGTCATGTGTTCAGCATCAGTTACCGTAGCAATTTAGCCAGGTAAAGAAGAGAGGCACCTTCGGGGACCCTGAAAACTCTGACTCGAGTTACCTCTGGTTGCCCTGTGTCATGTAGGAGCCGTCTTCTTTCATACCAAAACAATCCAGTAGATAAACAGCACTGCAGGCCGAGGAGGAGAACATGTATATTTGATCAGGGGCGAACTTTCTGTTTAAAGCAGGTCTTCCTGAAAAAGTCTAATTCTTAGGATAACATTAGTTTTGGCTATTATCTGAGCCTGAGAATGGGGGAGGAAAGCCGGGAAGAGATGCATTATTTTACATATTAATGAATATTACATAATGAAACAGTGACTGGCACAGGGGCAAATGAGTCAGGTTAAATTAAGACTGAGGTTTCTGGTTGGGAATGTAACAAAAAAACAACTGCAGGCAGGATTCATCTACATTTCTAATTGTCTCGCTTTCCTGGAGGCAGTTTATCTGAGCGGCAGGAAAGGGTCAGTAATACGAACAAGCTTATATCTCTGTAGCATTAACAGTGGAAACAAGTGGATAATTGGTTTTGTGGGGAAGGAAACGAAGCTACAGGAAATTTCAGTGCTATCATGTGGATCTGAAATATAATAAGCATACTCTTTTAATGGTTAATAAAATAAAAATAAAAACACACTTCAAGTGTAAGAATTGACTAACACTATGGTGCATACACACTTTATACTTAAGCTGTCCAGCTCAATGTGGCAGTCTTCTAAAATCGTACACAAACAGAGGGAAGGATATGTTGGGCATGTTTGGTTTGCTCACCTAAAACTGGAATGTTTACAGCAGGCAGTAAAAATAGGCTCATATGCAAACGAGACTGGAAAATAAACCTGATATTGATTAGCATCGGAGCTGGAAAAACAATCCGCAGTCATCCTGTGATTTCTTTAAATGACTGCAGCCTGTCTTTAGTGTTGCATTGCAGTCTGCATTGATTTGATTTTCACTTTATTTCTATATCTGCTGAGCACTCCAACAAAGGAGATTAAAGTCAGGAAATCTAATCTAACATAGTTTTAGCACCTGCTAAAGTGGGCTCAGAGGAAGCCCGTGCCTGGAAAGCATGGAGCTGTGCAGTGTGAACACATTTCAAATTTATAAAAAAAAAATAAACACAGAGAAAATAAATACTCCATACACAACATACATTACAAAAAAAGAAAACAAACTTATGACCCATCAAAGGTTTTCACACAAAGTATTGCAGGAAATTTTTGTTCGCGGCTATGCTTGTCACATTCTACCTGTTAAATAACACTTTCAGCCTGAGTGTGATTGATCTCTCTCTCTCTCAGCATTCACAGTGAAAAGCAACAGCTCCGGTATGCTGTTCAGTGCAACCGCCAGAGAGGAAAAAAAGTAGATCTGAATGTGCTATGGTCACTGGTCCGTGAGAAAACAGTGGTACTGCCACACATTAACACAGACTGCCGAAAACTCACATACACTCTCAAACTCTCAGAGCTCTCCTTTGACACAAAAGAAGTTGTTGCATTCCTCTGGCTACCAAAGATGAGTCTCCCGGATCTCAGAGATGATGTTATTGGCTTTTTTAAGCGCCTGAGAAAGAAAGAAAGAAAAAAAGAAAGAAAGACAGAAAGAAAGAAAGAAAGGCTGGTTAAATTGCTGGCATTAAGACCGCAGAGAAAAGAAAAAAAAGAAAAAGAAAAACAACTAGCTGTTCCACGATGTTCAGAACCCATTCAGAGAACAAATTGCATCATCCAATTTTACCTCAAGCATTTGAGCAACCTCAGTCCGCTGCTGTGCTGTGTCCTGTGACTCAATGAGCAGCTCCTGGAGCAGTGGCTGTTTGTAAAGCTGACCCACCAGCTCACTCTGCAGATGTTCTTTCACGTAGTTCACCAGGAAATGCATCACTGTCTTGGGCACACTGTAGACACACAGATCGATGATATTTACACTAGGGCTACTATTCTGAATTTGCATGCTTCCACCAACCAAGAAAGCTGTAGTCTGACTAGAAACTAGGGCGAGGGACTCCAGAGTTAGAGCTGAGTCCCTGTTCAGATCATTACTGCTGATTTATTTTGTGCTTAATCTCATATTTAAAAAAAGAAACAACTTCACTAAACTAATATTAAGAAACACTGATTTGTATGTATGTAGCAGCTGTATGAGAACAGACATCACTGCAGGAATCAACATCTGCACACTTATTCTCTAACAGAGCACCACAGTTAAGACAGACACATACAAAATAAACAAAAAAAAACACCCAGAACAAAAACTCTTATTGCTAATGCTGATATATTTAATCCCCTTACAGTAATTGAAGTAAAAGTAGGGAAAACAGTGCATGAGTTAATATCCACAGAGACTAAATCTAATATCCTCACTAAATGTGTCACCCTCTAGTTTACATGTAAATATAACCCCTGCATCTTTTTTAGAGGAAAAATAAAAGCTCTCATTATATAAGAAGCCTTTGTTCATGTAGTTAGACTGCTCTTTCAATGCAGCTCTTTTATCTAAGTAACAACTGATAAGATAAAAGGTTAACAGCTGCTAACCCTGAGCCACACTGACAGCACCATCAGGCACATCTAATTGTGAAGTTAATACACGCACGCAGTGGCACGCTTGCTCTCGGTGCCCTGCGGCCAGGCAGAAAAGATGCAAATGAGGGAAAAATCTGATGGATTTCATTAAAAAACAACATTTTCATCTGACCAATACATATCAGCACTGATCTAACATTAAAAGTGTTGGGAGAAGAAGAGCATCACGATACGTCTCACCTGAACAAACACAGCTACAAATGTTACACCTGAGCTGACATTTAGACTTGTACGCCTGTCGTTCAGGAAGCCTGAACACACTTTTCTGAACTTTTGACTGAGTGGCTAAGCTGCCTGTTGGAGCCAAGCCCACCCCTGTCCATAGATAAAACCAGTCCATGCAGGCAAATGCAAGTAAATGGACTTAAACTGCATCATTACTTTAATATAACCGGAGCAGACAACATTTTATATACGAGCGAACACTTCACCCAGACTTTCAGTCAGGGAACATTTCCCCTAAGGAATAAATCAGAAACTGCTCTCTGAACACAGATCGTACAAGCACTCGCATTAAGCATCATCAGGCAAAAATCCATCAGCATGAGCTCCTTCTGCACCAAAATACAGCTCCGCGGGAACCACAGTGGTCACAGTAGTACTCTCAGACCTTGAGGGAGGATTTAGCAATGTCATGTTTGATGGTATGAAATGGACAGTGACATGGCTGCGTGTTAACTATTTAAAGTTCAGGCTCAGTGTTTTAATGGGTCAGATAGACAGACAGCCTTCAGATTTTTGTGTTACTGATGTAAAAGTCTCTAATGATATTTGGTTAACCACTGATCAGTATCATCAATTCAGAAATGGCCAAGATATATGATCTACTCTTTTATCTAAGAGTTAAGGCCACACGGAGCGCTTTCGGAAAACACAAAGAATTTCCCAAAGTTTTTGGATCCAAACCTGTCGTCTAACACAGCGGTCCCCAACAATTTTTGCGCCACAGACCAATTTAATTTCAGACAATATCTTCACGGACCAGCCTTTAAGGTGTTGCAGATAAATACAACAAAATAAAATGACCAAGACAAAAACTGTGGTATTTTGCAAATATAATAATAAACACGAATCCACTGTGTAGTTGTGTAAATTTATTAGCAGCGTCCTTCTGAAATGCGCCAACAACACTGAGAGTAACATAAGACCCAGGGAAACCGAGTTAACGATAAAAACCATAAATTTTACACCCGAGCCTCAACTCTCGCGGCCCGGTACCAAACGACTCACGGACCTACAGCGCACTTGCTGGAAAATGCAGTGGTCTGATTGGTAAGCGAAGTTATGCTGCCGGCCCAAAAAATATTTTTAACGCTCAAAACATTTGAACAAATACATGTCCAGTGTATAAAAGCCTTTAAGCTCCTGAATAATAACCAGAGAAGTGGTTTTACAGAATGCTGTCACAGCAAAGCTGAACTTTGATCTCAATTAATCATTTTGTCCTATAAGAGACAACATAATTACCACATGAATTATTGCGAGTTCAGTAAGGTCATGTCACTTTTGACCAACTTTATTCTAACTGAATGTTTGTGCCAAATTTGAACTAATCAATAGCAACAACTGAGCTTTGAACGTGATGTAAAGGGGAAGTAGGGTCCCCTGAGGTGCTCTGGATTTGTGCCAGTCAAACCTGTCTTGGATGCTCTTGCGGACAATGAGGAAGTAGCTCTTGATGAGACGCTGGATGACCTCACAGTCCCTCTGCTCCCTCGAGCTCAGCTTTCGGGACACTGGCACAGCCTGACAGAGAGAAGGGCCAAGCAAAATATTAATACTGACCATCTGCAATGACTTCAGTGCTTTGTCATACTGCTAATCCCGCTACTCACTGTGTCAAGGAGATTAATGGCCTGGCCTTTGCTGGGGCTCCCAAAGCCTGCAGCTGCAGCCTTTTCTTCCGTGACCTTCTCGTTCTTCCAGCGCTTCCCTCCGTCAAGAGCCTCTGCCTGAAAACAAGCAACTCAGAGGGTAAAAGACGGGTTTTTTTAGGCTGGGATTCCACTAAAAACTCTGAAAGTGGTTTTAATATTTAATTATGAATTACACTTCAGCTTTTAAAGAGCACAGTGTCTGCTGTTTAGCCAAGCAGAAAAAAAGTCCCTGCAGTGAGAAACAAACTACTACCTGCTGACTGTTGACAGATGCGGAGACCTGCGCCGCATCCGTGAAGTCTGGATGCTTTGTGTTGATGTAGGCAAGCTCTATTGCTACTAAATGATGGACCTGAAAGTAAAAAAAAAAAGCAAAAAAAAAAGCATCCAGTGGGATGACTAATATAATTAATATAAAAATGATGATCTTGCTTAAGCTGTGGATTACCATTTCATTAGTAATCGGCAAGCGTTTCCGCAATAATCCAGTCACTACTTCCACAATGGAATCGTGCAGCTTGGGAAATCGAAGAAGCTCCTTAAAAATGCAAAGACACGCTGTTTTTTAACACGGTTCTGTAATAATTACTGCGGCACTATTTTCTTTATTCAACCATGTGTAAAGTGCAATATGATCTGTGGTCCCACCTGTGTACTGAAGGAGGAACAGTGCTGGATGATCCGCTGCAGCTCTTCATGAACCAGCTCCACGCAGCGCAGACTGGGCTCCTCTAGACGCTTAATTTGCCGCTTCACCAGCAGCTCAAAGGACACCTCGGGCACAAAAAGTGCTGGCCGTGGGCCCTGCAGGGCAAATATCATACATACATACAAACACAAATACACACCAGCTCCAGACTTGACTAGAATTAGGATTTAGTAGAGCTACACAAACAGAAGCGAGAAGAAGCTTACAGTAGCATTACGGATAGCAGTGAGGATATCGAGATCAGTCAGGCCCGCCAGGGGGTCGATAGACTGCAAGGTCCGGCCAAAGGTCTCGTGGAATATGTAACAGATCCGAGCACCTCCACAGCTGCAGAAAGAAGAGAAAGGTGAAAGTTGTGATATCAGTGCTGTGTCTCAGTCCTGCGTGTCAGCAATGCTAGCTGTGCCAAGCTTAAATGCAGTCAACCAAAAAGGGTCAATATTTGCTCCCCATGTATTTTAATGAATTAATCATCAAATGGTAAAAGCTGCAGAGTGGAATGTGCCAACGGAAGATGCTGATACCACTTTAGTTTACACCTACATTAGCACGAGGACATTACTCTCATGACGCTCGTCAAATGTCTCGATGCAGTCTCAATCATCCAGGTTTGCAAATCCCAAAAAGTGGATTCTGTTCATCTGGGTAGTGCACCTACCCTTGTCGACCCTTCTGTCGACAAGGGTAGGTGCACGGTTTCACTTAACCAGAAGGACTGTCGTGAAAAATTTTGTCACTGCTCACTGACAAAAATACTTATGAACCCCTACAACAAGACCCAGGTAGTGGTTACAGGAAGAGGGTGATAGATTGTCTGAAGCACTTAGATTAAGACAATGCTGCTGACCAGACCTCATACCACAGGCTACACCCAGGGGAAACTACACCAAGTCTGTATGGTTTACCTAAGATACAAAAACAGGGTGTACCTTTAAGACCAATTGTCTGCTCAGTCACGTATAACATCTCAAAGTTTCTGGCTTTGATCCTCAACCCGTTGATAGGCAGCTCTAAACGCTATATCCAGAACACTTTGAATTTTGTTGAGAAGCTTAGAGATGTCATAATGGAGGCAGATGAAACAATGGTCTCATATGATGTTACGTTTCTCTTCACTTGTGTTCCAGTCACTGAAGCAGTGAAGGTAGTTCATAAGAGATTACAGGATGACCCCAACCTCAGCAGCAGGACCACTCTCAGCACCGACCAAGTGTGTTTGTTTGTGGAACTGTGTCTTCATTCCACCTATTTCAAATACAAGTGTCAGTACTACAAGCAGAAACATGGGTGTGCCGTAGGTTCCCCAGTTTCACCCACTGTGGGCAACTTGTACATGGAAGAAGTGGAAAACGGGGCTCTGTTATCCTACCCTGGAACACCCCCAAGTCGTTGGTACAGGTATGTGGATGACACCTGGTTGAAAATCAAATCTCAGGACGTACCACAATTCACTGATCACAATAACTCGGTGGAGAAACACATCAAGATCACCATGGAGGTTATGAAGAAAGACCGCCTTCTTAGACTTTGAGATTTCCATTATTAAGGGGGAACATTTAAAAGTTGATGGGTAACGTAAAGTATTTAAGGTTTGACCCTCATCACCCACTGGAGCACAAACTGTGTGTCATAAGGACGCTACGACAAAGAGCGAACAGCATCGCCACAGATACAGTGGCCAGGGAAGCAGAAGAACATCATATCAAGAAGGCTGAGGAGGGGGCGTAATGGTATATTTTTCACGTTTCACCAGCTTACAGTGCTGTGATTGAAGCCATTCCCCACCTCTCTGTGAATAGTACTCAAGGCCATTGATCAGCTGTCATTGACCAATGGTCTTTGATCAGTGGCTGTTGATCAATGTTCATAACAATTTCATATTAATGATCAAGAAACTGACCTCATAGACCATTGTTCGTTAGTGGGCTAGCTTCAGTCATTATGCAAATGTCCTGTTTAAAAGGTTGGGGAAACCTGCAGCAATCAGCTGAGACTGAAGAAGTCACTTCAGTGAGCGACGAAACGTTTCTCTCACTGAAAACGTCCAGATGAACAGAATCAACCTTTTGGGACGCTCATCAAAGTAAGTTAAAATGCAGATTTGTGCAACAACTGCTGTGTTGAGCAGAAGAGTTAAGGCATTTCAGAAAACAAAAGCTCCACCAGGTGCCACTAGAGTGTGGTCAGACTCACAGCTCTGAGGTTTGTATGTGCCTGGCTGTTCCCTCTATGGTGTTGCAATAATCGCTGGCAAACTTGGTGACTATCTGTAGCAGGGTGGCACTGTGATCCTCTACGGGCTGTCCGTAGCTGTTGAGTCTTGCCTGGTACTGGGCACTCAGCACAGTCACTCGGGTTTTGAGGTCTGGCAAGCAGTCCCGGATGTGGTGCATGAGCAGCCTGCTGAGAGTTTTGGCCAGATAGCGAGAGCCAGCACGAGACACTAGCGAGGGATAGTGGCGCTGCAAGAAAGCCTGCTCATCCTTCATTGAGTCCTCCAGGCTTTTCTGAGTATTTATGTCATGCTGGCTCCTACAACAAGAAGAAAACAGCGAGTTCAGTAAGATAATCAGAATATTAATACTTTTAATTATAGATCAACAAGCAAGTTTGTTTCTTCCAAACCTGTTAACCACCCCGATAATCCCAAGCCTGACTGGAATGACTCGACCCAGAAGGACCTCCAGCGCATCGGTTCCTGCATCCATCAGGTCCAGCTTACTGACCACCAGCAGTGTTCGACGGCCTGACAGACACCAACACAACATTCACAGATCATTCAGGGTGAACGGTTCCCCCATTTAATCATTCTCTTTATCACCACAGCCAAAGGGAGCACATGAACATTCATTTTCCTGTCAGCAAGGTTTTTAAACTGTAAAGACAGGCTATATCAGTAGCATGAAATTACTTCTTTCGACGCATTTGATAATTTAAAAATGAAAGCATGTTATGTAACAATTTAAAAATGAAGCACGTCATGCAGTAAACACAGAGAGAGAGAGAGAAAATTAAGATAAATTCTGAGGAAAAAAAAAACCCTGTATAAATAATGTCTTACCATCTGTATCAACCTCACGAGCCAATTTTAGTGCATCAGATGTGGCCAAGTCAGAGTTGGCAGGGGACACTGCGAGGATAAGGCAGTTTGGATTGGAGATAAAGGACAAGATCATCTCTTGCACTTGAGCCTCGATGTCCTTTGGCTGGTCCCCAACAGGAACCTAAGACAACCACAGCACACATTCGATCATTATTAATGATTATCTAACGTCACTGTGTTTGCATAAATCATATCCAGTCAGCATCCCCGTCAAGAGGCTGAATCTACCTTAGTAATTCCAGGTAAATCAACCAGAGTGAGATTAAGAACTTTTGGAGAGAAAATCTTCAGATATATGGGCTCAGGACTGATCCCCTGGATATGAAAAACAGAGAAAGAAAATAATGAATCCAGTGGAAACAGCTGAACCTGCAGCATTACTGAGCGCACATCAAAGTGTTCTTCTCACTTTATTGTCGCCTGAACCTCGTTCAGTCTCTGCTTCAATTTCCCGACGAATTTCCTGAAAATCTGTGAAGATCTATTAAAAGAGTGAGAAAATTACACATCACATAATCCTAGCACACAATACAGAACCAAAGCAGTGTACATATTATTTGAATGCCTAAGATAAACAAACCTGATTCTTGCAGTGCAGAAATGTACCCCATTCTTCAGCTTTGAGACCTGAACAAATAGGAGTAAGTGTGAATTTTAACACAGATAAAACTAAGACTTTGAAGAGACATTATGCTAATTTGAATATAAGACAAAGCCACTTGTGTTCATACTAGACGCAGAAAGATCAGGCTGAAGAAAATGTCAGAAAAGAAATGAAGAAGTTAAACAAAGACAAGTGCATGCAGATCAAGTGTAGAGAGACCTGGGTAGCTGTTTTGGGCATTTTGCTTAATCCCATTTCCTGAAAAGCCAGTGAAGGAGAAGAGGAAGAAAGAGAGTGTTAGCAAAGCAAGACCATAAAAGGAATAGCAGTTAAAAACAGTGAGAAAAGGTGCACGTTAACTACTGCATGCAGTATACACTTTAATAACAACCTTCTGTTACTCTATTCTCCTCATTCTTCTGCATACCCTAACTTCCTAAACTTGACTTTGTTTTTTTTAAAGGAATATAACAGTGACAGATTTGTGTTTGTTTACCGTTCTCGATCTTCAGCCTCTCCTGCAATGGGGGGACATTAACAAGCTGCAACACCAGGGGTCGTCTTGTGACTATTCCTGATCCTCGAGGCAAGAAATCCCGTCCAACCAGGCTCTCCAACACAGAGCTCTTTCCACTGCTCTGTTATGACACATGATAAGACCAGTTTAACCCTGATACAGTCATCTGCAAAGTTTTCATGTAGTGTGGATACGCCATTGTGAATATAATAAAAAAAATAACATGAACCCAGTTTACAGCTTCAGCTACAGCATACATGACAGATGATGGAATGTTATAGATAAAAATTTGAGAAAACTGCATCACCATTGAGCTTTTTACTTCAAGCTCTCTTGGGCAAACTTTTTTGTCAATTCTTTAAGCAGCCTTCAGAATTAGTTCTCCAGGCTTCATGAAGGACATTCAAACCTCTTCTTCGGATGTTGTCTGCCTTTTGTTTTGTCAAGATGATACCACACTGCTTCAATTATGTTGAGGGTTGGCCTCTCCATACCTGATAGTGTTCCATTGTGTGTGTGTTGTATATCCAGGTAAACTTTTATTGCATTGGCAGTGTATCTGGGATCATTATCATCCTGAAAAATGAAGCCACCGCAAATCAGATGCTTTTCAGATGGCACTACATAGTATTAGTATTTATTTATTTATTGTCATTGTCAAGAACAATGAAATTGCGTTTGGGGCTTCCATACAACCCAAAAAAAAGAAGAAAATAATAAATACCCCTTAAAACCCAAGTGTACATATTTAACCCAGTGTGACTCCAATGCAATAAGACAATCCTTAGCAATAATGTTCGTAGAAATTCAGACAAAGACCTGAGAAACATGACAAAATACAACAATGCAACCCATTCAATATTATTGTACTGTGAGATATGATATCAGATATGATAGTTATCTATTTAAGAAAGAGGGGGGGGCAGGAGGGGGAAGAGAATAAAGATATGATGCACCAATGCAGACCAGTTCATTGCTATTAAGAAGTTGGATATGGTTATTGTCCGTGAGAGGGGGGCAGAGAGTTCAGGAGCCTCACAGCCTGTGGATACAGGCTGTTGGCCAGATGAGGATCAAAATCTGACTGCATTTTTCTGTGTTCATAATTTAATCAATTTTGATAAGACCACTGGCTGAAAATGCAGTTCTAAACCATGATAGAACTTCCACGGTTTTACAGTAGACACTCACTGTAGTGCCTCCCTCCTGACATCTCTGTAGATGATTTGAACCAAACATTTCAAATACGGATTCATCACACGATAAAACCTGCTGCCATTGATTTTCAGTCCAGTTTGTAATCTGGGATACCTCAGTGTTTTCTCCTGGTTTCCTTTCCTTAGGAATGGTTACCTGACAGCCACTCTTCCACTGACAACCCTGATGAGACTTTAGTGAATAGTCAACTGAAGGACCAGATGCATCTCTCAGGTTCTGTGTCAGGTCTTTGATGGATTTTTTTTCCTATTTCTTAAGGACATGACTTTCAGATGCAGTTCATCTGCTGTAGATATTTTTTTTATGTATACAAAGTTTTCAGCTCTTTTGGGATCTTTTTCACAGATAAAGAAATGGGAATAAAATATTTTCACTAACAAGATGCCCAAAGATACAACTCAAAGCATGTTCTGTAAGTTAGTTGTCTGCTATATTGCTCAGGCTTTGAGTTAGGGAATAAACAAATTAACTTAATGAACAAAACATTTCTGTAAAAAATGCTCAGGTACAAGGACTTGACTGAAAAGGAGTGAAAAAAGTAGGCAGTCTCCAAAGAAGAACTTTGATAGACCTTCAGAAAACCTGAAGAACTATTGTTCAAGACTACTTTAATTAGAAGACAGCCTGGCTGCTTGGAAACAAAATATAACGAAATCATGGGTAGCTCAGACTTTTGCACAGTACTTTAGATGCGTCCTAGCCTACCTGAGATCCAACCACGACTATCTGAGGTAACTGTATGATCTCCGCCCCCAGTGTTAGAAAGACCTCCTGCAACCGGTTGATGGTGGGAATGAGAGTTTCCATCCTTCCAACAGACGGTTGCTACATTGGGGTTGTTTTTTTTTTTTAAAATGAATAAATTAAAAACACAAACACACACACACACACACACACACACACACACACACAGAGCAAAGATAAAACAAACTTCAAAATTGTTAAAAAAAACAAAAGCAGTATAGCTTCGTCAGAGGGAGAAGTGGTCCTGATGAGAGGGGTGTAACACCACGCTCAATCCTCCCAGGTTAAGCACCAGTTTGAAGTGGCATTTTAAGATAAACACTGGTTACGAGTTGTCAACTACTGGGATGAAACCAGGTCTGACTAACAGTGCAACAAATGGTGGTGACAGCACAAACCGAGACACTCGATGTTATGTGCCAACTATAGCTTGCTAAATCTATTGGGTAAAGGAAGGAAGTGAAATGGATAAGCTAGCTAACTGCTTACACTCGCTTAGCTGCTAAAGAAACGGTACCCGATGCTGACCTCACCAATGTTCAAGATATATTCCTTCCTATCCAAGTTTCCTGTTCTTCATAGTTTGTATTAAAACAACGCGTTAACCCTTCATTCTACCCGAAATGTCATCCAAAATTAGCAGCATAAAGATACAGACCGTCAGTTGATCACATAGGCGGAACCGTATTACTCAGTCAATCCAATTGGTCAAAAATTTGAGTCACGAGGTTTCCTAGCATCTGATTGGCTGATATGTAAAGTCCCGCCTTGTGAAACCTCAAATCAAACCACACTGCTTATACATTTATATATTCTGACACTTAAAAAGCACACAAGAAAAGCGGAAAGATAGGCTTTTTTTCCCCCTGTGTTTTAATATCTGTATATATAAACATGTTATTTACATACAATGGCCATCAGTAAGTTACAGAATAAAACATGTATGAACTTTGCACAGATGGTTATAACAGGAAACACCCAGTCATCACGCAACCCAAATATTACTAATAAATACCCTCCATTAGAAGTTAGTGTCCCCTGGAATTTGTAGCAGCCAGAGATCATGTGAAGACAGCTTCATAAATGGACTCCTTTGTATTCAGATATTATGTGATCAGGTCGAGGTTACTGTGCCACCAATGACAAGGGCCAATTTCAAGAGGCCAAGTTTTCTCATCCAAGATAAGAAAGCCCTATTGCTGAGATAAACAATCAGTGTTATCCATGCTCACCCTGGGGCTCTCTGTAAGAAAAATGACATTGTATTTTTCACAGTCTAACACTCTGAACACCGTATGCATGTCAAAGCACTGAGCGTCTCTCAAACAACAATTGGAAAAAAACAGCTTCAAGCTATGCATTCTTAGTCCATGTATGAGGTGTCCATGCCCTCGCCCTCCGGATGAAGCAACCTCCCCGCTAAGCGCTCAATGTCATCGAGGCTAAGCTGTCGAAGGGAACGTTCATAGTCCTTGAGAAAAGAAAGAAAGTAAAAAAGAAATAAAAACATATTGAAAAGTAGCAGGTTAAAAACATTTCAGTGCATTTATTTACAACATGTTCTGGCTTAGAAATAATGCATGAAGGACTGGAAGCATGACCTTCAGAAACATTTTTGTTGCTCTTAAAAGGAGTTTGTTAAGTCCAAAAAGTGTAGACGCAAGTGGAGGTAAGCTAATTTTCAATTTTGACTGTTTGTTTTGTAATGATGTTAAAATTATTTGCACGCAAATAATTAAACAATTTCAGGATAACAACAGAATTTGGCAGCAAAAGGCCAAACTAGATTTTGCTTCATCCCCCCCCCCCCTTCAAACACACACGCATGTCTGGCTGCTACTGGTCTGAGTTGTTCAATTAATTATTTAGCCCAGCATAATTAGTGGCTCCATAGTTTAGTGGTTTACATATTTGCCTAACAAGCGAAAGGAGGAGACATGAATCCCTTTGGGGTTTCGTTGGGAAGGCATGCAGAGCTACCTGCTGTGGCAACGCCTCGTGAATGAGGGAGCAGCTGAATGTAGCTTCTAATTAGTGAGCACAGTTGGATGGATAGGAGCTGATCAACTAACAAACTCAAGAGTAGGGCTGTTCGATATAAGGATATATATCGGATGACAATATAAAAACATCTATCGTTTCATTTTACGCTATCATTTGTTTCGTGGTGTCGCAAAATAAACTGTTTACGGCAATATTTTTTCATCGTTTTGATGGTCACTATATTAATTTCTTAAAGTTATCTCTTTCTCTTATATTTAATATAACCACACTATGGACAGACAAGCGCCTGTTTTTATGCGTTGTCGTTAGCAACAACGACAGTAAAACCATTGCGTGTCCGCTTGTTTATCTTCCACATAAACCTTTCACAATAAAGCTCAAGATCCTGTTGAGACTTTTCAAAATAAACTTAATCACGTAAAAGAGTATGCAGAGTACTTAAGGATGAGAAGCAAAAAAGTGCTGACAGGTGCTAAAAAAAAAAAAACCTTAGACTCAAACGTTAGAACAGGCTTTTCCCTGCAGCACGCCGTGTAATAAATACTCACAAAGAAAACAGCGGCCGTTACAACTTATGTCTAAAAATGTGTAGTTTCATGCATCGGTTAAAAACACTCGACTCCAGGTACACGACGCCCAGCTGGAAACACTTTACGCAAGTCGAGCTGCCCGCGATTCTCAGAATGTACAGAAAATGTAAAATTTTTGTGATTTATATCGTTATCGGATGATAAATGTCTTATATCGGG
This sequence comes from Diplotaxodon limnothrissa, assembly GCF_057381915.1. NCBI lineage: Eukaryota > Metazoa > Chordata > Actinopteri > Cichliformes > Cichlidae > Diplotaxodon > Diplotaxodon limnothrissa. Next base: position 16,141,708 of record NC_140607.1, read on the forward strand.
ATATGAGATTTTGGTCATATCGCACAGCCCTACTCAAGAGTTGTCAGTACACCGACTTTCTACAGTAAAATCCGTTCTCATTAAAAGATAAAAGCATTATACAAATATTGTAGTAATTATTAATAATAGATTTCCAGAAATTAAATTAGTATCTCATTGTTACCACTACATGTTCATAAATCATCCATAACTGGCCCTTTCAACTTTAATATTTTACATTTATTAAATATGCACAGCTGTCAACTTGTGTGACGAAAAAAAATAGATGATGCTGCATTTATATACCTTAATAAGCTGTTCATGAACCTTTGCTGCATCTGCCGGACTAAAGTGTCTAGCAAGTATAGTGGAGATGGTCTGCCATACTCCTCCCTGTGTGCTGCTTCCGCTGCTGGTGCTGCTACAGCTACCACCGCCGCCTGGTGCTGCTGTCCCTGAAGCTGCAGTCCTCTCTCCCACGGGACGGATTACCAGATTCAATTTAGCTTCAGGACCAATAGAGTAATCACTCAGTCTGTGTTCATCTGAGGGAGAGTGATATAATGTATTGCCATTAAAAATGTACATATGATGCATGCAGAAAAGTATTAACAAATGCTGCCATCAAATGTGGCACTGTTGCCACATCTACCTGCTAGAGCTTTCCCTTTGTAGAGTAACCGTTGTTGGTTTGCTGGTATGTTGAGACGTTCAGATACAAGCTCCTTCACTGTGGAGACCTTTTCGTCTTCAGTCACCTGGAAGATAAACAACCCAATCATGTAGTACATGTGTAATTTAAGAGCATGACGCTAGCTGTTTTCTTTCTGTGCAGCTGAACAGCGTTTAAATTACACAGCACACAGTGCTGTAAAAGAGTATTTGTCCCATTCTTGATTTCTTGTTTTTTGGCATATTTTGAACAAAACAAAACAACACGCACGCACGCACACACACACACACACACACACACGCCTATCTCACATTTGCCAAAAAGCATCTTGATGATCCCCAAAACTTTTTGGGAAATATTCTTTAGACTGACGAGAAAAGAACTGAACTTTTTGAAGAGTTTGAGTTCTGTGTTACATCTGGTGTAAAACACAGTGGAGGTAGTGTGATGGTGGGGCTGCTTTGCTGTTTCGAGACCTGGAAGACTTCGTGTAATTGATGGAACCATGAATTCTGCTCTATCCTTCAGGATTTTCTGGTAGAATGTCCGGTCATTAGTTTGTCCCCTAACACTCAAACGCCTTTGGGTTATGCAACAGGATAGTGACCAAAAACACAGCAGCAAAAAACAGAAAGGGGATATAAATAAGTGACATCCCCGCTTTGTACTGACCTTTGTAGAGGCCCCTTTCTCTAAAAAATAAATAAATAAAGTGCACTCTGGCTAACATTTTAAACGAAATGGCTGTAATCACTGTAATAGCGTAGATGTTGTGCATGGAACCACTTCTCTGCTGAACACAGAATTTTTAAACAATTTTAGAAAAAAAAAATCCAGTTTGTGCTTCATAATGTTTTAAAAATTAGCTTTGTGAGAGACAGACTGAGGCTAAAGCTAACTGACAGCTATATTGGTCTTACTGCACGAAAAAGTGTTTTCCTAAGATAGGACTTCCCCTTTTTTTTCTTTACCCGAAATCACAAAGACCGGCTTCAAATGCTACTAGTCAGCTGTTGTCAGGCGAGATTGTATGCAACATCTTATCCAGGATTTGGCTAGCACGCCAGCCACTATAACATCAATGACTCTGAGGAGAAATGCCCATACAACCGGCTAGTGTAGGCTACAGTGTGTAGCACTGAATCCCAGTATTTCTGACAGGCTATTTTATTACTTCAAAAAAACATGCGTAGCCGTTTTTCTAAAGGCAGCTCGGCATGTGACATGCCAATGCTGGCTCGGCTAAACTGCTAGCTGCGATCGCAGTTAGCAAGAAGCGGTGAGCTAGCGCAGCGGTACTTCACTCACCTGTACGCTGCACTCTTTTCCTTGAAGCGGTTTCACCGTGAGGATCATTTTTGAATATGCTTTCAAAAAACAAAAAAATTACACAACAATAAAGATAAAGTAACAAAGCCTCCCGGAGTGTGCTGCTTCAGAGTACAGCTACTTTATCAGCTCGCAATTCTTTGCTTGCCAACGGCCCATTTTCTTCTCCCGCATCCCACTACCGCCGCGCGCTGGCCGGAGTGTGGCATGGCAGCTACACCAGCCTTCGGAGGAAAGTGTCATAACAACAAAAACAAACAATAATCCATTTATTTTCTCCTAATTATGCCGCAGTTGAATATTAAAAAGAAAAAAAAAGGATGGGAAAACTCAAAAAGGCTTACAACTTTGACTTATAACGCGGCTATTAGTAATATTATCAACAATGCTACACCAGGGCTAATTTATTACGTTTTTAAAACATTTTTTTCCTTTTTGTGTGTTTAAATAACACACAGGGAAATTGTGTTTAAATAAAGTGGACTAAGGCTGCATGACTCTAGCGTGTTTTTACTAGTATCGTGGTGAACACAGTAACTTATAACTGATTTTCCTATTAATGCCTCACATTATTGCAACATTATAGCGTTGTTACCATAACTCATCATCACATGTAGTTTGAAACTGTAGTTATCGGAAAACTACTTGCCGTCCAATTGCAGAGTAACATTTATTTTGTTACTTTATGCACCTACATCAAATACATATCAAGCCTTTACTGAGAAAATAAAAAACATGATATAAGGTAAAATTATATTAGGATGGCTGCACATCTGCTATGGAGAGAAAACGAATAAATCTTTGATCGGTGCACACGGCCAGCCTTTAACCTGCTTTATGATCGGTTGGGCATACAATCATTAACATGCATTGCACATTTTGCCGGATCCCCACCTACTCCCAAGGCTCAGGAACACCCTGAGGACCCCGTGACCCAGATGGGATCCGGTCCACACGTTTCTCATCTCACCCTCCCCGCATGGTTTCCACCGTGTGGGTCATGTGATTGCCTGCTGTCTGTGCCCAGCCCCGGCCAGCCGCGAGCAAGAGAGGAGAGCATCCTTCAGCTGGGCACTTACAGACGGGATGTGCACCTGTCGAGTGAACAGTCTGCAACCAAACCAGGCCAAAACACGCCGGTGAAAGAGACCCCCATAACGCCATACAGGCTGCGTGTGGTAAGTGATGTTTGTGTTCATTTGTTTGTTTATGGTGTGAAATATCGCACAGCATTAATACAGTTTGCGGACACAGCCTCATCTGTGCTAACAGACAGTCAATTAGAAACATAACAGCGTAAAAGCAGCAAAGATTTTTTTAAAAAAAGAAAAAATCATCGTGAAAGCATCAGCCACGCCTAACAGTCACATGGAAAATCCAATCTTATTTTTATGTTTTCATTCCTGTTAAGACTTTTGTGTGGGACCCAGCAGGAAGTTTGCACTAACATTTACTGTGCAAGCATTTCATTTCTACTTTCTTTCTATTTTGTCTTAATGTGGCTTGAATTATGTATAGAGATGCAGAACAATAGACTAGAGCTAATGCTTGCAATGTGGAGCTATACCTTACCTGTGACTCATTTGCAGTGAACATTAATGTGCTCATAAACATATGAACACACGTATAGGTGTGGAAATGTACAAGAAGCCCAAAACAGGTGGATCTATGCTCTTATCCAGGTAGAAGCCATTACACCTGAATGGATTAGCTAAATAATAAAGAGGTGTGTAGATCAAAATCAGACAGAGATCAAGTTTGTTATAGATAGATCCATACTGCATAGGAGCTGTAGGAATGTATATACTCTATGGATGGCTCTTTGTAAAAAGCATAGATGAAGTCTGCTAGTGTTTGCAGGTGATGGGGACACTTCGGGACCTTCAGTTTGCTTTGCAACTAAAGATTGAGGAGCTTCGCCAGAGGGACACGCTGATAGATGAGCTGGAGCTTGAGCTGGACACAAAGGATGAACTCATCCGGCGGCTGCAGGAAGAACTAGACCGCTACAGAACCACTGTCTCCCTCCCAGGATCCTCTGCAGTCAGTGCATGTAGGCAGTTTTGTGCTGTTCTAATAATTGCAAGGCTTATTAGGACTGATATAGAGTTCTGTTAAATTTCCCTGACTTTTTTTATTCTTTATTTTTTTGCTTCTACCTCAGCTCAAACTGATGACAACAAGAGACCCAGAAGGCAGACGGTGATTTGTGAGCCCCTCACTCTGGACCCAGTGACTCTTGCCTTGGTTTCACAGAGAAGCTGTGACAAAAGCCACGAGTAAGAGGACACAGTGTTCCCTTCAGAGCTACACCTGCTCAGATTGAAAAATTACATTCATGCATGTTCAAGGCTCACTGACTGCTGACTGCATGACTCATGATGAACCAATGCTTTTTTTATTCATTGTCAGACGCTCAAGCAATTGACACTGTTTAATAACTCATCCTCACCTGCAAATTTGATATCGTTTCCTCATGTCCTCAGGTCCCAGAGGCTGATTCGGGCATCATTTCTGAGAAACGACTTGCTGAAGCACCTTGATGAAGGAGAAATCAGAGCCATCATCGCCTGCATGCATTCCACCACCATCAATCAAGGCTGCTATGTTATTCAGGAGGGGACCGCTGGGGCTCAGGCTTACGTTTTGGAAGGTAAATCCTTTTTTCCTCTCACAATGGCCGCCATTAATCACACACGAGGATATTTATTAAGGCTTCCTTGAGATGTCAGATGCTTAAGGACAGACTGATTAAATGATGAGCTTGATCATATCTTTATATTTAAATTCTTGTACTGATAAGCAGAAGCAAATAGAAACGCAACAAAGTGACAGCGTGTGGAGCAACACATTTCTAGTTTGGCTTGAAATGTCAGCTTGAGCCTGAGGAGACGGAGAGGCTGTTTATCTCCGGTTGCCTTGCCTTTCTGTTGTTTGTGCTGTATATCTCTCTCAGTCTGTACATTATCTGACATAAAACCCACTTCTCTGCGTCGTCCTTCACCCAGTGTTTGTTTATTCGCAGAAGGGAGGCTGGAGATGATGAAAGATGGACTGAAGCTGCTCACAGTTGAACCAGAAGACATGTTTGGAGAGCTAGCGCTCCTTTACAACTGCACCCACACCTACTCTGTGTCAGGTATATCAAAGCTTTGCATCGGCTTCTTTATTTTATAATTGCACGCAGATGTCACAGGAGAGCTGTCAACCTGAAGAATTTCTCTGTGATTATCTCTGATTCGGCGAGAATATAAATAATTCTAGTTTAAGCGAATTTCACAAGCGGTAAGATTTCTGGCTGTGGCCTCGGACAAAAGACGCCTGTTGAATTCGAAATCAAAAGACCCTCTGAGATTTTACAACAGCTTTGCATGGCCTTCTATCAGATGTGAGGAATTTAAAGCATCCTTGGTTTTTGCCGCTTAACAAGGCTGCCTGGACCGCCACATCTCCTCCCTGCAATCCAGCATCTCAGCATCTTGCAAACATTTAAAAATAATCTTCTTATAAACGATCTCGATTTAATGACCGCTGCGTTGCAACCTCTCATCTGTGCTTTTGTGGTGATTTTTTCCCCCTCTTACAAGCAGAAACTGTGCTATCATTTCCTTTGAGGATCCGATCGCAGAGTCCTGTGGGAAAACCTTTTCAGCCGTGGCTGCGTGTGTCTGACCTGGTTTCACAAATAAATAGGCTGTGAAAATGGCCAGATTAGTTTAAATTGAAAAATCTGTCTGTTTTGTCTTGTTTGGTCCCAAAAGCATCCCATTCCTCCCCTTTTTAAAAAAAACTCCTTTCTTTGTCCTGCAACCAGGCAGCCTTTCCAATTCACTGTTCTACATTTGTCTGCTCTCTGGTAACAAAACTCATTTGATGTCTGCTCGCTGCTCCCCCTTGTTCCATGTACCCTCTTTTTTTCAATCCATTTAAGGCCTGTTGCATTTATCTCCTTCCTGACCTGAAATTACCTTTTTTCCCATCATATCTGGTACAAGAGATTAAATTAAAAACTAATGGCTGCACGCCGTGTGCCATACAAAGGTAAAGCGACAAAGTTTGGTTTGTATCCAAAAACAGGGAACTGAGACAAGGACTGCACCACAATAATCAGATGCTCGATCTTATTAGACTGTCTGGTGGGGACGTCGTCTTCCGTTTGCAGGAAGGTTCAGTGAATCAATCAATACTGGTCATTATTAATTAACGACACTCTCTTTCAAGCTCTATTAGAAAGAAAGATGGTGATGATGGCTGAAGGAAATTAGATTTGATTGATATCAACTGACCTCTGCAAGGAAAACAAGTATTTTTAGTTTTTACGATACACGGTAAGCATTTCTAATGAAATCCTGGCCTACTTACTGGCTGCACGTCCACATCCATCACAGGCAGCGTGAGTCTCGATAGTGCTTTCACTCATCTGTCACTGACACAGCGTTTTCCTCTGTGTTTTGATCTGCAGCACGAACGGACAGCAGGCTGTGGGTTGTGGATCGCAAGAGCTACCAGACCATAATCATGCAGAGTGGTCTCAAGCGCCTTTCCCATTCAGTGGAGCTTCTTAGCAGGTGAAAATCAGACTGATGCACATGGAGCAGCTCCAAAAAGCTGCTTTGATGGGCCGTGTAGGCTTTTACCTCTGAGCACGGTATCTGCTCATTGTCCTCATGCACCTACATGAGCTATTGCGGATGATATCCAGTGCTTTTTGTTTGTATCTGTGTGCAGCATTCCCTTCCTCCAGTCGCTGCCAGCAGATGTCCTCATGAAAATGTCGGATCTCATGGAAGAGGTACACTTGAAGTTATTTAACTGTGAAGCACACTAGTGTATCCAGCTAATAGATGAGGTGAATGTTTACATGCAGTGCCTCTATAAGTGCAAAGAAAGCTCTCTGGATGAACCCTTCTTTGTTTTATTGATATTTTTCCACTGGTCACACTGCTGTCGGTTTTCATTTGCCTTCCACAGACACATTACGCCGATGGCGAGTACGTCATTCGACAAGGGGCCACAGGAGACACCTTTTATATCATCAGCAAAGGCCAGGTAAAGTGTTCTGCTCTCATCCTGCTGCACAGATCAAGGGGGGCTTTCTGAGGAAAAGATTTACAGCCTGGATGACAGAAATGTCAAAGCAGTGGCGGAAATGACTTTATGATGGTGATAATTTACTTTGGTGCGTTGCGCTCATCACCATTACCTCTTTTTTCATTACATTTGACAGGTGAAAGTGACAGAAAAGGGGCAAGAGCAGGAAGAACAGGTAGTTCTTTCTAAGCTCTCTGAGAGACAGTGGTTTGGAGAAAAGGCTCTGTGGGGGTAAGAAGGAAAAAAAGCTCCTTCAGATGATGCTATAAAGAAATTTCTGCACATATAATGAAAAAGCACACACACACACACACACACACACACACACACACACACACACACACACACACACACACACACATATATATATATATATATATATATATATATATATATATATATATATATATATACATTGATAGTCTTGTGTTTTATTTTGTGATACTTTTGTGATACTTGCTTGTCTTCAGAGAGGACATTCGGACTGTGAGTGTGATAGCTGCTGGAGGAGTTACGTGCCTGGTAATAGACAGAGAGTAAGTGGATATTTTTTGTTCACAAACTGTAAGTGATTCAGCTGTCACATTACTCTCTGATTTGAAAATGTGCTTTATCTAACGTGAATATTCGTAATTGTCTGTACTACAGCACCTTTAAGGGCATCATTGAAGGCTTGACACCTGATTGCAGTCAAGAGGAGCAACAAAACAATGAACCTGAAGTCTAGTGAGGAGCGTTAAAACACTGTTTCATTTCTATATACAGAAGACCCAGAATAAAAGCTCACCCCTGTTTTCCTTGTAAGCAGCTCAGATGCGGATCCTACCCTCCTGTCTACTTCCACCTTAAGTGATTTCCAGATTATTTGCCCTTTGGGGGTCGGAGAGTTTGGTCACGTAGACCTGGTGAGGGTCAATCTGCAAGCAGCTCGCCCTCGGCGATGTGTCTATAATGTAATGCATTTACTTCTGTTCTCTGTAAGGTGCAACTGAAGAGCAAGACAAAGTGTCCTTTTGCCATGAGGGTCCTCAAGAAGAAGCTGATTGTCAGCAGTGGCCAACGAGAGCACATCCAGAGAGAAAGCCACATCCTAATGGAGACCTGCTGTTCATTTATAGTCAGGTGTGTCCCATACTTAGGTCTAGTAAAATATTGTTGATGCTGAGTAGAAAGATCTAAAGTAATTTTTATTTTCATTGATCACAGGCTGCACAACACCTTTAAAGATGCAGAGCGTCTGTATGTTTTGACAGAAGCTTGTCTTGGTGGAGATTTATCTAATCTACTCAAAGACAAGTAAGTACTTAAGAATAAACGGAATATTTGAGGCCTGTATTTGTAGTCCCACTGTGTTTCCTCACAGTAAAATATTAAATGGCCTGCACCTCATGTCAGCCACTTCTCCAAACTGTTTCAGAGGATATTTGGATGAATGGAGCACCAGGTTCTACACAGCTTGTGTTGTAAAGGCCTTGTCCTTTCTGCACTGTCAAGGTGTCATCTATAGGGACCTCAAGCCTGAACATGTTCTTCTGGATGAGCATGGTTATGCCAAGCTGGTACTACAATCTTAACGTCACGTCTTGTTAAATGAAATGTAGCAGAGGTGAGAGCAAATGTACTCATATCTGTCTCTTGCAGGTTGGCTCCAGGTGTCTAAAGAAGGTTGAGGTGGGTAAGAAAACGTGGACGTTTTGTGGTACGCTGGGCTACATGGCACCTGAAATCATCTCGAGCAAAGGCCACAACATGTGTGCAGACTTGTGGTCGCTGGGTGTTTTTGTGTTTGAACTTCTGAGTGGTAGGTAAGCTTTTCAAATTTTTGGACAACCCTCCTTTTTTTCCAGCATATTTTTCCGAATTGCAGATTGAAGTTATCTTGACGGCCACCTGTTCTCCTCTCCAGGCTCCCATTCAGCCACTCTGACCCCCTGAAAATTCTCACTGCAACAATTCGTGGCATCGATCAGGTCGACTTTCCAAAAACCATCAGCAGAAGTGCCTCCAGTCTCATAAAGAAACTGTGCAGGTGTGAATATGAGCCACTAAGCACAGTGTGAAAGCTTGGACAGATTTTTTTTTAAATTATTGTTATTTAGTGCTTTTTCACACTTTTTCCACCCTCAACACACAAAACCAGACAGAAACAGTGCAAGTGTGCTGTAATACCACCTCCTAAAGATGAGAAACTGATTATAAATTCAGCTTATTTGCTGGTCTGTTCAAGGAGCAATCCCTCAGAGAGACTGGGCAGTCAGAGAAATGGGGCCAGGGACATTCAGAAACACAAGTAAGATGATGGATTTTTGTTTTGGGTACTCTGGAGAGAAACATTGAGGCTCTGCTTGGAAACATGTTGTTATGATGTTCTGTTTTTATTCAGATGGTTTGAAGGATTCAACTGGGACGGACTTTGTGAAAGGACATTAACAGCCCCGGTTATTCCCAAAGTAAGGCAAATTCAATACTGGCTGTTGGTCTTTACAGCTTTTCATGTTAGTCATTTTTTTTATTTCTGTCTTTTTCAGGTCAAGCATTTTTTGGGAAGCGGTTCATTTGGCCTTTATACCGAGGACTCGGTGGAGCCGTGCACAGACTGGGATGATTTCTGAGGGATTTCTGTGAACCGGAAACAAAATCCTGTCAGACACTACTTCAGGTTTTGTCTCCATGAATAATTGACTACCCACAGACTTACTGCCATTACGAATTCATTACAGTTTAAGACAAAAAATATTTTCCGCTGTAACACTTGATGCAGCTTTTGTTTGATAAGTGATCCATACTGCCTGCTGCGCTAAGCCAAGACTGTTTTTTCTGTGTATCTGCATAAAACCTTTACACATTTCCAAACATAGCCTATAACTGGAGTCAAATCGAATCCAGTAAACAATAAATAAACAGATTCATTAATCAAATGAGCTGTGTCTTTCTATTCTTTCCTTTTAAATTTTGATTCATGAGATTCACTTTGTCAATGGTAGGCTGGGGGGCTGGGGGGACTGCACAATCACTTTTGATCCCTCCCTCAAATGCATGAATGCAATTAAGAAGTTACGTCAGTGTGGGCCCAGTCTTGCAGAAAAACGTCAAGGTCCGGAAGGAAAGGCAAACACACAGGAAGTTGTATAACTTTAATACAACTTTAAATTCAGAATGGGCTTTATTGGCCTAATAAGTGCTCGCACACAAGGAATCCGGCTCTATTTGTTTGTTTGTTTTTTGTTCTCAGTGGCAACATGACACAGGCAATAGCAACATATATCATATGTATATGTGTAATGGTGCAGTGTGCAAAGATGATGAAATAACTATCTATATATACCCTGCTTTGGTTAAAAATAAAGTGAATCAACTAATTGATATATATATATATATATATATATATATATATATATATATATATATATATATATATATATATATATATATATATATTGAAATAACAATTATTTGTTATTTATTTAATTATACATATAATGTGTTTTTCATATTATAACGTCTTTCCCCCCAGTGTTTCTCATCCTCTCTTAGAATAGAATAGAATAGAATAGACTAGCCCTTATTATCATTGTACATGTACAACTGTTTTCCTTTAAAGTCAGTGTGTTTGTATACAGTGTTTGAGCGCAGTCCTTTATTTTGAAGATTTGGACCGGAAACACAGGTTAATTGCGTTTAGCTGGACTGGTGGGCAAATTTCTGTGGACCTGAGGCAGGATTAAGTGAGGCTCTCAGTCAACGACCGTTTGGAAACCTGCGTTCACTCTGGTAAGTCTCTGTCAGAGTCTCTTTCTTCGGTAGTTTGTATTCAGACGTCTCAGCTCGATAAAGAAGCACAAAGCTAAACTGAGCAGGCTTAGACTGTGAAAAAAGGAAAGAAACAAAGTTTGGCTGCAGCACGCCGAGTTCCCATGCTGCCGAGCTGATAGTTGCAGATTTTGGAGGAATGTGAACAGGAATCAACCTGTTAACTTGTGAAAAGTTTTACGCAAGCAAAGAAAGATTTCTTTGAAAGTGATTCGAGGCAGCAGGAAAAATGTGCATCTGGTAAAAACATTTTTCTTAAACTTTTGTGTACTCCGTTAAAAACAAGCAAAAATGAAACATTTATGTACGTAAATCAAGTTGCATTTAAATACTGAACACCTGTGTTTTTTTTGCATGGGTTAAATATTAATAACTGAATATAGCATATAAGCTGTGAGCTGATTGGGAGTTTGTTTGAATGTATTGTGGATGTGAGAACAAGATAATCTTCTCCCATAAAAATTCACCAGCAGTTTACTCTTAATGCATTCCCAACATAGTTCAGATACACAGGTTATGTGAAATGAAATGGTGACAAACCAGAAAAATAATAATAATCGATTGGCATGGCCTTTTGTCGACTGAAAATGAAACCAGGGCTGTTCTGAGTGATTCCTTCCACCCAGTAATGAAAAGCTTCTCCCAATCGGCGTGGTTTCTTTTTCATTCATAAGGGGGTCACTGAATGCTTTTGAGTACGCATGTGATTACAGTCACATGCTCTGACCTTTGCAAATCACTAGATCGCAACTGAAGTCAACACCCGTTGGACCCAGGTGTTGGTGTTCACCACCACTATTATCAAAACACCAGTTGAAGGAAAGTGTCCCTCAAGTACACTTTCAAATACTTAGAGAATCAGTGCCGAGGAGCATGGAGGTCCAACTCCTTAATAAGATGCTTTATGCTGTTTTTCTTCTTTAATTTTCACTTTATAGCTTACTTAAAGCACCAAATATATTATTGATACTCACTTGACAGTTTTTGGGGTTGGTGCGGCGGTTAGCACTAACAAGGTCTTGGTTTCAAGTCAACCCTCAGTCTTGCTCCAAACAGTCCAGACAGGTGTATGTCAGCTTACTTGGTTACTAAGTCACCTGTATGCGTGAACGGTTTTCTGTCTCTGAATTAGCCTTGCAGTAGATTGACAGTCTCTCCAGGGTGTGTCCTGCCCCCTGCCCTGTGACAGCCAGGAAAGACTCCAGTCCCATCTGCAGCCCAGAATTGGATAAGTGGAAGATGTTGGCATGTTATGTTTTGTGTTTAAATTAATTAACATATTTCCAGCATGATGGTAAAACAAAAACTGAAACTAAATCAACACATCATTCAGTCATTAACATAAGATTTTAAAGTCGCACACGTGGAACCCTTTCTCATTTATTGGGGGAAACATGGTACTGTTTATCTGTGCGTTTCAGTGGTGGTAGGATAATGTTCTAAAGACGTGCATGTTCTTTTTTTCCTGTACCATCAGTTAATGATTCCAGATGTTTTCAACATTGTATTCCCCAAATCCAGTCTTACTGCCACAACTGTGATTTTTTTTATTTTTTTATTTTTTTATTTATTTTTTTATTTTTTTTTATTTTTTCCCCCCCTCACACTGAAAAATGTGAAGCTCCTCTAAGGAATATAAAAATAGTTTTTATAATTTTTCATCAATGGACTCAATGATCAGCACAACCTGAAAGCGACGTCCTGGTATATTAAGAGTGCTGTGATTTCCACAAAGCAAACATTATATCACATTTTACATCTGTTTACTATCAGAAGCCTATCCCAGCAGCACCCACTGGGTAAGAGGCAGGAAAGGTCATCTGCCTGTCAGAGAAACTTCTCAAATGCAATCGCATGAAAAAAAAAATGACGCGCTTGCTAACTTTAGAGTCTAGATTGAAGTGGAACTCGCAGAAGGAAAAGTCAATTGTCGTTGAAGACACTGCTGTAATCAAGCACAGGTCACCTGTCAGAGATGAGGAAGCCTGAATGAGTCCGCAGGAAGTGCCATATTCTTTAGAACAAGAGCACTCAATAAAGACGCTGCTTACATTTGCATAAATCAATTTAGTACAGACACTTTTATTTTTTAAGTAGTTTCTTCGTCCTTGCATTCTGCATGCCACTTTACATGAACCTTTTTGCTTTATTTTATCTACATGATCTGTATTAAAAGGCCAGTATTGGGGATAACGTGTATATATGTAGAGGGTTTGTTTTGCTGCTAAACTTGCCCAAACTTTACAGGCTATATGTGGAAAATGTAAGTGAGGTACAGAGAAAAGGGGGCTGCTGTGAATTTTGTCTGTGGTCCAAGTTGAGGATAATTACAGTTGGAGTGAGTTTCAGCCCTAATTGTAGGTTTTCTGCCATTTTTGTTGTGTAAAATCACAGCCGCTGTTCATTTCCACACGTTACATCTGCTTTTGTTTTAAATCATACTTCTAATACTTGCGTGTTGAGATATTCGGAGGCAACGTGTTTGGAGTTGTCCATATGGCCTCCTGCCATCTGTTTTGTGTGTATTTGACAGTTACAGTGTTGAATGTGTCACCTGACGTTTGTAGTCAACCATTAAGAATGAACAAATACACCGGCTCAGTCAGACGTGAGCTTTGACAGCATGTTGACGTTTGAACCTGGCGCTGCTTAGTTACCTGAAACCAGAAACGTCTGCAAAAGAATGCACAACTGTAGCTTTGTTTTCGAGAATCTCCGCTTGGGTTTAAGTGAATTCGAGACCCTGGGAGACTCCTGACCGCCTTGAGGAAAGTGGTGTTTTCTGCATCCCGGATGTGTGGTCTTTCTCGCTTCCTGCTACAAGAGAAACGTCATTGGGATCGAGCGTGCATGTGTCTGTGTTCTTCACGCTTTGTTTAGGAATCACAGCCAGAAAACACCCGTGCGTTTCATTCTTTCTCCCCCCCCCACCCCACGCTTGCCTCACGTGTCCATCTTGCAGTCCTCTCTCTTCGGGTCCCCTCCAACCAGAACTCTCTCCTCCCTGGGCACATGGAGCGTGTGCAGACTACACCGGTCTTCTGGTGCTGGCACAAAATGCTGTGGCCTGTCTCCCAGCTATAAAAACCTTCCCCCTCTTGCTTTGTGCCACCTCCTGTAGTTTTCTGGGTCAGGGGGGAGCATTCCCCAGCATTGCTCCCGTCACCACAGAAAAGTTCTTAAAGCTACTATACAGAGCTCTTTTTATATTCTGTGTGATGCACAGAGCCAAATCGTTATCCGATGTTTCATGTGACAACACGAACGAGGAAAGGAGACGGCAGCTTAAGCATCTCAAGCATTTCTGCCTGCTTGTCTAATGCAGAGGAAACTGTGCATGTGTGTTAAATAAGTCTTTGGCTGCTCTATAAAATCATTTACAGCCACCACAACCGATCTGAACAGCAGCAAATTCAATTCCACTCTTTCAAGCTCTTTGTTTATACTTGCGAGCTTTACTTAACTGTGCCGGTGATGTTGCCAAAATACATTCATGAATCCCGACAGCTTACGGCTGCTTCCTACAACACTGAAAGCATATTAAAAGCTTGTGATAAAGCCAGGTTTTGCAGTAGTTCACCTGAACTCTAAAAACCACTCTTCCATACGCTTACATTTCCGCCCTTTTGCCAAGAGTAAGACTTTTACTGTTGTTAACAAATAAATTGTACAGATAAAAGTTTTGCTGGGATTTTGTGGGGATGGTGCAGTGGAGGGACGGCACAGCAAGAAGATCCTGGGTCTGAAATTAGTCTGTCACCTTTCTCTGCGGACTTTCTGTGTTCTTCCTGTGTCAGCTTTAATGATGGATGATTACTTAGTTTTTTCCCACAGCCCACAATGTATGGCGTTAGGTTAACTGATGATTATAAACTGGCTGTAGGTGTGAATCTGGGTGTCAATGTGTGTTAGTGGTGTGAGCAACCTGTCCAGGCTCTCCTGCGCAACATTGAATTGGATAAACAGAAGAAAATAGATGCATGTTATTTGGTTTTCTTGGTAAAACATGGACTTTGATTATTCAATTTTTATTTTATTTTTTTTTAAACTTGTGATCCTCTTTATTACTTTTATTTCATCCCAGGACCCACATGTGTTACTGGAGTCAAAATTTATGCACAAATTTGACTTGCAAAGAAAGCACACCAGGAAATGCATCTACAAAAAAACTCCTGGAGGAAAAACGACACAATTTTCATCACAGAAGTTTAATTGAGGCTCAGTTGTGTTTGAGAGCATCTTGCTGAAGTCAGTGGGAAGCTCTTCCAGTTTCACTGTGTTCAGGGAAAAGCTTTTGGTCTTACATCACGT
Source organism: Diplotaxodon limnothrissa (assembly GCF_057381915.1). NCBI lineage: Eukaryota > Metazoa > Chordata > Actinopteri > Cichliformes > Cichlidae > Diplotaxodon > Diplotaxodon limnothrissa. Next base: position 16,156,901 of record NC_140607.1, read on the forward strand.
TGCTTCAAGCCCGATCGCCTCTCTGCAAGTTGTTTCTTTGTTGCTGCTGATTTAGAGACTCCAGTAGGGTGTCATCTGGAAACCTAATGTTACAGCTGCAGTGCAGCATAAAACACACTGCCCCGGAGAGTGCTGGTGCTCATTCTAGACCTGCAGTCGTGGCTGCATAGTCCAGATGTTTGTCTGGCCCAGCTCCGCAGTCAGGTGCTGTAGGATGTTGGAGGGCTGAGCTATATTAGGTGATAGCAGCAACAATGAAATGTTTTCAGACTGTGCAGGGCACGCTGCGCTGTCCCACGGCTCATGCAGACTTGGGTCCTATTGCAGTGTTCAGCCTCTGAAAATGTTACAAGTCAGTACAGGGTCTATTCTTCTTCTCTTCTTATCCTCTGATCTCAGCAGTGACATGAATCTTTAGCAGTGTCTGCTGTGGCTCCTAGATCTTTCAAGCTTACAATAATTCATAACCCCACCATGCCGTTTTAAATTTTTTTTTTTTTTTTTTTTTTACCGCCTGCCCGGGAACATTTTCCCATGACACCCCATTAGTTTGATGGCAGTTGAAATGTTTGACGGTTATAAAGGAACATTGACGAGGTTGTAATTATTGACTACATGCCAGATTTGACTCAAAACCGGTTTTTGGTTGTTTTTTTGGGGGGGTTATGTCTGTAATTTCAACATGCTGCGTTCCACTCATGTGTTTGTCATACTTCTGTTAGTGAATAGCTCTTGGTTATGTCTCCACTTGTGAGCGAGAGTAAACATGCACGGACATGGCGACATGCCTGTCGTCTCCACTTGAACCTTTTTTTTTTTGTGTGTGTTGCATTTTGGCATATACTCCACATACGGATGCCTTTACTTACACCAAATATAGTTTCGATCCGCTGTTACTGTTCAAACATCACAGCACTTACTGTATGAACTGTGTGCACGTCTGTCACGAGTGCCCTGCTGCGATAGCAGCTCTCCGAATGACAATGTAGCCAAAAGCGCACTCTCCCTGCAGGAACTGGCACAGAATGAAGGTGCGTTTGTTTTCCTTCAGTATATTTTCACATGTGTTTGCCATTCCTTTTGTCTCCTGTCTTCTTGGGAGTAAGAGCTGGAAGCACAATGGTTCTTGTCTGGGACTTGACAATAGCCATAATGAATGGGAGTGAGAGAGAAGGGAGGGCCAGGGAGAGAGAAAGACAGAAAGGGGCCACAGGAAGCTCTCTTCACACCACACTGTCATTTTTTTCTTTTTTTTGATGTCACGTTTCATAAAGCCCTTTGTTTTCAATTTATTTACCTAGTGAAAGGACTTGAGGGGCTCACCAGCTGCTCTGTGACTTCAGCAGGTGTAAAGAGGGAAGTGAACAGCTTTAGTTCACATAAATTGATGCTTAAAGCAGATTAGAAATCCTCCTGAGGACGAGTGTGGCATTGCTTTGCCCGTGCAGGCTAGGGAAGCGGCGCAGCATCAGCTCCGGTTAAACAGGAGGGAAGGGGAAGCTACCCTCTCCAATTGGGCACTGGGGGAGAAAATGGGTGAGAGGTTGAGGAGCGTTCAGGGAGGGCGGAGCAAATGTGGGAAAGGGGAGGTTTATTCAGAGAGGTGAATTCCTTGTGCGGTAGAAGATGAAGTGGTTTGCTTGAGGGGATGAAATTAGCAGTTTCAGGGAGAAGTCTGGTCTTGCACTTTGGTGTGTGTGTGTGTGTGTGTGTGTGTGTGTCATTTTCCCCTCCCCGTGTCTCCCTGATTCATTCAGTTCTGATATGAACAATGAAGTCTTTGGCAGAGAACCATTAGGGGTGGACCCAGCCGGTCCTCCCTCCTCACCCCATCTCGCCACCAGCCCCCGTTGCTACTGTACACACCCTGAGTCTCTCTTTCTCTCTGGCGAATGAAAGGGTGGCAGAACATGACTGAGAGTAACCTCGGTGCCTGTTTCTTTTAAGCCAATCGTTATTACTTCCTGGTGTCTCTCTACCCCCCCCCCACCACCCCCACCACTCTCTCTCCTGTATAGACCCAGAGTCTTTTCTTCTCTTCTCTCTCTCAGCTGTGCCAAACCTGTGGTCCGCTGTGGCTGGGCCTTTTAAACCGGGCTCTTCAGGCTGGATTATTGTGTTTCAGAAGTGGAATGATATATTTTTTTCTTTCTTTCGTATTTTCTTTTTTCTTTAGTATGTGGATAAACAGGGTGTAGGGGGACAGATATGTAAACATCCACTAGAGTTGTCAGGATACTAGACTTGATACTCACACCCAGGAAAAAAACTCGATTTATTCAATTAATTTTTCCCTAAATAAATATTCAATATTAAGTATAAAGGTTAAGTGTAGAGATTTTATCCATTTTTAAAATTACTTAGATAATTTCATTACAAATTGTGAAGGTAATAAATACACACACACACACACACACACCTAAGTAACTGAATTATTGTAGAAGAAGAGCATTACGGAAAACTAATATGAGGAGTATAAATGATCTTTGGATAAAGTGTAATATTAGTTATGCTAAAACAAAGATATTGTGAAGCGGACTGAACCGATCACTGCCTGCGTTTTAAAATGACGTCACAGCTACCACAAAATATGAAACACATTTTACTAAATTATTGTAAAGGTAGTTTAAAGTTAAAATTTATCATCTTGTCCACATTTGCCTGCAGCCTCCAGAGATGGGCAGTAACGCGTTACTGTAATCTGATTACTCTTTTAAAGTAACGAGTAAAGTAAGGGATTACTATCGCAAAAACGGTAATTAGATTACTGTTACTTTCCTGTAGGAACGCTGCGTTACTAAAATCGTGATTTTATTTTTTTTGATTTTTTTATTTTTTTATTTTTTTGTGAGAATGTCTCATGACAGTGACGTAAGCGAGTGCGACATTCGTGACAAAAGGTGTGTGTGTGTGTGTGTGTGTGTGTGTGTGTGTGTGTGCAGATCAACAATGGATTATATATCGAGTGGGGAGAGAGAATGACCGTGCAGCATTTAAAGCGTGGAAGTACTGACCTTACTTTGAGTTTGATTCCATAAAAAGTGACAAAAACATTAGTGTCCGTTGTGCGTGGGAAGAAACCTTCTTTTTACAGTGGGAACCCCCCCCCCCCCCCAAACAAGCACCGAGTGCGCAAAGAGGTAATGGGAAATTCACAGAGAAACTCACGGATTCTTCCACTGACCGCTGCGGCACACCTGCACCAGGGCAAACCTCCACCTACCGTACTCCTGCTTTACAGGTGAAAATAGAGCAACAGGACCGCTAGTCTTTGACTTTATTTATTTTCTGCTGTATTTTAACTTGCATCTATTTGAAAGACTGAATGTAAACACAAAAAATATTTTATTTTATGTGCTGGAATGTGCAGAAAATAGGTTTAAATGTTAAGCTAATTTCTTGAAGTCAGAGAATGGTTCATATAAATTAATTTTTACTTGATGCATAAAGTTAAAAGATTAAAACTGATAAAACAAGTTTAAAAAAAAGACTTTTCCATTTGATTACATTTTGTATGATGGATTATGCAGAAAAAGTAGAATTGGGCTGAAAGATCTATCGCTTTATCACCTATTCAGGTTGTAAATTGTTTTTAAAAAGTAAGTAATTAATTACTTTTGAAAATAAGTAATCAGTAAAGTAACGGGATTACTGTTGGGGGGGGAAGTAATTAGTTACTGATTACTTTTTTCAAGTAACTTGACCAACACTGGCAGCCTCTCTTGTACAGCGTTCCCACTGCATCCCTTTACCATGTCTTCTGTCTGATTCGGCTGCTCTGCTCTGGATTTCGCTCTGTATTTGCTCGGATTAGTTCTCCACACTGGACTCTGTTTGGTTCAGCTACCCTTCCCCCGCTGCTCTGCACAGCCAGAAACCCACCTGGTTGTCCATTTGTCCGTAATCTGCTCTGCTCAGTATTCAATCTGCAATTTGTTCAGCCTGCAACAATGATTCATATTTATCTAACTGCAGACTGCTAGCTGCTACGTTAATGATAACAGGTGGCTAATGGTAATTTCTAGTCATTTCTGATAGCGAAACAGCTAATGTTAACATTGTTGAAACAGTAGCTTTACCGACCTCTGAAATTCCTCCTAAAATGTTGTTCAGTGTTGCAAACCTGAACTGCTTCAGCGGTTAGTGAGAGGAGCTGTGTCTCTCGGTCTGACTGCACATGTGCTGTGAAGTTGTTTTAGCCACGGAGGGCAAAGTCGGCACAGTTTACATTGGTACTGTTGCAAATGAGAAGGATGCATCTGCAGTTAAATAACTTGTAGGTAAATGAATGTATTCATTCCTTGTATTGCATTCTTCCCATATAAAGCATAGGGACGCAGAGCTAGATCTGGCTTTTGTTTTTACTAGAGGTGGGAATCCCTAAACACCCCATGATATGATACTGTCTCAAAATGGACGATAAGATATTGACATTTTAAAGATTTTGCTATATGCATTGCAATAACATAAACCTAGCACAAAAATTAAGGAAATTTGTGTTTTCGTAATTTCTTTGTTGTAACCATGCTCCTTTACAATAAATCCTATACCCTTGGAAAGCCTGTTTATTTCCCTGAAATGGTGCCACGTTTGTAAGGAAAATGTGTTTGGGGGTTGAGCAGCAGAGTTGACTATGTGGTTTGCGCCCATGAAAATTTGCTAAATCTTCTTTGCCAAACGGCTTATTGTCCTATTCAGGCTTGTTTGATGCCTTCTTATTTGATTGGATGATGAAAGTCTGAAGAGCATGTAGAAGACTCATACACACTCAGAATAACCTGGCACCACCACCTCATGCTGGTCACCAGCTTGGTCACATACTCCTGTGGGACAGCATCCTATTCTTAAACCAGTGTTTGTCACAAGTTAGCCAGTGTGATTGTGTTGGTCAGTCTGGCACGAACAGCGGACCCACGCTGATCCCAAATGTGTTCAGTGGGGTTGAGATCAGGACTGCAGGCAGCCCTTCCAAATTCTGGAGGTAGTCTCTGATAAACCATCTTAGAAGATGTCGTTATCATCTTGTCAGGTTGGACAAAGAGTGTGGAGATATGGGAATGCCACTAGTTGCAGAATCTCATCCTCATTTCTCTGCATTGAGATTGCCTCCAATGATGATAAGCCTTGCTTAGTTTTTTTTTTTCCAAGTGAGGCAGATGCCACCCCACACCATCACACTGCCTCCACCAAAAGCTGTTACGGTATCGGTGCAGCAATCGGAATAGTGTTCTCTGTGTCATATCCGCACTTTGGACCTATGATCCGTATGGCATAGGCAGAATCTGGACTCATCACTGAACAGAACGTTCCTCCACATGTTGCCGTCACCAGCGCAAACTGGCCTGATGGTGAGGGGCTGTCATGGCAGGCCTTCTGGCAGCCCTATGAGACCAGAGATTGTCTGTGTGCAGTTTGTTCCAGATTGTGTGGGTAGTGAGCCGTCGGCCATATTGTCCTGCAAACCTCGACTGCAAATCTGTAGAAGACTGCCCTCAGTTCCTAAGTGCTGACAGGGTGAGGAAACGCTCTTGTTGTGTCATCTTCTCTTAGGACGCCCACTTCCTAGCCTGAATCTGACATCCCTTATATGGAACTTGGCCTTCAATTTGGAGATGGTGCTAGGGCTCACGCCAAATAATGCAGTTTAAGATATAAAAAGGAACTGTGTTTAGAAAACATTGTAACTTTTATAAATCCCCCATAAAACTAACCACACATATGAGCACTATTTAGGGATTGGACTCATGTGCTATTTCCCGTTTAGTGAATCTGGCCCCAAAACTGGTCGTGAGCGTACAACAACTTCAAGCTCTAGACAACTATTTATCCACCACGAGTTGCAATCAATCACAAATGTGATGAATTTCAGTACAGTCCCCAGGTAGCCACTGAGGTTTTTGTAGATGTTGGAGGCTGCTGTCCTATTTTTACTTGTCACTCAGCTATTAGTTTGCTCTGAATTACGAGATGGTGTTCTCGAGCTAAGTGCGTCCAGTGTGCATCAGATTGGCCCACAGACTTGTAGTAGTCTGAGTATTTTATAAAATATCGATACAATATTGCCTCGCAAAATATTGCAATACTATGCAATATTGATGGGGTATTTTTCTACCTCTAGTTTGAACAGATAAACGGATAAAGTTCAAAGTCCAGGTCAATACAGAAAATTCCTGTTATTGCATCTACATTCGCAAAAATTAGTCAGCATAGATAAAGATGTGCTTACAGTTCTCCATCACACCAAGAGCTTCAGAAGCATGACTAGTCTCACATGCAACTGGCACGTCTTGTCAGTGCACCACCTGAAGATTTTTCCACTTTTGCTGGGCTGTAATTGCACCACAAATGAGCTGTATAAATTCAGAGTGCAGCAGGCTTTTAAAGAGGGCCATTTTTGAATTCATCTGCAGTGCTGCTGCACATCGCCATCATCACACTGATCATTCTTGATGATGTGACCCAAATCTCTTATTAAATCCAGCACGCTGTTTGCCAAATGGAGTGAAGGGAAAATGTTTGCCTCTTTCTTGGTTAAAATGATTTTGAAAGCCCTGAAAAGTCTACGGGGACACGTGGAGTTTAGCACAAAGTGCCACCCGACCATGAACTGAGCCTCCAACCACGTTGGTTTTACAATCATAAGAATGTATTTAGAATTAAAGCATTAAAGTAAATAAAAGGGAATAATAAGGAAGGAAGCAAACTGACCTCAGGGTGTTCAAGGACAAAAACAATAAAACAAACCCCCCCCCCCACTCTTGATAGAAAGCAAGAAATACCCCACTAAGCTCTAAGTTGGAATGAAAGTACAACACCTAAGCTCCCTGGCTGGCCACAAAACAGGAGAAAATGTGCATAAATTGCAGAAAGCCCTTAAAAAGCTTCCACTAACATGCAAAGACACAAAGGCCCCACGAGTTTGCCTCTTTCAGCTCCCAAGATCACTGTAGTGCTGTGTTTTTTGGTGTTTTTTTTTGTGCTTAATCCAGCAACCACACATCTCAGGGCTCACCAGCCAAACAGCATGGAGGTCTTGCTGCTGGAGCGACATGTGTAGTTTCACAAATGAGCAGAATAGAATAGAATAGCCTTTTATTGTCATTTCACATGTAAAACGAAATCGTGGATGATCAGCGTGTTGTTCAGGTGTGGAAGACCTGGAGCAGAGGGTGAGGGAGAGAGCAGCTCTCGTTCTGGAAGAGGCCAAAAGGTCAGTGAACATGGCGGCGATCATGACTATTATCTTTTTTTCGTTTTCTTTTTTTAGAGGTGAATTCAGTCTCATACTGCACTGTAAAAAAGAGCACACTCTGAGCAGACACTGGAAGCCAGGTAATCTTTGGAGCCATAAATCAAACAAATTGGGAAAAAATCTGGTCTGTGTTTTTGCAGCTTTATGTAAACAGATTAATCATTAGTAAAAAAAATAATCCCCAGCTCCCAAACAAGGTAGACATTTCTTTTACCGCAACACAGATTAATAAATAAATAAATAAATATATAAATAAAAGTCGTGCAAAGACAACAAAGCTCTGCATCAAATTTATCAGATACACATCAAGTTTAAAAAGAGAAAAAAAGAAGCAGAATGCACACAGAAAACAATAAAAAAACCCTTCAGTGTTAGTCTGCTACTCTATATGCTTGTTGTTGTTTTAAAGTAGCAGCAGAGTTAACATCTGTCCCTATGCACCATGTAATTTTCTTCCTTTTGACTGCTTATTTTCCCTTTTCTACATCCTGTCTCCTCAGCTATGCATTTCCAGGAGTGGCTGCGGTCGCTTCGCTCCAGCACAGGACTTAAAGGCTCCGAATCGGAGGACTTGTGGAGTCTTCTGCCGTCTCTGCCTCTCTCCTCCTCCTTCTCCCTGTCGCCCTCCTCTGTGCTCGGTTTAGGAGCCTTGGCCTCCATCACAGCGTACTGGCTGGTGACCCGTCCTCGACCCATGCGCCCTCCCTGCGATCTTAAAGCCCAGTCTGTGGCCGTTAACGTGAGTGAGGGACGGCTGTTGCTGGCTTAGGCGTGTGTTAGCGTGCTCTGCATTGCTGCAGGGCTGTCGGTGACAGGGTGGTGTTTATTGCAGGGAGATCCCAGCTGCAGGCGATCGGCGATCCTCAAAGATGACACTCTGCTGGAGTTTTACTATGACGACACCAGGACAGCCTATGACATGTTCCAGAGGGGCCTGATGATCTCAGGTGATGCGCACATTCACACACACTTCATTAAACACTCTCCTCTTGATGGAGAAGTCGGTATGGAACCGGACAGAGTAGAGGAAAACTGGAAAGTGGATTGATAGCAGAACTATCAGCAGACTTTCTGAGCTGACAGAGCGGTGTTGTGTCCTTCAGGAAGTGGCCCGTGTCTTGGCTTCAGGAAGCCGGGTCAGCCCTACGAGTGGATCTCCTACGCTGAGGTCTGGCATATCGTTACTTCTGTGATTCCTCCCAGTTATCTCAGCACTTCCATGTAATGTGTTTGATCTTTACTGTTTGTTCACTGAGAGCCTCTAATCCTTCAGGTGGCTGAGCAGGCGCAGGTGCTCGGCTCTGGCCTGTTGGCTAAAGGTTGCCAGCCGAATCCGGAGCAGTTTGTTGGGATCTATGCACAAAACAGGCCAGAGGTATGGACCTCCCACTGCTCTGTGGTGTGACAGCTCATCCCACTCTAGTTTGGCTGCCTTTGATCTTAAAAATTTATTAAATAACTCTCATCTCAGCGGAGGTTTTGTGGATGATGATGATTCTACCCTCGGAGCTCAGCATGCCCTTTTAAACACATTTTGAAAATTGAATTTATGATTTCCTTTTTCTTCTTTTTTTTCTTTTTTAATCCATCTATTGTGAAATTGTGTTTGGCTTTATTTATATTGCCAGCACAGTGCTAGTGGTGAATGTGCGTCTCCAGGGCAGCTAATATTGAAGAGTGTCTCATTTTATTTTAATACACTTGTCGGACTGGGCAATTATTGCCGTAGTAAAAGACAATTTTCTGCTCTATTAGAGCCCCTAACCCTCTCATTTGACCGATCTACACCTTGAGTGTTGTTTATGTTGTATATGGGTTTATAAATATGAAACGCACCAGTCCCCAAGTCATTCCCAGGTAATGACTTCAGTGTAACAGTGCTGCTTTGTCTCCCTCTGCTGGTTAAAGTGGATCATCTCAGAGCTGGCCTGCTACACCTACTCCATGGCAGTGGTGCCTCTCTATGACACACTGGGACTGGAGGCGATGGTGCATATCCTCAACCTTGGTGAGAAAAGCTTCACATTAAAATACGAAAATGAAAACGTTTCACATGGTGTCAAAGGTGAAGCCTTCATCACATCAGACATACAAACTGCATATGGATATTTTGCCCTTTGAATAAAGAAAATATTGGAGAAGGAAGAAGATCATCGTGTACAGAATATGCTATAAATATCAGAAGTACTACAGGCATAAAAATACCCTTTACTAATAAAAGTCCTGCATTAATCATTGTCACTGTTATTACTGAAAAACTGCATAATTCTACCTCTTATAGGCTTTTAACTAGATTTGAACTCTCAAAGAAGAACTTCCCGAACATTTACAAAATGCTGACACAGTAGATCCTGTTGTTTCGCTTTTTCCCCCCCCCCCCCTCCTATGTAAATAACTAATAACCAACTAATAACTAAATTAAGCATTTCTATCTAAATGCATAGAAAATATTTCTTCCAGCAGAAGACTGGTACACTGTGGTCACTACAATACTAAGTTAGTCTGTGGGTGGATCGTAAAATTCTGAACCTACAACCTAAATGTAGCAGCAGAAACTGAGACTCTTCAGATTAGGCAGTGTTTTTTTTCTGATCTTATTTATCAAAGTTTGGTGAGCTCATGGAAACTGCAGCCCTAGTTTTCCTGCTATTGGCTGACAGGAGTAAAATGCAGTGTGGCCTGTTTTAAAGTGGGCTGTGTGAACGTGCAGCACAGTGTGTTCAGAGCATCTCTTCTACATACGTCGGTTGAAATAGGTGGTTATCGGAGTTGCTCCTGGTTTCCTGTCGGCTCAGGAAACCACATCAACATTTTCACCCAGAGAACCACTGCTCGCTGGATATTTTCCACTTTTCCAGACCATTTTCTGTAAACCTTAGAGATGTTTGTGTGGGAAAACTCCAGCAGATCAACACTCAGACCAGCCCATCTGGCACCAGCATCCATGCTGCAAAGTCCTTAATGTCTACGTGGCTACAAACACTGAGCTGCTGCCATAGATGCTTGTGTAAATGAGCAGGTGTACCTTATAAAGTTGCTGAGTGTGTATAAAGATTAAACAAAGCTAGGCTACACCTGATCACTTGAAGTAAAAGTAAACCCGCCTGCTCAGTTTTAGCTGTTCCTGAGCAGCAGTATATGCGTGCGAGTTCAAAGAGGTTTGATTTGTTCTGACAGGAGAAATATTTGAATGTGAAAAATGCGATCATCCTGGCTTCATTAGTTCAAAGTGAGACTGTGTTCGGTAGTCCTTTTGAGACGGGCAGAAGAGCCGAGTGGAAAACCCCCACAGATTTCACACTTTGATGAGAACATTTCTTCACAAACTTTCTGTGTAAGTGTGTGCTCGGTGCTTTTTTAGCGGAGATCTCTGTGGTGATCTGTGACCGGGAGGAGAAGGCGGCATCTCTGCTAGAGAACAAGGAGAACGGCACGACTCCGAAGCTGTCCTGCCTCGTTCTCTTTAACGACTTCAGCCAGGCCTTTGTGGAGAGGGCGAAGAGCTGTGAGGTGGAGGTTTTAAAGCTGGAGCAGCTCATGGTGAGTTGGGGTGGGGGGCGTAGCCATTTAAATGTAGCCCCTTTTAATCGACTCATCGTTGCTGATGTGCAAATTGATACGAGCAACTCCTCTTTGTCCACATCTTAGGACATCGGTAGGAGGAACCTCAAAGATCCTGTGGTGAGTTTGTCATCTCTCAGAGCTGCTCACGTAAAAGGCTGATCTCCCCCTTCCTAAACACTGGCATGACAGCTCTGTCGTCGCTCCTGTCCAATAGGATATCATTAACACTCACTCATAAGCAGGGGCTTAAATTAAGAGCGGAGGAAGTCCGTTGTCATGTTCTCATATTTTATTGCTGCCCTCTGTAGCCGCCCCAGCCTCAGGATCTGGCCGTGGTTTGCTTCACCAGTGGAACTACAGGTACCGTCTGATCTCATAAGCCTCTCCGTAATTATCCTTCACTCACATCATTAGAGAAATGCCCTTCAGTGCCCACTAACAACCACTCTTTATGGCACCGCTGCAGTTTCCTTTGCTGCGCAGGGGCACTGCAATAATGTTTTGTTTATTTACCCAGGGAAGCCCAAGGGAGCCATGATCACCCACGGCAACATCGCCTCCAACACTTCCTCTGTCATTAAGATCCTGGAGGTCTGTCTACACTTCCACCTCGTTGTCTAATTGAGAACAGCCTCACAGCTACCGTCGCTTCCCATTTGCTTGTGTCTGCATGTCTCCAAACTGTCCCCCTCCCCGCTGTGTCTAATGGTATGATTAATTGGGTGTTTGATTGCTCCTGTCGCTGCGAGGTACTTTAACTAATTGCCCCTGTATAAAGATTCTGCCATACAACATGTTTGATTGCCTGCGAGGCTTCGCCGTATGCCGCTGCCTCAACCTAATCTGTCCCCTGTGCTTTTTTTTGCTCATTTCATTTCTCGTTTTTCTCTCAGGGCTCGTTTGAGATCCAGCAAGACGACGTGTCGATCTCTTACCTGCCGCTTGCCCACATGTTTGAGAGAATGATTCAGGTAGTTGATCCTCTTCTCACATGCTTTTCTGTCTTTCTTTCCTACTTTTTTTGTGTATGAACCCTAAATTAAATCCGTTTCTATTGCAGGTCTCTATGTTCTGCTACGGGGCCCGAGTAGGATTTTACCAGGGGGACATTTCTCTTCTTATGGATGACATTAAAACTCTGAAGCCTACCTTCTTTCCCGTCGTGCCTCGTTTACTCAATCGCATCTATGACAAGGTCAGCAAACGCATTACCCGCTCCTCATTTTCTTTTACAAGGTGCAAAGTGCAGCAGATCCACCCGTTAGTAAAAATCATGCACCAGTATAGCTCACTGGCATCAGCAGGCAGCCCGGGTGCCGTAAGGCCATTGCATGGGCCTGGGTTTAATCCGTCATGAGGCTATTTTCTGCCTGCCTTCCCACTGTCCTCTCTCCACTGTTGTATTGCAATAAAACTGAAAAGCAAAAAACCCCATAAAATAGACTGATTTAAATCTAGATTGATCTTCCTTTTAAGGTAACGTTCTCGTGCACGTCCTCCAGTGTGACTTGTTCTTTTTTAGATCACGCCTTGGTGTGGTTAGAAGTCCCGTTAAACCCACAACACTTGCGTGCTCAGTGATGTCAGCACATACCTCAAATTTGCGCAGAGAATTCACCTCAGTTCTGTTTTATTTATATAGCACAATAGATGTCACGTCAAAGCCCTTTTTAGTTTAAGGCAAAGGCCCTACGACAGAAATACTAAGACTGAGCATTTTGCATATGTAACAAGGGGAAAACGCTCCGAACAGGACTTCTGCTGACTTATCTAAAAATAGCCAATCCAATATTTTTTACCTTGGATTAAGAAGGCGGCCATAATCCTGGGTGTGTTTCTGTTTTTTGTACATTCTTGCCAATTTTTTACATAGATCCTGGGTTCGGTGACCTCACCGTTTCGAAGAGCTCTGCTCAACTACGCTGTGAAAAGAAAGCAGGCGGAGCTCAGCAGCGGGGTTGTACGTAACAACAGCCTGTGGGACAAACTGGTGTTCAACAAGATCCAGGTCAGTGGCTGACAGTGTGGATCATATACTGTCTCAGCCTGTTGCTGCTGTTTACATTCATATGTAGGTTACTCATCCATATGCTTGGCTCTGCAGTGGCCTCCTCTGAAATCAGCCCACAGAACATCTTTTCTTCTCTAAACTTCACTATTAAGTGCCATATTTTCTGAAAATCCCTGACTTTGCAGTTGTCCTCGTCTGTGTTTTGTAGCACTTAACACGGTGGTACATGTAGACAAGCAGCCCTGCAAATAATCAACAAATTTGTATCCAAACTTTACAAGAGAGGCACAACTATTCCAGCAATCGGTGCCAAAATCACCCGGAGCATATTGGCCCTGTGGGAGTGTATTGGAGAAGCACGCGTGCAGGCAAACAAGGACTGAAAGATTTTGGCTTGGTGTGATCAATACAGATGGGAAAATATGACCAAGGTTGAATATGATTTAAAATGGGAATGAGCTCGCATCCACAATATGATTGTGTTTGAACTGCTTTGCATAAATGCTTCACCGTAGGAACTCTTATTTTTTATTTATTTATTTTTTTTCAGGAGAGTTTAGGGGGTAATCTGAGGTTTGCATTGACCGCTTCGGCACCGATCTCCCCAGCAGTGCTGTCCTTCCTCAGAGCCACTCTGGGGTGTCTGATATTTGAGGGTTACGGACAGACTGAGTGCACAGCGGGCTGCACGTTCTCTATGCCAGGGGACTGTAGCACAGGTAGGAAACGCTCTTCTACTGTCAGGTGTTCAGGATGGATGCTGTTGTGGTTTCTCCTGTTAACAGCAGGGGTATGTTTGTGTCAGGTCATGTTGGTGCTCCTTTGCCCTGCGCCATGGTGAAGGTGGTGGACATCCCAGAGATGAATTACTATGCCAAGAACGGAGCGGGAGAGGTCAGCCACGCAAAGATATGAACACACTTTTACCTATCAGCGGATGCTGTGTGGTGACTTCTCAATGCTTTGTCCCGTTAAGATTTGTATTCGCGGCCCCAGCGTGTTCAGAGGCTACCTGAGGGATCCAGAGAAGACGGCTGAAGCCCTGGACAGAGACGGCTGGCTGCACAGCGGGGACGTGGGCCAGTGGCTTCCAGTAAGATTAGACACACTAACTAGCCTGTATGAGTCAAGTGAGTTTGTGTTACCACACTTGTTTTTGTCAGAATGGGACCCTGCGCATCATTGATAGAAAAAAGCACATCTTCAAGCTGGCACAAGGAGAATACATCGCTCCGGAGAAGATAGAAAACGTCTACATGCGTTGTGTCCCTGTACTCCAGGTGTTTGTGCATGGAGACAGTTTACAGGTACGGCACATTTTAGCTTTCTTATCCAAAGCGAAGTGTTCTCAGAGGCACGGTTCGATGTTTCATTTTGTCTTGCATTTCTTATCAGTCTTATTTAATAGGGATAGTTGTCCCTGACCCAGAGGTGTTTGTTGACTGGGCCAAGGATCGGGGATTTGTGGGGTCCTACGAGGAGCTGTGCCAAAATCCTGTAGGCCTAATTCTGGAATATAACTTTCATCTGATTAAAGTCCTCACAGCAGGATTAAATGGAAACTGGTTCTGTCTTCAACAGGATGTTAAGAAGGCAGTTTTAGAGGACATGAACGCCGTGGGGAGGGAAGCACGGCTGAATTCGTTTGAACAAGTGAGCAAACTCATCGAGGTTCAAACGCACAAGTTACAAAGTGGCTGAACTTAACTGATTTCGATGCTTCACCTTTCTGTCTCAGGTGAAGGACCTTTACCTGCATCCAGAGATGTTTAGTGTCGCCAACGGCCTTCTCACGCCCACCCTGAAAAGCAGGCGCGCAGACATCCGCAGACACTTTCAGGAACAGATTTCAAGCATGTACAGCAAGAAGGCATACTAACTCGACTCAGTAACTCGCAGACGCGACACCTGTGGGTCAGGGGTGTCCAACAAAAGAACAAAAACGGGACCTGGGAGTGAATATCCTGCAGTGCCTCATCTCAAACCCTACATTTCGTTATATCTGGAATATTATTTTGTTTTCCAGAAATTTGTCATCCACCTGTGACCACATCTCACTCTTAATTCCAAACAAGGAAATTAAGTGAGTGGATCCATATTTGCCTTCCAGTCATTGTCACTAATGAGATTTTACATGGACATTATCATTGTTTAGTTGCATAGAGAAGCACGGACGATATTAGGAAGAACTGATATTAACGCTGATCCTTTTATTTACACTGCACTGTTGCTTTCCCAAGCAAAGATTTTGAAAGGGATTCTTTATGTGCACTTATGGCATTGGTCCTCCTAGACGTTGCATTAACTGTAGGTTTGTATTTTATGGTTGTTGGGTCTTTGCATCACTGTCACATAAGCTTCTGATGAATGTTTCATCTTAGTGACTACTTCAAACCACTGACTTCACCTCAAGTTAAACAATTAATATGAATGAGCGGTGAATGGGGGGGAAAAATGATTTGTAAACAGGAATTTACTAATGCCAGTAAATAAAGATTAGTAATTGACGTGTTTGCATCATTCAGTTCATAAAAACTCAGGCATGTGCAGAAGCACACGCACACAAACTCATGAAGACAACATCAAAATAGTCACTGGTTGCTTTTCTTGCATTTAGTTTATTGCATGATGATAATAATGAAGCAAAAATATCATCCGACGTTATTTAAAAACTTACATAAAACCCAATCTGATCACAAAGTATTCATTTTGGTATATTTAAAAAAAATCAACCATGACTATAACTTAAACTTAGAAAAGCACCTTCATTCATCCAGTTATTGGCGTGTAATCAGACAGTCTGCATTGCAGAACACAAAGACGAGCAACCGGCTAAGCATTTCCTTCAGTAATTACACAATAAAAAGCCACAAAAAAATAAATAGTCAACATACTTGTAACTTCAAATTCACTAATGAGTAACATTCAGTGTGTGTTTACATTACTATGTAGTGTAGTTATCATGCCAAGGCTCTACCTGATGGAAAGTGGAAACAAAGGCATGTGATGAGAGCATGATTTGGTCCAAAAATAAGACTATAAAACATTTGTCTTCCAACCCTGATGTAGATGATACAGAGAAAAATACTTTTTTAAGGCTGCCAACAATGTGTGAGATTCTTTGCTAACACACACTCTAACCAACAATAGAACAAAGGATGGATGGTGTGAACAAAAGGAAAATATGGGTCACTTTATTTCCACTAGAGGGCGCACCAGCCTTTGATTTTTTTTTTCTTTCTTACTTGTGGGGTTTAAAAAGAAAACAAACCTGGATATGTCTGAAGCCTGAGTAGTCGACCTTTCAACACCACTCCGTGTTACACCGTTTTTTGTTTTTTTTATGTTATATCCAAAGTCAGACATGTTATCACAGGTGAGCTAATGTGTTCTGATGAACCCCAATAAAAAGCCCTCACAGAGAATGGCACAGAGCTAAACTCACAGATTACCAGAAAAGACCAAAATTGAGAGATTTTTTTTTAAACCTACACTACATTACATAACACCTTCCAGTGTAATTTCAAAGTTGGATAATAAAACTATATTTCACACGCTGCTGCCAACAAGGCAGATGTGACTAATAGAAACATTTCCTTGCTCACTTTACACATTAGAAACAAATGGTTATAGATACCTCTGAAACCATGAAGCGTAACCTTGTTAATTAGTTCTGACAAGATCTGTCTGATTCCTTTACTAAAAGAAAAGAAAAATAAACGACAACATATTGGCTTATAATGTTGCACTTGGCTGATGGCTTAGTTAATGTGGCATTCAGCTGCTTTGAGTTGCTGAGATGATGAAAGATTAGGGTGTAGTGCAAGAGCAATTGGGGGTGGGGATGAGGCCGCAAGGAAACAAATGGATAATCAGGTTTAGGTCACTGCTGTCCGTTTGAACTCTGGAGGAGCTTGAAGAGTGCGCAATCCATTCAGAGAGGCATGAAAAGAGCCCGTTTTTGTATTTTCCTCACTCAGTCGTCGGCGACAATGGACAGAGCACGCAACTCGGTGAGCTTGGCCTCTGTCTCCCTCTCCCTCTGCTCGTCAGTCAACCCTGCCTGGTCGATCTGGTCTGTTAACTCGCTGAAAATCTTGTACATTTCGGTGAAATAGACCACCTGGTGGGTAGAGAAGGAAAAATAAAAACGTAAGTCTGTGATGGCAGGGGAAAAGAATATCTGTCCTCTGATGAAAATGGGAACAGGTCGATCCACAGACCTCTCAGGAAACACCAGAATCCAAAATCTGAACACCAAATACAGTCTAATCGTGTTTCTACTTACAAGTCTGAAGCTGCTGTTCTCATACTACTTCAACCCTGCTAATGAGAAGTGACTTGAGAGGAGAATGGGGAGCCCACAGATATCAAACAACTCTGACAAAGCCCCAAAACCCAGCACTTCAGTGGGTAGTGACCCTGCTTTTCTCTCCCAATCTGAACAAGAGATAGAGAGTGTTCACTGAAAGCTTTCTTGACACTTCCCACCCCTGCTTCTTCCCCTTAGTTCATGAGTCAGGCTCCCTAGAGAGTTGCTTTGATGATTAATAGACTTTAATCACATTACAAGACTCCAGAAGAGTGGGCAGAGAATGAAAGTACTGGGAAATACAACCCCTAGAAACCCACACACACATCTCAATATTTATTCATGCAGCGATGCATACGATGCCATGCTCCTTAAGGGGGGGACGACACAGACTTCTCTAAAATTGCACGTGTTCCCTTGCAACAAAACCAACTGAGAGACCCGTGGGAAAAGTTTACTGTTTCACTAAAAGGGTCACAACAGAACGAGAATTTTGCCATAAGCAGACCAGACACTGCTTCTAAACCACCTTATACAAGCCTTTTTAAGTGCTCCGCCTGAAAGACCTTTGCATGTTTATACCAATATGTGCCACCTAAACCACATGAGTGGGCTATAAGTATTGGGTTACTGCTGCTTGTGGGGGTAAAGCGGATATGTTTTTTTCCCAAAAGTGGCTTGTTGAAAGGGCCATCGGAAATGTCCATATGAACTGTGATGATAATGTACACCAGATCAGTGTCTAGGCGCCCTCTGTAGCAAAGACTACCATTACAATTAGTCAAGTCACCACGAGGAGTAAACGCCGGCTCACGCAGCTGACCACCTACCCAAAAAAAAAAGAAAAAAAAGAAGCAGCTTGGGGTAAAACAGAGCCATTTTAACATACCATACTCCCAGCTGCTTAATATTTACATGGAGAGGTCACACTTTGACCTTTGACAACAAAATGAATAATTTAAGTTGGATTTGATTCAGTAAACACAGCATCCACTGTAAGAGAAGCAACTAAAAAAAAAAAAGATGAATAAATGAAGACAATGCCTTCATCATCATCTGTAGAAACTGACAGGTCAGGTGGTGTCTCCCTCTGACAGTTGCTGGACAGGACTTGTTATAGTGAAACTGAAGCCTCACAACAAAGACTCCCTTTATTCTTTTTCTTTCTGCTGCTGGACGCTGAGCAGCAACAAGCGGCTGGGAGAAAAGGGTGTGGAGGACCAAATCAAGCACATGCAACAAGCACTGGGGACGAGGTCCGCTGACCACCCACACATGGCTGTGCAAATGTGAAAACGTTCATTCATGTGTGTGAATTATATGAATAAATATAAAGCTGCAAGAATGACATGGCTAGCGTGCCTAATGGGACCTCTTGCACCAGACAAAAACAGGTAAGATTTATTTAATGCTTCAAGATAAAAGATGTGGGGAAATATTATATGTCTGCTAATTTGCTAAGTTCAAAGTGCATCACAGAACTCCATAATTGTCATTAGGTCTGGGATAATCTAGTTTACTTATTAGGATTGTGCCAGTGGCTGTCCCAAGGAGGAAATGACATGGCCAGGCAGGTCTGGGGTTAGTGAGGGGGACATAGTGGCGCTAACTTGAGACACCCAGCTGCTTTAAGAGAAGCTTCAGGTTAGAGGAAGGCTTGCAGGGCTGCAGTGGAGCCAGACAGATGAGGCCTTCCTCAGCTAAACACAGCAGCGTGGGCCGTCGCTGAGGGTTAATCACATTAGAGCAACGTTGAGGGAGACAGACTGCCTAGGTTATACACACCCTTCATCAGATATTTTATGCACTGTTTAACCGACGCTCAGAGAGTGGAGCAGTGGGTGGGTGGGAGGGAGGGTGGTTGTCTGCAGCTGTGAGAGGTTCGTTGGGTGTGCACTTAAAGGTGATGGAGGTCACCAACCTGTGCCCGGATGAGAGCCTCGAAGCTGGGCTGGAAGTAGTCGATGCGGCTTTGGTAGAACTTGGGCATCTCGTCCAGGAGCTGCTTGTTCTTGGCCTCGAAGTCATCTTTGACCGGTCGGAGTTCCTCTTTTGCCTGCGATGTCGGAGAGAGAGAGCAAAACAAAAGAACTGGTCACTGAGGGTTCAGTTCTGACTTTGAGTTACATTCTTTCATTTCACTGCGATGCAATACACACTACACATTAAGGATTCGTTCGCTAAAATAAGCTTAAGGAGCTACAGATTAATACCTACAAAGCGAAACAAGTTAGTCTGAAGTGAATTCACTTCTTGAGCCATCATTTGTCTTCTTCTCTTATTGTTCTGAAAGATATTTGCTTAATTCCCACGGAGAAGCAGTGCAAAAAAAAGGCTGTAATCACGACCAAAGTGAGGAGGAGTGGGTAATGTGGGCAGACTTGGCTGTGAGTGGACTCCAGCACCACTGATCTGTGTGTGAATGTATTAGTGGGTAGTCTACTGTAGGCATGGAGTTATGGAATGCACAATGAATAAGTGTGAGAGGGTGAGAATTTTTATTAAGGGGAAGGGGGAGTTGCTATATTCAAACTGAAACATATTGTCTTTCAGCTGCATTATGATATGCTCTCTTCACTTTAGTTTTATTTACACATGCCAGCTGTAACTGAAATGGCGTGCAAGTGTTTTGTCAGGATCATTTCTTTAAGTGCACAGGGACTCAGAGGGCATGGATGTAGGGGCCTCTTCAAGGCTTTGTTCCCCTGACAGTGCTTTTCTCAATGTGTGTGGGTGGCTCACCATGTGAGGATGTGTTAGAAGCAATAGCATAGGCAACACTGCAGCACTATCTGTGAATGTGTGCTTCTGTAGTGGCCTCATGGTGTGTGCGTGTGTGTGTGTATATGTGTATGTGTGTGTCTACAATTCTCAATTACGTGCCTGTAGATGTGCAGCAGTGCCTTTTTGAAAAGGCACTACTTGAGAGCCTGGTAGCTTGCGTGGGTGAAGGAGCGCACATGTACAGTATGCATGTGCTCAACTATTTTTGTTCATATCCAGTCAGCATTTGTGTCTTTTTCCACCTATTGTGCTCTATTCACAATACGGACAGCGTGTAAGAGCAAGTGAACTCTGCTCCTGTGCAGTTGGAGGGAGAGCTCGAGTGGATCGACACGTGCGCCGACGCGAGCTTTAAAACTGACGCTACCTGATGCAGTTTGACCATCACGGGCCCCGTTTTTTCTTTCTCTTCGTATTTCTCCACTTTGGCTTGCAACCGCTTGTAGTCCTGCAGCGTCTGTTCCCTACGTTTCACTGCCATGTTAAGGCTGGGGAAGACACTACTGTACCTGAAAAACACCAGCACACAGAAAACCAGGTTACTGAACACAACATGCATGCGCACCGTGTGAATCCATGCAACGAAAGAAAAAAAGATCCCAGACATACATATCAAACTTTCCTCTTTTTTCCCTGAGAGAAAGTGAAGTTACTAAAAATACTGAAACAACTTTCCCGTCTCCATGTAATTTGTAGACATGCACTGTGCATTGCATCGTATCTTAATAAAAGTCATTATGATTTAATAAAATCCCGCTCCTCAACATCTTATTGTAGCGGTACTCTCAAACCCCAGAGGACAGCTCTGCATTAAGCTTCCTCTAATCTATTATCTAATTACTGTAGTTCAGAATGGCATGAAACAATTCATTTTGTGACAATTATCATATTCCAAATGAAAATATATTCTTGCAACAAGAATCCAAGTCTTCAGCACTAAAAATAGGAAAACATTCATCTGTAACTTAGCAACAGGAATCGGAGCTTCATCCTGGGACTTGTTGCACTGCTTTTGTGTCTGTTTTTAATAGGGAACGGGAAAACTGTATACAGAACATGTCTAACCTAATAATAAAACTATAGAAATTTTCAAGTTAACATGTCTGAAAGTTAGACTGTAACATTAACATTATTTCTTTAAACTCAGGTTAGATCTGGCTAATGATTTATAACAAATGGTATAGCTTTAACCAAAATATTGAACGCCTGAATAAGAAAAGGAACATTTTTCAACTTTCTAAAATGTAAACACAAAGCACTGACTTTGTTTTTCAAAAACAGGCCACAAGATTAGTCACGCAGGTGCATACCAGATGTGAGTCAGCAATAAAAACAATCGTAATAAAGAATTAGATATAGCCTTTTCTGAATGACTCATTTAAAGCAATTTATCAAGTGTGTAGGCACACTACTACAATACTTTATTGTGTGCGCCTCGCCCCATAGTGTTATTAGCCACAAAATGTGTGGGCTTCATGATTTACGTTCCTCTCCATGCCAACCCTTGCCCTGTTCTGTGTGGCGGATGAGAGAACCCGAGAGTTTGTTATGAAATCCTGGATTACAACTGCGTTTGCCCGACGTGCACCTTACTACAGGCCAGATGGGGGAGTGGTGCGAACTCCATGTCAGACAAGCAGAGATTGTTTCCGACAGGAAGTTAAGCAAGGAGTGGTCTTGTAGTGTTTCAGTGACATCAACGAGCTCAGCCCAACCCAGCAGCCCACACTCCACCGCTATTTATAAAATACCACTCTGGCCCAGTTTACGGCAGGGGTGGATGCCGATCCTCAAATCTACTATCTGCTCCAGTGTACGCATATTTGAAGTGCCAAGGGATTATGCAACTGCCCTCCAGGCATGACTGCTTTCCAATGCAGTCCTACGGGCTGATGACAACACAGCAGCAAACCAGCTTTCAGACAACACAAAGGCTGGATTCTAGTTCACCTGACAGCATGGTGCAATTTCCTCATGACACACCACGGTGGCCTGCTGTTTGCGCGCTAAAAGGGGACAACGCTGTCTGCAACTACTATGTTTGAGCACAGGGAGACTTCAGGGCCAATGCTATCCTTGTGCTGGAGGAGGAGAAAAAGAGCTAGACACAAAGCCAACTACTTGTTAACCCATTAGTGTCACTTCCACACTGAACGCTGAAGTTTCAGTGTTACATTCGGTTACTGTGACTCAACGGTACACTACCCTCCCCCACATGAGAACCTGAATGTGCTTATGCATACACTGTAATAACAGTTTTTGGTTTTTTTAAAGAAAAGAAATGTCCAGGCCCTGGATGTTTCCCTCGATATCCTGGCCTTGGTTGGATAACTACCGGTCAGCCTGCGAGGTCTGTACCTGCGGTGAGCCTAGTCTGGGTGATTTCTTAAGATGGTTGAGGGCTGCAAAGGGGCCAAGGATACACCACTGTCCACGTGACAGGTCAGGGTGTGGTTAAAAAAAAAAAAAGGGCTGGATGGAAATAGCATCTGGAGCAGAGAGTGTGTTTATGAGCCGAGGCCAATCCACATACAGGCCAGCCTGACCCAGCAGCCAAGCCCAAGTCTGGTCTAGACACCCTCAGTCTAGCAGGCTGGCTGTCACTTTTGACTATGACCATCACATAACTCACTACTGAAAAAAAGAAAAAAAATCAGTTTAAAACACACCACTAAAAATATGGGAAAGGGACCTGTTTATGTGTAAATTACCACCTTTGTTCGTCGTGGTCTCAGAAGAAAAATTAGGGTCACATCACGTGGCACCTTCATTTAAAATATGCTTGGTGTGAAAGTGAAATAACTACCACCTGTTGTATAAATGGTTTAAAAGCAGTAGACCATGAGAATGTCTGTGACGTAAATGCTAGCAACATCTCCTTAGTCTCCAACAAAAAAAAAACAAAAAGCGTGCAAAGAAAGAGTGTGATCTGCTGTGACTTGCCTAGTGCTTTAAAGCCCACATAACTCACGCAGCCTCAGTGTGCGAAACACCAGATAAGATGGTAAAAAAACAAACATCCTTTTTACAAAAAAACAATCCCCCCCTCAAAAAATAAAAATAAAAAGCCTGCATCAGCCCCAGAGCTAAGGTCAACAACTCCCATTGGCTCCAAACCCCACAACCTGCTCTGAGGGCAGCGTGTTCCTCTGATTGAGAGGGATGAAGGTGGTTTGTCCAGTCCTGGCTCAACCCAGGGCAGAGGTCTCAAAACAGGCTTGACTTCTATTTCACCCAAAAGAGCAACGGAGCAAAAAGGGCTAGGTTACAAGGCCCAGATAACACACATGCCTCAATGCCCACGCACTCCCCTCCCCTCGCATAAACATAGTGATGTCATTCAGTGACCCCGCAGAGTGGATGAAACGCACGTCTGGGCCTGAGAGAGAGGAGACACTGAACGCAGGATGGGGGCAGAGTAGAGGGGGGCTGCTTTTTCGTTTGTTTATTGTGCGTTTTACCACACTAAGCATTAAGAATGGATGCCAAAATTTGAAATAGCAATCACATGGACACAATCATGTAGCTGACACACACACACACACACACACACAATCCATTGAAAGTCTTCCATTAACATAACGTTCTCCTTTTCAACTCTTCTCTAATTGTCTTTACAATGACACAAGTTCACCAGAAGAGTATTTTGAGACAAGAAAAACAGTTACAAATATTCATTAGTGAGAGGACTAATGGAATCTTAATGGAAGCTTTAAAGTATAGCAGCTTGTGCGTCTTGGTTTTCTATAGACAACACTTTGATAAACTAATAAGTAATAGCGTTGCGTTTTTAAGAAGGAAAAAGTAAACAGAAAGGTCAGTTTAGTTTGGCATTAAAATTTGTTTATGAACTCACTTCCTCTGTTCTGTTTTAGACTCATGTAAATGCCTAACTTTATGATCTTAAATACCATCTTTGTGAGACAGCGCCCCCTCTAAAATCGGAGCTGGTGTTTGTGTACGTCGGTATGTTTGTGTGAGAGCGTGCAGTGTCCTGAGACATTTCTCCTCCTGAACCAATCCGCAGCTCTGGGCCCAGGAAGCTGGGCCCTTTGCCATATTCTGAGCCTGCCCACACGTCCGCCTGCCGCCCACCAGGAAGAGGAAATTAGAACCATTCCATCCTGTCATTGCTCCGCCACCAGAGCGCACGAGGAAGAGAGGGGTTGACACACGCGCGCTCACACACACACACACACACACACACACACACACACACACACACACACACACGCTGACCTGACCTATCCATATTTTGATGGAGTATTCTCTTCACATTAGTTACTTTACAAAACGAGTGTCTCACGAGGGGAGAAAGTTGAACACAAATTTATAGAAATCTATACAAGCAGTATGCACATGCTCTCTTTCACAGTATTTAATCTCCTGGGAGGAGCCAGGAGGAGGAAGAAAACCTTAACAAGCGCTCCGGAAGACGGGTGGGATTGTCCAGCCACTCCCTTCAGTACCTCTGCTTTGCGCGTGTGTGCGTGTGTGTGCAAAGTGAGGCTTAAGGAATGGAATAGCATTCACTGCCTCCTCAAATGGGGCGAGTATTAGGAACGAAGACCAAATAAACTTTCTTCCAGACACTACCAGCACAGCAGCCCTGTTAACTCCCAGTTCATTTTTATAATGCGTATTACTACACTGGAGGCCTTGCTAAGGTCCTGCACTGCAGCTATTCTTTCCACTCAGTTAGTGAGATATGCAGAGCAAGGTTAAATAGTAAAAACGACACGGGGCACTGGGCTTTTATCGCTCCACAGTCACATATGGAATTTAAGACACAACTGAGCTAAATCGCTTTTACCATACTTCACACGAAAAGTTCACGATCTGGCTCTCCTAAAAATGCAAATATTGCAGACTAAAACTATTTGACCGCGGCCTGTTGCAGATTCAGATTTAAAGCTGGACATTTAACACAGAAGCAGCACAAGAAACTGACACTTACTTTTTCAGAGGGTCGACAACAGTCTTCTGGATCTGGTTCACCTGTAAAAGTAAATAAAATAAAAAGCTGTTAACACAAGCACTGCTCACCTTTCTAACAAATGAAGAGACATTACAAATTGTTATTCACTGTCAAATTGAGTTACATCAGAAGTGAAGTCGGAACCAAATAGCTTCTACATCTCTTGCTCATTAGCTGCAATGTAACGTCGCAGCACAAACACCAACAATTGTGTATATTTCAAACAGAGCACATATGAAAAAAGGGGAAGGGGAAGGGGGGGGGGGCTTGCAAAGAAACTTTCATGACGTTGACTCTTTTATTGTACACAAGCCCCGAGGAGAAACCCCTGAATATTCATTGAGCTTGCGATACAAAAGGATGGAACTGTCAGGGGACGGACATGAAAGCAAAGCCCAAATGATTTCCTGTGGAGGGTGGGCTGCCATACAAGATGAAAGTTCTTTACAAACAAACATTTTAACAATAACAGTTTATATTTTCCTGCATTCTCCTTCTGTTTGGCAGAACCGACAGGGGAAGGAAGGAGGGGAAGGGGGGGGGGGGTGTTAAATGGAAGTAAACGAACATCTCATCTCGAGGCCTCCAGCCTCAGAACCAAGTCTCGTCGAGAGAAGTTGGAGCACAATTAATAAAGTTTCTAGAGTCATTTACATTGCAGATTCAAAATGACTGCTGCTACTAGATCTGCAAGCGTAACACGGCTAAGTTAACCAGGCAATCGAGTCAAGTGGAGAGAACACGCTTGGAACAGAGAAGGAGAATTTAAAGCAGGGAGATGTGAAGTGACAGCTGCATGAGAACAGTGAGCAGCTCCACTAATCATATGCTCACTTGCTATTGGAAGGACAGTCAATCACACAACAACAAGGAAGCAAGATCGCAGCTGTGCTTTGTAAAAATGCCCTGACCATCTACGAGAACATACAGCAACACTCGCTGCTTCACACAGGCAGATTTCCAAGTACAAAATGGTTGATTGTGGTTTGAGGGAAAACACAGAACCAATAACAAATAAGTACATGGGAATTCACATTGTCTTTGTTTTACATATTCACACCATCTCCCCCTCCCCAGCTCGAGCGGTGCCGCTGCTTCTAAGGTGAGAGCATGCAGCGAGGAGGGAGAAGAACAGCGGCAGATTTGCTTAAGCATGCTGGTGCCCTCTACCCTCTGCCCCTTCCCACAGAGAGGGGGGGCAGAGCTATTCCTTGGAGGCCCCGCAGAGCCTGAGGCCGGCGCTCTAGCAGCAGTCTCCATCAGTGAGTCACGGAGCAGAGGCCATCCCGGCACACAGGCCTCCCAAAAATACACACAGATCGCAGAGGAAATCAATATCCCTCCAAACGGAGCATCCTCTACTGTGCTGCCGCCATCTACACTGGGGCTCAGCTTCGGCAGCAGTGTGCCGGCGGGGCTGTGCGCCCTCCTCAGCCCCAGAAATAAACACACAGACCTGGGCCACTGCTGCCTTCATTATCGCTGCACGTTTTATCTGCTGGCTCTCTCACCTGCGGCAGAACATCTCGTCTCAACACGGAGAAGAGCAAAGGGTGGATGCTTTTGTGTCTGTTTTGCTGGAGCAATAAGGTTTTGCTGCTGTTGCCGTCAGAATCAACAGCCAGCTTAAAGGAAGAAGTTAAGAGTGGTGTTCTAGTGCTGTGCTGGATTTTTAAACACCTAGCAAAACCTAGAGGTGATGCACACAACAGACTGACCAGAAAGTACTCACAATCACTATTTTGCCTCTAGCTCACTTGTAGCCACTCTACAAAGGAAGCCACACAGCTCAGCCCAAAGCTGGAAGTGAACATTGTGTTAAGGCAAAGATTTTATTTAGAAGGACTGAGAGCAGTGGAGAGACTATCAGGTGTGACCTAGCTGTCAAAAGCCACTCTGAATAAAAGTGTGTTTGAAAAAAACAACCAAACAAGCACAAAGAAAAATCTATCCAGCTGGTGACTGTTGTCCTTTACAAGCGAAAAAATGTCTGGATCTAAGTGAGTGGATCAATCTTTTTCAAACAAGTGACAGTCACAGAGACAAATAGGAAGGCTACACAGACAGTGAACAATACTATACATTATAAAGGCATTAACTACAAGTGACTTCTTTAAAAAAAAACAGATTAAAAGGAAGAATGGCTGTC
Source organism: Diplotaxodon limnothrissa (assembly GCF_057381915.1). Taxonomy (NCBI): domain Eukaryota; kingdom Metazoa; phylum Chordata; class Actinopteri; order Cichliformes; family Cichlidae; genus Diplotaxodon; species Diplotaxodon limnothrissa. The sequence goes on from NC_140607.1 coordinate 16,183,951, forward strand.
TCTTATTCATTCACACTCAAGTGTGTGTCGTAGGGTTTTTTCCCCTTCAGAATGAAAAAATAAACTGAGTGAAAATGGGAAAAAAAATTTCAAATTTGATATTGAAAAAAAATCTAAAGAATGCAAAAGTACTTCACCCTGACAGCAGGAGTGCTCTCCTGAACACTCAACCAAGCCAAGTCCTGGAACATATGCACCCTGGGTCACAAACCCACACGCTCAGTCCAACCTACATTTTACTTTGTCTAGTCACTCAAAATGGCTCCTGTAAAATTTGATGAGCCGTGAGCAAAGCAAGTCTGAAAGACTTAAAAGCTGAAGAATCAAGGAAAGGAAAGGAAAATAAATGACAGCTGCAGAATATCTGCTTGGATGCTGTCTTGTGCTTTTAGTATGTTTTATTCTCAAAACAATAATACTGAGTTTGCCTGAGTAGCACGGAAGTATATCCTAACAAGTAAAGCCAGGAGACAAGACCAGCGACACTTAATCTCATATACAAACACTGAACATTAGGATGACATTTATTTACCAGCTCAAGACAGTATGCTCATTTAAAGTGAGGACTTTTGTCAGTCGTCACTTTAATTTCTGGAACATGGACATTGCTTCACTTATATACACTGAGGAAGGTTACAGCTTGATTATCTATGGAAACCGAGTCCAGCCCCTGAGGTTTCCCAGAAAATATGAAATCAACTCTTCAATGCTCAATATGTATATTTCCAGGTGACAGATGGCCTGTTATGCCTGAAATACTTATACTACAGCTTTACCATGGAATAACAACATTACCCACCGTTTGCAAAGGAATTCATTTTCTCCCCCTTGTTGGATCATTGTTGTGGGAAAGGTTATGAAATCATTTTGGTTCACAGCAAAATATGAAAAGAAAGGGGAATATTTTTAAGGCAGCAAATGTGAAAAGCCTAGAACACCTACTAGCGGGGCAATGAGTCAAGAAAACACAGATGGAAAAAAGTCAATCGGTATATGCCTTAGTGTGATCTCCTATGTTCTCTCCTGTATTTTTTTCCTCTTTTCAAACCCTCCACAGCGTAGTGCCTTGAGGATCCACACATGCAGTGCCACTATGATTCACATTATAACTACCTGTGGCGATGATTCTAATCAAAAAGTGAAGGGCGCCCAGCAAATAATATGAAGAGCCCTGACAGCCAGAGAGATCTTCACAGAGTACAGCTGTGGAAGAGCGAGCAAGAATACGCTGTACCGCTTACAGTTCTGGAAAGACAGACATGCCGGTCTGTCTGCTGCTGGCCCTTAGGACAAAACATACAAGAATAATAAGAAAAAAGAAATGGTTTCCCAAATGCAAGCGCTGCAAATATCTAAGCAGAAAGAAAAATATGTAAAATATGATATGAAATGTACATGAAGGACGGGACAAGTGTTGGGAGGATTTCAGGTTGGGTTTGCCAGAAGTACGGCTCTGAGAGGTTTACAGTGTTCAAGCTGATCATAGGTACTCCACCCCGAGGGAGGAATAAAGTTCCTGTAATCCATCAAGAACATATTGGGTGACCTACCAATGCAAAAAAAAAATGTTTTTCCCTGAAGCCAAATGTATTAGGAAGTAATGCAAGAAATACAACAGACCTCAGCACATAAGCTGTGAGTTACTCTTGTGAATTTTGTGGCAAGGCATGTTTTCCTCTTCAGAGAAGGCCCATCCATTGTATGAGTTATTTTAGACACCAGTGAGTCACAAATGCATCAATTTTCACAGCTGATAACCAGTAGCTTGAGCTTATAGAGGATCATACCACAGATGCTTTTCAAAAACAGCAGAAGGAAAGACATACGGATAGTTTTTAGTCCACAAGCAGCACAATATTGACAAATATGAAAACATGCATTTTCAAAAAAACAAAAACAAAAAAACAAACCCTTGTTTAGTGTCCTACTTTGCTTGTTAGAAACGGAATTTTTTCAAACGATTTGAAGAAAATCACTGTGTCAAAAAGCCAAAACAGAAAAAGAGCAATATAATAAAGATGCCAAGTGTGGGAAAGAGTCTTACCTTTTCTTGGTTGAAGGCATCCATCCTTCTCATGGCTGTATCTAAAGCAGTCATAGAGTCCAGGAAGGCCTGATCCTGCTCACACAGCGGGTTACTCAAGAGGTCTGCGGAAATCTTCACTGCTGCCTTAGACATGGCTGTCAGCCATGCAAATATGCATGCAACACACAAAGCAGAAAATACTATTAAAACACAGTTAACTTCGTGAAAACAGAAATACCGATTTTGTAAATGGTTACTGAAGATGTCTGCATCTACACATTTTAATCTAATTCCATGTAAGACTCTTACATTGTTCTGAAATTGTGGACGCAATTTTTGTGGATTAAACTGAAGCTTTAAGCGTTTCATCACTTTATATGAAGTAGGGTATTCAAAAGTGAGCCTGTCGGGAAGTGCACAACTCGAATGGCACAGTGCTGCCCCCATTGTAAAAATCTGAGGGGGTGGTGGGGCTGCCTGCCGCGCTGAATATTCACCAGTGCAACGAGAATTTTTTGCCATTTTTCTACACTGACAGCATCAATTACCGTTAATCTGCACTCGTGCCACTTTGTTTAGACACAGAGCATGTATCAGTATATGGCTTCACTGTCAAAACAAATGAGCTGCACTGAGGAGACACAAGCTGACGACAGGAGCTGCACTGAATATGGGCTTTACAGAGATTTGGAACAGTCATTGGTCATTTCACACTCCCCTGGGACCAATTTTCAACCAATCAATTATCACGGTGTAGCGTTTCTGCATCTCTCTCAGTTTGCACAAGTAATACATTGCTTGATCTGACAAACATTTTAATTACAGGGTCGTGAAAATCAAAAGGTGACCTGAGGGCTCGTTATTAGCAGTGAGGGAGAAGGTGAAATTCATGTCCTTTACAATTTCCTGAGGCAAGAGAAGTTAACATATTTTATTTGCCTTCTGTTATTTAGCCTAATTTGGCATGTGTACAGGAGCATCCCTTAAAAAGACATTACTGGCCCTCACCAGATGACTGTCAGCACGTTCGCTAGAGTGCTGCATATAAACACATTTGGCTTGATACAGAGAGAAGTGTATTAAATGCAGTGCTGACATGCAGAGTAGGTCCAGTTCTTTGTTTGGTAGCAGTTAGTGGAGATGGGACCTGTGCAACAGATGGAATCCATTAACGATAATGAGGCCCTGACAGCTATGACACTTTGATGATGCAGACATTCATATTGCAGAGCACAAAGGAGAGGAAATGAAGAAGTCTCTCACTGCTCCATCCGTCCCCGCTCTTCCACCCCCACAAGTGACTACTTACCACAGGCCATATCTACTACCACTTCCCAAATACAAAAACACAAAACCAGCAAATCGGCAAATAAATCTTTAGTAAACAAGAGTTTTGTGGCAGACAAATACATGGATAAATGATGGCAGAGATGGTAAACCAGGATCCCCAACTGAATATAGATCACATGGTCAAAAAACAAAAAACACACCTGCTATGACAGCTACAAAAGCCTAAAAAAGGAAATGATTAAGGTAGAGACTCACACACAATTGTTTCATGTCATATCATTTGGAGATCGAACACAGCACAGGAAAAAAAAAAGAAAAACACAGGCACCCAAACATCTTTCTGGCCCTGAAAAACATGCCAAGTAACATCAAGTATGTTGGTGAACAAGTGCTGATCAATGGCTCACCAGGCGGCAACGCCAAGTAAGTGACAGAACATACCTAAATCTGCCTCTGTGCTTTTCTTCATGTCTTTGTGAAGCTTTTTCGTCTGATCCTCCAGCCTGTGGGACAAGCAGAAGACTGATTATCAGAGCGCTTCTTGTCTCGTAGTGCAGTAAAGAATCAGTTATCCTAACTTGGATTAATTAATAACCTATACTGAAGTCAAGATTTACTTTATGAGCTGTAGGCATGCATTAATACATCAGTCAAACGTTGGTATCTGCTAATGTGAGCCTGGTTTTACTGATACCTTCAGGTTTATCAATTGATATATGCTGTTTAAATGCTAAAAAATTGAAATCAAGGCCTGAACTTTTAAAAATTTTCCACTGTTACAAAAGTAGGAATGCATACTTTCAAATCGATTCATCCCTGAATCCCTCTGAACCCGTTCAGTTGGACAAAAACATTGACAAGGATAAAGAAAACACAAACCTCGAAAAAAGACATAAAACAATATGGATTAAGAAGGAATTACACATTCGACTGATTCCACATAAAATCTGTTAGCTAATTAACAATAGTGTGAATCCTTCAGTCAACTACATTTCCGCTCAAAAGCATTAACGTCTTCAATCATTCCACTGCACATATTCCATTGATGTGTGTTAAAAATGGCAATTACCAGACTATGGAGGCTGAAAACACATGCCATTCATTATATCAATTAAGGCAAACAAGGGGTTTAGAATCTCCCCTGAGACTACCTTCATAACACTACTCCTATTTGATGAAAAATGTGGTGCAGTCAGGTTTTGCTTCCATCCTTGTTTTTCAAGAACAATATTAAATAGGAAGTCAGTAACGGTAATCCCATTTTTGTGCATGTCCACAAGATATAAAGACACTAGCAGAACAAGTAGAGCTCTTTCAGAGCTGCAAACCAAAACTGGAAGTCAAGCGGCTCCAATTAAACGTTTTAGATTTTTTTTCGGTTTAGCAGCTGGGAAACAAAGAACGATTGAGGATACTCACAGGTACACTAACCAAATCTAAACTGTTAAACTGAAGGGTTTGAAAATGACTGCTGATTAAAAAGCAGCATTTACAGGACCGTAAAGAAAAGTTCAAGTCTCCCAAAATGCAACATACAGACAACTTTGGTTTTAGATTTTCATCTGCAAATGGATTTTCTTTTATTCTTTTGTTTGTTTATCCAAGAAAGGACAAATAGTAAAATTATTTTTTATATATATATATTTTTTTAAACAGAACATGTTCTCTTTAAGCTTTTGTTTCTTTTGACGTTAAAGGATTTTATACTAAATCACCACAGACCAGATGGAGGTTGTTCCTAAAATGTCATTTGCAGTAAATGATGTAATTTCATCCCATACTGTTCACACCACGGGAAAGAAAAAAACAGTCTGTCAGAACAATCTCCACAGTAACTTCTTGTGTCCCTCTCACCAATTAGATAGAACTAGGTCTCACAAGCTATATTAGGCTTTCTCTAAATTAATGAAAATGCACGCTTATGTTTCAAATATCCAGAAACAGGCATTTCAAATTGTAGTAAATTTATCATCAATGCTTCAGGCAAGATTTGGAGAGTATCTAGTAATCAAGAGAGATTCTTCCTGTGTTCGTCTCACTACATTAAGTCAATTTTTAGCACATATTTGGACGAGGAGAGTCAGTGTGACAAGTTCAGGTCATCACAGTTTTCCTCTGTTGTTGAGAACATTTTTGCATCAATTAAACTCTGACGTGACATAAAATCTTCATATGATAACATTTTGTTGTTAGAGCCGCAACTTGATAACTGATTCTGACATTGTCATAAACATTTTGAAATTGTAATATGTTGTCAATCTTAGCATTTCTGTCTGAGATTACATAAAGTAGAGATATTTGACAACTCAAACTAAATGTTTAGACTGCAATACTAGACTAAGCAATACCAAGCAAAAATATAATATCAGGAAAATTAAAAAAAAAAACATAATCCTGCCAGTCATGCATATTAGTTTGTAAGATAGTGGGTGAAAGTATCTTACTATGTAAACAAACCAGTGCGCTCTGAGCCCAGTACACTCAGAATATATTCTTGTGATGGTTATTTGTGCATGTGAAAGTCATGTTCCAGACACTACCACCTACTTAAAAATACTGCTGCATTTTCCCTTCTCTGTCAGAACTGATGGTGAGAGAGAGCCATCCTGGATGAGTGCCATGCCAGCGTGGAGTCTCTTCCCAAAAGGTGCTAATAGAGTAACCTACTGGAACAGCTGCTGCTCCTTGTACCTATGCCCCAAACCTTCTACCCATGCAGCCACAGCCGCCATGCCACACAGGGTGGTGAAAACGAAAGGCATTCAAGACTTTTAAAGAAAATTGCTGAATATATCACTTATACATTGCAACATGACCATTTTACTCTGATTTGCTTTCCGGCTCATTGCTTTTCACACAAGACTGAGGTTAGAAACTGCAATTCCATGTAAATCACTCTAAAACCAAGAATTGTACCAGACTAAATCAAATTTTAATACCTCTAGACATGACTAATTTAAGTTTGTCACTGAAATAGTTTAACTTTTTTCACATAGACTTGCACAGCCGTATATTAGGACATTTGGATTTCCTATACTGCCATTACAAAATATTGATCTTAAAAAGTGATCAAATAACATCGACAAAGAAAAAGTAAAACACTGTGATCCATATTGGTTAAGTTGTGGAATTTCACTTACTGTTCCACAATAGTGTTTAAATTTTGTCTGAACCCACAAGTCAATACCTACTTATACTTAACACATATGAAGTACAAATATGCTTCATATATAGCGGAAGGAATAAGATGATCTTGTGTTAAATGCTTTATCAGCTAGCACTTTAAAGCCACTTTTACACTACATGCAGATAACAAAGCAATGATATTTCAGGCTCAGAGGAAATTATCAGGTATGTTTCCAGCAGGATGTACACAGGATATGAGGGCAAGATATGACCATCATCAATTTGGAGGATGCAACAGGTTATAGAGGAAAAGTGTGCACATACAGAGAGACTATATACATCTGCATGTAACCTTTCAGATCTCATTTGGGTTTTGCCTGTTCTTCTCGTCAAGGCTAGTTCTATGAGATTGAAATCTGTTTTACACTGCTGGTACTACAGATAATAGAAAATAGAGCTCTCTATGTTATAGATCATAGAGATTATTCAAACACTAAAATTAAAATGATGTTGAAATTGGTCTATACTTCAATATGGGAGAGTGTTAAAGTACAGATTATTTTTGTACTAGAAGAATTTAAATGTCTTCAGTCAGATGGACAAACTGCAAACACAGGTATCAGTTACTACTAAGTATACTGCATTTAGACCACAGGAGCACCATGAAGTGTTGATATGGATCTCTAGGGTGGAGAACCTAAATGTCTCTACATGCCTGCTGCTCTGACTCATCTATAAAGTCTATTGGCACCACACCTTCCTGATAAAGGGCCCTCCTACTCAACAAAACCTGAGAGGAAAATGATGCTCCCACTCATTTTGCTGGGCCCTCAGGGAGTTTTTGTAACCTCAGCCTCCCAGTAAGACTGGGCCTGATGTACAGAGCTTACAAGTTTTGAATTTTAAATGATGTGATCCCTACTTGCCTTTGTTTCACAGAGAAACTGAAATAAAGACCATTAACAGAATTTCTATATCCATGATGACATTAAATTGTAAAAATTTGATATTTCAGCTGTGGCCAAGTTTGAAATGTCTTAATATTTCATGTCAAGAAAAAACAGTGTCCAAAACTACCAAAAGCTGGAAAAGAAAAAAGAAAAACTACATGTGCAAAAAGGAATACTTAAAATGTAAATATGCAGTCAAAATAACTGTTAGTTATTTCAGATTTCTTATTTACTTTATAATCCTGACTAGTAATTGTAAATTAAGTCATTTCATGAGAATAAAATAAATAATACAAAAACATTACAGATTTTTTTTTGTTGGCAGAAGGACTAATGACAGACATTAAGATATTGAATATATACAAAGCACCAAGCTAAAACAAACAATACATGAACATGAAAACACTTGGTAACACATGCATATTTTTGTAAAATATAAAATGTTTATTTTAATACCAATGTAACTCTGAATAACACAGAGAAACTTTAGTCACTGTCTACCTCATTAGTCTTATAAAGCATAATGGAAACTTACTTTTGGAGTTTGTCATATTCTCGCTCAAAGTCTCTTTCAACCTAAAATAAAGAATGCATTGCAGGTATATTAGCATTTTGGCATAGTACAAATAATGACTCCAAAAATTGTAACGGACAATAAATACATGTGCGAAATATAATTGTTTCCAGCAACAATGATTACTTCAGAAGGCATTTGTTTTCCCACTTGGACATATTCACGGTCTTTACCTGTAGGATTATGCACCAGGATTGACGGACAGTGGTTTGAGCAGCTGAAATGCAGGTAAAATGACTAGGTTATGTTTAATAAATTATTTTATATTTAACTAAACCTCTTGCGTGGACTCCTTCCTTCCTTGTCCAGGATCTTTAGACCTACTGGTAAGATTAAAGTTTGGGCCCTTGTTAATCAACTTAGTTTGCAGTTTGCTAAATGGTCATCTAAATTGAATTGCTTTTTGAGTACAGCCGAAAGTTGTTATGGTATTTTAGACTGTGACTAACATCTTAGGAAGTTCTAGAAGTTCAGATCATTAGTATTGCAGTTCTAAATAACATTAGTTTGGATCGGGTACATCAATTTAGAGTTTTTGCGGTTGGAAGACAGCAGCACTAGTATTTTGCTCAGCTGTTAAGTCCATGAATTTAGGGTTTCAGATATCCTTTTTGGCGAATATAGCCAAATGAGTCTCTCAGTTAAGTAGGTTTAAGTGGTTTATTTGTAGACTTAAACTTGAATAGTGTTGTAAAATATGTAACTTGGTAACATTTTGGTGTGCTGCTGTGGTTGATGCTCATACTTTAATTACAGCTTTGGTTGTTTGATGCTAGAAGTTTTTCAGAGGAGTGTTGTTTGGGAATTATATTAGTAGCAATTTCCAGTGATAAAAAACAGTTTGGCCATGCATTACTGTATGTGCTAACCAAGAACACTTATGTGTCACTACTCCTTAATTTGTACCTGGCGTACAATATTTAACTTGTTAGTTTTGTCTGGTAGCTTTGACTCTATTAACTATTTTGAATTGCTGTGAGCTTTGCAGTAGCTTGGTTATCTCTTTGTTGGCATCTTGGACATTTTGGTTAGTGTGGACGTTTCTGTTTGGAGTAACATTTTGGTGTGCTACTGTGGTTGACGCTCATACTTTAATTCCAGCTTTGGTTGTTTGTTTGGCTGGAATTTTTCAGAGCACTGTTGTGTGGGGGTGTGCATGTGTAACTGCAGGCTATGTGGTGTTGGGCACTTGTGTTGAGATCTGGTGTTCATTTAGTTTTTTTACTCATTCTTCTGAGATTAACTGATTTTCCCATTGAATTTATCTACAAGACTAGATTTGCTATTCTGAGGCAGATACTTATTGCACTCTTCTGTATACCAGTTATATTACTAGCAACTTTTGGTGATAAAAACCAGTTTGACCATGCATTACTGTACGTGCTAACCATGCACTCGTATTCACCACCACTCCTTAATGTGTTCCTTGGGTAGGAAAACTGGATCTGATAAAGTGATTGGTGTCAGGTTGTTCTGGTTGTGTGGTAGCCATTGTAATAAATAAATCAGGACCCTTCCACACTCACTCAAGGGAACGTAAACTATAGAATAATCTTAATAATCCATACAACAGTGACACCGCTTGTACTGAATGTATACAATGTTTTTCACTTTTTAAGGTCTTTTTTAAACATAGATATTGCGGTGTACTATAATGCATCATGTACCGCAGAATTATATCATGATACAATTGCCTTTGTAGGTATTGTGATAAAACTGAGCTGTTTGTTAGTCTGTGACTCCCACAGTAAAACTTTGCTTTAATCTCAGAGTTAATCTGAGTTTGGACCTACTCACAGCTGTCACCATCTCTCCCACTCCATGGTTTTTGCCTAGGATGGCACAGGAAGCTGGAATCCCTGTCTCACAGTCTAAATGCCAGGCCACAAACCTATTATGGTGGAAGTGGTTTTCTCCAGCAAGAAGAACACCCTCTCACTGTCACTTCAAGGTAACCACCTCAGCCCCCTTGAAAGACTTAGACAAATTGACATCTAATAAATCTTTGTGGACGACAGTATTTAGACTACTATTCGTGTGGTCTGTGCCATTCGTGAAGCTCAACAACTACAGCTTTTAAACTGCTGTTTTACCTGAATGTCTGGATAGAGTAACAGTTTGTTCTTGTGACTTACAGTTTTAGAGACAATCTGTTTTTTTGGTTGTCCAATCTTGAACGGGATCCTGAAATGAACACGAAAAAACATGCAATGAGTGCTGACAGATACAAGCAACAGGAAATGATTACCAAAAAGGTGAGATTAATGAATGCTTAAATTGTCAACAGTTGCATGATGACCAACTAAAGGACAGCTCAGGTCTACCGGTGTATTAGTGCCTCTTTTAGATCACTGACACAGACAATCTGAGGCTGTCAATCCCTGTTCCTCTCACACATGTTGTCAGTGACATGTACATTAACTTTGTGTCATCACTGATCACATCTGGCTGCCACTGCAAGCAGATGTCACTTAACAGAAGTGGTTGTCCCCTCATCTGTGTGATTTTACATGACCCCAACTGGCAATCAAATGCAGATGTTATAACATCAAAAAAATAGCAACCCTCCCCCCCCCAAACCACCTTCATATACCAGGACTCAAAAAGACAAAGCCATGACAACAATCAACACCAAAACATGTTACGAGGCTCACTGTATCTGCAATAGTTTCACATAATTTTCAGGATGAAGTACAACTTTTCTTCACTCGGGAAGCAAAAGACACAGAGATTCTACTTTCAGTAAAAAGAAAAAAACTTGTTTCGTCTTAGTTAAAACACAATCTTTTATCCCCATTTCAAACCCTTGCCTATGCCTTAATAAGTTGCTGCAGCGCATCAGAGTGCCTTGGATATCCATGAGACAGAAAACACTGCCTTATCATTGTGATTTGCTCTATGTTGTACGTTGTCATTGATGTTGCACTAATGGTCTGAAATCTAAGCTACATGATGGACAGTTGCTACTGACAGCCAGGGTGAGGCAGCAGCTGTGTCAAAAGAAAGGTGTGTAGACTAATGAGATGGAAAAGTGAGGGTGTGATGTAGGACCTTATTGTGCAACCAGGGAAAGCTACAGATGTGTCAGGAAGATCCTTTTGACTACAGCTCAATCACAAAACTCAACATGGTCAAAAAAAACAAAAACAGTATGATTAAGCCTGGGGGGAAAATACATAAAAAAAAACAAGTTTCACTGGTGGCTTAGGAATTACATTGATTTTGACTTTCTGGTACTTGATATTATAACAAGGACTTTGACCTGGTGACAACCTTTTTTTGGTAAATAATAATAATAAAAAGAATAAAAACCAGTTACAAATCCCTGAAAACATTTTGCTGCTTTCGCTCGGGGATTAGTTTCACCCACTATGTCACTACTTGGGTGAGCCAACATGGAAAAAAACCCACAGAAATTACTCAACTTCATCTGACTCACCTTTCTCCGATGAGGTGATAGGTACACTGTAATGTCAAACTACGTGCATTACATACCCACGTACCTGTCTTTGAAACTGTTTGGGATTGTTGACCCAAAGCACAACAGCTGGAGATTTAAACACGGAGAGTTTTAGATTGGTGTTCTCCCAAAGTTAAAACAAGAAGAAACAGCCTCCACACTGCCACACTACCTCTTGTAAGATCAGTTAAGATTTAAGACAAAACAACCATAAAAGAAGCACTTCAGCCCAGTCAGACAGTATAAGAAGAAATCAGCAGAAAGTTTATGACTTAAACCACACATTAAGCATTGACTACATATCCCATCTATTAATATAGCTGAACATACATTTTGTGATGATGGTTCTATTTGTTAACGCAATCTTTTGTTCTGCACATGCATTTACAACCAGTGATCTGCAACACTTTTACTTTGAAGTCTATGTGTAGAATTAAGCTACAGTTTAGGCACAACTTACAATTTAAAAAAAGTAAGTCACTACAGAAATGAAAGATACTAATCAGTTTTAACAATTAAGCCCAACTACTGGTATAAAATGAAGAGGAAAAAGTAATAGAAATAATAAGAAATTAATTAATTAAACAGAGAGAGTTGCCATTTTTAATTATGTTTATACGTTTTTTGTATGGTGCATGAAATGACTGACTGATCTTACAAGATCAATATAGTTGTCCTTAAACCAAAAGTTCAGGGAACTGATTGGAAACTTTTTGCCAAGATTGCCCAACATTTGGAAGCAGGTTTTGAGTTTGTTCTTATTTAATGGGTGTGTCAAGCTATAAATCATGACATCCACAGCAAAAAGACAACAGAAGGGTATTATGCAAGAGTGCTTTATAAAGGAAAAGAGGTACGTATATTTAAATGTTTGCTTTAAATGCTCTTGGGTTTTTCAGTTTCTCTGCAGTTTGGATCCAAATGTGCTTACATCAAGAGGATCTGTTAAACTGTCACTATATTAGTGTGAATTTTCCCTTTAATGTATCAAATGACACACTTGCTTTGGGGGGAAAAAAATGAAGGAAGCTTGTAACATTATAGATTCAGAATATGTGCACTTCAGCAAAGAGCCAAAAAAAAGTGGTCACTCTCTTCAGCTGCTCATGAGAACTGGCAAACACACCGGGTGAAGTGTGCTTTGGGGAGGGCAACTGCAAGTAGAGGGAGAGAATGAGAAAGAGGGAGGATGGTAGTCACTGTGAGAATCATTGCTACTGTTTCTTCACACAGCAATATTTCTGTAGGGGCTGTCACATTTAGAAACATTGGTAAGCCCAGTCCTGTGAACTCAGAACTAGAATCTGACATGGCAGAGGACTGGTCAGACGACTGCTAAAAACAAAGAGAAAATGTGCATTACACCAACTCAAATCCACAATTTTCTGAAACCAAATTTAAGCCAAGTGATGACACGCATGAGTAGACGCATAAATAAGGATTTTTCAAACAACTATGAAGACACATGATTAAGGTCACAAATAACAGTGCCAAAACTTCCCAAAAATACATATGAACTAAAATCTAAAAGGTCCATAGTTTCTATGAGTCTTCCAGACGTACATCTTCATCTTGTAACTGTGTACTCTCACAAAGCAGCAGTACTAAAAATATGCTTATCGGTCGGTAATAGCTACTGTTGCTGTCTTTCCTATTTAATCCAACGTTTTAATCGATCACCATTAGACTTAAGAGTAGATTACCATGTATGATTGGCTTTTCAGAACCCAACCTGTTGGCTAGGTTGAAACCCTACAATAACTCTCTCTCTCACTTAGCCAGAGACCCAGCATAGCAAGAAGTCATTTTTAAAGAAGTATCAAAGCAATAAAAAATGAAAAATCCCACTACTGGTAAGAACATAAAATTAGATGCAGAGATTTGTCAGCTCGGTCTTTAGCCTCAGTCTGAAGTGACAGCTTTTATAACTATGCAAAACATATAGACATATAACTATGTAATAACATGGATTTAACCAAATAACTGGGGAGAACTGCAGTGGATCATGATTCTGCCCGTTCCTTGACCAAGACGCATTTAAACTGGCTCTTTACACATGCAGTCATTATCAAAAAGTTGGTCATCTCACATTTAATGAGCTATCTAATCTTTGCTGTAATAGAATACACGTCACTGCTATCAACAAAGCACGTAGGCAAGAACAAAGACATAACAGTCTTCTTGATTCTGGACACATAATGCACCAACTGGAGTAACCATTGGCTTTTCAATAAAACTGCAAATGTGTACACCATTAGGAAGATAGTGCATCATTTGACCTCAGATATTCCGTGGAGCACAGAAGGCTAGTTGAAGATGCTGGGAAGTGGAATTGTTCTGATGATGACCCTGAAGTCAAACCGCTCACGTCATAGAACCAAGTGTGCAGGCCCTGCTGGAATGCATCAGTCAGCAGAGCCCATGAAGGACTCTTTTCACTGGGTGAGCACCCCACTCTTGACCTTGCGGTTGGCGGTGCGTACTGGTAGATGTGTCGTTTGCCAGCTATTGACCAAATGACTGAACTGAATGACGCTATCATAGTTACTACTTACAGTCTTGCCTGAATGACACTAAGAACCTGAAATATATTACAAGTGAGTTAATATACATATGCGTCATAAGTGCACTGAAAAGTTATCTTCTTTGCATTTTCTCTAGAATTACAGTCATGAATTGTGAGAGACAAAACATGAATTATGCAAATTTCCTTTTAAATGTGTAAAATGCCACATGCAATTAGGGGCTGCTATGATCAACCCCTGTTATTTGTTTAAAAAAAAAACAACATAAAAAACTGTATAGTCATAATTTAGTCATAAGTTCAACTAAATGTAAAATATGCTAAACAAGAGAGAATGCAACAGTTGTGAACATAAATATGTTTCAAATATGACAATCAAAAAACCAATCAAATGTGTGTTTTAGTGGAGTGCTGGTAAATGTATGTCATTTAGACAAGGATCTCACAATAAATGTTAAAACGAAGACAAAGTCCTGCCTCTTCCTTATGCCACATCTGTTGTCAGTGTTTATCACTCTGGTTAGAGGATGAAGGGAAACTATCCTTCTTGCCACAAAGTATTGCTCACAATATTGCACAGACTGGATTATCAAGCCTTTATATTAACGTTCTTAATTACTAATGTCTGTTTGGATTATAATGTAGCTTATAAACAGTAGTCTTTCCCTGTCAGTCTCTGGAGTAACTTTGACACAAAGAACTCAGGGCAAATACTGTACAAAAATCCAGTGTATGGGATGTTTATGCTTGCTCCTGAGTGCCTTGCTTCAGTAGTAATCTTCCACTTCCATTGTCAAAAGAGAGCAACACTAGCTAAGCATACTGGGTAGCCACTAGCTTCAGCCTGGACAATAGCTGGTGAGTGTTTACAGACAAGCAGGTGTCATCAATGCAAACTACAATGCTACACTGGCAACCTACTTTTGGCCAAAGCAATTGCAAGGAGGTTCAGTAAGGCTACGTCCACACCTCATTTCTGTCTGTTATTTATTTACTTTCTGGCTCTTTGAAACGTCGCAGCAAAATGTCGAGGAAATGCAGAGTTTTTTAAATGGACTAACAATGAGGTGGAGTTGTTGCTGCGAGTACCACTAAAGTACAAAAAAGTACAAAGCAAGTGAGAGTTAAAGAATTTGAAGAAAAGCTATCTGGAGCATGTAGAAGCTGATATTAATCTTTAATAGGGCTGTCAAAATTGAGCGCAAACAAAACAACTCCTGTGTAACGCTATCTTAGTTTAATTGGTCACATGACTGCATCACATGACTAAAATGTGTCAGCATTTTCAAAAAGGCTCTGGGTTCACTGTACACACTGCGATGCGAAAACGGCGTTTTCAAATGTATTTGCTTTGGAGAGCGTTTTCAAAACGCTGCGGTTTCCTTGAACGAAAAAGCTGTCTCAGTGTAGACAGAAGGTCAAAACGGAAAGAGAAAAAGATGCGTTTTCAAATAAAAACGTATTAGTGTGGACATGGCCTGAAGCACCATATAACTCTTTGCAATTGATTTCCCCTGCCAGCAACTATTCACCAACCAACTGGGTAAAACACATTTGTCCCTAGCAACTTGTGGTTGGCAGGGTGTCACTGACCACTCTCTAGGCCTGCTGATTTTACAGTGACTCCCAGCAACCTCCAACAACCAATCATCGACTGGCTGGGGAATACGCATTTTTCTCGTGCGACCGGTGGTTCCCAACTAGTGCCTTGTGTAACTAGGGCCTTGGCACTTTCTAAGTGGATGGAGAAAATGGTTTTAAAAGGGAGCACCGGAGTGTTAAGTGTGACCGTGTGGTAGGTTCAAAAAGGGTTTATATGCTTTGCGGATTAGAATTTTGGTTTGAATTTTGGAAATCAAGCTCAAATGTCTTAGTCAAAAAACTCCAGTTTTAACCATCTATAAGTGCTGTCATCTTTCTTTAAAAAAATCATGAGATAATGGTTGAGTGTTAGGGGAAAAACCCACAACATTAAAATAATGCAAAATTTCTCTCTTTTTTCTTGCCTACAAACTGTTTACTGTTATACCTTCACAATGATCAACTGCTTGCATCTAAGGCTTTAAGGGGGTTTAATTTAGCCACTCCACCCAATACAAATAAATAACCTGTGGAAAATAAAACAGCTTCTTACCATGTGTGTCTAAAGTTCCTGGCAAAACCCTTAACCAACAAAAAAGCTTATATAAGCAGAATGCTAGTGATTTATTTCCATCCCTGTAAGAAAATAACTAAAAGATACGAGTATTTCTGGAATATACATAATTGACACTACATTCACAACAAGAAACTAAACTTTGGTGGGGGGTTTTCTGTAAACAAATTCAAACAATGGTTTTAGCCAATTAACTACACTCACTGTTTAGGAGCACCCACTTGGTAGACAGCCAACAATAAGTGAACGGGCTCTCCATAGATGGGCTCTGATTACAGTCATTGTAAAGGGCAATGCAACAGCCTTTCAACAGTTCTTCTGAACATTCATCCAGTCGACTTTTACACACCGCATGCTGCTGGAGACCCAAGAAAGCAGAGTAACTGGAGTCTTGAGATCACTCCAGTGTGAAGGAGACTCACTTTGGAGCTCTTCTCATGTGAGATTTCATAACTATATAATCAGTAGGGATATTACCAGAACCAATACTCTTGGTACCATTCAATATCAAAAGGTTTTGTTTTTCTTTGGTAGCATATGTATCACATGGGTAATTCTTTCTGAAGTAAAGGGGGAGCATGCATTTCCACCTGTTCTAATCAGTCTATATATGCTGAAGAAGAAGAAGGAAGAAGTCCTAAACTACAGGAAAACCTACAAATGGAGTGGGGTGATGGGGGCAGGGTGATGATCGATTTACAAACCACAATATAAAAAAAGCACTGGTAGCTGCCAATGCTAACCCCTTAGCCTCCTACTAGAAGCATGTGTGGCATGAATATGAAAATCCTAGGTGATTTTCAGAAAAGTTGACCTCTGACCTTGACCCAGAGGACACTGGGATTCAAACTTCTCTGAGATTTTAGTAGATGTACCCATGGTATGAATTTGAAAATCCCAAGTCACCTTGATCTTGTTATCATGTTCACAAGATTTTGAGAAAACCTGACCTCTGACCTTCAGGTCAAGGTCACTGAGATTTGAACTAATCCAAGATTTTTGGGAGTTGAACCTATGCTATTAATTGCAAAATCCTACACCACCCTGTATTGCATTCACATAATTTTCAGAAAACCTGGCCTCTGACCTTGAGGTCAAGGTCGCTGAGATTTGAACTCATCTGATTTTTAGTAGCTGCACCTGGAGGGTGATGACAATACCCCATTAGCCTTTTAGAGCTGAAGGATAAAGGTGTATGGTGTAATCCGGTCTTTAAGCCTGACGTCATTAGGCGTGCCTGGGCCCAAACTCCGCTGCAGGTCCCTAAGTCCAACGATCACTATGGCATGACTGAGAGTTAAAAACTGTCCAAATCCTTTCATCCGTAATAAAATGATCAGCGTTGCTGCTCTACCAGGTGTAACAATTAAGTTCAACATCCAGGCATCCATGAAAACCGAATTTATGAAATTTAACGGAGTTTGAAGTTAGCAGGAAGTTAGCTCGCACTCAATAAAAGTTAATGTGAGCGTTCCCGAAGGTTCGGTACAAATGCAATCGCATGGCAGGATGGTGTAAACGGACCGAAATTCAGTCGTGAGAACAACTGAGATAATCCATCCACAATACGAGGTCAGTTATTAATATACTGCTGCATGGGCTGAGCTGTAGTTACATCTTAAGGTTTTAAAAACTGAGCTTTAAAATGATTAGCGGTAATAAAAACCGAGAGAGGCCGACAGTGATTACTGAATGCTTTTAGGGGCTTGTTGAGATTAAATAGAACAAGATACAAAGCATTAAAACATGTAAAAAACACAAAAGCCTTATTAAACGCAGAGTAGTTTGGACCTGGAAGCAGGATTCATCAAGTCATCACTTAAAGACCGGATAGATATCCCCATGTTGGTGCGTGTTCCTGCGTCATCAAACTAATGCCTGTCCAGTACCAACAAAGCAATTGACTAATTACACTGTTGTAATGTCACAGCTGTCCAATGTGGGGGGAAAAAAAGTTTGTTTATATAAAGCTCGCTTCTGGAGCAAATGTTAGCATTTTAAGTGTTCTCTTTATTACTTTATACAAGATAATAAACATATTTTTAAGTAAGGTTACTCATGTTGATTTACTGATGATTGTAGCATTATCTTACCTCTTGGCTAATGCTAATTGAATGCTAAAATGTAAAAAAAAAAAAAAAATCACCTAAAAGGCCTGGCATCCACATCTGCTTAAAGAATTCAAACTGAGACTGACAATCACCCTTCTTATACAGTGCCAAAAAATGATTGTCTACCAAAAAATGACTTCTGGTGTTCGCTCAAAAAATCACTGCCAGTACCTGAACTGTTGTAAATGACTTGGTGGCCAATAATTCCTCAAACAATATCTCTCATGAATGACATCAAGTCATTTTTCTATATTCTTTATTTATCTATGTAAAAAGTCTCATTGACATTAAAAATGTCTTTTTCAAGAGAGAGCTGGCCCGGAGGCCAA
Source organism: Diplotaxodon limnothrissa (assembly GCF_057381915.1). Classification (NCBI taxonomy): domain Eukaryota; kingdom Metazoa; phylum Chordata; class Actinopteri; order Cichliformes; family Cichlidae; genus Diplotaxodon; species Diplotaxodon limnothrissa. The sequence goes on from NC_140607.1 coordinate 16,202,496, forward strand.
AAGAAATGGGAACAAATATAACATAACAGGTCTATGAAGATATTTTAAATGGCCAAAAAAGAACCGAATTGAGTATAATGTAGAGTATGAACTAAGTAGGTACAATAATGCAGTCATAAAGACAGTTGCAAAACAGATTATTTATTTTATGTACAACTCCCTTTTTTAAATTTATGTACAACTCCCCTTTAAATCAGCTTGACTGCAGTCTATTTACCATTATAAGCACAGGCATATAATGGTAGACATATATGGTAGACATATAAAACAAAACACAGAAACATTGGAAATCACTTTTTGGCACGATTCCTGCGAGACACACAAATGAAGACGACACACAGCTATCATTGCTTAGAAAATCAAAGTTCACAAAGAGCCCAAAAGCATGTGTCAACATACCAGCTAGTCACAGCTGATTACTGTCGACCGACGTTTAAATCCCTTTAAATTGCTTCACCGTAAACCCGTCCGACCTGACAACTGACGACACGAAGTTTCCACGTTTAGCAAAAGCCACAACCCTAGATTTTATTAAACAGTAGAAACAAGAAGCCTAAACTTAAAAGAGCAGTTAGGTCATTTTTCCCTCCCTAATTTTAGAGCAACTAGGCGAACTAACAGCTAGCTAACATATACTGTACAAGTAGCTCGTAAACGACTTTGTCGATCCTGTGCCAACTGTGTGTAACAACTACAGCCTTGCGACCACGTTTTACAGAAAGAGTTTTGGGGCAACCTAGTCTTACGGAAAGGTTACTAGAAGACGTTTTTATTCGTGAAACACTTGGTTTGACACGCTAAAGCTAACTCTAGTTACACTATAGGTGCCTGTGAGCGCTTCCAGATTATAGCCCGAGCCCGGTCGACAAGTCAGTCCTAAATTAACTTGAATGGATCGTTTACAGTTATATTTTATTCATAACAATGTAGTCAGGGTACATACCAGCTCATTTTGAGTGAACTTTTACTCCGGTTTCATTGGGTAGTTTTACTATCTTCCGAGTATTACTCCTTTCTACCAGTCAGCAGTCGAGCTCAAAACAGGAAGTCCGGAGCTTAGCCGCGTCTGCTTCCTCTAAGGAAGTTTTGTGGGACACGAACACAGCAGCGACAGGAAAAAAGTCACTTGGAAGCACATGTAATGTAATATCAGACTGAAACGTCGCCTTTTTGTTCTTTTGACACCCGAGTAAACTGAAGGCAAGTTATATTTTTCTTTATTCAAGTACTTATACATAGAAATAACAAAACAATTGCATTACAACAAACTGAAGTGCCAGGTAAACAGGGGAGCACACCTCCCCATCACAAGGATATAGTAAAATTCATTTCAATATTCAGCTCATCATAAAAGGACCTTATTATAAGGTAATAAAAACATGAAATAGGCTAAAGACATCCACAACATTTTAAACAAGACCCCTTGTTTTTCTTGAACAAAAAAAAAAGAAAAAAAGAAAAAGCCAACAGAACAGTTATCCCAGTGTGTTTTTCCAATTGTCTGTCTTGCATTGTTGTAAGGTTTATCCCATTTCACCCAATGAGACTTTTTATTTTCATGCATAATAAAGAAATGAGCGCCACCCACTACAGCGTCTGAGGGTAGCACTTTGGAACATTTCCGTGCACATGCAAACATGAGGATACTTGTAATGAAAGGAAACACAACACAACAGAAAACAGGGAGTATTGACTCCATCTGAACACCAGTGTCACTGCCGAAGACCACAAAATCCCTGAAGCCACCCTGTAGTCCATAAGATGACGTGAGTTACCTATAATATCTACACATTATTGAGATCTCTTCAAACATCTTTTTTTTGTTTGTTTTTTTTTCTTTTCTTTAAAAAAAAAATCCTACAGTTATTAAATGTCATGAATGAGCCCAAACCTAGGGATTTGCCCTAGGCCAACTTTACGGAGACCAAATCAAACAGTTGCACACAAACATTAGCACAAGGCTGCCTTCAGTTGCAAGCAGAGGGAGGTCACATTTATGATTTGTTGCTCCTGCGGAGTTCTCATCATGTATTGTTTTTGATCAGCCAACCCTGCAACCCAGTTTGGCACAAAGATGGCCGCTGATATTGGCTCAAGTCCAATACGGAGCATGGGATGAAGCAAATTCCAATTTCAGAGCTTTCAGCTGCCCACTATTGGACAATAGCCCGTAAAAAAAAGAAAGAAAGAAAGAAAAAATGATTGGAAAAGCATTATTAAAGGTGGTGGGTTTGTTTCTGAGTTTAACAGTCGATTGATGTATGTCTGTACCATTCACACCTTACTCAGATGGTTGTTCAGAAGAACATGGAGCAGGCTCTATTGTTCAGCCGCTATATTACATTAAGGGAGTGGGATGATAGTGGTGGTGGGGGGTTACTCATTTTTTTAGCCACAAAACAATAAATGACAGAAACAGTGAGACTGATAAATATTACGTTTGTAGCTGTAATTAAATGGCTTCATGGAGACGCCTTAGTCTACATCAATCTTTAACAGAAAGCAACATAACACAGTTTGTCTCTTGGAGGAGAGCATAACTTTGGGTCAAATCAATTCAAAATAATCCACAGTCTAACATCAAATGAATCTAGATGAGCATCAGTGATAAAACATTTTGGTTCATGTGCCGTATATATATTCTTATGTGCTGACTCCACGAGGATGTATGTGACAATACAACCTACGTTAGACGCAGTCGCTCAAACTCCAATGCAATGTGTGAAAATGAGTCGTTGTTACAAAGCCAATAATGTGGCAATACAGATAAGGAGGGGGTTACATAATGTGTCAGTCTGCAAAAGTAAAATGTATTCAGGACTTTGTTTGTTTGTGACATTATATTAGATCACAAAAGAAATCTTTAGATGATGTCCATCCATGCGGTAGAATCATTTATCTCTCTGTGATACAAAACCATTGAATTGCAGTTAGATGGCACAGGGCTGTGTTAACTTTTAGACTATCTCAAAAAGTGCAAGGAGGTCTGTTCATGTAACCACGTCGATGAGCTGAGAAAAGGCTCTCTGAGGCCAAATTAATTGGAAAATAAGTGGACACTTGCCAGGAAGCTCTGCAATGAAAACTGTAACAGGAAAGGGAAAGTATGGACTTTGGAAGCTCATTTCTGTGTGCACTGTGCTCTCTGTGGCATTGCTTTTCTGAACTTTACTGTTGGCCTTTACATTTGTCTCTTCATATTCTCTTTCAGCCTGATTGCTGTGTTTGCTGACCATTTAAATGTTTATTTCTTTTTTTTCCCAGCTGCTAACGTTGTTCATATAAATTCTCCGCCTCACATAAAGCGTACTCATTATCAGCCAGAGTGCACAGCTAATAATTCGAAATGTTGTCAAGGTGAATAACAGGAAGCATGTTTCTTTTAAAAAGAGGACCAGTGTTTGAAAAATGATATAAAATCTGAATTATGCTATCACATGGACAAGGTTATTACTGCACAAATATTTCTTTAACTCTTGTTTTGTTTGCTGAATCCATTACTGATATGTTTGATATCTGGTCTTTTTTGCTAGCCTCAACAATAATTTATTTATTCCTTAGTCTTATTTTTCTTTTTAACATGTTTCATTGGCTTTGCCCCAAAGTACAATACATTTATCGTACTGGATAAAAACGTCATATTGGTATGTCAGTTAGGATGTTTTGCATTTGCACCACATAACCATAACACAGCCTTGGAGGGGGGAAAACCCTTCTTGCTTTCCATGAGTAAAGCAAAGCACTATTATCAAATGTGGTTATTGTTATGATATCAGTCAATATCACTATAACACAGAAAATATTACAAAATATTTCCTTAAACCATAAAAGGTGTTTCCTTCTGTAAGCACAAATCTAAGCAATTTAACTAAAGAGTCATTTGTGAAAATGATCAGCATTGCACTGTAATAAACTTCAAAAATTAAAAAAAAGATCCAATCATTCGGGCGAACATCTATCTTAGAGCAACCAGTGCCTTTTTTTATTTTAAATACAGTGGGGAAGATGTGCTAATTAAAATAACCGATATTGCTATAATGGAGATACACAATATGTAAAAAAAAGAAAAGAAATCTTGTCATTTATTCAGAGAACACATTAGTGCTTCCTTAAACCAGTTTCCACTTTAAAGCATACACATGGTGCAGATGCTATTATTCTTTTTTTTAATGGGAGATAGCACACCATATTTGGCACTACTGTAGTGCTCCAAAAAAAGTTGTTGTTTTTTTTTTTGCAATCACCTATGACAACAAAATATTCTGTATTATAACTACATTACTAAAAGCTTTAAGACACATTCTGCACAAGCATTCAGTCAACTGAAAATTCTTGTTTATGCAGACATTTGTATTTACATAGTGTGCATGAAGGCATGCACATAAATTTTATGCACGATTTAATACTGAATTATGGTGCATTTGACATTTGAGTACAAAAAGTGAAACTTCTACTGTAGCTACCTGCATACATATTTGTATTCTGTACAACAACAACAACAAAAAAAAAAACACAACAAAAAAAAAATCCAACATGTTAGTTTACAGCTCAGTCTCTCTGTATTAAAAAAAGATGTAAACATGGATTTGGATGTTTCTCTTTTCCTCTTATGGGATACTGCTCCTCATTCGATGACTTAAAACCAAGCAGTTTAGTCCTTTTACTCCAAGAATCACACAGAAGTGGCCCCTGTCATTTTTTACCCTTATTTAGCTTTACTTTCATATACTGCTGGTTTGCAACCCAGTGCTTATTTAAACAGTTCAATTCGTCTAACTGTGCTCTTAGTTAATTTGATTTATGGGTTGGTGGCATTTGTCATGACTATATTGCATATAATTGCAGAACTCAAGAAAACTGAGAAATGAACAGTATTGGTGAGCTTTTTCTAAAAAAAAAAAAAAAAAAGGAAAAAGAAAGCAACAGAAATTATATCTGGTAACGCCACATGAAGCTACCATATAAAAAGGCAACCCAAAAAAAACCCCAAACCAGTGTATCACAGTGACTACAAATAAATAAGTATTGGCAAAGGCATCGATTGCTGCAGGCGTGTGTGTACATGTAACAGGACAAGACATCGGTTTTGCTTTGTGTGACCCAGTCAAGTCGTTCTCTAGATCTGACTCATTTGTGCAGGTAAATCTAAATCTGGTGTGTGGTTAATGAATCTGAGCTTTGCTTTAACTCAACGTTTGTGCTAAGCTGATACCACTGCTATGTTTTGGCAAATGTCAGGCACAGTAAAAAGAACAAGGTTGGCTGCATCATCACAATACATTTGGCACATTCCTTTGAGAAAACAACATTCAAAAAGAGGTGGAAAAAAAACAACCCCAGAACACAACAAAAAGACAGTCAAGTGCCACTAATAAGGTTTCCATGACGGTACACAAATGTAACCAATTGCACTTTTAAACAGCCTACTAAAATTAATGCATACATCCCCAGACCACTCGTTCCTCATCTCCCTCATAATTCTGTCTGTTTCGACCCTTATCCTGGATTCTGGCTTCCTTCCAATTTAGAAAATTTCATTCAAATTTACAAAAGTGTATCCACTCCAAAACCTATAGATACACACGGTGCCCTTTCTTTGTGTTGGCACTGTGTTACAGTAGCTGAGGCTCTGAGTTGCTTGAAAGAGAAGGGCGTAGCAGCCTTTCCCCTCTTACTTAATCTAAAGGCATCCATCTCAAAAATAGAAGGAACTGAAAAGAGCAGGGGTGTAAAAGAGAGGAAAAGAGTCACCTATTTATCTCATAGCAGACGTGATCCCTTCTTCCTACGTCTCTTTATTGTGTGTGGTGAGGGTCCAGTCCAAGTGCACGTAGTGATGGTCATGACGTTCCCACAGTTGGCCCCCCGCAGGAGCTGGGCGGCGAGCTGTGGCTCCCAGCTGCCCCACTGCTCTTGTCAGCTGGCTTCTTGTCCTTCTGTTTCAGGTGCACCTTTGCGTGTCTCTTTCGCTCGTCGCTTCTGGCAAACTTGCGTCCACAGAACTCACAGGAGAAGGGTTTCTCACCCGTGTGCGTGCGAATGTGTGTGGTCAGATGGTCGCTCCTGCTGAAGGAGCGCATGCATATTCGGCACTGGAAGGGTTTGTGACCCGTGTGGATGCGGAGGTGACGCGTGAGCTCGTCTGAGCGCGAGAAGCGTCTGTCACAGTTCTCTGCCGGACAGGCGTGCGGCCGCTCGTGGACCGGGGTTTTGCTGGGACGGTTGGGGTACTTCCGTGGTCGGATGGGTTTTAGGGTGAGTGTCTGTGGTGGGGGGTGGTGCTGAGGTGGGTGCTGCTGCCCGCCGATGAAACCTGGGTGAATTTGCTGCTTGTCTTTGAATGCTCTGATGGTCTCCAGAGGCGTGATGGGTGGAGGGTTGACTCGGATGGGGTCCATGGTCTGAAAGGGCTTGTGCTCCATCACGCCGACCTCCCCTTGATGGTGGAAAAGGTTGTAGTCGGGGATCATGGAGAAAAGACTGCCATCCATGGAGGCTTTTGATGTGGAGTGATAGTCATTGCCAGGGTAGGCTAGAGGGGTGCTGGTGGCAGGGCTGTGGTGAAAGGAGACCTGATCCTGGTACAGGTCACCACAGGTGGAATAAGCAGGCAGTGGTGGACCATATACCTGCTCCATGTCTGACGTCTGTCCGCCCATGCTTGCTGCGGAGGATGATGTTTGTGTCGTTACTGTGCCGGGTGATGGAGAAACACCGAGGATCCCCGCGCTCACAAGACTGATGATATTGTTATCAGAGCACCAGCCAGAGCCACCAATGCCACCTGAAGGAGGAGTGTCAAAGGCAAACTTCCCCAAGTAGGTGACAGTCTGCCCGCTGCGGTTGGACTGGAAGCTGGATCCATACTGAATCTCCGAGGTTGCTTTCTCACTTCCCATGCCCAGATCCATGATATTATCTAGATGAAAGCAAATAAAAACACACATGAATAAATCATCAACGTGATGGCTCATATGTGAATTTGAAATGTAATCATTTCATAAGAAAAGCCCAAGAAAGTAATAACATGGCGTACTCTCTGGAGAAAAAAACAAAAACAAAACTTGGCTACATGAACTTTAAGCGGCAGTCCTCAAGGTTTGTCCGGAATTCAGATGTTATGCATACCTGTGCAACAGACAACAAATGATGAAAAATGAAAGAAGTCCCATAGAGTTCATAAAGAAATGTGAACGCTGTCGGACCTGTAAGTTAAGTGACTGACTGCTGCATCTGAGAGAAGGGTGTCTCTCTCTCGCTCCTCTCTCTCTCAGATCCCACAAGCTCTCATAAATCAAGACCTAAACACCCCCTTTGATCCAGTCATTGTGTCCCTCAGGAGGACAGCCAAACTGAATGGCAAGATTTGATTTCTTTACAGCAGGGAGGATTATAAAGGCAGACGCCACATCCATCATGCTCAAGGATTCAAAACACATAAGCAACAAAGAACATCTGGGAGGAATTTTACGTGTTTGATATTTTCTATCGCTCACACTTCAACCAAGAACGAACAGTCTCTCGTGCACATTTGACTTTGTCATAAGATGCCTTAAAACCCACCAAATACAGATGTACTTAATGGGTGACATATACATGTGCTGGTTATATACTCAAAAAATTAAATATGAGACTTTCTTTTTTTTTTTTTTTTTTTTTTTTTGTAAATTGGAATGCTCTCTTCGCCAGCAGTTAAAAAAGACGTCTCTTTTCATTTATATTTTCCTTCCCAGTAATTACAGCCTGCTGGAATTTGGCTGAAAAGAAAAAATTCTGTGCATTGTGCACCATACCATTTAACACATGGAGACTTGGAGCAAGCTATATTTTTCTATGACATTTATAAAACAAGTCTCAGTTTATGTTTATTATTATTATTATTATTATTATTATTATTATTATTGTTATTGTTATTGTTATTATTATTATCTAATAATCTAAATCTTTTGGAGGTATTTTGTGTAATATGATATTTTAATGGAATGAGGGACATTAATTAAAATCACCACTCTTTTATTATAGGTCAGATTTGAAGAGCATAGCACACACCTGCTCCACCTGTAAAATCACAGCATAATACGTTCAAATTGTACTTTTTAAAAATTTTGTATTTTACCCCAAATAATAAAGAAACAGGAGGACAAAAACAGACGGACCTATTGTAAATATATGGCTTACAGGTTACTGAGAGAATTTCAGCAAGGGGAGAGGTTTAAAGTAGCAACACACACTCCTGTAACCCGCAACATCTTTTTTTTCCTTATTAAGTTTCATTCATTTTTTTAAACGTCCCAACCAAGGTCTCAAAATATATTCTACTGCCGAGTCAAAACAAAATGATAATAATAATAATAATAATAATAATATGGCACACGTATGTCATAAACTTGTATTTATTCCAAATTTTTTTTAAAAAAACCCAAAAATGTCACGTGTAACACCTGGCGCTTGGATAATTCAAAGGCACACCTCTGAGATAATTGAGGGGGAAATATTTCAGTTTAAAATGAATCTAAAGATCTGCTTTAATCTGTGAACAAAACACCTGAAGAGGAAATAAAAAGAAAAGAGGGTCGTGCATGAAGTTGTGCACGGAGCAGGTAAATCACAGTTACTAAATTAAAGGAAACGTGAAGTTAAATATTTGATATATTTTCGTGGATCACTGACCCATCATCTCAGAGGGTTAAAGCTGTACAGCGAGGGATTGATTTAATGCCAATCCACGACACTGAGCCGAACAACAAGTCGACTTTAGGTAGGCGTCTGAATTAAATATAAATATGTTAGCCCGATTTGGACTACGCGATAAATCAGTTAATATATCCGGCCTTGCCACTCACTGAATATAAGCAGGTTCAGGGGCCTGACGTCTAAACGTGTTTCATATAGGGGGGAAAGCGGCCACACACGCCTACTAAAATCTGACATGCTAATAGAGTTGTGAATGAGAGTCATTGTCTAAAGTAGTTGACCCATCTTTGCGGGATATTAGATGAACAAATCGGTGACAGTGGAGTTTGACCACATAGGCCTAATTAAACACATTTTCCCTCACCGTAAAGATCTCAGATTCAGCCACGGAGCCCTGCGCGTTTTTTTTTTAATGGACTTTGCGCAAATTAGCCGTTTTCCACTCACACAACCTTTCACATCCAGACATTTACTCAAACGCGCTTCAGCTTTGTTGAATTAAAGCCACTTTAAGCTACGCATCGCTACTTAAATGAAACACGTGAGCCGATGTTTTAAAAGTTTTTTCTACGCGTGAGTAGGCAGCAGTTGGCTTTTTCGGGCTGAAATCCTGTCATCTCGGCTGTACGGACAATGGAATTATGATAACGACAGCAGTAAAAACACACACGATCAACTGAGTGGCATTTTTTGCGTAGTCTGTCTAATGTAAAGAGGGCGATGTTCACCTGAACCCTCTCAAAAAAAAAAACAAGAAAAGAAAAAAGTCCAGGTTAGAATTGTGCCTTTGTGCGCAACAGCCTAAGCGCAAACAGGTGCTCCAAAGCCCCGAGACAACTGTTGCCGTCCGCGCGCATCGCAGTTTGAGCCACTTTTCTTAAAACACACACACACTCTCTCAAAAGTAGATCAAGGTCTTACCTGTGTTCATCTGTGAATAGTGATTAATGGATTCCGTACTGGTGAAAATATTCATAGACGTCGGGATGTCCTCTTCTGGGTAGAGACTGTCAGGGATCGTGTTTATTAAACTGCTCATGGTAAGAGGGATCTTGTCCGCTAGTTTCCCTGTCATAGCAGTTATATTCAGTCCGACATTTATAAAGGGCAACGCGCAGGTATCCCAGACAGTTACAGAAAAAGAAAAAAACACCGGGTGTTCTCAAAGTGGAAAACACAGGTGTGGATCGGGCGTGAAAAAAAGAGAGAGGAGCAGGAATGAATCCTGTTGCTGTAGCTATCCAAGTATCCCGCGGAGGATGAGCAGCGCCGGTTATCTCCCCCTGTGTGATCACAGGCTATTGTTGTTATTAATCTGATCACTGTGGAAGCTGATGGGCTGCTTGTGGGGGAATTTGAAGTCTGTGAATCAATGGAGGAGGTGGTGGTGTTGGTTGCACAAGAGCAGCTCTACTTGCTCTATTGGAGCTGGATAGGGGACTCCAGTCTGCCCGTATTAAATAGGGGGATGGAACATTTGTGTGACGTAGATGACCATATATGGACATGGGCGCCTAGCGCCAGGCTCTCCACGCGTCAGTCGGTGGAAACTACAGTGGAGGCAAAAAGGCTCCGACAGACAGATAGCTGCAAAGTTTACAAAATCCACATGCCACATCCAGCTGCGTCCTTCTTCAGGAAGACCCGCGGCTCTCATGTGTTCCCGTCCTTGTGGAAACATTGCAATGATTCAGCAGCACTTATCTTTATTGTCAGTCCTCATGTGCATTTATCAGGCACACAGCCGGCTAGTTATGCATGTGTGTGTGTGTGTGTGTGAGACAGTAACAGAGTGTGTTGTGGCGTTGGGGATTGTTGCTGAGACAGTACACTGCTTACTATCACAAGTTGTTTCTTAACATTCTGCCCAAACTAACCAAATAGTGAATTTTTTTTTTGTTGACTTTACTCCCAGGCCTGTTTTTTTCCCTTTCAAAGCTAAAGCCACAAACTTGAATATTGAAAGTGTAAGTGCTCTTCATTGTCACTTCGGTCGTTGCTGTGCTTTTTGGAAGTCGAATTTCCCAGAGGAACCCACCCGAGGGATTAATAAAGTTCTATCTTATCTTATCTCTCTCTCTTATCTCTTGTCACACACACAAACACACTTTGTACCTTCCTACATGCTCGTTGCAGAACACTGACTCCTTTTCATGCAGCATCATTGTCGCAGAAATGCAGTAAATGGCGAAGTTAATCGTTTGTAAATATTGCAAGGGCTTTGCAAATCCACAGGCTTGCTTAGACTTGGAGCCCCAGTGACCGCTTAAGTGGAAACTCCAAATAAGGCAGTGTCCGGCCCCGCCCCTAAATGTCTGTATTTGGACATGTGAGTTCCGGGTGGTAGTAGTGGAAAAGTGATCGGAAGCCACAGACGTTTAAAGAGATGACAGTGGACAAAGCGTCATGGCTCGCTTTTCACCAACTTGTGAAAAAAACAGAAAAAAACCCCAACTTCTTTTTTATTTTATTTTTAAATACACCCATGTAATTTGGTTTATTACACTAAAAGTTAAAAACAAAGAGAGAAAAGATAATAAAAAATAAAAAGCTTTGGAGTCACCATCCACTCACGATCTTTGAATGGTTTCACTCCTAATTAATGATTTTAAGAAAGGTTTCTTTAAATCGATTTTCCATTGCTGCTGCTGTGTCAATGTAAGCCACGCAGGCCTGTGCAACATTCTCAGAAAATACTGAATGAAATGTCAGAGCTTGAATATTTCAGACCTGAGAAATTAATAGTACCTCAATGAACCAGAAGTGTAAACAGTGTGGGAGAATTAGTCTGAATCATGCTCAGTGTTTAGGGGGCTTATACAAACAGATCAGCCAGTGATCTCGTATGTCTCATTACTGAGTCCTCCATGTGCTCGTGTCTGCGTTTTATGAGTGTCAGTCATACCAGTGGGCTGTCCCCCTCAGGGTGTCTTCACTCCGCTCTTGTAGGATACCTTAAATCGGTTAAGCAGACAGCAGTTATCCCGGTAAACTTGATTCGAATTGCAACATTCTTATAACAGGCTGAATATAGATTTTCTGTTTTGGCTTCATCACGTCATACTGATTCATTCCCTCGGCTTGCTCACTGTATCAACTTTTTTTACACTGGCCCAGGTCAAAGGGCATCGCGAGTTAAATTTGTCTTGATTCTGTTTGCCAGGGGTGAAAGTAAAAGTTGCAGAACATCAATTTTCCTTTTAAACATTATCAGAAGGTTTTCTATTAAGTTTTGTATTTTAGTAGCAGGAAAACCTGATAGGATGAGATTATTCATAATAATGTTTCTAAAATCACTATTTATCATCTTATATTACTGTCATCTTGCAAAAATGCATGAGTTCATCAATGCAGTGATCCATGGAAAAAGGCTTCCTCAACTGTTATGTCTATAGATGCAAATCAATCAGAATCCCATCGGCATGACTGAGGACCTTCTGTACTGCAGTGTATCTCGCCAAAGGGAAGTGCCGGGTGGTGGCTCTGTGGTTGGAAAGTTGAACAGTCGAGCTGGAACACCTACCGTACCTGTTGCTGTTTTATTTCCTCGACTGTGAGCCGGGGCACATGAGGCAGGCCTGCGTTGTTTGTCCATGGCCCTGCGGCGTTAGATCTCTTTGACTGCAGTGTCCGGGCTCTTTTGCATACAGGGATTCCATGGAAGCACATGCTTACTTTAAAGCAGGAAACTTCCCAGTCAGCGTGGATGTGCAGGCAAATAAGTTTTGTTTTTCCAAGCTTCATGGGGATAGCTAAAGTGTTTTTTCCTTACTATTAAAGGAGTTGGAAAGTTACACTGCCTGCAAATTTACATTCTTTATTATTTCCTGTGCTGTTCTTGTGTAACCTGTGGTTACTGCAAGCATCGATGAGGGGGCACAATCATCATGGTGTAATACTGAGGAACAGTGCTAATAAGTCCCTTTTCACTCCATAATGTAATAATAGAACAGAAGTGCCGCCCTATTATTAACCACTCCTCTCGGTTGAAACTTTAGTTAACACGCCAGATTATTCAGTCCTCCATTTTTTAAGCTTTTGCAACCAGCTAAACACAATCATGATCATGCTTTTGCAAAGAAATAAAAAGAGTGTCCCATGTTTGCTGCGTGAAACAACTGGTAAGATATGATCTCACTTCCTGTTTGTAAGTTTCAGTGCCAATTCTGACAGGTTATTGATTACTTTAAAGTTAACTTCATCCACCAATTTCTTAACTTTTTAAAATTGGGCATATGGTTTATTAATTTACATCATAGTCACACTAGTACATCATCCAATTGAGAAGAATTTGCAACAAACAACCCAGAGACCTGACAGAAAATAAGGGACATGCAGCTGACATTATATGCCTAAAACCTCTCCTCTTTTCAAATTGAATGAAGTACAAAATAAAGATGGTGTTATATTCAACAATATGTTGAACTAGTGCTTGAGTCCATAAACTCATCAGGCCATTTTTTACTGGGATCACAATCAAGCCAAAAGGATTGTTTTTACCCGAGACATCTATGCGTGTTTTTGAAGGGATGCCAAATGCTATCAGTTTTTCTGTAAAGCAAATTTACCTTGCCTATGGGTATAATAACGTTACCTTGACTATGCAGCTGGGCTCATTTTAGCCGCCAGCTGAAGTGGTTTTGCTTTTCTGAAACGTATCTGTATCTGAATATCCTTCAGATACAGTCTGTAGTATAAAGGTGCCTCCAACTTCAAACTATTGGAGATAACAGTGTATACCAAGTTTCAGACATTTAACATGGTAAAAAGGATCAAGATATTATCCCCTATCTATGTAAAATTTTAAATTTGGCACAAAGGACAGTGGAAGAAGTGTAATCAAGTTAGAGAGAAATATTCTTCCTATGCAGATTTAAGGCTCGTCTCCTTAGTGTGCCTTATTATTGTTTTCCAGGCAGCAGATGAGGATAGCCCAGTAAGAACAAACTCTACCTTCCCCCCTGATACTATCATTGTCCAATTACTACCTGATATTCCGAAGGGTCCTTTTAAAACAGTCCTTTTATTGATGCTAACTTTATCCTGCACACATACCTGTAAAATTAAAGTACATTAAGGAATCACCTGCTTTTAACCTCATAACTTCTCTTGTACTGTAGATCCAGTTGTAGAGAAGATTTTCCAGTAATTATAGAGTTGCCGGCGTGATCCACAAGCCAGTGTACTTGAATTGAACCCGAGGCTGTTTCGTATGGTATGCCAGTAACTCGGGACTTGTGTGTGAATGAGAAACACATCGTAAATGGCTTTGTAAAACCACTAAGGTTAATGGTCTAATGGTTACACTCTGTACAGTTTGAGGGGAGAATGTAAAATATAATACATAAGCTTTTAGCTTTATTTTTAAGACATGCATCCATAAAGGTATTTAAGTTATCTCCCTATTGAGTCTGCCATTTGTAGTAGAGCTTCACTAATATGGATACCAATGTGCATTTAGAAAGCAGGGCCAGCACAGATACCTCAGCAAAAAATCTTTAGAGGTCAAGAGGTGTATTTTAAAATTCTGGATTCCTTGTTGTTGAATGTAAACAAGTGTTCAATAGTGCCTAAAAACCTGGATAATCACGTGAACTTTTGTTTTTAGAATTGGGACTCAAATTTCCAGGTGGGCTAAAACACACACTGAGATTCATATAAAGACAATGCCACTCTGTCGAGGTTAAACGCACAGAAACACGTGTGCAAAATGGTGAGCGGATCATGCCGTCGAGTTCACTTTGCCACTGCTCACAGTAAGTGATGAAGTTCAGTGAAATAAATCTACTTCTGCAGCGAAGAGAAAAGAAGAATGGAGACTCCAAGTAAACATGCATATTAGATCACTCAGCGGTGGTTAGGCAATTGAATTGATTATACAAATTCCTTTTAATTAATCTAAGTTTGAATAAATTAAAAAAATATTAAATGCCTTTCCCATATCATCAGGGGATGTGAGAAGTTTTTTCAGAGAAGTGCAATATACTGTGCAGCGATGAACTACAGCTGTCAGTTTTTCTTAATCATAATATTTCAACTCTCCTGACATTCGGAGTAAAAATAAACACATTCAAGGAAGCTGAGTGGCAAAACCCAGCTGTTTTGGCAGGATATCTCTAAGATATAAAGCAGGGAAAAAAATGCACAGTGTATTTGGAAGTACAAATCTTGGCATTTCAGTGGTGTACTGATGGATTCAAGTAGGTGGTTTTTTGGAAGAATGCTCTCCCACTTGGCATGCTTCACAATGAGTGTGGAATTATACTCGACTTGCCAATTGTTAAAAATGTGATTTCATAAGTCAAATAAGATGGGTAAATCAAGGTCAAGAGTAATTTTCAAACCGACAGATACTTAACATTTATTCAAAAGCAATGGATTCACTGACAAACTGTGTGCTTATGGTTGTTTTTGTTTGTTGACTTGGCTGCTTTGAATGCTAAGTCGGGGAGGAAAACAAAGCAAACGCAGGACAAGTTGATCAATGATCTCCCAGAGTTCACGGAGGGGCCGCGTAAGGGTTTTAACCAAGGCTGGCTTAACCACCAAAGGAACAAAAACCTCCATTACCTACTCCCGCCTAGCCCACCGATGAGACACCAAATTAAGGTCAATGAAACCACCAACTAGAGATTGATCATCAGGACATCAAAGTCACTGATGTAAATCCAGCCTTTTTCAGACATCTGGGGTATTGATACAAGCCTCTCCCAGAGGAGAGTTGCTGGTTAGAAACCGATATTCCTCATGGCGTGGGGGGTCCTCTGACCCACCTTCTACAAAGACCTGCGATGTCTGAAAAGTATCTCATCGCGAAAGGGTTGAAAAGTTTATCCGCATCATCCTCTACAGACTTGCCAGGTGAGGCTCTTACGCAACTGTGCAAAGTTCAAACTGGGTTTGCTGTCCCAAAGTTACACTCAAGGACACGTTTAGATCACAGCAGCCTTTACTTCAGATAAATCAATCAAGCGCATGAAAGCAGCTCATTGTTTCCAGTGGTCAATGGAAATATGATAAACAATTACACAAACAGTAAGTTCCTTTCACTTGGAGCATGACAGGCCCTGTGGCTCCTCCCCTGCCCTGTCACTAGAGTATTTTGGTTCAAGTTCCACTGCGGCATCCGGCTGTGTTGCGGTCTCGGTTTCACCTCCCACTTCCTTTTTTTGGCCCTGACGTGTTTCCGCCCCTGAATTAGAATCAACTCTTTCCACACAGAGTTGTGATATCAGGCCGTCTTCCTTCTCTTGTCGACGGTGTTCGGAAACTAATAAGAAACCCCCTGGTAAAGCTAAATTCTACCTCCCAAATCCTTTGCTCCGTACCACGTGACAAGAGATACGGGCCGAGATCAAAACCCTAAGCAGCTGGTGTAACACAAAGAGGAAATCTCGCTCTCTAACGTAATGATAAGATAAAGGCAAAGAGGGCTCGCTTGTGCAAGCTTGAAGAATGTATGCTGTTTAGTAATTGCTGATAGAGTAAAAGTGAGGAGAAATCTTTTATATTTGTCTACTGACAGATTCTTCTTCTTCCATTTCAGGCATCTGAGCATCCTCTAGTCTTTGTAGTTCTGGGTGAGAAACTGAAGAGTAGCCACGGGCTCTCCCAGATCAAAACTTGTGATGAAGGCTTGAAAATCCCATTTACCTGTGGGAGCGGGGAGACAAACACAAAGATATTTATAAGTATTTACAGACACTTGGAGGGGAAATGTACTCACTTTTCACTCTGATCTGAAACCGTTTTCAGATTGATTTCAATAAATTATTATTATCTGTTAGATAATAAGCAATATTGTATATAAATAAAGTACATTTTAGGCAGAGTCTCCGGTGGATTACAAGAGCATTTCTTATGACCACTTGGTCTGTGTTTAGGGCATCTGAGGCCTAACTGAGCAGCACATGGCTCTGGGATGTGAGTCACTGAGAACAGCACTGCTGAAAATAAAACATGTTGCTGTAATGATGGAGGTGGGAACGCAAGGACGTATTGGCAAGAAGATATGATTCAATCGCCTGGACTGTTTTTTTTCTTCCCTCCCCTTTTAAACAAACACCAGACGGCCATCCGGCTGGTATGACAATATCACTTCTTAGATTTTGACAACCGCTGATTCCCTGCAGCTTCCTCTCCCTTAACACACAAAAAAAGGACGAAAAAAAAAATCACAATTATCATTCCAGGGAAAGAAAACCCTGCATGCTTTCAACTTGCAAACTTCAACAGCAGAACGAATGTCTGTCTATCTGTGTCTTCATATGTTTGGGTGCGCGTAAGACAATGCTTTGCTGCTTTGCTCTGTAATCCAGGGAATCACTGACATCCTGGTATTTCCGTATGCGCAGTAATTACATTAACAGCTGCTCAAGAATAGCGTCGGAAAGTCATCTTTTGAATAGAAAGCCAACTATTGAAATAGTCCAAATCTGTAGAGAGAGTGGCCTCACAGTTTGGGGTCAAATCTGACTATGCCTGGATAGAAAAAAAATATAAAAATTACTGCTTTTGACCTCTCGCTGCAGCTGCTTTACAGGCCCTCACTGTAGCTGTTTTCACCATCAGAGAGCCACATTTGTATCCTCCGGCATTTTTGAATGAGATATGGGAGAAGAAATACGCTTTGCCAGTGCCACAGACATCAAGTGCACTCACCCACCCCCTACCCCATCAATGCAGAAACAAATCAGAAGGGTTCATTTACATGTAGCACAAAATGTCTTGTACATGGTTATAATTTTCACGCTTTTTCCAGCAGACATTACGGCACCTAGCTCCTATCAAATTTTAAAGTCAAGTATATATATTTGATATACGTTTTAATAATTACACAACCGTTTCCCCCGATTCTCACCAATTTGATTTAGCTTTTAAGACTGACACCTCAGAGTGTTCGCAACTTCGGGTCAAGTTCTGAGCTCAGCTGGGGCGGGTGGGGGGAAAATGATGAATAATAACTGGGAGATGAGCAGATGAGTACCCGAATCTTGCCAGGTCCTCTCCTTGAATGAGAGCTGCCTGGAGAAAGGTCTCTGATAATCAAGTGAGGGCAATGGAGTCAAGTGACCTATCTGTATGATAGGGCATGCTTCCAGTGCCCCTTCTGGTCTGTGCTTCAGTCACAGATAATGCACCGCCTCTGCAGATCCCCTGCATGTCCACAACAAGGTCCCTCACACCCTTAGAGACACCACTTAAAAAAAAAAAATAAAAAAAAAGGGGTGAGGGGACAGACGGCAGCTACATCCCTATTTTGCCTCAATATAGGGATATAGTTGATGAGTCATGTGGCAGAGTTGAACCTCATGACAGTCATGCTTTAATATTCAAACTTTCACTTACCCTTACTCATAGGGAAAAACCTACCATAATACAAGGAAACATTTCCTCTAATAGAGCATGTCACACTGGCGATTGTTTTATTGTAGCATGATGATCAAACAGAGAGTAGAAACCAGGCGCTGCTTGTAAGGCTTTACCCACATAATCCCATCTAAAGCTGTGCAATCATTGGGCAAAATCCAAAATGAGGCAAATTCAGAATATCTAGTGCTATCACACTGGCTGGTACCCCGCAAACGCCTAGACTCGCAAGTGACCTTAAAATAGGCTGGTGCCTGTTTGTAGTGCCGAGACGCGTTTCCGCCTCTCCCATCTGCGTGTTCATGGAAAGGACAGATAGTGTGGGACCTGAGGGCGATCTTAAAGTCTTCCTGCCTCTCCTTTTGTTTCCACCTTGCTTCCACGTCTGGGCATGGCAGAAAGATCAGGACTGCTGTGAGGTGACACAGAACTGCTACATTTAGTGGTGTGGGCGGTGTCCCTGTTAAACCTCTTACAGTGTCTCAGAAATACTAAAAAAACCCAAGTGATGCTGCTTTGTGGTAGTGTCGAAGGAATCATATCAGGCTAAGAGCTCTTCACGCAGGATTCATAGTTATAACTAAAGCAAAACGCAACCTTAATTTCTTTGTATCTGTCAGAGGTCAGGGGTCGGACACAGAACAGTTCTTCGGGGATGCTTAAACAGGGTCAGTGTGAGTGTGTCGGAGCTTACCGTAAACACAGCAGTAGCTAAAGCGCTTCAATCTTGAGGGGAATTGTTGAATTATAGTTGGCCACTCTGTTTCTCTCTATGCTGGAAATACTGAGTTTCCAATTATATAAAACGGAGAGGAGAGAGCTCATCACACTGGAGAGGCAGGACCGGATAATGACTAGCATTTGCTCGAGAAATGACTCAAAGAATTATTTTTCATAACAGTTTATCGGAATAATCAACTATTCTCGTGAATATATCATCTCTGGAACACCTTCAGGGTGCTTCTTCAAATTTGGCACAAATGTTGACTCATAATTACAATTTGGTATTTTTGACCTGGCAAAAAAAACAACCAAAACATGTTTTGGCCACAACTGAAGAATTCATAGGATCATTTTGAAAAACTCCCATACAAACCACTAAATGAAAGATCAACTTCGCTGACACATCATATTGATCTGCAACATTTTCCTGGCTGTCCATCAACACCGTAACTCATGAAGATAAGCAGGGATTCTTAGCATATCTCATATTTGGTCAGATGCAGAATTGGTGACACTAATCTTTGCTTCCCACCTTTAAACGCCGCTGCTTCTTTGAGGCAACGTCCATATATGAAACACTGTCAACACAGATTTATTGTTAAATTGTATTTTATTGTTACATTTCATTATTGGATTTTATTCAATTACTCCAAAATCCTCATTACTTTTTTAAAAAAAGTGTGCAACTCTCATTTTCATTATCAATTGCTGTGTTTTCTTCACTCATCCCAAAGGAAATTATGAGAAGCTGGAAGCAGCAGATATCTTTCTGATTTTTATGAGTTTCTTAATTATCAACTAAGTGACTCATTAACAAATTACTTCACTTATACTTATATTGTGTCAGCTGGAAGTAACCCATTTTAGAAATACTATAAAGATATTTGTGGATAAGGGAAGTTGAGGAAAAGTCAAGACACTTTAACTTTTACTCCGAGCCTGTCAAGACTCTGTAAAAAAAAAAAAAGACACATAGAAAAAACACAACCAGCCAAAATTCAACACGTTAACGTGTTCCTTTAAGGCAGCCGACTCCTGGCTGAAACTCAGGCCTGCTGTAGCAACCAAATCCTGGCTCTCTTGACTCCACGCAGCTCTGATTAATGGTAGAGGCTGTGGGTGGGTGGTAGACATGGATCTGCCCATTACCACACTGCAACATTGCAAATGGCTTCAATTACTGTGGAGTGTGCTGAGCTGGCAGTAGGGGCTCTAGGAAGCAAGATAGGCAATGTGTACGATCCAGCAGCTAAAGCCACTGTGAGCCATTCATTCGCATGACGTGACTGTCGCCTTCCCAACAATTTATCAGGGACAAAAAAATAATAATACAGAACACATGGCCAATTTTTTTTTTTCATTCTTATCTTCTCTTTTTTACTCATCATAGTTTTTGCTTCTGATCAGTCGATACCAGCTGCTGAGCTTCAAGTCAGGACGTGGAATGCTCGACGCGCGAACAGCGTATGTGCAAACTAACGTGTAGGCTGAAACATCACCCCAAGGCTTCTCTCGAGGCCTTGGGGTTTCCCTCCCGGCATTGTAACACTGTTTCCCTTGACAAACTGACTCGTCGGCACCAAACAGTAGCAGGACATATTAAGGGCTTGCCAAGTGGCTGACAAGTATCACAAGGGTCTGAGTGCCCACGGCTGCCCCCCTCCCCAACCCTGGCACGGGGGCAGCCTCCAGTCAGGGACAGCCAGAGCAATGGGGATTCCCTACGATGACGCCCCTGTGCCCCATGCCAAGAGCGCAGCCCCCCTGTAGTTCCTTGTGTAACAAACCAGCTGTCCCCATCAGTTCAATGACCCACATTCATAACCTTAACGCAGGAGGCACTGCCGACTCCCACGGCTCCTCGCAACAGCCCTGCTCCACCTCTAATTGTTCACCCCCTTTATTAGTAAAGTGATGGCCAGAGATGAAAAGAAAACAGAGAAAAAATCTGAGATGAAATTGAGTCAATGACTGCACTACTGGAAGTGGAAAACGATCATTAGGAGTCTTCCACCCACGGCTAAATGCTCTCCCTTCGCAAATCACATCAATTAATGTCATGGGCTATGAAAAATTCTCTCTGTGTCATACCACATGGAGGGAGGACAGACGCTAATAAGTGAACATACTTAACGGAGGAGGTGGGGAGGCATGGGATTCCCTCCGTTCCTCTTCTCCGTGCGGGATTAACGAGCTCCGGGACAATTGGGCAAAAATAAGGAAGCAGGTAAACCAGAGAATAGGGCCTGAAATATCCCACATGTTTTGTTTCTGCTCATACACCACGACTAGGCTTTCATTCTTAATGTGTAAAACACTATTGTCAATTATCTATTCTCTTGACATATTATTGTGTCCAGAACTGACCCATCAAATGAAGCGCGTGATTATCCGGGAGAATTTTTTTAATTTCATTTCCCTTGTATCGACAGAGCAGCTAGCAGGAGAGAGGAAGTCTTACAGCGGGAGTTACGCTCATCCACTCGATTAAGGATGGGTGGATCCACTCAGTTCAAATGCTTCATAACGAGTGGGCAACTTCTGTGTGAGAGCAGTTTATTTTGCACAAGAATACATTAAAAATATTCTAAATAGTAAACTATTATTCATGCTAGTATTACTTCAGCTTAACCAGCTGTGACATCGCGAATGCCCCAACGATGCGGCAAGAGTTCATCGCAACCTCCCCAAAGTGCGCCGAATAAGTAACATACTACAAACTATATCTCTTTTGACACTTCTTTTTCCAAAGGTTTCAACATCAAACAGACCTCAGCCTAATGTGCCCGGATTGTTTGCTGACAAAGCTGTCAAAACTTCAAACAGCCGAGACTGGCAGCTCCACTTATTCACGGCCGCAGCGCTTGAAGTCTCAAACCACCCTGATCTCCCCTCAAATCACCGGCTGTGACCTGACTCGAATAGACAGATAGACACGCCTCCTGTGAGGTGCTGTACTGTGCATCCAAGTGCTACAGCCCACCTTCCCACACAGACTTCAGGGGGATGGAAAAGTACGAAAAAAAAGAAATAAATCCAAAAGCGTAAACAAAACAATACCTCTGCAAGACAAACAAGGTTGAATCAAAGGATGTATGGATATAATATCATCAAACTAAAACGACCTTTCACGTGGAAGCATGTGACGTAGTTGATGGGCCTTTTAGGTTTGGCGGAGGTTAACAAGACGTGGTCAGGCAGACTCGTGCAGGTGTGCGTGGGAGCCAATAATACTTGTCTTGACCCCGCAGGCATTAACGCTGCAGCAGACTTACTCACTAACCTCATTAACATTTCCCTTGTTAAGTTCAAGCATTTGGAGAAAATTATCTTCCTAAAGCAACTCCGAATGCTTTGATTAAAGCATCTTAATTGTGAATTATGCAGAATGACATGGGTCTTTATGAAACAAAGGCAGCACAGTGAATCGCAACACTAACAAAGATCAAGTTTATAGTAAAACGTACTCAATCAACACAGATATTTCAGGAGTTGCAGAGCCTAATGTGGAAATATTACACCCTAAATTAAGGAGTACTCCCTCTAAAGGAAATGAATATTGTAAAATGACGTGGCTTCTTATTGTCTGTTCCAAAAATACTTTCCCAAAAACCACAAAAACCTATAATGTGAGAGGAACTGTTAGGTTTCAATTCCTTGCTGTAAACTTTCATTGCTGATTCAACAGATAGATGCTGGCAACCAGCCACTGTTGGTATATGATAGATGATACTGCAGTGGGAAAACAATGTAGCAGACTGAAGAAGCTGGTGAGTGGAGTTATTACCCCGGGATGCCTCCTCCTGCTCCGTGAGTGACACAGACGCGTCTGGAGGCTGCTCGAACAACATGAACTGGTAGCGGTGAAAACCAGAGTTCGATGGCGGGGTTGGCGGCTTATAATCTGTACGAAAAACCAAAGAATCAGAATCAGGAGAGCTGAGAGTGGGGACTAGCATTTTATAACAATTGACTGTAAGTGTGTGCTAAATCTTTGACATCCCAATTCTTTTTGTTGTGCAGCAAAATCCACGTGGATTATTTAAACCAAAGGGAGCTGTACGGCCATAAAAATCGTTAACTCTGAATTCTGAGAATTCTTTAGTCAGTCTGGGTTGTGGGTAATAAACTGGCTACAGATTTTCTTTGGATAAATCCTCTTTAATCATCACCAACACTGCAAGACAGTAAACATAACCAGCTCCACGGGGGAGGATGATGGCGGCGTGTGCATCTCTGTGTGTGTATGCGAGTACTGGTGCACTTTTTAAGCCCTTTAAATTCACAATAGTGGGAAGGAATTAAAATTACTCTGAGGAGAGGGGTCACGAAAGAGTGACTTAAAGGTTATACAGGAAAAATGTTAAATTCCTCCAAGTGATACAAAAATACTGAAATACTTTAGCATAAATTATAGTAAGACTTAAATCTACAAGTCCAAACAATAATATGGAATTATTCCAACTAATTATATATAATATATACCAGAGCAAATTGCACAGCCTACACACAATCAATGAGTCAGATCAACTTTCTGGAATTAAACTAAACCTGGGAGTAATGAAGCCAAGGTTACACAACGAATAGTCAATAGAAGATCTTACTTACCAGTGAGGGATGTTCCTTCTATTTGTCCTTCCTTGAGTGCACTGCCCTGGAATTTAAAACACAAAAGTTAGCCGGGCAAATTATGAAGCACAGCCTGTTTGTTTTGTGACAAACCCAGCGATAGCAAAGATTTGATAAGAAAGACAAAACAGACAGCAAGCACAGGCTGCTCTTCTTTCAGATTTATGCTCCCATAGGCAAATGTTCTACATTCAATTAGTCCAGTCTTTATAACCACAAAGGCTGGCCATTTAATTTATTTCAAGCCAATGCTAGTAGACTGTATCCTGCTGAAGTAACAGCAAGCTCGAGATCCAATAAACAGTGAAATATTTGGCGATTATTGGGGAAAAAAAAGCTCCAGTACAAGCTTGCATCCACACTGCAGGTTAAAGTATGTCAAAATTAAATATATAAAATACCAGGTATTTTAATATCAGAATACAAGAGACAATTTTCAGACAAAAGACAGTTCCCAAGCAAATTAAACTACTGAGAAGATTTCCAATTTCCCATATTATTAATTGTATATTAACTTCTTGTTGCCTAGAAACAGATATCATGTAACCCAATGTGAAGTGCAGATATTTTCATAAGCATTTTCTGCTGTATATTTGTCAGGTTAAACTCCCTCAGCCCCAGGAAGCACACAGTCAGGCACTTCACACTGCAAATTGCACACAGCCATGTTTGTTTAATATACTTGGCTATTTACTGCAAGACGGCTGCATCCTTGAGTGGGTGGAAAAGGACTAAATATGCTGTCTGTGAAATGGCCCAAAACCCACTTGAGGTAAGCGTGGAAGTCCCCATCACAGACTGGAGTATGTGGTCTCAGCACCTATTTCTGTCCTCTTTTTGCCACGCACAGGCTCCCCCTACAGGCTGACGGGGGTACTGCGTTAACAAGCAGCACCAAGGACAAAAGACAGGCAGGACCAAGCTGCTTTTCCCCCCCAATCTCAGCTTGAAATTCAAGTTCCAGTTTAATAAGAACACATATCCACAGAGAATAAAAACTGTAGTAGGACAGCAGCCCAGAGCAGAAGAAGGTAAAGCAGAAGGATAAAAACAGAAATAATGTTTTAATTTTCATCTTGGGAATGGTGCATCCAGATTATGATTATGATATATGTTTTGAAGAGGATAAATGCATCCAACTGTTGGAACGACATCTTTTCGAGGACACTAATAAACACTTTCAATGCCTATCCAGGTTTCTTGACAAGTAAATTAAAAGCTTTATTTTGCTATTTACTCATACGTGGGACAGGGGACTATTTAAGGCAGACCAACCATAGTTTGACTTCTCTCTTTGCTTCTTGAAGACTGCAGCTGTCACCTCGCAGCAGATGAAATGTACTTTGAGGATGATAACGGTTCATAATGCCAATTAAAATGCTAAAACTACAGTTATAAGCACACAGAGTGTGCAGGTCTATGTCAGAATGACTGAGATGCACAAACGACCTTAGCATATTACTATCAGTTTCAAATAGTAATTCACTCTTTCAGCAGATTTAAAGCATGCATTCTGTATCGTGCATATGCTCTTATCTATAATCCTGTAACCTCTCTTTAAAAATAACAGCAAGCATTGGAGTGTTTACACAGACTGATCAAATTCAGAAGATTCGTTTCAAATGTGAGTATCTTCATCCACCGATCGGTGAGAAAAAAAAAGCTTTATTTAGAAATAGCAAGTGTCCTGCAGCCTGCAGAATCCAAACCCATTGCCATAGCAACAGGTAGTCAACATTTGAACGTGCAACATTTTCCCACATCTTAATGCTCAGTTCTCGCTCATCCTCCCAGGCACCCTGTGCCCTTTTAATTTCATTATAATACATAGTGTATAAACAACAGCAAATGAATAAAATATTGAAATTTAGCCAAATAATAAAAGATAAGTCAATAATATGCGGAGTCAATAATATGCGGAGTCAATAATATGCCGATCTAACACACAATCACATATATTATTATTCACAAGAAATCAAAAAAAAAATAAAAAAAAAATCACAAAAGTAGTTTAAGGGTTGGAGTGATTAATCTGTACGGAGCAGAGCTGCTATCACAGTCGCTGTGACCGAACAGGGCCGTGCTGGGGTTGCTGATCCTAATGTTCACTGGGGAGTGACGCACTTACTCACTGTGACCCACAGGGCAATCTCACATGGGGGGCGGCCTCCCTCAGGGACTTGGTTGTGGGGTGTGACGCCAAACATGACAAGTTGGCATCGCTGAATGACAGCCACGATCTGTGTTAATAACCTTTATGAAGAAACGCCCATTTTAAGGTATGGGTATGTGTAGCATGTTATCCTTGCAGTATTTATGATAATAAAAACAAAAAAACATTTGGATCTTTTGAAGTTGTGGAAAAAAATACTGAAAATTCAAAAGACAATCATCAGGCTGGACCGTGGAACAGTTTAATCAGACTAAAAACTTTAAGCATAAAATGATTTTCGTATTAACCCCACCCATGAAAAATCTGTGAGTGATTCATCTGATTGTTGATGAAGAAAGAATCCAAGACTGAGATTCACTAGTATGCCAAGAGAATTTGAATGCTGCTTATAAATCTGTAACATTTATAGAAAAAAAAACCTTCTGTAGTGAAAATAAGCATAATATTACTTTACTAACCTCAAGATACTCTGAGGCACGATATCCAAGACTTTATACACTGAAGCTGTTTTCACACCTAAACTCTGAAATAAGTCAGAGGAGTCAGGTCGGGACATCGTTTGGAGTTGCCCTTTCTAACAGTAGCACGCAGCAGGAGATAGTCTGCCTCAGCTGCAGTCTCACAACTTGAAATGCTCCGGTTCGTTTAGAAGAGGGAGCTGTCTGCATTTAACTGCAAGGACACATGATCCCCAGGCTGTTACCTGCACTATTAACACATGGACTTCACACTGACTTTGCACTACGGGGATCTAGCAGGTTAAATTTGTCAGGTAATTTCTAGAAAGGTAAATGGAGTAAATGACTCTAGGTGACTTGATCTATAACACAGATCTATAAGTAAAACATAGATATTAGAAGAAATGGTTTAATGACTGTGTAATAAAGGGCTTGATGATATATTTTCCACTCTAACATATACACATAAATTGTATATTAACACTATAAACTTCTTCCTTTCTCTTAAAAAATACAGTTTCCTCAAAAACATGCCCAGGGAATAAACAGTGCAACGCTTTTGCTGTACAAAATCTATGTTCACCAGCAGTTGTATTTTTGGCTTGTTTTTTTTTTTACCTCAAGCTGAAGATAAAAGACACATTGCATAATGCAGATGTCAGAGAAAACAGTTGTTTTCAGCTATTTTCTATATGCTCGACCATAAAGCCAATGTGAAAAACGCAGCTTATTCATTGAAAACATTCAAACATAGATCTTCTATCATTAGCTGTTCATGTAAGAAATGAGCTCAGATTGAAGCGCTGTGTAGAAAACCAGCAGAACATTAAAATCAGGATCTTTACAAAATAAAGAAAAAAAGCCTAATGGAGTACTCACGGCTAATATGTCAGTGTTTTAACTGTTGTGCTATTTCAGCAGCTGAAAGTTGAAAGACACTAGAAACAGCTTCATTCTCTATGCAAGACAAACATTACCACTGTTTCCCTGTAAGTATTTTCTCATTTACATTTTAAATGTCTGTGTTCGTGAGATTCTTCTATGCTCATTCACTGCACTTAAAACACAGATACCACCAAGCTTTCTGTTCATAATGCAGTAATGCACTGCTCACCATGCATAAAAAACATGGTGATGGGTATTAAAGTTTCATACCAACACATATATTCATAGTACTGTATGCTCATTGAAGTAAATATCTAATCAGTCAATCAAGTCAGGAAATAGACGACTTGCTGAAGTTCAAAGTGAGCATCACAGAAGGGATGAAAGGTGACTTAAGTGACTTTAAATGTGTCACAGTTGTTGGCGGCAGACCGGATGGTTTGAGTATTTCAGAAACTGCTGATATACTGGGATTTTCCCACACAGCCATCTCTAGGGTTTACAGAGAATATCTGCCGGCAGTTGTCTGAGTGAAAATGCGTTGCTCGTACAGGAGGTCAGAGGAGAATGGCCAGACTGCTTTGAGCTGATTGGAAGGTAATAGTAACTCAAATGCCCACTGGTTACAACCAAAGTATGCAGAAGAGCATCTTTGAATACACAACACGTCAAACCTTGAAGTAGATGGGCTACAGTGGTAGATGACCACAATGAATGCATCTCCTGCCAGTTAAGAGCAGGAAACTGCAGCTACGGTACTGCCTAAATCTTCTGTTTCCAAAATTGTCCACTGTCTGGTCTAAGATTAGATTCTGCTGCGACATACTCAGTAAGGTTTGAATTTGGCGTAAACATGAAAGCATGGATCCATCCTGCATGTATCAATGGTTTGGGCTGGTGGTGTAATGGTGTAATGGTGTGAGGGACATTGTTATTGGCACACTTTGAGTGTTTAAAATGTCGACTTGAGTATAGTTGGTGACCATGTAAGACCACAGTCCACTTCTGATAACTGTACTCAGCAGAATAACAATTATTTCTTGTTTCTTGTTTAATCTATGCTATGAATTTTTTAAATAATCACTGTAAAGTCAAATATTACGAATTCCTGAATTTTAATGCTCCAAACTCTTTCACCAAGAAACAATTTAAGTTCTTCTCTTTAGAAACTATAATGAAACAAACAAAGCATTTCATGGATTACCCAGACTGAGTTAACTCACCAGTAAAAAGACTCGAGTTATTTGGGAGATATTATAAGCAATGCATATGTCTCGTATCCTCATTTGAGGGGAATACCCATTTAAGCTGTGATAGTGAATCACACACTGAGCAATGTGGGAACACCAGCTACTAACAGAGATAAAAACTGAAAGTGTCAATGTGATTTATGCCGATGCACGAGGGTGTTTAAGTCTATCGAGGGGAGACTAACTAAATATCTCCTGGTATGCACTAAAAACAGTGAACAAGGAGCAGCAGTGGGATTGGAGATTTGACGCCTAAATGGGGCAGATTTGGTTTTTGTGTTGTTCAAGGTGGATCTCTTTTGTGCCACTCTTATCATAAAGGTGAATCCAAACAACATAATATTCTGCTGGTGGCACGTGCACTGGTAAAAAAGAAATTTACCACTTGTCTTAATTTAAGCTAAGTATTTTTGTTTCTTGATATGTTTGTGAGAGCGAGGCCACGCAGTGAACAGGGGGAACCCCCTTTGAAATGGAAGGCCTGAGTTCAAGACACTAGAGCAGGAAACGCACGCCCTTGGAGGTTGCCCTTAAAAAGACAGTGTCCCTGCAAGCTGTTGTAAAGCTGACCCCGACCTCTGAGCCACCCGCGAAGGCCAATCACGGCCAATCATACAAATATCAACATCTATATTCATTACACAGTTTAAACACATATGAAATATCATTAAGTTATAATCCAGAGTTCGTTTCCAGATCTTAAAGAAACAGCATTTACTAAATATTTGTTTTGTCACTCGTCTCGGCTCGTTAAATGTAGGAGCCAGTCACGTCTAACTTATGTGCGCCCAGCTGTGGTGTTACATTCATCGTGGCGTTGCTTGCCTTCATGTTTTACTGACTATTTCACACTCTGACTCAAACAAAGGCAGAAAGGATCCCAAACAACCTACACATTATGAGCAATGAATAATTTCTGATAATCTAGAAAAAGGCATGCGGCAGAGCTTTTTCTGTGGGTCACGTAAAAGCCTGACACGCTAACCACCAACCAGCAAATTTATCTCAATCCATAAAATGAATCAGAATTAGTTCAGACTTGATAGCGGTATTATTACCATCATGAAATTCTTAAAAAAGATAGTAGATGGGACCCCAGGCGCATCTCCGCTTTGTCTGAAAATGGTGAAACAAGGTGAGATGTGTCACTTTATGAAAGTGAGCTTAATGCTATACATGAATTTCTAACTTCTCTTGATCTTAGGGCAGTAGATGAGCAGTGTGTTTGTATAATGTGTCTACATAACTTCCGCTAGGAATCCTCCGACACGAGCCGATAGGTAGGAGTCCACAAAGAGGCGGTGGGTGGGTGCAGGGGTGCGGTTTCAGCAGGAATACCCGCTTGCCCAACAACCCTTCTCCTTCTCTATGTGGGTGAGTGCTTCCCTTTGTCAGCAAGAGTTACTCATGCACCTCCTTGTATATCCACCACTTCCCCCTCCCTTGCACACCCTGTAAACCCACACCTACGACAATCAGCACCCACGTCCTTCTAATGCAGTTCTGAGAGCATCATTCTCCCTTTTACTTGCAGTCAGGCTAACAGACGGGGAGAGAGAGCATGACAGATGGTGTTCACAGCTCTATTTCTGAGGCTGGACTTGTACTGCCACCGCCACCCCTCCCCTCCACCCTCCCTTGCCGATTCCACTCAAGCCAAGTGCTTATGACTACCTCCTCATCTTCGCCTCAGTAATCAGCCCATTCATTTGCAGGGTTATTGTGAATTAAAAGTCCTTGCCTCACAAGGAACCTCACGGTTTACAGGTTAAACACAGAAAAATCGCATCATTGCTCAACTACAGAACGTGTAATCCAGATATAAATGGAAAAAGCACCAAATTTATGTTCAAAATTATTCAGAGTTTAGGCAAAGTATACAACATTTTGCTTACAAAACAGTAAAAAATTATGCAGTAAATTAGAATATTTTGTGAGTCTGGATTCAGCCCCCACCCCCTTTCTTTTATGTCCCAAAATGCACAGGAACTATAGGAGCAGTGACCCAGTCAAAGGCAGGCTCTCCTATGCACGCTGTTGTCTTTATCAGCATAGCAGACATTCCCATCAGTCGAGTTCAAACTTGTGGCGTGTGCCACTTCTTTTACACCACAGGGGTTTCTCCGGTATCTCTACTCATGCTGAAAAGGTTTCCTCGAAATCCCCGTTTTAGTTTTTGCCCTGAGCAGCGATACTGGATGATTACAATACATAAACAGCTGCATGCATGACACCTTTTAATGACCTGATCCTCAGATAGGATGTGGAAACAATCTTTCAGCCGCCAACTTTGGCCACCAACTGTGACGCCATGTTTATGGCCATGTAAGTGTCATTCTCCTGCATAAAAGCTCAGATATGATCAATACTGGGCACCAAAAGCTTAGCAAAAACTGACAGCCAGCCAACAGTTTGTGAGCACTGTGGAAAAAGTTGCCAGTTTTCTAAAGGTTGTTACTTCATCTCAGATGGGTTACTTCATCCTTGCCAAACCTGTCCAGGCCCCATGCCAAACTTTAAACTAGAAGAAGGAACACTTGCGGTACACTCTTGCTTTTCCTCGTCTTTACTTCAGTTTTAGGACGATGGCACCAAGCAAGTATTCTACAGCCACACATTTGGGATTATGGTTGATCTGGCTTCATAAACTTTGGCTAACAACGGAGAAAACTAAAAGCCACTATGTGTTACAGTCTGGGGTACCACTCAGGATTTAATCGGGCTGACGTGTAACTGGTTTGTCATCTCACCCATGTGTTGTGACTGTGCCAATCCTCCTAATCAGCACAACAGTGACTGCTGAGCCTCCGAAGAAGTCGGAGGCTGATATAATTGAGCAATTTCACATATTGCTGTAAATCTGGTGGCCTAAAAGACAACAGGTATTGGCCAGAAGAATTTACAGATTCAACTGTGAACTCCTGCTACTATTTAGCCCACCTGAGGCACCTATCACTAAGCTGTTATCACATAAGCAAAGCATGCCTAAAATTTTCCTGGACTTAATGGACAGTCTAGTGCATTCCCCACTAGTGAGTGGGCTTCATGTTTTCCGTTGCCTGCATGCTCTGTATACACAGAGTATTTCCAGTAGAGTAACTGCAACTTAAGATAACAGCTTAAGATTTCATTACTGCTCTTTAAGGATCCCTCAACACGACTGCACATTAAAGATTATTCAGGGTTAGGAGGAAAGCCGCCTAACGTCTGATTTAGACTTCTATGGTGAATCTTTGTAGAGCCTACAACGCAAACTACGTGAGTGACTAATGCTGTTTTCAGCATTTGCACTTGTGTGTGGTGCATTATTTGTTAATTACCATGTGGTAGTGTTCTGGTGTTTTACATGCAATTCCCCCCGCAGCCGTCACGAGGAGCCACCTTTCTACCAACCAACAGAACCTACTCGTTTTTAGCTACACTGGATGTACGTGTTATGTTACTAATAATGCACAGTGAACTTTTCCTAGTTCTGCACATTGAAGGTTTTCCACTGGCAAACCAGCAAGATACTATTATTTTAATAAGCCCTAGTGAGCGCAGAGTGTTTGTCACATGGATAGCATTGCTTCATTAGCAGCTCAGGTAAACAACTTTAGCTTGCTGGTGGAAAGTGGGCACACAAAAAAGGTTACTATATTCTCTGGCGTGGCTTGTGTCTTTGTGGAGCTAGCTGCAAGACAGCAGGTATATAGAGTTTCTTTTTGCTTCATGATTTCTATTATAACAAAAATTAACTAATGCTGAAGAGTAGCTTCATAGCTAACAGCACACTACAAGCCAAGTGTACATCACTATTAACTAGGACTGGATACATTGATATTGCTGATGGCTCACTAACAGGCCTTGACAAAGCACAGTACTGCATGACCTGGGAGTTGCCAATATGTTCAGCCAATAAGCACAGCTTTTGCTTATTGGCTGAGCTGGTACTGAAAGGCTGACACTTTTAACATACGGGTTATGCTCATTTTTGTACAGTTAGTGAGGCAGCTGTACACCATCAAAATGCAGGAAAATGCACAAGTGGTAAACTTCATCTTATACATTCAAATATACTACAGTGATGGAATTATCAAGAGTTATCCAAGTAGTCACACACAGCTACAATGTCTTTAAAACATGTACTAAGTCAAAGCATTTTTAGTGGTATTTGTGGCTGTGTCTTTTGAACCGAATGGGATGGAATCTGGGGTGTATGGTTAGTAGAAAAATATAATTTGGAGGAGAGGGTAAAAGGAACTGGGGGCGTCATCCTTGATCTGCTTCAGTGCATGAACAAATTAAGCCACTTAACAATAGCCTGCTGGACTAATAGCTTCAGTAAAGAAACTCATTGGGCTTCGGTAATGAACCTGAGATGGAAACATAAACAGTCCAGTTATTAAGTGAACTCCAGCCACCGCTGAAATCACCTGACACACTGTGACATGCTAAACCTACACTCCTTTGGTAATGCTCATTAGCAGGGTGGGATGCTATTACTCAAATCACTGACTTAAGAAACTAGCCGCCCAAACTCATTATCGCACTCATCTATTCAGTCTAATTTGCACACATTACAAAGTGGCTGTGCTGGGCTGGTCATCTCAAACTCAGTGAGCAGATTGGGCCTAACAGGACAGAGTACAGGCCAAAGAGAGCTTTAATAAGCTAATTTTATCCAACCTGGGTGCTGCTTCCCTTACACCTACTGCGTGTGTGTTAGCAAGTATGGGTGCTGATGAGTCTGTACTTTAGTACTGTTGAGGGAAGCCCAAGCTTGAGTTCCCAAGGTAACAGTCGGTTTGAGTGGGGGCTGGCTGACTCATTTGAAGGGAATCCTGGAACCAGAACAAGGCTGCCCACTCGCCCCACCCCCAGCTTCATCAGCACAACAAGCAAACAAGGCGCTGACATGTCCCCATGTAGGGCTTCCCACTGACGGGGGTGGCACTGGAAAATCCCAGCCTGAGCTTGCCTACAAGTAGCATCAGAGGACATGCACGCACAAGCACGAGGCCTCCGCGCTTCATGGCTTCGCTGGTTTCTGCCGGCAAGACTGGAAATCCATGGAGATTGTAGATGAAGAAATTACAATAGAGCGGTAGGCCTACAAATACGTCGAGACACGTGCTGGATTTGATTAGTACATAAAAGCACGGGGGAGATGTAAGGGGGGCAGAGGAGGAGGTTGGAGCTTACTGACGAGTCCATGGCACTGAATTAAATCATCTTTTTTTTTTTTAGCTGTGAACAGTGACACAAAATAAATGAGAATCAAAAACCTTGTGGGCTGGCACATGAAGTAGGAGGAAGGGAGTCAGAGGGAGAGGAGGATGAAGGAGGAGTAGGTGGACAAGAGAACTAACTCTTTCCCACACAGTTAATGGAATTATTAAGAAATTAAAAGAGATCAACAGGCGTGTAATTGACCATTTAATTAGCTCAAGGTCAGGTTGTTCTTTTGACTTTGGAGGGGCGGTTGGCCGAGGTCTAGATTCGTAGGAAAACTTTGGGCAAGCAGCTTACAATTTACAACAATTAAATCGTCACGTATTGTTTCCGCACAGTGGTAACACAGTCTTTCGATTAAATTAAGCCAAATATGCGTTATTCACAAAAAGCCAAAGTCATAAAGTCGACATACTATTAGAAAACACAATAAATGTTTTTGGAAAAAGTACATTCTGGCCACAAAACAGAAACTGTACATGTATATTCAGTAATCTCGCTGTGCAGAGTAGCCATTTGATTTGCTTCTGTCCACAGTTACATCTGTTGATAACTCCACAGTTCATTCAGTGTCTTTAGTCATTAACAACTGAGAGCTGGTACAAAGGGATTTAAGAGGCAGCATTACTGTTTTGAATCGCTGGATGTTTAATTCTTCTATTATAATTGAGGCAGGAGCGAGACAGAGGTTATGGTAACTGCTGGAAACCTGTCCCACTTCACAGAAAGGTTAATGAACCTTACAAGTCCTATGGGAGATGGAGTATGCTGTTAATTTGACAAACGTGGGAAATAAATGCTTTTATGCTTTTATTGACGGTGACCAATAGCGGCCTTTGCTGGAATGAAAGGTTTTAGTCTTTTAGGTGCTTTGCTATGAGGCAAAACAATAATGTGGAATGCATTTGTTGGAAGAAACTAAGTACATAATTGTTTGAATAGCAATTTCAGGCCAAAAAGCATCTTCATTATTAATTCCTACTTTTGGGGAAAATATACTGCGCAAAATGTACAGTAACCTAATTCATGTTATGAAACAGCTGCCTTTATTCTGAATACATTTGTGGGAATGAGGGATTTTTAAAAAGCTGTACTTTAAAATCTACATATTTCCACATTCAATTTTATGCACCATTGGTCTGGGTTTCATTTTAACAGGGCACCAAGGGTGTAATATGCTGACAGTTGGAGAGGATCATGTGAAACAGAGTTGGTGTTCACCTGAAATAGTCTGTGGGCTAGATGGAAACATCGCAAACGGCGGCTGTGATCTGATCAGGATGGGGTTTTAGGCACAGGACCAGCTATGTATACAGTACGCACGATTAAGAGATTAAATGGATAATCTCCTTCCCATTCAAAGACATTGATGGAGGCAGAGAGCTGGTTTCACAGACTTTCATTCTGGTTGTTAAATCTAACCCAAGAGATTCAAAATCTATGTTCATCAGCTGCTCACCTCTATGATCTCCCATAAAACAAACCTATAGAAAAGGGGTGAGCTTAAATCAATAGAGAAAAGGACAGAAAGCCTTCTGGAACAATTTAATTCGAAGAAGATACAACAACTCATGTTTTCCCCCCAGCAGGTGACACTGATACCATGAAATCCTCATAACAAAATGTGTCAATAAATGTTCTCTGATCTTCTACCCCTTCGGTTAAAGACGTCAAGAAATCAAGTACTCTAAATCAAGTGGAATCCAGCGATCTACATTAGAGTTTTTCTTATGTGAACATAATAATCAAAATATGGCAACATATCTCTTTCCTTTCCTGTATTTTCCAAATTGTACTGAATTTATTTCAGTTTAAATGCACAACTAACACTGTGGCATGGCTACTTTTACTCAAGTAAAATGTTTGAGTACTTTCTGTGCCACTGATTAAAAAGCCCCCTATCATTTTCATTCAGGTGGAGCTGAAGAGAAATCTACGTTGACTGTTTGTAGGAGGACATTAAGAGCAGACAAATTCAAGCATTTTCGAACACTTCCTTTTTGTTCTTCGTATAAGAAGATTACACAAACATGGGTCCTTTTAAGCGGATTGAACAAACATCTAGGGCTGTCAGTTTTTTGGAGAGGACAGTGCCCATTCTCAGCAGGTGCAATTTCTATGATCAGCACAGCTCCTTTTTAAGCTCTCTCTTTTTAACATCAGGTTTTATTTTTGCGCAGATGCCTAACTGGCGTCAGAGCAGCTTAAAAGACTGCAAACTATCACCGTCCTAACCTTATAGACCTGCCTCACATGTCTTCATGCAGCCAGCCCTGGTCTCGTTCTTCTTGATACCCCCTTCTCTACTGAGCCAGCTCACCCTCTCTGTCTCTCACTCTCACTTTCTCCCAGCTATACTATGGGCACTGATTCATGTGCCTGTGCGTGCACAATGTTTGCCAGAGGAACGCACAAGAATCCGAGCTCCACAATCCCTCTTAACCTCTGACCTTGGCTTATTGTTACCTGTGAGCAGCACTGTGGCAAACATGTTGTACAAGTACTGTACAGCCCTGCAAGCTGTTTGTGTTCTGCAAGTATGGAGGGCAGGGGAGGAGGGAAGGAAGAGAGGGAGCTATTTAATCCCCCCCAAAGGAACTCCCCTCTCAACCCGTATCGTGAACTCGCAGGCAAATCGCGTTGCTGGAAGGCACACCACACACACACTGCTGTCTTTTTAATTTCATCAGCTGAAAGAAATCTATACAGTGCTTTGGAATCCGACTGAGCTGCAGAGAGAAGTGAACTATACAGCACCCTGGAATGTAAACAGGTTTCTCACCAAGTGTAGCATAAAAATACCACATTGCAACAAACCTCTTGGCTATGATAATGGTCAATGGTACAGATCAGAGGTCTTAGTAGATTTTATGTTTGTTAGTCCTACAGCATATCAATAAGAACAACTTGAACAAATCCAGAGAGCAACTCAGAAGAAATGCAGCATTCATACTGAAATTACTCAAGTGTAATAAGCATAAAATACTGGATTCTAGTGAATGCTTTCTATTGACGGCCGATTTTCAGTTGCCATTACAAAAAGCATTATCTCCTGGGAATATTAGGAGCACTGTCATTAAAATCCCTTGCAGTCAGCTGCTTGGTTGAGACCAGATATGGGCTGTAATCTGCGGAGAAAGGGCTCCTTTATTATCCAATGTTAGTAATTGTCAAGCATTGTTACATTCACAGAAACGGGCACAATATTTATTTAATATCAGTAAAACCGAGCCAGACTCGGTTCTATTTTTCTATCCGTCTCTACAGATAACTGTCAAAACTCCACCACCAAGCGTCGGTAACTCTGACATACCGTGCACACTGCTTTCTGGGCACGTGTGCTGCGCTTTCTTACCAGTTGTAATTATTTATCCATTACACAATACACTGTAGATCTTTGCACTACGCTCCACTTTCCGACTTTTACAGTTAGGATAACTTTTGGAATCCAAACAATCAGTACGTACATTTAGACAGGCCCCTATAATATCTGTCAACTTTGCATTCATAGCTGTCACACTTAATTATCATGCCAAAATACAAGAAAATACATTGGCTGCAGGAGGTCCTTTGTGAAGTCTTTGTTTTTGTGTACAATTAACTGGCAAGCATGCCATATACTTAAGTAAGGGCTATTTTAGGTGAGCATAATTGTTAGTGAGTTGTTTTTATCAGCATGCCTCACTCCCCTTCTCCAGGAGACACCCCTAAGAGGAAGCATTTTCCACGGCTGCGGCCCGAGCAACCCCCCGCTAACCCTGACATTTGTTCATTTGCCCGCCCCTCTCTTTGTGGTTTCCGCGCCCGCTTTTTCCTCCCCTCTCCACGTCTGTCAAAAATTGACCACTTTACAGGGGGAACAGGTAGGCAGACTCCGTCAATCCCCCCCCCCCCCACCTGTACCCTGAAACGCACAAATTCGCACGCGGGGCCGACTGCCAAAGATCCTGCTTTACTGACTGAAGTGGAAGGTGGGGGGTGTGTGGAGGGTGGGGGGATGACAAAGACGACAGCTTGTGTGGGGGAACATTGTCTGCGGCTGCGACGAGAAATCTTTTCAGGAAAAACAGGATTTTATACACAATGGTCGTGGGTGTGAAGAAAGGGGGCACATATTAAAAGAAGTGCCTTAATGTGTGCATAGCTACTGGTTTCTTAAACTGCATTCTCATGGACAAGGTCCAATCTGCTCTTTTTTCCCCCTACAAGGCTCTAGTGTGACAGACTGGATCAAAGAGGGCTTTCCAGGTTGTCCTTGTTTTCTTGGAGAGCATTCGTGATATATCCAGGACAGGGCTCAGGCTGGAAATTAATCCAGCACGCTGACACAGTAGACCTATCTGCTTAAATAAAAATAAATGTGCAAGAGATGCGATTTTGGATGCTTCAACTCCCCCCCACCCCCCGAGAAATTTAATTCACATGACAATACAAACAGGAATTTGGGTTGTTATTAGGCCACGCGTAAATGCTGATTATTCCCTCTGCGCCCAAACAACCTTTCCAATTGCTCACAGGAAACCATCGCAGCTCACGTTCTTCATGCAGTGAAACCTCCTCAATCATCTCACCACAGCAACCGTGGCGGGGAGGTCAGTTGTTATAGAGATGGCAAGAGGCTTGGTCTGTTATCAGCTACAGTATTGTGTGTGCATATAAGCGTGCGTGCACTTGAGTGTGTGTTTATTGTATGTGGACGGGGGATGGAGCTGACAACTGAGCGGAGGATTCTTATGTAATTCTCCCTTTAGGTGGCAGAGAACAGTGAGAGCAGCAGCCCACACTGAAGAAGAACCTGTTTGTTAATAAACTGCAAGTAAGATAACATTGATGTATTATTACATGGTGTTTGTACTCAAGACAAGGGCTGTCGAGATGCAAAAAAGCGCCAGGCAAGTTGGCATGTCGCTTCACAAAGCATTGATTTTTGTCCTGCTAGCACTCCTCCAACTTCTTTCAAACATACACACACGTCCCTGGATGCAGACATCAGAGACATACATGACGGCTGCGCGAAAGAAAAAAGTAATGCAAGAAAAATAAAGCAAGAACTAACAAAGACTAGCGTCCTAAAACGGCAGAGACGAAGAGGAAAGGCTGCTGGAGTTGATATTTTTTTGCAGGGAGGGAGTCCAAAAGATGAACTCCATGTAATACCACCTCTGACATTCAGCCTGGCTCTAGTTGACAGGATGAGCATATGTTCTAAATGCTTAAGCACCTCCAGCTGTGCTTCACTGTTAAGGACTATTGTTGACTTGAACCAGGGGAGGCTTTTGGCTTGTTACGGGAAAAAAAAAAAAAAAAAGGGGGGGATGAATGACCTGCGTGCAAAACTTTATCAGGGTTAAACTAATTCGAGCTAAAATACAAAATATGATATCTAATACACAATTTTATGTCGATATCTTGAAACTTTTGAAAATATTCTTTAAATTCTGGCACAACTCTCGTCATCAATCACTTAAACAGGTGCTCCGCTTTACTTCACATATTTATGTTACTGACAACAATCTGTTCGTATTCTTTAAGACACTTACCACAAAGAACATGTGTTTATCCTGTCAGTTTAAGTTTAAACAAAGGATGACAACAGGTGCACCGAGTGGAGTTTAGACTGGATAAAGTTGCTTCACAGGACTCGGAGTCAGTAGGCACTTCTGCGTAAAAGTTTGCGAAACCACAAACAAGCAAACTGTTAACCTGGGTTATGAGCATGTTTAGCAACTTTGGAGGGAGAAAAAAAATCACATTAAAAAGGAAAATTGTTCACTTCCTTTGCGCCCACCCCCTTGTCATAAGATATGGATGTCCCGTAAGGTTATTTGTGTTTGCTGGGAAATGAAGTGCTCAACTGGATTAAAAACATACTGCATATGTTTGGAAATCTGTTTCCCTGGGCGTATGAGTGGAGTGAGCGAGCGTGAAGCAGCAGCTTGCGTCTCCTCCAAGAGAGAGGGCAGACACTCTCATCATTAGCTGGGCTACAATGTGCTCCTCTACCTGCTCCAATCTGCACAGCCAGGCTCCGCTCTGACGCCAGACAGATGTTCCCAGCACGAGGTGCAAAGTATCGAGAGGGGAAATGAGAGTGAGCAGGAGAGAGGCAGAAGAATGGAAATATTCAGCAGAGTACACAATAAGAGTTTAATTATGAATAATACCAATGGTTCTTTGTTCTCACAATGAAGCTAGCTATGGTTCGCCTGGCCTGTGGGAAACTGTTTTTGGCTTCCATATGGGGGCAGCTGTCTGTCAAAAATAAACGCTTAAATCATAACATGCCACAGTAGGGATAATTACGGGATAAAGAACAATACAATTATGTATGTTTATTTGCAATATTGGACAGGTATTTTGCTAAAACAAACTCTGAGGCTATTGCAGAGGTTAAAATTGCAACGCTATTGTTGAATGCTTCTTAGAGAGTAATGATCTGCAAAACTGACAGTTTTTGCAAAACTTCACATCAACTATAAACTTTGGATAAAGGCTCATCACTGAGTGCACAGGCAGAAATGTCTCAGTGCATGTAAAACACACAATATCTCCTGAAAAGACACACACTAAACATATTCACAATAATGGTAAATAAGTACAACGAGAATCTGTTGTTGTTGTTTCAAAACAGTCTGTGCCAACATGCAACTCTTGTCCTCTTTTCTGTGTTTTTGTGGTCCTTTAAGATGAGGTGTTTAGAGTTTAAAAAAAAAAGAAAAGAAAGAAAGAAAATGCTAAAATTTTAATGCTTTCAAGAGCTAAATGGTGAATGAAATGCTGCGAGGCATTGCACGTCTAATAGTTTGCAGATAAAGGACATCTTGAGGTGTGGAGCAGATGATCTCTGCAGGCCTCAGAACTCACAAACACAAAGCCAGCTGGTCTGACACAGTCACAATACTTCACTGTTTGTATTTGCCTGAGCAGCAGCAGAACGCAGGCAGTGTCCTGCTTTGGGAGCCGCTACAACAGAGATGGATGTTAAAGCATGCAAGTCCCTCATGCACCATAATCGCGAATGCACGAAGGATGTGCATGCAACTGGCCTTCGATTAGTCATGAAGAGGAAGCTGATATGTGATGGCTTCCAATCCTCAAAACAGGACAGAGTGATCGGAGTCCAAACAGGCTACGAGGGGTCGTAAATCTCATGTCTTGTTTAAAGAAATGTATCTGAGCTCGGATGATGGCTGCTGCATGGTAGCCTTAGTGTTTCTGCTTCTGGTGGCTATAAACAGACTGTAGAATAACTGCAGAAAAAAGTTGGAGCTCTGAAAAATCCAATAATCATCTCTGTATTGCTTTTGCATGCTAAAAATACTGCAAAGTCACTGACACTGACTTAATATACTGAGTGTATCCCAGCTCAAAGTGCAAGGGGCAGGGGACATCCTGGACATCAGTCTTCATGTATGGAGCATTGTAAACAAAGTTGCAGGCATTCTGCTGCACAATGAACTAGATGAGAACATTTTAAATCATCTTTCCTGCACCGTGTTTTATAAGAATATTTTTTTAAATATCATTCCATATCAGACAATCTGCTCCCTGAATATCAGCTGATGATATTGGTCTGGCTATAATTATCTATAAAAACCTAAGGCTTTTTTATCTCTTTCTAACCAGTGAGTGCAAAAGTGCATTAACTATAGCACTGCTTTGCAACTTCATATTGCATCATGTTGACTCAACATGCACCAAAATAATGAGAGTATTAGAAAGTTAAAGTAACACCCAGTGCAGTTTATATATATGCTAACTCTATTCAGGTACTAATGATTTGCTTGTTATAGTAATTATTGCTGCGAGTCCGTACCCGAACATCTGTATTGATTTAGTCTCTGGGAGAGCAAAGAGAGGGAGGGAGAGGCTCACAATCTGGAATTCGACTTCGAGAGCGAGACAACAATCTGTTGATGGTTATTTTGGTAATTGTCCACAATTGATGAAAAAAACCCCAAAAACAAAACAAAACAAAAAAAAAAAAAAACAGCGTGTGCTGCAGAAGATTCTAAATGATTGTTACTGTTGTTCAGGGGGTCAGGGAAAATGGGCAGTCGCAATGAAAAATGCATATAGAGCATCTAATAATGCGAGCTCTCACAGAAAAGTGGACAGCTGGTGAGAGAAGACAAGACACCCAGCCACACAGTTTACACTTAATTGCTGGAGTGAATTGTTCTTGGCAGCCAAAAGTAAAGATGTGATATGTGATACACAGTTAAATAAAAGATTTAACACCTGACAAACATTAAAATATGATTGTCTTCAAATTGTATTTGTACAGTTGTTCGGCATGTTTATAAATGTTTGCTGATGCTGTTGGATATAGTTACATTTATTTTTGGGATTTTTTCCTACTGTGTCAGGCACAAATAACAGCTCGACCCAGTTGGGTTTATTTTGAAAAATGACAAAGGAGCTAAAACGGAGGGACTACTTAACGCGTAGTTAAAACCAGAATCTGACTTAATGCTGTTTGTTTAACACAGACTTTAAAGCACAGCTACAATCCAAGCCAAATAGTTGAAGCAAGTCTTTTCCTAAATCTCAGTTTAGCTAAACCCACACTTTAGTAATTTGGTTTATTATCCCACACTTGGTTCTTTGATAGCAGGCAGACTCATAATTATACGGATGTGTTCTCTCATTTATCAACGTATCAAAACTGCTGTCAGGATTTTTTCCCCCCATTTAACTTAACTAGCTTGGCCCACAGTTGTTATTAATCTCTGGCTCTCTTCCACAGTGTGTCTTTTGTCCCTCCCCCTCACCCCCAACTGGTCGCAGCAGATGGCCGCCCCTCCCTGAGTCTGGTCTGCTGGAGGTTTCTTCCTGTTAAAAGGAAGTTTTTCCTTCCCACTGTCTCCAAGTGCTTGCTCACAGGAAGTTGTCTGATTGTTGAAGCAACTGATGT
Source organism: Diplotaxodon limnothrissa (assembly GCF_057381915.1). Lineage (NCBI taxonomy): Eukaryota > Metazoa > Chordata > Actinopteri > Cichliformes > Cichlidae > Diplotaxodon > Diplotaxodon limnothrissa. The sequence goes on from NC_140607.1 coordinate 16,244,808, forward strand.
TGTGATTTGGTGCTATATAAATAAATTTGAATTGAACTGAGCTTTAGCAACATCAGGACTGAGCTGTATTTTCTGGTTTGAGTAAACCACACTTGGATGTGCCACAGATTTTACAGCAGGGCTTTGGACCGACACCAGCTTGTGACCCCTGAAGCTGGTTTTGTGTCTGAAACCAGAGACCTGCACAAGGCAAATATGTTAATCGCAACAACACAATGTCATTATCTTAAGATTACTATTGATAATCATTCCAAAAGAAAGACATCTGCTACTTGGTTGGTCCGGTCGGCCTGATAATGTTCACACTCTGATTCACAAGTATCCTTCTCAAGTGCGTCTTACACAGCAGTCACGTAATTAAAAAAACCCTCAGCAGCATGTTTTGATAGGTGAACAGCTGAACATGCAGAGCAAGGTAAGGTGAGGAACCTATCTAAACACAAGGTACTCTAGCAGGTCTTTGCTGTGCTATCATTGATTCTCTAATGAGACTTTGGTGGAGATATCGGTGTAAATCTGTAGCGCCGTGCTGCTCAGTCCAGCCTGACCTCACTTTATTCTCAGTTAAATTAAAGAAATGTTTTTCTTCATAACTCCGGATATGGATAAAAAAAAAAAAAAAAAAAAAAAAAAAAAAAAAAATCCACACTAATTATGGAAACATCCTCATCTAGGGCAAGATTGCATGACCTTGTGCTAATGAATATATATGAAAAGACTATGGCTGCTGCAGCTCACACCATCTGACGAGTGAGGATCAAAACACTGATCCCTTTGACATTTGAAAGCATGACCCCTGACTTCAGCTAAAGAAACTTTCCTTTCAGAGTAATCTACCATCAAACACATTGTTACAAATAACTAGTGAATGTCAAATATTAGCACACAGAACTTTTTATTTTAAATTCACATGAAACAATAATGCAAAGAATAAATTAAAAAAAAAAATCCTCAATCATATTTGACTGTGACTCTAGTCTTTTCTTTCTGAATTACATATACTTATGCATTCATTCAAAAATTGACCGACATTGCTGTCAAAACCGCTGAACCAAATCAAAATCCAATACATTCACATCGGCACTTCAAACAAAACTGAGATTTTATGATGTCACCTAGGCACCCTGGTCAATTAAACACCTCCCACTACAGTTGGCATCACTCAAAAGGCTCATTAACCCTTCTGACCAACCACCAGTCACAATCAGAAAAACATCCCATCACATTGGCCAATCCCTACATGGGCAACGCAGGTCAACACCCACACAAGTGACAGGAAATTGAATTGCTAGAGAAAATGTGCTCTGTCTGAGCACTTGAAAGACATTTGTTTATTCACAGCTAGTCGTGCAGCCAGGCAGACTTTATTGGCTTAAAAATAAGAAGCAAAGGTGATGCCTAATACAATTTTACAAAGTGCAAATCACTCCCTTTTTTTATATCATTGATGTATGTGAGAAATGTGAGGTAAATATTCATAGATTCCTTACAGTAAGCCAAAGTGTGGTTAAATAAACCAACTCTCACCAATGAGCTCAATCACAGAACGCACAGTCTACATCTACTGCAGGTTTTCCAGAATATACATCCCAAATACATCACATTTGGATCTTTAAATCAATGTGCCGTTTACTTCGTGTATGACCACGCCTTATAAAAACGAAATGGCAGCAGTGATACATCGCTGAAGCGTCTTTGTGTGCTTGTTTCTTAAACCACTAGTCTTAATCTACCGAGTTGATCTCCCGGTTACCGGGGGATTATAAAATGTCGGCAAACCTCTAAATATTTGAGGCAATCAACAACTCAACATGCATTTGGTGTTAGAATGCAAGAATGTGAAAACACACAAACGAACGGATAAAAAGGAGTGAAATATGAAGAGAAATAAGGGGATCGGAGCTGTGCCCATTTCGGGGGTGTAAAATATGGAGAAGTGTGGATCATTGGGGGAGCTGCTCTGCCTGGGGGAACAGATGAAGGGAGGACATTCTGCCAAGATCTCTCCACTGAAGGGGGAGCTGAGGGACTGGAGCTCTATGGGAGAAAAGAGTGTGCGCCTCGCATGCTGCTCTCCTCAATCTCGGTCTCACACGCCTGCATTGACACATCCCAGGCTCTCTGCAGCAGAGGGAAATTGCTGCTGACAGGGCCTTGCAAACTTTCACAGCCATTTAGAAAGACTTACTCCCACACTTTTGTCACAGGCATTTATTGCACAAGATACATGATATGAAAAATTAACATTTTTCAAACTTGGCATCCTTTTTTTGAACCAAGTTAGGCTTAAAAACCATTCATAATTTTTCAGCCTTACGATCGGCCCCAGTGCAGATGTAAACACTACACATGCCAAGTGAGACCCCGAGATTATGAAAATGCACAATTTTCAAGAAATTTTTTTTTTTAAACAGCCACGTGCTACATCATAAATTTGTACCCCATGAGTTTCTAATCCAATAACAAACACGGCCTGTGTCACCATCACCAAAACACAAGTCTTGTTTTTCCTTAAAGCGGCGCAGTTTTTCAGTCTTAGCGTACCTGTATGTCCACGACCAACCAGTGCCTCCAGTAAGCAGATGTTGGCTTGCTGCGGTTTGGAGCATCAGGATCGACCATCACCAAGACGTACGTCTTTTTCTGCAAACAGAAGGAGATTCATATGTTATTGATTTATTTAACACAGACAAAGTGTTTACCGCAGTGCCATGCACACTGTGATTGGCCCAGAGGCACTTTGAGCAACAGCAGTACCTGATCCCTTCTGCTTTCTAAACAGCCATGTGCCGTTTGCACATTACGTCGCCCAAGGCTTGACAACTGGAGTTGGTTTAGATACTCAAAAACACACACTTTACTTTCTAAGCTTTACGTTACCCTATTTAATGCTGTGTGAATTCTTATTCTATTTATAAAATGTATGCAGACAGCAAACAAAGCCAGAAGGGTGGGTTTTCTTCTGTGTTAACAGTCTTAATTCAGCTGCCAAGGTTAAAGTGCTCAAAGTATGAAGAAAGCTGTCCTAAAAAGGCAATGATACACATTGGAATACAGTAGCTGTGCTAATCACAAACTTATTCTTCCAACAAGTGAGCTCTGTTCCTTCACAGTTATTCTTAAAACTTCATATCATTAATGTGACATCAACAAAATGACAACGTTTTGGATCCGATACCAAATCCTCTCGTTAACATATTCACAGTAACTTTCTGCCACTTACCAAGTATCTTTATACCCCTCAATCTGTCAATGGATAAAGTGAGAGAAAAAGCATCTTAACTAACACTTGATCACAGTTATTGGACGTTGACTTGGCGGCTTAATTGCCGGAAAATCTTCATTCTGTCTGTCCCTAAAAGTTAGAGAATTATGAGAGCAGATTGAATTATTGCGAGAGCACATTTGTCATCCCTGGTCTAGTGCCCAAAATCTGCCAGACCATATGATGGGCTTTTTTTATTTTGTTCACTTCCTCTACAAACAGAGACATTAATCAAGGCTGTTTCAATCCTCGCTGTCCCCCTTACTGTATATCGTGCTTCCTACAGAGGCAATACCATAATGCTATCAGCTTTAATACACAGAGAACAGATGCATCGTTTCTTACATTCTCACGTCGGCTGCCAAATAACACTGTTGGGAAAGTCGGTGCAGGAAAACATTTTCCATGTAAACATAAATCTTACATTTCTGTTTGTTGTGTCCTATCAATACATTCGTGCAGGCCTGTGAAAATTATCCTAAGCCGATGTACTTGAATGAGATAAAGAAGTAGTCGTGTATTTTTTCCGCAGATGCTCATTTTCAGAAGGATTCTCTGCCTACCTGACAAGCAGTAATAAGCGTAAACAACTAAGCCTAATAATAGGATAATACTGTAGTCTCAGTGATAGTGCCTGCAGGTAACATCCAGACACACCAGCAACAATAGAGCCTCCTCCACAGCCTGTCAAAAGTGACTCTATATCAGTGACCCCCCCGGGCAGCTTACCAACCATGACCTGTTGCCTTCTCAAGAGTTGTAATCCTCATTTGTACATATTTGCTACCAGGCAAAGAAACTGTGATAATGTAGTTACACTAATATTTAAGTCAGACCCTGATGCATTCAGAAATAACATGGTTTCTAACAACAGATGCACACACCACACACACGTGTGCACGTAGACACACACGCGTGCACACAATGACTAAAAGGGGGGGGGGGGGGGGGGGGGATTTTAAGCATTTAAATTAAAAATGACCTCCAGTCACAATTACCATTGAAAGAAATTGCACTTCATTGGATATTTCACGAAGGTTACCATGGATGGAAAGACACCGAACGGGACAGGTTTAGTCTTCTGAATGCCAAATTTAGAACAACACTGAGAACATTTCGCATTAATTTCCAACCGTAACAACAAAAACACCGCCTATTTATGGTGGGCACTGAATTTAAATGATTCCTGCATATATTTCTTGCTCGAATTTCTACCTGTAAGAATCTGTCGGGTCCAGCTGGCATGGGCAGCAAATAATACAAGAAGCTCCCTCCATGCTTGCACTTCACACATTGTGGCATGTACCCTTCTCTATTACGAGGACATTTTTTTTTCTCCATCTGTCAAAATCCACATTAATTACGCGCAGATATGTGCAAAAGACTCCGGGGAAAAACAGATGCATATTCTGCCATCTGAAATTATTTAGCGGTGCTCGAACAAACTAAACGTATATCAAAACATGTTTTAACGGGGGGCTAATTGTCATAGCTGTACACTGGGAGGCACACATTTTTAAAAACATGCTAGAGTTTCTCATTAGTATTAATTATTAGTAATATCTGAGCCATGCTGATAATTTAAAATTCACTTCTGCTGCTTATGATATCTATGACTGGTGACGGTTCATTTTCTATATTTTGGACAACACAAAAATTTACATAGTGTTTAAGTATTCAGTTTCTTCCATATACTTAGCTTATACTTATAATTAGACTTTGCACAAAGGTGAGAGGTCAGCAACCCACTCGGTTATTCTTTGTAATGGGTGCAGGCCTTGAAAAATGTCACAATATTCTCAGAGCTAAAGAAAGCAGAAGTGAAATCTGAAGAGGTGTTGGCCACGGACCACAGAGCTCCGTCAGGCCATTATACAAGTGGAGATGTGAGGGCCCCGGGTGCAAGCTGGAGGCGGGAAAAGATTGAGCTTGCATTCTCTTGGGATTAACCTCCCACTGCCTGCTGTGATCACAGCAAAACGGCCCATTGAGACCACACCTTGGATGCCAGGGGGGTGCAACGGACCCTGAAGTCAACTGGGCACCTCGTTAATGGCTACTGGTCAGTTGCAGAAAGGAAAAAGGGGGGGGGGGGGCTGAATAATATACAAATTCTATACCTCTTTGTGATTTTATGTAATAGGAGTGTAAAGGTGATATTTGTTAAATTACATGTATGCCAATAGCATCGAATGGATATAGTATTTGCAAAGCAGGAGACGTCAAAGAACAAAGGCAGAGGAAATCTGGCGTCTCTCTGGATGCATACTGTATTACCTTTGAGTGAACTCTGCTGGGGATGAGAATCAGAAAGGATGGGTAATCGCTGCTCTCGTAGAGCCTGCCTGGGCTATCGAGCCCACTTCTGCTAACTGATGACACCACGGAGGGCGAGAGTAAGTTAGCGAGAGGGAGGGAGGAAGGAGAGGCCCCTCTGTGAGTTTACAAGTTCATGCTTTATCCCTGACCCAATCCCAAACTGTGTCGTCCGTGCAGCTGCCTATTAATACATCCTTCGCTTTATCCTCCCAGCTCTTCACTTCCTTCAGCCTCTGCGCACAGAACCTGTAACGTTTCATTAAATGGTCAACAGTGCTCACTGCTCGACCCCGAGCAAAGCAATGCATCGATCCCAAATCCTTGTTTAAGCAGCAAAAACACTTGAACTCATTTGGTAATTAACAGGTATCTGTGTTGTGATTAAGAGACGGCGATGGCTTAACAACCATCGACTGCAGCTTATAACGAGGTTCAAAGATCATTCTGTAAATACAGAAAAACAGGAACTGTAGAACACGACTGCAGAAGTAAATTTATCAGAGGGCAGAGAAAATGAGTCTCCACCTAATCAGCTGTTCTGTTCTTTGTACAACCAAACAAGATTAATGGCATTTTACTTACTGTGTATAAAACCATATCAAGTGAAGTCACAGAGAAAAGTTGAGTGGACTTTTACATTAGGGACACTGAGATAAGGTCTCCTTATAGAATCATGATAGCAGGGAGAGGGACAGACGGGTGAATGATGGGGAAGGTTAACAGTGGTAAGACTGTTGGGGTCAGAAGATGAGGTTCATACTGGTGACGAAGAGGTCAGAGGTCAGCCAGGCAGAAGTAATTGGATCCTTACCAGAAATATGTGGGACATACAGCCAAAGATTAGATGGAAAAGGAGCGCTGCAGCATTCACCTAGAGGTCGCTGACCTTACAGGTAAGGAGGCCCCTCATCGTCATTAATAGCAGCCCATCCCCCAATGTTCATCGGCAGAAGCTTGGGAACCTCATTTTCCTCACTGCTAGCAGCGTTTTAAAACCCTCTTCATAGTCAGCCATAGAGAGCACGCTGGTAATCTGCACCACAGGAATTGGGTGAAAGACAAAGAACATCAAACGATATCTTTTTTTGCAGCGATTAAACGGTCTTGTCATGTCTACAAAGACTCTAGGACCACTTTTACAGTTCACTTAAGGGAATGAGGTTGTTGAGCTGAATTATGGGTAATGTAGTATCCCAATGGGTGTTTTTTTGTTTGTTTTTTAAAATACAGACAATATATTTCCTTATGTGGCCTAAAATATCTGTCTGCCAGCTCTGGACTGAACATGGTTCTCCAATGGCAGCTCCGTACCAGACCATAGGAAGCTATGTGCCCGTCTACCTGCAAAGAGTACCTGTTGCCAGGCAGTGTCCAAAGTGTGTGATACGTGGTTTGGTACTTCAGCCAGACACGGAGAGGAGCGAAGTTAGAAAAATGAAAAGTGTCCACTGCAGCAACTGTTTGTAGCTGTCTGAGTCTTTAAAAGATTCTTCATTCATCCATCCAATTAAATCCAAATCACAACAGTCCCCTTAAGGTACTTTATATTATAAAGGAACAAACCTCCAATAAAAACCCCAATAATCAGATGACCCCCTATGAGCAAGCACTTGGCGACAGCGGGAAAGAAAAACTCCTTTTTACCAGGAAGAAACCTTCACCAGAAATAGGCTCAATGAGGGGAAGCCATCTGCCCAGACTGGTGGTGGCCGAGGGAGGAAGACAGGACAAAAGACACACTTTAGAAGAGAGCCAGAGCTTAATAAGAACTAATGATTAAATACATAGTGTTGTGTAAACACACGGTGAGTGAAGAAGAAATACTCAGTGCACCAGCCCTATTGCAAGTCTGCAGCGTAACTAAGGGAAGGTTTAGGGTCACTTGATCCAGCCCTATCTATAATGAGCATGTCAAATCAACACTTCACCTCTTTTTCTGATTTATTAAAGCAGAGAAGAAGTTGTGAAATGCCACTTTCAGAATCAGAACTGGGTCTGGTTTTAAGGTGACCAACATCACACGTGTTGACATTATAACAGAAACAGTGTTGTTAAAAAAACAAAAACATAACTATAACACAAACAAAGTTCATCACTTAGCTTTTTGCATGTGCTTTGAATCTTCTCCTTAAACTATTACAAACAGTTATAAATAGTATAAATTCTCTGACTCACACTTGAAACTGACCTTTAAAGTCAGAGTTTCTATTTAAAAAACATTTGGTCATTTTGCTCTAATAACCTTTAGTACATATTTACTATATGGAAACATGACGCAGGTCATGTTTTTTTTTATAAAACATTTGCACTATAAGATATTATTTACACTTTAAGATATTTAAAAAAATCCTTGGCTCCTCCACTAATGTCTCGATCGTAGAATCCAGAGCATGATGAAACTAGACAGACAGAAAACCACTTCCTAAAATACAGCTTTATATCTCTACATGAGGTCATAAAACCCACAAGGTTCTTTTTAGATTACATCTAAACATAACCTAAAAAAAACAAGACCTTTGCATGTTTAGACACAGAAAGTTCTTGGTTTAAGGTTAGGCAAATTTTAAGGTTGTGACTAAATACCTTACAGGGGTATGAACAGAACTAAAATATTGTCTCAGCATGCTGCACTTTAATTTAATGTTTCTTTTTTGCCTCACTGTAAATGCTCACATTATGAACCCACACATGAACGTGGGGTTTAAATAAGTCTTAAGTTAGTAACTTTAACTACCAGATATCTTAGGTAGACAAAGTCAGCAACACATAAAGTCAATGCTTTTAGAAGTAACCTGAGTCCTGACACTATTATAAACTCTGATACTGGTAATAGTTTAAAACTCACATGGTTTATTGGCACAAATAAAGAATGCAAAGAGAACACCAATAGTTCTCTGTGTGTTCTTAAACGCCTCACACAGTGCGGGCTGCTCACTACCTCCAAACCTTCCTATTTTTAACTCAGCCTCCTCCCACACAGGAATGGAGTGTGAAGTGGCTTATAAATCCACACTTCGAGGAGCCACATGGTCAAAGCAAAGTCACATGTGGCTACAAACGCAGATTCTAGGCCTAAAGACAACATAGCTACTAGATGGCCGCTAAGTAGCTAAACAGATGAGTGAGCGAGCTATGAGGAGGTTGCAGTTCAAGGGGACTGAGTGGAATATGAAACACAAGTTTACATAATTGCATAATCACGTTTTCTGCTTGAGCATAAAAATATGCTAATATGGTATATTTGAATCTAATTAGCACATGGCGCAAGGCAATACGAGACAATGCAATTACATTCATAGCCTATAGTCCACCTAATAAATGTTACTACAGTGTGTGTTATTCAAGAGTCCTGAACAATGTGCATTATTTCAGCCTCCAAAACCACAAATGAGCAGCTCTTGGATAAACTCTGGAAATTTTAAAATTCAGCCTAGCCTGAACTTTGTTTATAAAGCCTTGCACTTCTGGTGTGAACTTTGTAACTACTATGAAGCCATAGCTAACAGTAAGATAGTTCACAGTCTGATTGAAGCTTGAGGGGGTGAAGGAATTAGTAGCAGCCTAGGGAACCATTTCTGCATTTCTCTCAACACTGAAGACTTCTTTCACCGCACCATGCTTGCGAACACAGCCGTGCTCATGTTAAGCTTATTAGTCACCCTGGATGCGATCTTGCTAGCTGAGGCTTTCAACACTTTCTACTGGTGGTTTTACACACATACACCTACTCACTGTCATGAAAGCATTTCTGCAAATGCACATGCTCAGACACAGCAACAACCACTAACAGGTATTCTGAAGAAACATGGGGCCAGATGCTTGGATGCGAGCATGAGATCCAACTAGTGCTAAATGAGGCAAGAGGGAAATATTTCTGTCATGTAGTTTGGCTGCCAAGAACACGCAGTCAAACGGGGCAAATTACCTCACTGGACTCATATCCGTAATTAATCTGTCAAGCATGTCGCACGCTGAGAGTCAGATCTATTTTACCAGCAAGTGCTGCCTGAGAAAGTTAAAGGTGAGATCACTGTAATTATTTCTCCTGGATTTGGAAATCTAAATCAAGCACTTTAAGGTAATTGGTGGATGAAAAGTAAAACAATGCAGATCTATTTTGGATTTGCTAATAGTGTAAACGCAACCCAAAAACAGCAGGTTTGCACACATGATGTGAGATTTCAATTCTATAAACAATTGAAGCTCTTATTTAATCTTTATTTTAACAATCAAGTTTATCCTGGTAGGCACATTTTATTTATTTTAATGTTTGGGAGGAGATGAGGGGAAAAAAAATTAACATTACTGTTTTTGTTTTAACAGAACAATTGTTTTGGTCTCCCGTCATCTAACGCCACATGTTCAAGTTCTCAAGACAGGCGATTAATTGCGCATCGTGGTGGTAAAATAAATTGTAAGGTTACAACGGTTACACTTCATGATGAACCATCATGCAGCAGACAAGAGTCTGAAGATGTTGGGAAACATGCTGCCTTGAAGGGAGACTAGTTGTAAGCACTCTGACACCCCATTCCTATTTGGCCATCGGAGCTGTTAAAGGTGTCAGGGCTGTTCACAGGCACTGCATGTTTCACCAGCCAAGATGGCTTCCACATTTTTTCTATCATGATTAATTATGGTTTCTGATGGTAGTACAGTGAGAAAGTGTAAATTATTCCCACATTTTCTTGTGCCCTCCGTTCAGTCACTGTTGTGTAGGAAGATGCTATTGACGCCATTCATGGATGGCGACCAAAAGGCATCTACATGGGGTGGCAAACTCTTGTGCCTATTAAGGGGTGGAAGTGGTGGTGGTGGGGTGCTTGGCGTGTGGGCTGAACCTAGTCCAGACTGCCAGTTGACAGGGCCGGATTTTCCAGTATGGAAGAGTCTTGTTTCAGTGGGCGAAGCTGGGTGTTGGGAGACTGGGAGAGAGGACTGCCCAGGGCTTGGAAGCTTGAAACTGAATATTTCAAACAGACAAGCACCGTCTGTGTTCCAGTGTCACCAGCCCACCCGTCTGACAATCAGGTCCATGTCATCATGGGCTCTGAGTAATTCAGGGAGCACTCATATCACCTTAGAAGATATGGTGATTTCAGACGTCAGAGCAGTCAGCGGCAGAAATAGCACCGAATGATATTCAGCACGAAGTATGGAAGACAGTAAAGTACAGTAAAAATGTTCACCTACAGGCAAAAGCGTTAAAACCACAGAACAGCAAAAGCTTGGTGAAATGCAACCACAATGCTGTGCTTTGCTTTGAATCCTTAAGAAAATGCACAATGTAGTCTTCAAAAACACACACACACACACACACACACACACACACACACACACACACACACACACACACACACACACACACACACACACACACCCTGCGTACCCAGCACAGAAAATCCTTAGTTTTGGAGAACTGGTTGAAATAAAATAATTCGTCTGACAGATCATTTTGTGCGTGCTGATATATTTAGTGCTGTCAGAGAGGACATCACAGATAATGGCACTTACATCACAATGCAAAAACTGTTATCAGAGGAGGTACAGGTTTATGGTTCAAGGGCTCGTCCATTCATAGAGAACAAGCTCAGCCTCTCTGCCTGACACACTGATAAAGACAGCACAAATAAAACAGCTCCACAGCTCCATCTTTGCCTCTCCCCAAGGGAATAATATATCACCCATCTGAATGTGGCACATATTGAATCATTTCCAGCGTTGATGATTCATTTGAATAAATCAGCCTTTTTTATTTTGCCAACTTGAACTGATAGTGAAATAAGGAAAACTGAAGTAACATTGTTAGATGTGAGGAAGGACAGGTGTTAGAGTGTTCTATAGGACTGGTAATCCTAATCCCCTTTCAAGCAACAATTAATGACTGCAGCAATAATCTCCGCATATATGTTCCTGCAATTCCTTTTTAACTGTCAACCATAACCTGCCTAGCTCACATAGACGAAATCCAGGGGGATATGTCGCTGCAGGCAGATAGGATCTTATCCTGGATTTGCATAGATAAATGCACAGCAATAACTCGTGCAGGGACAGATATGGTTTTGACCTGCGATGTGTCATCCATCTGACCATGCACTATTGACCGAACCTGCTCTCGGGAGTTTCGAAAGAAACCGCTGGGCCAGAAAAAGAGGTCCGCACGTTATCTGCATTAATTCTTAACAAATATCAAATATTTAAAGTGGAAAGAAAAATTAAATATGGAAGCTTCCCAAACAAAAACTTTCAATGTCTTCCACAAAAAAAGCTACGGATACACAGGATCAGCCTATCGGCAAATATGAAAAATCAGCAGCTTGTGCAATGAAAGGGTTATATCCGTATTCAAGCTAAGAGACATACTCTAACATACACAGACACAAATCCTGTTGAGCTGAGCTGAGCAGAGATACCCTACCAGCCCTCCAAGGCACAATTAGGATTTCACGGGGGGAAGAAATCTACATTCCTGCACACATGAAAAAAGTCCTTTCTCCCTCCTCACAACAATATCAACTTTTTACTCAAGGAAAAACCTGAAGCACCACTCGATAGGATTTGGACAAAGAAATATAAAAAAAAACAAAGCCAGGAAAAAAAAATATCTAAATTTAAGCTGCAGTTGTTAAAAAAAAAAATATTATGGTTGCGGAAAATCCAGTCCTAAGCCTCCCAGTTCCAATCAATTTCTTCTATTCTGCGTGCTATGAAAAGAAGCTACCACTCATAGTTTGTTTGAAGTGGAGCTTTGCTACGTTCAACAACATTTATCTGGATACCCTCAGCGCATGATTTTAACACCTGTCAGACATTTAGTCCAAGTACAAGAGGTCAAGTAGCTGTTTGAATATGAAAAGAGATAAACCAAAACAATACATTCCATTCCACGAGCCACAATCCTAATAACTGCACAGATTCACGGGAACACAGTCAAGTCATTAGGACAGGAACATACAGCATGTTCTCTGTGAGAGTCTCAATGATCACTGTCTGTTGTGTCTTTCCTGTCCAGTAATATCTGTCAGGAACCTACATAAAAATTATATTGTTTCGTAAGCAGCAAATGCATTTCCTGAAACCTATATCTGCATGTTAAATGTAACAACACAGTTCAGAGTTCTTCTTCTTTTGGGAAAAGAAAACATTTATAATGAGTCATCAGTGTTTTATTACAATCTAGATCAGCGGTCCCCAACCCCCGGGCCTCGGACCGGTACCAGGCCGCGAAAGTTGAGGCTCAGGTGTGAAATGTACAGTTTTCAGGGTTTTTATAAGTTTTCAGCGTTATTTTGTTATCGTTTTGATCGTTAACTCTGTTTTCCTGGGTCTTTTCATGTGCGTTATGAATAAATCTTCTTTTTTTCGGTACCGGTACTAGTTTTATTTTGTTGTATTTATCCGCGACACATTAAAGGCCGGTCCGTGGCACAAAAAAGGTTGGAGACCGCTGATCTAGATCATTAGTTTCATTGTAAATGATCCATTGTTCAGCGACATAACAACACTATTACGCTCTTTTCATGCCGTGTTGTATATGATCTGGAATTGTGCTCTGCAATCAAATCTCTACATAAATGCATACAATTTAAGAGATTAGAGTTATAACAGTTACTATACTCATAACTGATGTGTCATTATCGCAAATAAGTCGGCAACTGGTCTCATAAATAAGTTATTTGTAGGGCTGTTTGATATAACGATATATATCGGATGACGATATAAAAACGTCTATCGTTTCATTTTACGCTATCGTTTGTTTCGTGGTGTTGCAAAATAAACTCTTTACAGCAATATTTTGTCATCGTTTTGATGGTCACTGTAGTGGCTATATTAATTTCTTAAAGTTCTCTCTTTCTCTTAGGACGGACAAGCGCCTGTTTTTATGCGTTGTGTTTAGCAACAACGACGGTAAAACCATCGCGTGTCCGCTTGTTTATGTTCCACATAAACCTTTCACAATAAAGCTCAAGATCCTGTTGAGACTTTTCAAAATAAACTGAATCACGTGAAAGAGCAGATTATTTACGGATGAGAAGTAAAAGAGAGCCGCCAGGTGCTAAAAAATAAACCTTAGACTCAAACGTTAGAACAGGCTTTTCCCCGCAGCACACCGTGTAATAAATACTCACAAAGAAAACGGCGGCTGTTACAACTTATGTCTAAAAATGTATAGTTTCATACATCGGTTAAAACACTCGACTCCAGCTACATGACGCGCAGCTGGAAACACTTCCCGCAAGACGAGCTGCCCGAGAGTCACAGAATTTACAAAAATGTTACATTTTTGTGATTTATATCGTTATCAGACAATAGAATTCTTATATCAGGATATGAAATTTTGGTCATATCGCACAGCCCTAGTTCTTTGAGTCATTTTTCAAGCTAATCTACCCAAACTAGTCAAGATTCTGTTTCTCAGGAGAAAGTATTTGCCGCATTGATTTATGTGATGTCCAAATAACCCAAATAACACAGTTTGTCTGTCTGTTTGTCAGCAGTCAAGCAGTCCAGTTTTCAAGATGCCATGTTTACATTTTGTGAGATGGTAGACACCAATAACAGCTTGAGCTGATTTAATTTAGGTGACAATCGGGTCATGGTTAAGGTCACGCCCTTTGGAGGGAGTTGTGCTCTCTGAGTGCTCTTGTTACAAAATATTTCGTGCCATGTATGTGTGACAAACAACACCTTTTTTTTATGTGTCATCACTCTAAAACGACACACACACACACACACATAGGCCATGAGTGACCTGTTTTTTTACCCCGTATGCAGATATGTGGTATCAGGTCAGCTACACTGCACCATAAAGGAGAACTTTAATATTCCCTCAGCAGTAACACTTAAAGGTTTTGTGGTCAAAGCTTCGCATTTATTCGTTCATTTTTTCCCTTCCCCTCACCCAGTTGCGGCAGAGGGCTCTCCCTCTGCTGGAGGTTTCTTCCCGTTAAAAGGGAGTTTTTCCTTCCCACTGTCACCAAGTGCTTGCTCATAAGGGCTCATCCTATTATTGGGTTTTCTTTCTGTATTATTGTATGGTTTTTGCCTTATATATAAAGCACCTTGAGGTGACTGTTGTTGTGATTTGGTGCTATATAAATAAAATTCAACTGAATTGCATTCCTAATGCCCCACTTCAAAAATAGTACAAGTACCGTGAGAAAGTATAAGCCCCTTCCTGATTTCTTGGTTTTTGCATATTAGTCATACTTAATGTTTCAGATCATCAAACAAATTTTAATATTGGTCAAAGATAACCCGTGTGAATACAAAATGCCATTTTTAAATGATGATTTCATTCATTAAAGGAAAAAACCTATTCAAACCCATCCGGTCCTGTCTGAATTTAACCACATCTTTAAAAAAAATGTTGACCACAATGTCACATTTAACTTTGACACACATTAAGCTAAATACCACGATGACAATGGATGGTCAAAGACTTCAGTTACAATGAATATCTCCAAGTGTAAACTCTTAGCTCTCCTGATGAGATCTGGCAACACTAATGCCCTCAGGCACATCCATAGAGCATTATGCCAAGTAAGGACATTAGCAATACTCAAGTTTGACCAGGACCTTTTAGTTGGCCGGCTTGTTAAGTGGTGTTTTAAGGAAAAAACACATTTTAACTGTCACAACTGATTCTCAGATTTGTGTCGCGTCTGAAGAAAAGGTTAAGCACATCATCTATCTGAAAATGCCCAAATCTGCAGTCAGGCATAAACTTGGCACCCAGATATATCATGCCATCACTACGCTTCGGTTTTCTCATTATCCATACCTCTTATGACATTCACAGAAAGAAACAAAGCATCCTGCCAACACCTACTCTGTGAGAGAGCTCTTTCAGTTCAGCTCAAAAGCTGAGAGCTCCAAACCTCCACACCACAGTGTGGGCAGTGCTGGCAGAGCCATGTGCCTAAGAACACTGACTGAGTGCAACAGTTGGACTAATAACAGAACAAAAAAATAAAAGTAAAATGGACGCACAGCGGGGACAGCCACAGCTCCACAGATGAGAAGCAGGTCGACTTCTGCCCACCTCCCTCTTTATGAGGAGCGGAAGGTGTCCACAATGCTTCTGAGGTCTTAGTGCCATGAGGGGCGGTGAGCTTGCAGCTTCAGCCACTTCAGGGTAAAGCAAATCACTTTAATATGTTAAGAAGATTAAGCTGGATAAATGTCTAGATACATTTTTTGAAAAGCCACGTAAATCTCTAGTGTTTTTATTTGGGGAGGGGCGGCATGTGAGTCAGTTGAGACGATCAACACAAACCCACCAAAACGCAACGCTATTGGGTGGAAAAAATTGGGCTTATTTGAGATTTTGCATTTTAAGCTTCTTGAATCTAAGACCATCCCACCTCTTTCTTATTATTTTTAACACCAACCTTTGGGACAACAAAACTAGGAAAGGGGGGAGAGGAAAAAAAAAACAAAAAAAAACACTGGTCACAGTTTCATGTGCTCTCTCGGCTTAGGCTCAGCCGTCTTATCTTGCTTATGCTGATTTTATAGCTTTAATTGCGCAGGTCAATGTTTTCCTTGAGACTGTTAATCTGCTGATAGCATGTAAAAAAAGAAATGCACAACAAAACCGAAAAAACAAAGGTTAAAGTTCAAGTTCTTTAAAATGTAGGCAGCTGAAGGCCTTTTCAGGATCGGTTTTCAGGTAAATCATTAAAGTCACATTGATTAATTTGAAGCGAGTGCATACTAAATGTGGGACGGATGACTGACTTTCTTTGCTATCTTAAGAATTAGCAGTCTGAGGGTGTCCGCCTGTCAGCTCGCTGTGTTAGAAACACTGAGTGTGAAAATGAAAGGGAGAAATGGAACAAATAATGTAAAGGGATTAACAAATCATTTGCATAACATTTTCTCTGCTTCCAAACTACAGGGTAAGGAAATTGACATGGAAGACAGTTTTATCATTCCCTCAGATCAATCGACGCGCCAATGGACCTGACTGCAACGACAGCGAGCAGCCTTCTAATGTCAAATGCAACCTAACTTACCTCAAAAAGCAGTGAAAAAAAAAGGAAAGTGTAACTAAACAAGTTGGGAGAAACGAGAAACACTAGAAGAACATTCTCCAAAAAACTTAAATAGAGTCTGTCTTTGAAAAGATACTTTGCCTGAGCCAAACATGTATTAACCTGTTTTTTTTTCTTCTTACACTCTTTCTCCCCATCTCGAGTTTAAGACAATAAGACCACTGGGGAGATGAAGGGGATGGCATTATGGAGAGTTAAGCATTATGAGCAGCCCCGAAGCTGTTCTTAAAGAAGGTGAATCAGAGGATTGGGACACAACTGTAACTAAACCCCTGTGCCGGACCACAAATGAGAAGCACAAAACATTTTGGGCAAAATGCCACTAAGCCAAGCTTCTGGGTCTTAAGTAAACTTCACTTGATCACTTATAACTTTGCGATTACTTAGTCGTAAAACAAAAGAAGCTGTCCAAGAAAAGGGGGGGGAGTCAATTACCTCAGTTTCACACATAGGCACCTCAGTAAATCTGTCTGGAAAGTTTCAAGTCTCTAGTCACCCTTTTTATATTTAAGACGCAATATTCTACGACTAAGTATCCAAAGGAAAGTTTCTAGTTTATTCTACCTCCGCTCCCCCCCCCCAGCTGGACAGAACACATTAAGGAAAATGTGCAAGTTTCTCACTGTGTCAAAGCACAACCGAGTCGTCTGCAGATCTTACAGTGATTCTCTGGCAAATGTTAGGTTTCTGTGGCTCATATAAATAGAAATTTAATCTTGTATGTTTGTCTAAGTATCCACAGCAGACACACTTCCCATGCGGATTATGAATCTCTGAACAGATCTTGCAGTCAATGTATATGAACCGACAAGAGAGCGAGAGAGAGAGTTTCTGTGTGAATATTGAATAATAATGAGGCAGCACAGGTTCAGGTGGTATTTTTATTAAAGACCTGCTGCTTCGCTAAGTCGTCGCTATTACCTTTGCGCTGAGGCAAGTTTGAATCTAATTAACGAATTTCACAACTGTCGCCCATTGTCTTCAGTTGTTACGTTTTTAAAAATGAACGACAGCCTTTATTTCTCCTGCCAAGAAAAAAATTGACCTTTAAAAACAAACAAATAAAAAAAAGTCCAATCAATATAAAAGAAAAGTTCCTCTTAAATGTATGTTGGTAGGTTGAGCTGGCTTTAGATTTTAGGGCTTTGGTCAAACCGTGAATCATTTTCTCAAATTCAGCTTGCCTGCTTATAAGCCTGACCATTGTCAGTGGTAAGAGCATACCAGAGCTTCTTTAATCTGTTCTTATCCTCCCATTGATAACACAATACATTTTCATGGTAATTGAAATCATATTTTACTCACAGCCACTATATACAAGTACTGCTGCCTACGCTCTTAGAGCAAACGTAAGGTGAAGGAATGCCACGCTACTGCAACAACAGGGTACAAAGAGTAGTTAAAAAAACGAATATACTATCATTACAGTGGATGGAAAAACAAAGGAAAAGGTGGTAGAAATGAAAAATAAAAATAAGTAAAAATGAGATATACAGGTGTCAGGTACAGTCTACATATAATTTCAAATAAACTGTTCTTTGTTCTTCAGACTTGCCAAATGAGGGCAAACCTTAAACCTCGCGGCTTCCTGTATAACTACCTCTGTTTTCACCTGTAGCGGTCCACATGCCACACACATGCTCCGTGAGGTGCAAATTATTTTTCTTCTGTGCGAGGAGGAGGTTTATTGCCTCGCTTCATCGCAATAAATATGCATCATCAATCCAGTACTCCTAGTAGCACAAGGTTGGAATTCTTCCCCTCTTTAGAAGCTTGTGTGAATCATACATGTTGTGTAGTAATGGGCTGTGTCTGAATGGAGCGGGATACGGGTCAGCTTAACGGGGTGTTATGATGACAAAGGGGAACATTAGTTAAGGAAATAAACTCCCTGAATCCCAGCCAAACAGGCTGATTTTAATCCAGCAGAGCCAAAAACACCCACCCGATGACAATGAATATGCAATTAGATGGTACATGTTTCACTAACTGACCCTCAACTTCATATAAAAAGTGCAGGAAGTGCCATGTTGGTTCAGCTAGATGTGCATCTTCTAGATTCTCTGCTGAATCAAGGCCATCACCTACAGAAAATAAAAACCCTTATCTCGCCGCTATCACATCCCCAACATGAAGACCTATCAGGAATCCTGCATGGGTGGACATGTAGGCTTTCCTAGGAATGACAGGGTCTGTTAGAGAGGAACCCCACCCTCGCTTTCTCCAGCATGCCAACACAGAGGAGAGTGGGCAGCGCTGAGACGGCAGCCTGCCGTGGGCACTGCCAGGCTTAAAGCTGCCCTGTCGTCATCAGAGGCTTGCAGAAAAGAACACTGAGATTCACCAAAAAAAGAGGAGGGGGATCGTTGCATTTAAATCCTCTCTCAACGCCCCCACATGTTTTAGCAAAGCATAAAAATCATTCACGGAAAGAGAGAAAGCGAAAAAGAAAAAAGATAGAGGGAAATAGAGAGGAAACAGCTATTAGCAGCAGTAAGCAAGCTCAAGAGATCATAGTGAGGCAGCTCTAATCGCAGTAATGGTTTAAACCCTCATTCCATCCACCAGATGCAAGAAATGTCTACCCAAAAACAAGGCTTTGAAATCCCCCATGTCTAAGAATGTGCCCTGTGGCTATGGTCCTTACTAAAAAAAAAAAAGAAAAGAAAAACAACTCTAAAACTGTCTCCAATTTTGGAGTAACTATGTGGTAAAGATAGCAGTCCTGTGGCCTGTGTTGTTTACACAAACTACATCAATGAAAAATGACCATCGAAATAAGAGTAAAAAAAAAAATCGTTTAAATAAAACGTACCACACATTAGCGTCAGTAATAACAAGCATGACAAGGCTTACGGATGCACAAAAGAGCATCTAAAATAAATAATTGAATTAATTGGTTCATTAAAAAAAAAAACACAAGACAAACATGTCCTTCAGATTAAAACAAAATAGTCAAACTGTGTAACATTAGTGCGAGCAGGCTTTGTATGTCACTTATTCCTTAGTGCCTTTAGATCTTACATTAGTTAGTTGAATTAATAGCAGTCAGTGATATAGGTGTAGACATGTGCACGTATAAATCTTTGGTACTTCACTGGAAGTAAAAACAGAAGACCAGAAGTTTATCCGAGGGCTGAATTAAGACCCATGGGAAAGGCTTCTTACCTGCTTTTTAAAAACACGTGTAAGGACATGTATAAATGTAAAAACCTTTTTTTTTAACTTTCCATAATTAAAAACAAAACGACTACAATAAATCCAATCTGCCTTGTTACAAATGGTCAATAAAGCCTGAAATAAACCAGGACAGAATTCACTTAAAGGCTCTCTTGTTGTGCCAAAATGCACGCCTGGGTGACCTGCAACACAGCAAAATATGCACAGTTTTAAATCCTTTTCATATAATAAATGCTTTCATTTTCACTCTTGCTTTACTCTTTCCTGTAAGCACAGCTCTATTTCAAAGGTTTTCTGTCCTCAGGCAAGTTTGCTGGTTCTCCAAAGAGCATTTATCTACATGATGAACTCACTATTGCTTTCTGCGAATCAAAACTTCCTAAAAGCATTTTGGCATTTGCAGCAGATATTAATATCGACTGAAACAACAACAGTTTAGATTTGAAATAGGACGACTTGAATTTTCTTTTTCTGAAATTTGGTTAGGAAACTTTTTAAAGCATAAACTTGAATTCTTCATAATGACCACCTGGTAAAGTGCATACACATTGATATTTAGCAACGGTAGCAAAATGTTACTTTAAAACGTGTTATACAGTGCATACAGAGATCTGACTCACAGACCTCTGATGCATGACCCACAGTACATAAGGGTGAAGATAATAAAGATATCAATATAATCACGTATGTGGAATATGTGCTAAATTTGAGGAATTAATTAGGTTATAAGTGTAAAGTAATGACCTTCTTTCCTAATTGATCCCAATCATAAGGTGACTGCACTGTGTATTTTGTATATTACAACTGGAGTACAGTCGAGAAAAGCCAAACTATAATGACCAATTGCTTATTACTACTCATTGTAGCAATAAGCAATCTAAATATGTGTTCCAAAGAATTTACAGTCACAGAGGAGTGTTTTAGACCACCAACAGGTTCAGAGGTTAAAATATTTATGAAACTACGTTCATGTCAAACATGGGGCCTTCAGCAATCTATACTCCGAGCTCTTTCTAAAATGTCTCCATTTGTCCTACACCGATTAGCATTTTACCTTTACTCAAGAGACTGTGCGTAATTCAGCCGTGTTTTCAGTTCAGTCACATGAACCAATGCGTATCCCACTCACTTCACACGGTAGATGCTTCTGAAGATGCAGAGAGTAAGCAGGATTTCTAAAAACACTCCATTAGCACACACGCCAGGTTTTCATAACACATAAGTTCAAAGTGGCGAACAGTAGCGCTGAAGTTTGGACACAGAAATCCGCAGTTTTTGTGATCCTTTGCTTTTGTTTTTGGTCATGAGCACATATTTAGATTGAGGTTTATGGGACTACTGCCCATTGTGTTCTATTACAATTACTCAGCAGGCATGCATCCCGTCCCAGTAATGAAGTGGGTGTTACAGTGGGTGGATTTCAGCGGCCACTATTCTGTATTCTTGCTACCGGGTACAAGGGCTGTGTGGCAGAGAATAGCAGCAGCGCTGGCAGCATGGCACGGTGACAGAAAGCGTGGTGGACCAGCAGACCAACCGCAGAACCACGGGCGACAATCTCAGCCTTCAATAGCGTGTGTTTACATAAGTGTCAGGAGAAATGGAGAATTGAGAATTTCAAAGCTGAGCAAATAAAGTTTGTATTGATTTAATCTAACATGTAATCTGTTTTGCTGTCTGACACTGATTCAAGCAATAAAAGAGAATCATGTAAGACAGCATTACAGATAATACGACCATAGATCAAATGGAGTTTGGGCAAGAGAAGGGCAATAGATCATGTTCAAGCTAGACTGCTTAGCTCTGAAATTCATAAACTAGCTCCTAAATCGAGGTGGCTTTCAATTTAAGTTTTCAATTTACAGATGTAGGATTTTTCAGCGCTCTTTCTGTGGAATGGGTCGCATGTCTCTTTCAATCTGCTGCTCACAACTACACAGAAAATGATCCACTGATAAGTAATCGCATAGAGAATTTCACTACACAGATCATCTGAATGTAAGGATTTGGAGAGAACAATAAAGCATCCTCAGCTAGGTGCACTGTCACCTCATTTTCCATTCTTGCTTCAGTCTATTATATATAAATTGTATTTAGGCATGGATTGTTAATGTCATTTTCTTCTTACAAGCAGTAAACATCATCTGATTCATATTCAAATTAAACTTATCCAAAATATTAAGGCTAACAAGAAATTTAAAGCTGTAGCTTCAATTAAATACTTGTGATTTAGGCTGGATCCTTCTCAGCTGTACTGATAAAAATCTTTCTCATCTTGTGTTTAGTGTGTTTTAAACTTGAGTTAAAACTGTTTTCATCTTAAACTTTATTAACTCGTGAAAGATATCATGTCAGAGATTCATTACTGAGAAGCATTCACATCTTTGTTTGCTGTCTGTTGCAGCTCATTTTAATAACTGCCACTAACACCTAACTGAGGGTGGTGATTTATTGTGTGTTGCTTATGAGTTATGTATTTTTTTTCTTTTTTACATTTAGTCATTCAAAGACCAGAAATGAGGACACCAAGCAATATTACCAACTTTACAATTTGATAGTACAAACTATAAGTGCAGATACAACATAACCTTTGTTTGAGAGACTTACAAGTGTGGGGTAATTGCACCCCCCTCTGGTGACAGAGGCTGCTGCAATGAAACAATGACGAGTGCAGCTGTGGTAACAGAAGAGGACAGGGATACTCAAAAGTTAAAGTGTTCTGTGATACATATATAAAAAACACTTTATTTTAACTTATGATTTAGAAAGCTGTTATTTAAATTATGCCTCTCAGAAATGTAACGCTAGAGCTGTCCCACTTAGGTACACATGAAACCTTTTTTTATTCATTCCTGCCCCCTAGTGTTGGAAACAAGCATGTGCATATTTCCCCACTTAACGCTGTCTTCACAGAGACAAAATATAATGTTTAACTTTGCCCCCAAACTATAACTGCTAGAATAATTCTGACCATTTTCCCTGCAGAATACTTTAACTAATAAGACAAAATGCTCATATTTAACAACCCTCAGCAGTGGAATAATTATTCTGTGGACACAAATACAGGATTAGAAGGGGGTATTTCATTGCTCTGACATTCCTTAAATGAGGTCTTACCTTCTGCGCAGTAGAGAAGTACACCTGTGGGGCTTTCCAAACTTGGCTGACTTGCTCTCTGAGGCTCTTTGGGATTATGAGGCATTCATAAATGTCCAGCTCTGGGTAGATCACCTCTAGTTCACCACTTTATTGAAGAGACATATTAAAATTAAACTAATTCTATATAGTTTGTATTATGTTGTATTAAGGATGAAGTGAACAGATGCACATCGTAAGATAAACACAGGTAGTTTAACAAAGTGTATATAGCCTGCATACAGCTGTGGTGACATGTTTACCTCCACTCATTGTGGGCATAGATGTCATGGTAATTTGGGGGGTTTAATGATTTTTTTTAAACGGTTCTTTTTCCAGGTAAGAATGATTGCACAGCTTTCATCTTTAATGACTTTAAAAAACAAGAATCGGTGCACAAGTTTGAATTTATTTTGGATTTTCTCAAATCCACAAAGGGTCAAAAGTATATACATGCTACCCCACTAATATTCGTTTCAATGTCACTTTGCAAGATGCACCTGTAGCAGACACTTTGGAATAACTCTGCCTGGATATTTTAACACTTTTCTTAGCAGAATAGGTAGAATTCATTTAAACTGATTGGTGTTCGGGCATAGGCTGGGCTTTTAAGCATAGTTAACCAATTTTCAATCAGGTTGAGGTGATGTCTTTGGGTTAAGGTTAGCCTGCTTTAGCCACTCCATATTCAGTTTGATGTATATTTGGGATGATTGTCCTATTGGAAAACCCAATTGTGTCCAGATTTCAACTGTCTCGCTGTTGGAAGATTTTAGAGGTAATCCACCTTCTTCATTATTTCATCTACTTTGTGCAATGTACCACTGGTAGCCAAACAGCCCCAGAGCATGATGCTACCACCACCATGTCTGACAGCTGGTACATGGGTCTTAGGCTTGAAAGCCTCACTTTCAGTCCACCAAACACGCCTCCTGTCATTCTGGCGAAACAGCTCAATCCTTGTTTGACCATAAACCTTTTCTCTAGCAGTCATTTGGCTTGTTTATGTGACTTTGAAAAAGGGGCCTTTTACTTGTTTGGCACCCCCTCATGTAAAACTTGCTTCAATCAGTTTCCAGTTTATGGCAGGCTTGAGCCTTGGCGGTTCCTGGGTTGTTCAATTACTTCTCATGTGAGAGTGACAGGTTGGGTCTTCTTCCAGTTAAAATTCAATTCAAAGTTAGATTTTATTTATATGGCGCCATATCACAGCAATAGTCGCCTCAAGGCGCCTGTTTCAGACCACGGCAAAGTGGTGACACATCTGAATAACTTGTACTTAAGTACAGTTCTTTGAATTTGGAATATGCAGTTGTTTAGAAATTGCTCCAAAGTAGCCCTTCCCAGCTTGTGCAAATCTACAATTCCCCTTCTCAGAGCTCCTCAGACTTTCCCATTTTTCTGAGTACTGGTCGATCCAATGCTGTCAAACAAATCCTTTTCACAGTGACAGACAAACTACCACTTGTAGTCAACCATGATCACTACCAAGAACTTAATAGGCCTTGGACTTGTCAAGTTAAAAGACACTGCAGCATCTTCAGCACCACTTATGAAAAGACTGTGCATGCATACTTTTGACCCTGTGTGGATTGGAGAAAATCCAAAATAAACTCACACTAGTGCACCTAATTCTTGTCATATTATAACTCTAAGCTGCGCAACTGTTCCACCCTGGAAAAAGAACAGTTCAAAGAAATTTTAAATATATGAACACAACTGTATCATTGCAAACACACTATGATCACAGCTCTCATTGGTGACTTACTGACAGAAAGAAGCATCCTGAGAGCTGAGGGTGTGTTGTTTTGCTTCCGTGTGGAACAGCCCCAAAAGGATGAGCCCAAAAATAGGAGCCAGTATGGCCTGCAGAACAACAGCGATTAGCCAGCCATCTATCATTTAGGAAATATTCTGAGTCAAACAGTGTTATTCTGCAGCAACAGGCTCTCAGAAACATTGAATTACAGAGTGGCAGTCCAGGTCCAGGTCAACAAACGATTGTGCATACCGGCAGATGTAGAAGAGTCTCTATTTGCTCTGCTTGTTCATCAATGCAGTGTGGCTCCACAAAAGCAAAAGAAAATCAATGATGAGCGTCATGTTTGCCAGACATTGATGGAGATAAATGTCTTTGGAAAGCCACAGCTGTAAGTGATTTTGTAGTTTTTAATGTTATGTAGACACATATTGATACATTGATGCTTAAGTGTGAACAGAAACTCCAATCATAAAGAAGTATCTTCATAAAAGACACACAAAAGCACAAATCAATCACCTGCAGTTAGCCTGGACAGTTGAACTTTTTCCCCTTCACTTACTTAAAAGTCAGCTGATTAGCAAAGCTAGTATGCCTCCGCCCTCCCCGGTCCTTTGTGCTTGATCAGGTTTGGTTACAATTAGGTCGCCTACTGCCACACTCAGCCAATCAGAGCTTAATCTAAACTCACCTACACCTGTTCGACTAGATGACACATCAGCAGCATATCACTACGCATGTTTGCACACCAAGAGAAAAATAACGTAGTTTGCATAAAAAGCACAGGCGGAATTGGGTCCTCACGGCTGTAGGCAACGTCATTGTCCAATCACAAATTTTTAATTTATGTCACGTGTGTCCTTAAACCGAGCCGGTCGCGCGCTACACCGCAAGAATTGCTAATGCATTAGATGCTATATTTAACTTTTAATGGCTCCCATCTCCGTTTCACGTCATTGCTTTCCGTTATATTTTGTTTTCTACTGGTAAACTCAAGGCTGTACTAAAAGCGAGTCCCCATGTCTTTTAATGTGTTACTAACACTAGCAAGTTTAGCCTTTACTTATTTTAGCTTGTTTATATTTATGCAGTGTATTACTGAGCGTCGGAGTGTCTGCGCAAGTCCACAGCTAACCTGAAATAAAACTACACACAGGCAATAGGAATCTAAACTAGCATTAAGAATAGTAGCATGCATGTGTCATAAACATTACCATGTCTCAAAAGTTGTCGGCTGGGGCTTGTTTGGCTGCAGGTTCCTCCTTCTGCTTCAGCTGCTGCTGCCGCCTCTGCGCAGGGCTCGGTCCTTCTGACGTGTGATGAGGCTGCACAAATTTCACGTAACACGACCAAATAAACAGACTCCACCATACCGGACTCCACGTGTTGCTCTTTGTTTATTTAGTAAATATTATTTACACGTTTTCAAGAACACATGCTACAGAATTTCATATTTATAGCTCCCAAACAATAAAAACAGCTCTTGAGAACGAAGACAAAGAAAATAAAAACCTGGTGACTAAACAAAGTGTCATCCAGGTTTTGAACACTGAGAAAACATTCAAGTTTTTTTTCTTTTCTTTTCTGTTATTGTTTTTTTTTTTTTTTTTTTTTAATTTAATATTCAACCATTTCTGATCAAGGCCTCTTAAACTATGCAGTAGTGATTGTGCAGCATATAATATATATTCCTGGTGCTGCTAAAGCTCCCTTTGGTTTGTGCTTCTCTGCAGCTGTGATATTAGCACCCAAACAAATGGAAAAGGGCCCCAGTAGTAACTAATTTATAATTCATGATCTTATTTTTCTTCTTCTTTATTTTAACCTGATGTTGTCTACTTCTTCATCTAATGATGTTGCAGTACCCTTTAATGCAATTTGAAGAGAACCCGGTGCTACAAAGCAGTGCAAGTTTATACTTTCAAAGTCAGACATTTCATTATGCATAGTACAAAACAGTATGTATGTTAACCTATGCAATAGCTTGTATCGATTGCTATGTCGAGTTCGACTTGCAGAAGTCAAATATATATGTATTTACATTTAGAGTTACCATCTAGCTTCCAGTGTCCACACTATCTTAGCATTTTGCTACTATGCAGTCTCAGAAATTGGAGCTCAGTGGAGTACATAAAGAAACTTTAAAATAATGAAACAAAATTTTGAAATCCCTGCATTAATTTCATGGTTAATGTCACAAATTTGATGGTTTCTCATTAGTCTAGTGTGGCCTTAATAGCCAGAGTCTTTAATCTTGTCGTTCAGCTTTAAACAAACAAACAAAATCATAAACCTTTAGCAGTGTTCAAACTGACACACACTCACTGGACTCTTCGAATCACACACTGACTGATTGCTTTATATCCAAATTATGGATTATGTACATTTATAGATACACACACAGCCTAGAGAGCACCATTATAGCTTACGATATAGCAAACAAACTAGTGACCACAGTAACACTACTTTACATTCAATAGCACACACTACAGTACACTGTACATTAAGGCATGAGGTGTTCTTGATGCAAAACAGCAGAAGATTCGCTGAGAAATGCGATGCACTGAGGAATGGAAACCATGTCTTAACGAACGATGAACTTCATCAGTCCTACCATCAAGGCAAGCTATAGCAATATAGACCCTCCTGCTGCTAAAGTACACCAAACTGTATTTTGAGTTATCTAAACACTATCTATTACTCAAATAATTGAGCACTTAAAAACATTCAGAATTAGAATAAAATCAGAGGGTCATCAGCCTTCTGGTGTTTGCTGTCATCTATGCTGCTGATTAAAATTCCTAAAAATGAAAGTTCTCAATTTTTTCTTTGCTTAACAACAGATGATTTAATATAAAAGACAGCAATTTAAAGATACCGCTTCGAACACCAGGACCACCACTCTGATATGCGTTACATTTTTAAACGACTGCAAATTAATGTCTTCTATTTTGGCGGGGCTCTGTTCATGCAGTGTAGTTATTACTCAAGGAATTAATACAAGCAATACATTTAGCCTTTTTCACTGAATTAATTCATACCACTTAATTATTTTAAACTCTTTTCTTGGCTCTAATTATGTCTACTTAAAATGCAGTTGAAAAGAATTATCATAATGGATTAAAGCAAGCCTGAAAAGCAAATGCTGGAACTGATTCTTTTACATAGCATTAGCATGTTTTATGAATGTAGATCTTTATAATGCAATGTGTCTACTTTACTATCCTATTTTACTAGTAGTCAACTGTATATTTGAACTGCCTGTAAATTGTATGTATAGTAAGATATATAATGGAGGTAAGCACAATGAGTATTAAACAAGTTTGTAGCTGCACAGTAACTAAATGCAAGTCAGATGAGTCAAGTCTGTATTCAGTGTGTGTGTATTACTCGGTAATACTGTATAATTCTGCTCACTGCCTGCAGTGCACATTTTTAGGTAACAGCACATTAGAGTGATGCAAGTTACTTGCAGTTGATATATTTTTTTTACAATTTACAATACCACCCATCTTCACTGAGCGCCGTGACTGCTGATCGAAATGCTGCAGCCCTTCTGACAGTCAAGTACAACCGTAGATGACAGCTCTGAACGTATACTGTGAGGCGTGCAAAACAAATCAAGAAAAATGATTTGATTGAAACCTTTTCACAACTGTTTTGGAAACATTTTGAACATCTTAGCAATGCAGCCAGTTCCCAGTTCCTTTAAAAGAAATAATAAAGATCTGTTTGAGTGTGTCATGATGCCAAACTGTCCTTAACGCTGTTCAAAAGGATGCCAATACTGGAAGTTCGTGTGTGTGTTTGTCTCTGCAGAGAAGAGTCCAGAAAGTGCTGGGTGTGTAGAAGATGTACTGATGAATTCACATGAAGGGCCGTGAGGAGGCCTCATGCATGCGCGAGTCTTACATGTCCAAATGCAACCTCTAATCAACTAAGATCAATCGCTAAAGCCTAAATCATCACCAGAGAGAGAGAGAGATACACATCGCTGTCACAGAGTCCACGTGGTCTCTTCAACTCCAGAAATGCAGCTTTGTGGGAAACTAGCGGAAACCTTCAGTGAAGAACTGATAAAAATCCTCATTGAATGACACGTAGTAAATATTATTGATCTGGTTTGTTTTTGCTGGCATTTTACTGAAAAGACTGATTCTTTCTCTGATTTGGGATCTCTTGTGTCTCCGGACACTGAATCAATTCATGTAAACGACAGCCCTTTTGTGACAAGAGGACACAAATCACAAGTTGATTGTGTCCAGGCTTGCATCGCCTTCAGTGATGCAAGCTGTACACATTCAAAAATAGAACGACTGTACAAAAATATACATGAGTAGAAGTTGCCAGTATTTTATAACTTATGCATCCACGATAATAATAGGCATGATCGGAGTAACTGTTTCCAGGTAGGCCATGCTATTGTTACATCCTGTGTGTTATATCTCTGAGACTTAAATTCTGTGTTGAATTGCTGGTTGTTGCAGCTGATTAGCAGCACTTGGTTATCAGTTCAATGTAACTGATGACACCACGGGTGAAAGGTTCTGTGCCAGCAGAGTCCTGTTTTTTAAACTTAAAACTCAGGTGGCAGAACGCACAACAATCCACGTGAGGTGATATTTGCGCCAGATATACTGTACCGTTTGTCAGTAAGGTTCATATCACTGAGATTTGAGTCTCGCGTATAACAAGCTAAAAATCTAAGAAACAAAACTCATTACTTTGACCGCTAGACTGAGCTGAGCTTGGAAACCTGGAGTGCTGTTTGACTGCAGAGGTAAGCAAACAGTAAATGTAACTGTGTGCCTGAATAATTGGGGCATATCTAGCCAGCAGCGCTTATGTTTGACTGGAGCTTTTACAGCTTGCATCCACACTGACGCGCTGCAGAGTGGGCCTCTCCTTACCACTCCGTCAGATGACTGCAGATGAGCCAGAAGATGGAGAGTTCGAGTTAGGGGAAGAAGGAAGGTTCCAGAAGAGCCACTTGCGTTTACACTGCCTCCTCTGGTACAGGTAGTCCTCCTTGTCGCGCTCTTTGCGTGCCCTTTGGTAGTGGTCGTCTTCTTTCAGGTACCACACCGGCGGCCAGCGATGTTTCTCAAAGTATTCTTGGTTCTCTGAATCACAATAAATATTTTCAAGACAATCTTTTCTTTAGTTACTCTCTGTCTCACACTGGTGTTCGCTACTAATGAGAGGAGAGCATTAAAGATTAATCAGATGTTTGTTACCTGCAGACTTGGCCTTCATATCTCGGGGAAACTTGCGGCAGATGCTGTTGTAGTTGGTACAGATGTGGTGAAGACACCAGCCAGTGAGCTGCTGGGCACCGTGGAACTGTCAGCACACAAAGTCATATATCATCACTCTGTGTGTTTTGTTTTGGAGATAAAAAAGCAGTGCTGGGGTTTGCTGACATGAAGTGCACATATTAAAAAAAACAATCTATATTTGGAGTACAGAGGCCATTTGAGTTGACCTTACATTTAGACTATCTTGTTTACACTTCTTTGTCAGAGCCATTAAGTGAATTTGTACTGCACTTAGAAGCTTAGTCATGGTAGCATTACTGTGCTAATTTTAGCATGCTGCAGTTAGCATGGCAACTAACAAAGTACAGCAGAAAGTAACAAATTCTAAGGATTCCAATATATATCAACAGTCTTTCTCCAATATATTTCCCACAAATCTACCCCTTTTCTTTTCCTTGCTAACAAGCGAAAACACAAACACACAGAAAACAAACAAAAAAAAATCTAACAGCCATTAGCCAGTTTGATTTGTTTGCTATATTCTGGTCTGGCAAAGCAGGCGGCAGTGTAGTAATTTAAAAAAACAACATGAAAATTCATTTTAATGTTTGTGTTTCAGTGGTGAATTGCACCAAATAAATTAAAAATGAGCAAAATGAGCTTGCCGGGTAAATGGAAAATATACCCATTTGAAACTTAATGACAGGATGATGTACAGTGCTGAGCATGATTCCTGTCTCCCAGTTGCTCACTACACCAAAAATCCTTCAGCTAGGTAAGGGCAGTTTAATTTAATGTGTCTTTTGCCCCACCTACTGCCTGTGAAAACTATTTTAGCCTCAAGAGAAGTCCCCTCTGAGAAATGCCCTCATTAATAATAAAAATAAAATCTATTTTGTCACAGCGTTGTGTAAGTGCGTTAAGAACAATCCCTGCTCGGAATGATTGGCAGGTCACACTACCTGGGCCATATCCAAGTACACCAGCACATCTCCATCGATGTCAGCCCCCATCATCGCCGCCTCCGTCAGCACTGTTACTGTGTAGAGTTCTGAAAGAAACATAAAAGTTGCTCTCTGTAGGCAACAGCTTGGAAGGGCACACTGCGGCTGCATGTCATACAATCCTGTACTTTACAGGAAAATGATACCAAATGTAATACCTGTAAGTGCAACCAGGTGGGGGAGGCAAAGTCGATTGGCAAGAACAATGAGCTCCATTGCATCCAGATCCGAGCGAGAACAAAAGCGGCCCGTGTACAGATATTCTAGCACAGCCCTCATACAGCTGCGAGTTGTGTTGGGGAACAGCACCTTAGGAGCAGAAAACATACAAAATATAACATGATTCAGGTCCTGAAGGATTCAGCAGGTGTGCACAGAGAGAGGAAGAGCGAGAAGGAATCTCCTGTACAACATTTTACACGATCAGACTACAAAAAATATTTACTTTTTGTGCAGCAAGAGAGGGACACATCGTGAGTTTCATAGGTGATCTAAATATAGCTTTACAGAGCTATCTGATACACTATGGATCATTTGAAAAGACACAATCTCAATTCCAAACGATCTAAAAACCTTTTCTCCTATCAGGCGTTTTATGAATCTGTAGTACTTTTAATTCATAGTAGAATCAGGCACAATTAGCAGGCCTCAGAGAACTGCAGTACACTTGGATCACAAAGCCAGTGTAATTGTATTAGAGCAGATTTGCAGTCCTCTAATTATACTTTTTACACACTTCACGTAGTCCATTGGTGTGCTACACGAGCCACTTTGTGTATTTGAGATGTGCTACACAAGTGTGCTTTCTTTAATTATAAGCTAATTAAATGCACTTTTATTTGACTGGTAATGAGTATGTAACTATAAATGCTGAACTACGTGTTTCATACAGGGCTGATTTTAGCCTGTCCTCGACTCACCTCTTTGGTGCAGCTCTCAACAAAAGGCCCGCCAAACATAGCTGCCATCCAGTCACAACTAGAGATGAGTAAAGGCTTGTGGGCCATGATCGTCCCATCATCTAGCTTGAAAACTACATCTGCAACGCAGAAGTGAGAGCTAGTAAAACCTCACTTACACCGGCATCCACTCTACTTCAAGCTGGGCAGACAAACAAATACATGTAATGATTTGCTCTCACCAGAAAAAGTGCCTTTGGCCAAGCACTCTTTGACTCTGTTTGTCCGCCGCACATGGAAGGCTTTGGTGATTTCTTGGTTCATGAAGGCTTCATTGTTGAGTATGTTTGCCACCATCATCCGCAGGTCAAAGACCTCCAGCAGCTCAGCGATGTGAGCAATGTGCATTAGCTCTTTTTCATTCTCGTCTAGCTGGCCAGTGTACAAGTAGCGAAGAACTGCTCGAAAAGGACCGAGCTGCATGGACTGGTCCATGTGGACTACAGTCATAGGCCTGGGGCTGTATGTTATGGGGTCGTCCACAAGCTCTTCCTGGATGCTGACAAAGGCTCGGCTCCACGAGGAGAGCAGTCTGCCCCGCCGGGCGACCTCGGAGTCTTTCAAGGTCCCATCACTAGTGCAGGCCCTCAGGTTGGCCTTGTCTCCATCATCGCTGCTCTCACAAACATCAAAGCTTGCGGCACGCATCAGCAGCTCTCGCCCAGAGATCGGACCCCGAGGGGGCTTTTCGGTCTCCTCATTTTGCATGTCCATAATAAAGAGGTCGTAGAACTTTGAAGAGGATGTCGCCAGGTATATCTTGTGTGCGAAAATCTTTTGTCGCTCCTGCAGGACCAGGATGACATCGGCACAGTGTGGGTCCTCGAGAAGACCGGCTGGATGCTCCTCTGTGGTGGTAGGGGGAGGTGGCACAGTGATTATAGGTGGGGGAGGTTTTGGTGGCAAGAAGGGTGCCTGAAGGAGAGGTCGCTGGACATTTCTGAGGTGAGATTTCCAAAACTGCAGGTGGCGGCGTGAAATGAGCGCAGCTCGGATGGCGTTATCAAAGACGTCCTTGACTCCAAACTGAGCAACAACACTGGTTTCATAGTATGGTACTCCCAGCTCTTTGGCCACCTCCCGGCCTCTTTCTGGGGGAAGAATCTCACTGGATTTTATTGGTCTGAAAAATAACATATCAGAAGTTAATCGGAAGTAAATCAACCTTTCGGCCATGAAACTTGAAGGTTCTTGCATATAGAGAGATAAATGCAAAACTGAGTACCTAGCTAAAGGCCTCCGTGCCCTGTTCACTGCCTCCAGGTCAGCATAGCGCAGGTCCAGCTGACAGCCTACCAAGATGACAGGAGCACGGGGACAGAAGTGTTTGATCTCAGGGTACCACATAGTCTTTACATGGTACAGAGAGTTGGGATTGGCGATTGAGAAGCACAAGACCACAACATCAGACCTGAAGGGAAGCCAGAGGGCAAACTTGCTTATTTCAGGTAAGATGAAAGCAACTGATGGTAAAAAGACCATAGAATTTCACATTTTCCCACCTGCCATATGCAAAACGCCGGTCCTTATGATGGTCTCCAAAAGTATCCCAAAGGCGGAGTGACACACTGACATCATCCACAACATCTCTTGAGCGCTCCAAAACCTGATAGATGCCAAAAAAATATTTGTATTTCTACAACCACCAGCTTCTCTATATCAAGGGACAAAAAACCCAAACTATTTGAGCTTTCTTACTCACCTCCTGGCATACTCTGTATTGGTCAATTGCCCAGACCGTGGGTACATGTGTGGCGAGTAACTGGTACTGAGTCAGGGTGGCATTGCAGGCCCGGGCGCAGATGAGGCGGGTCTTCCCAACTGCATTGTCTCCTACCACCACACACTTGATAGTTTCAACGTTTGGTCTCTCATAGTCCATATCAGAATCCGTCAGCTGGGGCCTGTCAGAATATAAAGGTGTGCAGAAAGTCGTGTATTAGCACTTTCAGTCCTATACTACCCTGCCATGAACGCTACAGGGACAGACACTGACAAGGCTTCATCTGCACTGCTAATTCTGCCTGCAGAGCTATCAGGGGATGGTCTCGTGACTTCCTTGTGTCTATTCACAGGTTCCCTTTTATTGTTCCTGATGTAGAAAAGAATGAAAGTACTGAGCAAACAACAACGGGAAATATACAGCAAATCAGAGCTAGGCGATAGGTTGGTTTTATTCAACCTTAATTAAAAGGTAGAGAAAAGGCACTCTTAGTTTCAAAAGAGTTAAATAAGTTTAAATGCTACTGCTCCTCTTTTAATAAAGGCTGCTGCAATGCTACATGTGTGACACATCCCTGCAATTCTTCCAACCATCAGCAAACCTAAAATTCCCTTTCTTTTTTCCCCATGTCATTACATCTCAAGCATAGCACCCCAACCTTATACCTCAGAGCTTATAACTTAAGTCATCACAGCCCTCATGCATGCGGCATGTACCTAAATGAAACAATAGGAATAGGTAAACAGACTATTTCTGTGTCTTGAAAATGGTTGCTGACGATTTAGGTCGCTGTTCCAGTTTCCAAGGGAACTGTGGTTGGTGTCAGTGTGTTAGACCCTATATCAGACAAGCCTCTGTGATTTATGCTCTTTTTTGATTTGATGTATAGAGACAACACCACTGTTACGTGTCGTAACGTGATTTTGAACCATCTGAAACCCAAGTCACGCCATGTTTAATTTACACATCCAGAGCTTACACGAATAAACAAGAAATCTCCATCCGATCTCCATCCGAGCCCCCCCCCCCTCTTGAAAGCGTAAGCGGACTGGAATATAGCCTCCATTCATATTTATATTCTCAGATAGTGCTGCCTTCTTATGAATGAAGCCAGCTACCCCTACCTGGAAGTCAAGTGCCCACTATCAGGAAAAAACAAAAAAGCAGCTCCCTTTCTAAAGCATAACTTCTGCTGTTCTTATACTAAAAGGACTTTCTATCCAAAACACTTTTGCAGCATCATTTGCTTACTTTGGTTCACACAGTGCTCTAAATATTACTATCAAGGGTTACTATGATTTCTTTGCCTCATGGTCACTTTGTAGCCATTCATAAAAAAATCGGGCTCTTCATTCACTGCATAGTCCGCATCACCATAGGCTTCTCTCACCTTTCAAAACAACTCGCAGTCTGACCTTAGGCTGGGCCTGTCTGATACTATAGAGATACCCCGCCCCTACAATTGCTCATTCAAATGCCCTTTCCTGTTACAGACTACAATGCGCAACTCACGAATTAATTAATGATTTTTTAAAATGTGGTGAGATATACTATATAACGCACAGTGCCTTAAGTCGATCATCTTAAAAACACATTTTTTAAGGAGCCTCGGTTATCTGCCATAACAAGGATGATAAAAACGTGCATACCCTACCAGAAGGACCGAACAGTGCCTCCCTCCACCACCGAGACACTAGTCATGAGGCTCTGCTGCATTACACGTTATGTAACGCCCCGTCACTGACTCTTGAGCCTGTTTATCCGGCTCCGAGTTCATCGCAAAAACCAGCCTCCCCCCATAAAATAAGCGAATTAAAACCACTCTGACGCTGTGGTCATAACGGTTGCCGACCATCCTTACCGCAACATAAGGAAGTGCTGCATCGGGTTGGTCGATGAACGAGATAAAAAGCAGGGCTCCATCGGATGCGTCTTGCACCTGACGGCAGCTCGTATTTAACTTCATCTTCAAGGCGAGGTGAACGAGGCTTGGAAATAGCCGATGTTTCAGGAAAGGTGCTCTGGATCGGTGTGACGAGCCCGATGGCACTGGCAGAAACGCGGACGCTGAGGTGAAGTCTAACGGTGCGATGCAGAGCTGCAGCCCTGGCCGTCATAGACCCACCTCCACTTACTGGATGGCCTCCGTAGCTAATAATAGGCAGGCGCACAGACGGGAAAAAAAAGAAAAAAGAAAACCCCCAAACCTATTTATTACAAAACACTGATCCGCTCATACTTTATACTTTATTTAGCCCAGGTTATAATTAATTCATGCAACCCGCGAGACCTCGGACACGTTAAGCATGAATGATCAGCTCCCTTCTAATCATAGTGGTGTAAGAAGGGGTGTGTCAGGTGGATTTACAGCGGAGAAAGACCAGGGATTAACTTTTGAATGCATGTATACACTAAAACACACACACACTCACACACCCTACACGTGCAGCAACTTGCAGGCATGTCGGATACACGACAAAAACGGAATAAATTCCTGTTTGTTTAAGACATAAGAGACTTCACTGTAATTGTGACACTACCACACCATGAAAACGAAGTTAGATTGTACTCAATACAATTAGTAAGTAAATAAATAAATTAATAAAAAAAAACCACAACAATAAGAAAAAAATAATAACAATCTAACTAAAAAACGCTTAAACACTAATAGAAATTAAGAAATAATACAAATATATTAAAGGAAATACACAGACTTTAGCAGACTTTTGAGACTCTGTCCCTTTTTTACAAGTTGTTATGAAGTGCACATTTTATATTTTGATATGACTCACATTATCACTACAAATACGTTAACTGTTAACATTTGCCTCGTCATTACAGTGTCACGCAATGTTCCCTCTAAGCTGCGCGCGTGCGCAATTGCGCAATGCTGGCACGGTCTCTGCGCACAAAAAATCTGCGTTGCGCACAAAAAAATCTAACCTGATTTGAAATTAAAATTGAAACTTTAACAATTCTGTTTTGCAGTGTTAGTCAGTAAGTGACTGGCTGCGCCAGTGGGCTAAAGCAGTTAATTAAAAGTAGTCTAACATAAATGTAAATGTTGTAATTAATAATTAGCCAATTAATTAATAAACCATGTAACTTGGATGGATTCGATGCTGGCGTGACCACAGTGGACATGTCTACTGATGTTGCTCACAGTGGTCCAAGGGACCGCTCAGGGAGTTTGTGTGTTCGCTCAGACACATGAAAAATTAGAGGGAACATTGGTCGCAAGCACGTACTTTGACTTTTAAATTCCCAAATTTGAATTATTTTTCTTTCATATTACCAAAATGATTCTGTTTGGAGCTTCTTACTTAGCAATAAAGACCCAAGAGACCTACGAGAGTCGTAGGTCTGTAAGTCACCGCCGTTCATCAGTTTGTGTTAAAGCTTTTATTTTCAGCATTAAAACAACTGTGTTCAGTGAATCAGATTCTCCTGGATTTACTTGACATTTATCATAATCACCATACATCATCCTTCAGTGTCAGCAGCTAGCTAATGTCAGCTATTTAACTGCAAAAACATATCAATGGATCTAATTGGCAGGAAGTTTAGCTATTGTTTAACTTCAGTGATTTAACACACACGCACAAAAGAAAAAAAATAACTCACTCATGGGTACTGACAGCCATGGTTTCCAAAGTTAAGGCCTACTAAAAGTGAGTTTGCACTGTCAGTGAAGTAGCACTTCCTTAAAGTCCAGCTCCCTGGCAGACCGCTGTTGTCCTCAGCCTCAGTGTTCCAGTTATTTTGTCATCTGTGTTAGAAAGCACAACAATGCAGTCTGGTGTTTGTTATCTATGTTTCAGAAGCAAGAGGATCAAATTACAGCTGACCTTTACACCGACTTGCAAATGTTACAATACCGAAGCTTACGTGGAGTTGCTCAAAAAGAAATCAGACCGCTGAGCTGATTTTAACAAAGAAACTTCTCCAACAGATTCATGTCCTAGTGCGGGTTCATTTCATTCAGTATTTCCAAAACACGTGACAAATCGCAAAGTGAAATGCCGGTTTGTTGGCGCTCTGGAGCACTGAGTATTACTGGCCTGATTCATTTACTGTTTACGCACATACACTGTGCGGTGCATGGTTTGGTTTAAGGAAACTGCAGTGTTCAGTCTCCTCCAGCAGGTGAGGCTGACAGTCTAAATTTGACTTAATCCTCTTTTATATAGAGGGTAGAGAAAGTCCCTTCAAAATAAAAGCCACGCGGCATAAAATGTTATAGGCAAGGCAAGTTTATTTATATAGCACAATTCAACAAGGTGATTCAAAGTGCTTTACAGAGACATTAAAAAACAAAAATAATAAAAAGCATGATTTAAAATTGATTAAAAAAACAGTAAATAAAATCAGTAGTTAAAATATAAGTTTTGAAATTTAAGCTTAAAAGTGTGGATTTGGTGCTTTATTCAAATGCAGCTGAGAATAGGTGAGTCTTCAACCTGGATTTAAATAAACTGAGTGTTTCAGCTGATCTGAGGCTTTCTGGGAGTTTGTTCCAGATATATGGAGCACTTTTGTTTAAGTAGCAGTCTTTTATAGCTCTCAGTCAAAACATAAAGAGCGTGTTATCTTCAGGATATGAATACAAATTGAAAAAGACACGCCTACGCACGTTATTAACTCATTATTAGCGTATTTATTTATTGTTTCAGATGAATCTGCTGTCAAAGAGTTCTTAAACAAAAGGCTGATAAACAAATGATTGTGCTTTTGTAAAAGTAACATATCTGTTCCTTATTTGTTATCAGTTACGTTCCTGATAACCCGTAGGAAATGTGGGAAAACAACAAGGCGTTTTTTTTTTTTTACAACATGCAAAGCATCCCAACTGGCTTTAGTTTCTTCTTTGCATAACTTTAACAGTTTGGACGGTTATAGATCAACCAAGCGTGACACCGATTATTTGTTTCATACTATATGATTCACAAAGTGAAGTATTGATTTTCTACAGTTGGAATTGTGCAACAGCAGAACTCAGGTATAAAGGTTGTGTAAGCAATACCTTTGTGCTCAAGTCCAGCCAGACTGGGGTGTCCGGGATCATTCAGCTTGTCAGAGGATCATTGCAGTTTTTGGTGCTTGCTTTGTTTTCTCTATGGCTTCTGCTGAAACAGACCAGACCGAAGCTCTCTTCTCTCTGAAGTCCTACCATGTCTCAGAAGAACTCGGCTTCATCCTTCCAGATCCTTTGGTACGTTGAAAAGCTCTTTTGAAGTTCTGTGTGTGTTATTTTAGCTTTGCTTGTTTCAAGTTTGTGATGTAACATTATTACATTTTATTCACATTGTATTACTTAAAAACCAAACCTTTAATAAGAATTTGCCAATTACATTAATCCTTATAGCGCCAAAAAAGCTGTTATAAAAATATTAACTTTAGTATTGATTGAGACCAACAAAGATGAAGGAAGTGAGCATTATTCCTGGAAGACGTTTACAAAATCACATTTTTGCATATAGAAGAGAGCAAAAATGGAGAGAACAATAATGTTCATAACTTCTGTAGTCAGAAATAAAACATGAAGCACAGTGATGGATGGGAGAACTGGTTCCTAAAAAAGAAGCTTAGTAAGTTAAGGTCCTGCTTGGACACAAGCACACAACACACATGATGGTCACAAGTTGTGAACATTTCATTTTGAGCCCCTTGAGCCATTTGGATTTTAGTGAATTTGTTGCTTTGCCATTTGAGGACAACATGAACTTGGATTTGTTTGCATTTTACACCAACTACAGTTGTGTTAAATGGTACTGACCAACATTAACATTTTCTCATGATGTGCATTTAAAGGAAGAGCTTCCACCTTATTACCAGCCATGGATGGATATCGCCCTGAGAATCCCAGAGCTTGCGCAGTCCCACGAGTTGCGCTCCCGTATTAACAAGGTATTTATAATGACAAGCACCATTCACGATGACTGTGAAGCAGTTGCTCAGTACAGTTGTCTATGACCAGATGCCACTGCTGAGCAGCAACTTTCTGCAGAAACACAAAGAGTTACGACTGGCCCACCTGGCTCTCAGCATGATGACCATGGGCTACGTCTGGGAGGAGGGAGAGAAAGATACAGTTGAGGTAACTAACTGTCTGTTAGTTTTTCTTTTTCTTTTGCCTCCTGTTTTCTGAATGCTACATGTTACCTTAAGTGATTCAGTTATTATGACTGATTTCTCTTTCATATTCTTTTAAGATACTGCCACGCAGTCTGGCTGTTCCATACTGGGAGGTGTCACAACGCTTAGGGCTTCCCCCAATTATCACACATGCAGATGCAGTATTGGCTAACTGGAAGAGGAAAGATCCTGACGGGTAAGGCCGCTAATCTCCTGCCAGCAGTTTGAGTAAACCCAGCAAATGTGTATAAATATGTCCTGTTTTTCATGTCCATCTGTATATCTGCTGTGCCAGGCCTTTCAACATGGAGTGAGTAAAATTCTGTTTCTGCACACAGTATAATACAATATGTGCTATCATACTATAATATGCACAAAGTTTCATGGCTTACATTTGTCAAACAGGAACCTGGAGTTGTTGGTCAGCCTCCCGGGTGGAGAAAGTGCCCGAGGTTTCTTCTTGGTCACTCTGCTGGTGGAGCTAGCTGGAGTTCCTGCGGTGAAGGTGAAGATACATTAAAAACAGGAAACATCCTAAAATGTGCACTTGATAATTGTTGTTAACAGACAAATATAAGGGCACCCTTAAAGCGAGGACATTTCTAACCGAACCACTGCTTTGTAGAATATTCCCACGGTGATCAATGGTGTGAGGTGTGGCGACACCGAGGCTGTGGCCAGAGGCTTGGAGGTCATCAGCCGGTCTATTGAGGACATGACTGACGCACTCAAACTGATGCAAGGTACTTATTCAGATGTAAAACCTAAATGTGTTACAGCCTTTTTCCAAAAATGTTTGCACGTTATGTTATGTGAAGGCTGATGTGCAGGCAGGAGTGGTGGTAAGGAGGACCCAATGTGCAGACACTTGGAGGCAAACGTTAATTCAAAAAACTCAGCTTTATTGCTGGATGGTAGAAAACAGAAACCTAACTGAACTAAGAACATAAACTAAGCACCAAACCAGTTGACAGGCAAACCACACAGCATGGTAGACAGTAGATCACAACACAGAGGAAAACACAGGGCTTAAATACACAGAGGGAGCAATCAGTGAATGAGAGACAGGAGAGAAACACAGCTGGGACAAATCAGGGCTAACGAGACAAGGGAAGCAAAACCAGATACATTAATATGAGACACGGACTTTCAAAGTAAAACAGGAAACATAACACAGAGACACGGACTTGACAAGGGGATACAGCTGACAGGGGAGACAGAGCAACTATAGAACACAGAAACATAAACCATAAGACAGAGAACTCTAACAAAGACACCAAAAGACTAGAAATGATAAATAATGGCAAAATCAAAGTTCAATAATAATGAAAACTCAAAACTCTGGGTCAACGACCCAGGTCTCCCAAAACATTATGCTGTAGACAGGGTTAGGGTTAGTTCAGGACATGGACTTGTTTAACTTTGGTCTTGCTTTTCTAATATGTATGGAATATGATGCGGTATGATTGCTGAAATGATGTTCTCTATCTTGTTTAAACAGTATGTATGTTTTTTTTTGGTTGAGTTGTTAACTGTTTCAAAAAGTGTTTTTATCCCTATGCAGTTAAATAATTTAGCATAGTTTGCAATGCAGTGGCAGCCGAGGGTCCAAAGATCACAGCTGTTTGTTGTTTGCTTTCAGCATACAAAGACTTCTCAGAGCTTTAAATGATGTTTAACACGGGTAGAAAACTCCCTTCCCTGAATCTTTTTAAATTTAAATTGGGAGTTATTTGTAAATGACTGAAACGTTTACCTGTGCTGTCTTGAAATGTATGACCCTGCCTCTTGCCCAAAGCCAGCTGGGATAGGTTCATTGATAAAGAAAGAAAAACGTTTTTTAATGATTGCAAATGATTCAATTCTTGCCTTTTTCTTTTCTTTTTTTTCGTGATTATTGTAAAATGAATCCCATTAACAACTGTTTTCTTTTCTTCCCTAAGTGCATGTGGACCCTTCAGTCTTCTATGGCATTATGAGGATCTACCTGTCTGGGTATAGAAATCTATTGCTGTTTTCTCTCGATTCACATAGTTGCAAAGTGAAACATGTTTTTGAGACCTATGTGCGTGCCCGTGTCACATAATCATACTTAGATGGAAAGACAACCCGTGTATGCCAAAGGGGCTGGTTTATGAAGGGGTCCAGACAGCGCCGATGAGGTATTCAGGAGGGAGTGCTGCACAAAGCAGTCTGCTGCACTGTTTTGACGAGCTTCTGGGAGTCAAACATGAACCAAAAAGTGGTAAAAAGGCTGACGAATTGTCAATAACATGATCCCAACTGTGCCAGAGATGAATGTAAAGAATTCACTGCTTTTGTTTTTCCCCAGCTTCCTTTCTAATCTACATGAGGGACTACATGCCACCCCTTCACAAGAAACTGATCAACGACATCTCCTTGCAGCCGTCCCTGAGGAGTTTTGTCCAGCAGCAAGATCGCAAGGACCTCAACAATGTCTTCGATCTCTGTGTTAAAAAGCTGCTGGCTTTGCGCAGCTACCACATCAATGTCGTCAGCCGCTTTATCACAGTACCTGCTGCCCGTGCTCAACAACTGCGTGACCAAAACCACAACTCAGATGGCGAGATGATCAGCAGAGCACCCACAGCACTTGAGGAGAGGGGCACCGGAGGCTCAAACATAATGTCTTTCCTAAAAACTGTGAGGGATCAAACAAAAGATACGTTGCTGCCCGAGGCGAGCAGAGAAATAAAACATCACAGCTGAACTGTCATCACAGAGGAACCGCGAGTCATGCAAATCAAATAAAACCACCAGAAAAATCAACTCTGATGACTTTCCGCACTATTTCACTTGTCTTTAAAAGGATAGCTTTTGGCAGAATGAAAGCGAGGGGCCTCTTTTGATTGTCTTCCATGTAGCTTTGGCGGGTCTGTAAACAAACCTCAGCCTAATAGACACGAGTGATAGCCATCAATCGATCCAAACCATGATTTAAACCACTACTGTTGCTTTCCATTACACGCAACCACTAATCGCTTCTTTAATCTGAACTGGAATGTGAAAAAAAGAGCATCATTTCAAGATCCAAATATTTTGATGACATTTAAACATTAAACAGTTGAAATCAGTACTAACACTCCTGTAATTTTGGTAAATGAGACTGAGAAACCAAGATCAAGTGTATTTTTCAAATCACAAAGATTTCTTGGTTTCTCCAGCCTGAAGATTATCTTAAATCATCCACCGCTGGTATGGAAGTAAAAACAACTGACTTTCTGCTTTTAATCAGGGAAAATAAAGTACTGCAGTACCGTGTGAAACCATGGTAGGGCACTAAAGGGCAGCATTACGATGAGCTACCAGAGTGGGCAGCCTATGAGAGAAGCAAGCCTGATTTGGCCTTGACAAGCAAAACTGACCCCATGATGATAATGTGTTATTCATTAATTGCAGTCTTGTGATGATGTATTGAAATTGACATCCACTCATTAAAGTACCAGGATGGAACCTGACTCTTCCATCTCAGAAAATAATCGTCCTTTGTTGTGTCTTAACTTCGTGGCACTGATTCAAAACAGGGTTGTCATGTCAGAACACAAAGCAGAGCAGAGACGCATCGACTTATCAGAGTGGTTACCTCAGCTATCCTGCCTTCTTCCTCCAGCCCACATCCAGCCCTCACATGCCCCACCATACTTCCTGAACCCACTGTGTGGAAAACCCAGGGCAATGAAGGGATGGATTGTGCCATGAATGGCTCATGCTGTGTAATCTTCTCCTTTCCTGGCTCATCTCCACTGGTATTTCATTACAATAACAGCCTCGCCAGATCAGATAAGAGAGATGGTGTGGCAATTAGACATGACAGTTTCCCCAACCTGAGTGACCTACTTTATCTTGAACTCTTTTCACATGCTGGTGAGCGGGAATGACAATAGAAGAGGCAAATGGAGAGAACACAATTACACACGCGGCCTGTGAAAGGTTTTAGCGTGAGAGATATGTGTCTGTGCATATGGAGACAGCAATTTTAATTTCAGTTTACTCTGACAAATTCAGAGCAAATACCTACAAATTTCAAATTAAGCTGGGTGTCATTTGTGGGTTTTGTACTTAAACCGAGGCACTCAGGCAGCCATAGAGAATGTTTCTATAAGATGACAGGGAGGTCTTAGGCGAGGAGGTGAAAGGTGAACAGAAACTGGAAATGGGTGGTGATAGGCCGAACAGTGTATTCACATCATGGGGATCTGATTAGAGCCATCATTGTCCAGCCAAAGTAAATAATGTCTTTCCTTATTGCCATGTAGGTGGAGGACTCCCTGACAACCCTACAGTAAACACAGGCCATCTCTAAGGATGTCTTCATTGTGTAGTCGGGGCTGGGCCTCTATGGCCGCTATAGTTTCACCTTGCATCACACAGCTGGTTTCAGTATAGGAATGACACATGTGCATGAACACACCTGTACTAACAAGGTTGTGACATGTATTATGTAAATAATAGGGTGAAAGGTGTCAAGTTTTGCCTTAAAGGTTCATATCGGCTGCAAAAGTTTAGTCGTGATTGTTAAATATGTGACATTTCTTCACTGCCGCACACATCAGGAGTCTCTGTTTTTTGAGAAATCTCCTAAGACATCCATATTCCAGCTATCTGACAGGATAACAGACAAGGGTTGTCCTTTTGGTTAGAGAATCGGATATCTGTGCCTTGGTGGTTAACCACGGGATATCCTGGATTCTGTTATTTCAAAATTGAATTTATGATGCTGCTGCTTACCTCAAGCCAAGCAAAGCCAGGACCTTTTCTCACCCTGTGAGGGAGCAGCCTCGATGGCAGCAGGGAGGGACTGATTGTCTTTGGCGTGCACATGACGGGTGTAGTCTGGAATTATGGGCTACACATACAGCACAGTAGGTGACTTGGTGTTGGGTTTCAACTTTCCACTCATCTTGACTTCATTATCTTTGTCAAACATCTATTTACACACACCCAGAGTTCAGAGACATCTTCATCATTTACTGATGGGAAACACCCTGAATTTGAACTCTTTTCAAAGCTATTTTATGAACTGGGCAAA
Organism: Diplotaxodon limnothrissa; assembly: GCF_057381915.1. Classification (NCBI taxonomy): domain Eukaryota; kingdom Metazoa; phylum Chordata; class Actinopteri; order Cichliformes; family Cichlidae; genus Diplotaxodon; species Diplotaxodon limnothrissa. Next base: position 16,289,655 of record NC_140607.1, read on the forward strand.
GAGAGTCTGAGACCCCCAGGGGCACCCGAAGCAAGGTCAACTACATATCATGTTGGTCTGTGTAGAATAATTGAAAATTTGTAACCAATTTTCACGTCTAAATACCATCCTCCTCGGGCTAAGAGGTCTAAGTGAAGAAAATAATTTTAAGTACTTACATGTTTGGTTATTTCTGGTTTTGGTAAACTGCTTATGGAAATTACAAACAGAGTAAAGTGTCACATAAGTAAGATCAATAATGAGAACAGGCCAAATTCTCTCAAGGAAAGGTGACCCAGTGCTACTTTTATTACCTACTTTAACTTGGGACACACTGGGAAAGGCTAATGCCACATGGCTGTCCAACAAGCCATAGCCACAATATAAGACTCTTCTTTTAATTTCATTTTTCATTTGTACTGAGATTGACTGTCTGAAAGCATATTTTCTCCCATATTAGCTTCTATATGCTGGTTCCCACTGAAATTACTCCTCTCATACAAGGTCTTAAATATTCAGGCCTCATCTTATTTTAAAGATTTCCTAGTACCGTATCACCCCAAGAGAGCACTTTGCTCTCATACTGCTGCCTTACTTGTGGTTCCTAGAGTATTAAAAAGTAGAATGGGAGGCTTTCAGGCTGCTCTTCTGTGAAACCAGCTCCCAGTTTGGATTTGGGAGACAGACACTGTCTCTACTTTTAAGACTAAGTTTAAAACTTTCCTTTTTTGATAGAACTTATAGTTAGACTAGATTGGCTGACACTGAATGCTGAGTGTTTTGTCTTCACTTTGCATTTAATCATTACTTATTATTAATATTTAATCTTTCTTTCACAGTTTATGCTTTTTGTCCCGTTTTCCTCCCTTCACACCCCAACCAGTCACGGCAGGTGTTAATAGGGAATTTTTCCTTTCTGCTGGCCCCAAGTGCTTGCTTGCCTCCTTGTTTGACAGTTGGGGTTACTCTGTTTTATTCTAGGGTATCTACCTTACAAAATAAAGCACCTTAAGACAACTGCTGTTGTTGTTTGGCACTATTTAAGTAAAGTTGAATTGAAAAACTGAATTGAAATTAAAGTCTGATGAAATATATGTGTCAATTATGAAAATAAATGACAGAATAAATAGGGTGTCTTCCATTTCTCAGCATAACATAGATTGAACCTTTAGATGGACTAGGAACACTGTACAAAAATCGCATATGAAAAAAGTGTTATAAGCACAGATTATGAGCTACAGAAGATGACTGACAAGACTTGCTTCTAGAAGGTTTTTTTTGTCCACACGTAGCTTTTTTGTGTGTGCTGGAATCACACAAGGCTTTAAGCACCTCTCTCAAATGCTTATTGTTGCTAGGTTACAGAAACTGTCTTCTTTAAAGTTTTCTCCTTCACCATTGTTGACAGTGTGGACATCTTAAAGGCAGTCCCAACCTGATTTTGATTGGTGAAAGAAGGTACAGTCACAAGCATTCTGCAATGCAATCATTTTTGCACAAAGGACTCGCTGTTAGTAATCAACTTCATAGGAGTTGTATAGAAAGTAAATGCTGACAGCTGTAAATCTGTACATACAGATCTTAATAGTAATATACTTTCAGCAGGGTTTCCAGCAAGCTATTGTTAAATTTAGTCGCATTAGACTCATGTTGCAATGTTACAACTGTCCTTATCATCGGTTTCTCTGTCACACATAACACGGCGCACATTAAAGCATTACAAAACTTCATGAAAACATCAACTGCCAATCTGTTGTGTGTTTCCAATGCTAAATCATCATCCCAAAAATACATGCAAAGTTACTAATTAGTCACCGTTTGGTTAAAAGTTATAGGTTTAGAATGTGTTTAACATTACCAATGTAACTAACCTCCAGCATGCAACGCTATTCACATTATATTGAACAATTAATGGGAAACAGCAATTAGTGTTCCTAATGGGGAAAGGTTTTCTGTCAGACTTTCAGTTTTCTTAAGCTAATGCACAAGGAGCGATTTGCTTGTTGCACATTGCTTTGAAGCTAGTTGGTTACTAAGCCAACGTTCAAGGCTGTGGTTGCCTAGGTAACCAAAGCCTGGTTGTCCCCCAACCCAGTCAGTTCATTTAATGCTCTGCTCTAATCAGCCCTCCAAGCATGGATGCACTTGGTCACGTAACAGACACGCTCTGCTGCTCTGTTAGCTAAGTTAACTATTTACAGAAGTAACAATGCCGTGCAGGTGGAAGTTACTTCATTCAAATATCTCTCCCCCACAGTTCTATGGTCTCTGGTTGAGACGGTGCTGTAAATTGCTTCTTGTATAGTGCAGCTTTGTAACAGTTTGTTACAGTGTACAGCAGAGGTCAACAAGGGCCCAACAAGAAATCTTTATCCCAAGGCCTCCAAGGTGGTTAATCCAACCATGGCTCTGAGTACCCTAATAACAGGCTGTCATCACCGCCAGTTTGAAATGTACTTTTGTTTATCCCTGTGTCCTCTTTCTAAAGAAAGTTAGGCAACACTTTTAGTTTGAGGGTGGGAATCAGGAATCCTAATTTGCAGTCTAGTTGGATAGCATTTGGGTGGTCTGAGTAAACATGTGAAAAAAGATGATGCAGTTTACCCCAGGGGTACGGGGTTCTTCAAATACCGTGGTCCTAACAGCTCTCTGACTGGTGAATCATCTTTCCTACAGTACCTGTGAAGGTTTTTCGTAAACCAAACGCAGCTCACAGTCACTCTGTTGTGGGTTTCCAATGCACTTTCATGCTTACCAGTCACAGTTAAATAAAACATCAAACTCATGTTTCACCTCGCCTGTCTTTCACATAATTTGTAAAACTACTTGTGCGGTCTGTAAGAGCAGGTTAAAGGCTTTTGATGTAGTCACTGAACAACAACTTTATCTCTTCCTCCCCACAGACTAGACTAGAGCAGCATGCCCACATGAAAAAAGATTTTAAAAAAGAGAGAGGAGCTGTCGTGTTCACAGTCATCTTGAAAGGCTGCTTTTCAGGTGTAAAATTACAGTTGTTGCCCAATTTGATGATCCAATCCAGATGACATCATTGACTTAAAAGGAAAGCACTCATCACATTTGCAACCTGAACTCTTCCACTGAAAAACCTGTAAATTTTCTCCACAAGTGATGGATACACTGCTTCCTGCAGTATTTTCTTGGAAGGAGGACTGTCTCACCTTTATGCTCCATCCTGCCAGGCGTGGGAGTTGGGAAGTGTAATCTGGACAAGAATGTAGCTATACAGAATGTAGATTGCAGTTAAGTGTTAGATCATCTGTTTTATGCCTGAATTATGCTTCATTGGGAAATCCACATCCGTAAGTTGTAAGTTAATCCATAACTTACAACTCCTTTTAACCCTTTGCCGTAACCTTCTACGTAACTTGACATTCCCTTCTAGAGTAATAAAACTGCATGTCGGGTTGATGTAGCCTACAGCAACCGAATGGCGTGGAAGGTTGCGGTGTAGAGTTAAGAGGAGTTTCTGGTTACGTTTTACGTTTGGACGTAGATTTCCCGTAGACGTTTACATGCTTACTGTGATTTGCAGATGTCATGTGAACATATCAGTTTTAACTTAGCATGTTAGCATGCTAACATTTAGCCTATACCGCTAAACATAAAATACAGCTGAATCACATGAGAAAGCATTTTATTTGCAAATAAAGTTACAAATAAATAACAAATAAATAATGTGTCAGAAACCAAAGTAATGGATGAACTTAAATTTTAACTAAATGATCGATGAATCTCTGACAACATTCCCACCGGAGTGGTTTCTCTTGGCAAATGCTGGAGCTAGAGGTAAATTGAGAAGATTACTAAAGACATTCAAATAATTTGTCAGGGGATCATAAATGTCAAAAGAAAATTTCATGGCAATCCATCTTGTTTTGCAGGGTTTAAATACTGAACTACGACACACTCCCATTGTAGTGACCTTCAGCACAGCTAGCTTATTGACCTATCTTTCATTTCATCCATGTTTGTGTGAAAGATGGCCTCCTTTAAATAAATGCACCGATGCAGCAACAAGAAAAACAAAGCTATTTCAGAGAAATATGCTCTGACAAGGTCAGTAAACTGAAATAAAAAATTCTAGGACAACGGGTACCCGAGCGATGCATTCATTCCTCTTTGCTTTGTAGTGGCTGAACATTGAATTCATGGCCATTGGATATTTTCAAAAAAAGTGAGGACATGTCAGGCACACTGGGACTTTAGGAAAGTGATGAACAAAGAAGTTAAAGAGAAGTTAAAGTCAGAATCACATTAAGCTGTGAATAATTTTCAATAATATAATTATATAAAGCCCTACCATAAACTGGTGACATGCCCAAGTCCTCCTCCCCCCGAACCCCATGACCGTGAACTGGATAAGCAGCTGGATGGATGAAGAAAAATAGTTGGATAGGTGGATGATTTCATCATCCAATTAAATTGCAGTCTGCATGAAAATTGCCAGTTAAAATTACAGCATTTATAATTTGCGTTTTCTTACTTTTGTTCTAGCAATTGATTGCTGGATAACTCCCGGTGACCAAAATTTCCCCTACAATTCGATTAGACTTGCTGAATGGTTTCCCGAGAGACCTAAACCGCACGTGTTAAATCTGATTTCAATAGCTGCTGGAAGAATACATGACATTCAGATGGTTTTCCTCACCGGATTAGCAGAGGCCCACACGCGTCACAGCCTTTTGTCTTAAAGGTTAACACAACTTTGAGCTGTGTGACAGGGAACAGCCACAACCACTCGTCATTGCTGAGTCACTGCTGCGTGGTCCTACCAGGTGCAAATAAGACAGCCCTTTGATCCCCCACACACACTCCTACACGTGAGTGCACACACACATGCAAATGCACTTTAATGAGCAGGCACATGCCATCCCTAAGTGAGGACAGATGCATGCTTGTGCAGTCCTGCACTCCGTCATGACCTGCTGACAGAAACAACGTGCGTGTGTGTGTTTTTACTCCTGCTTTCCCTGCTTGGCTTTCCTCTCATGCCACACTATTGTCCTCTCTCTCTCGCTCTGCTGATTGACTTCCTCTTCCTCTGAGTTGTCGCTAATGTCACCTTCCCTGCTGGCGCCCACACACTCTTTTTATCAACGGCTTCTCATCCGGGTTATGAAAATACAGGAAGTTTCCTGGGGATCTCCTGCATGGAAAAGAAATGTCCATCTCTCCCTGTCGCACACTCGTGTACTTCATGATAAAAGACACAATGTGCGATAAGGGGCCATGAACTGGCTCAAGGGTACACCTACACCATAGCTACTGGTCACCTCAGGAGATGAAGATGATATCTGCACTAATGATGTTCGCACCTCCACATTTAACACTGGCATCCACAGGAGCTTTGCAACAGGTTGAGTGACAAGCCAAATCTGTGACATGGCTATATAGACAAAAATAGACAAACACTGGAAGATCAGATTTCACTGCTCAGTAAAGGCTTCCAAGCAGTGAAAAGATAAATACTATAATTCACCACAAAACTGTTTGTGCAGCGGGAGAAGAAAGTCTTTCCTCCCAAACCCTCCTGCCATTCAGTCATGGACATTCTGTACTGCAGTTGTTGGAAACAGATCCCGGTTTGCTTTTTCTGCATGAGCTAAAGCTCATTAATCCACACTGGTGCTGGCTTACTTACGCAAGAAAGAATTGGGACTTCCTTTGGAAAGCAGCTGCTGAGAAATGGAATGAAAATCTCGCAATGGTCGACTAATTCCAAACTTCCCTGGAAAAACATTCCACTTCCTTCCAAACGAGATCCCGACTTGTTTGCATACATGGCAGGGAGAGGGTGGGTAGCTCCAATCGGGGGACAAGGTGGAGACGGACAAGGTCATGCAGGTGGGAAGAATGGTCAGGTGCTCGTCACAGGGCTTAGATGCAGAACTGTTTCAGCACTGAAACAAAGCCTTTTCTTTCTCTTTTTTTGTGACTCAAAACAATTTAAAAAAAAGTCTGCATTTTAGCAGATCCAACACCTCTTTGTGCTCCTCCTGACCGTGGCATATCAGCATTTTCACTGATTAAACATGCAGGCTACATGAAAATCCAAATAAGATTTGGGACTAGATTTTATGACTGAAGCAAACCGTTATAACTATTTGCATATTTTTAAGAATCATACGGGCTTTAGAAGATTTTTGCAGTTTGACAAGACCAAAAAAGATCAAGTTGCGATATGCTCTTTTTTAATAAATGGATTTCAAAGTTGTTTTGGGCTGTGCTGTTTACATCATAACCGCTTCTGTTTCCTTCATTCATGTTTCAGGAAGGCTTTAACACACTGTACTGTTCAAGGTTATTCAAGCTTAAAACATTGAGTGGTTCTACTGAATGAAGCTGACGTCAGCCAACATGCCCACACTATGTGACTATATTTAGTCTATATTATATTACAGTGGAAACTAACACTTGATATCATCATTGTTTGCAAAGATATAGAGTAATTACTGACCACAACAGGGTGCTTTTTGTTGTTTGTGCCTTTTGAGTTTACCTTGGGTGCATTTGTTGGTGTTTGTGTGTTTGTGCGTGCGTTGGTGTATTATCAACAACAGAGACAAAATGCAGTCTTGGAACTATCATGAGCTACCCTTACACCCACGGCAGCAGGTAAAGCAGGTGTTATATGTTTATCTGTCTTTTTGTCCGGTCGTCCTTCTATAAACACTGATTTTTTTTTTTTTTTGTATATTCACGATAGCTTCACATCTGTTTTGAATTCAGTCACGAAGCCTTGCAGGTGTGGAGCTGACATCACAATGAGTTCGAAGAGGGTTTTGGTCTGATAACGTGGAGTGTGATCCCGTAATGTTTTCAATTTTGGTTGTTTTGAGGAAAACCTATTACCAGAAATACTGGTTCAATTACTCCACAAGCCTAGCTGTTCATATGGACCAAAAAGCATCCAAATAAGAGTACATTTTGACCTTTTATCCTTTCCATCTCTTGCTTCCCACACATTTTGCTCGTCTGTGTTCCCAAGGGACTGTCCTGAAAACTCATAAAATGAACTATTACAATTTGTTCTGCCAAACAAGTTCACCTTAGCCAGAAACAACCAAATTTAGATTTAGGATACTGCAGTTACACCATGTAATTTTACCAAACTGAGGGGAGCCTGCTTGTTATTTTACAGCCTTGTTCAATATTTTCATGGATAAAATTAATTTTTGGGAGCTAAAATGTCTTTTCATAACAGAAATCTGGAGACTGCTGCTGCAGTTGGGAGTCTCGTGTGTGTGGTGTCATCTGGATTATATATGTGGAGTTCAAATACACATTAGGTAAGCAAACTGAGGATATTTTAAATATACTTAGAGAGCCTTTGTACTCAGATATTTGTATTAACCTCACAGACCATTGAATGGCATAAAGAGACCAAACCATTTCAAATTCAGTTTCTCGCAGTAAATGTTAGAAAAAAAAAAAGTTTTAAAAACACCAAGTGGCACCCACTGTGGGATTTTTATATATTTTTTTGAGTAAAGTTTATTCTTGTGAGATTTGAGTGCAGGGGTTTCATTTTTTCCACCATTTTCTGTCTTTCCAGCACTTGTGTGCATCGCTGCATGCAGATAGTTAATCCTCCTCACTAAATGAAACACCTATCCAAGAATAACCCCTCGCACAATGATTCTCTCCTGTGTCAAGACAGTGTGTCTGGCCAAAGCTAATTCAATAACTTTAAGCACGTTTGATCATAAAAATTAGTAGTGAAATTACCGCGCTTGACATTTTCATCTTTTCCTTTTCAAAGTGCGGTGTTGAAATCGGTCATGCAATCACCAATAGACATGAAACAGAAAAGTGTTTTTTGGCAAAAGGTCATATGTAAACACATGCACACACACACATACAGACACACACACGCAGGAAACAAATCCTCAGCAGCGGCAGCAGGGGCCGAAATTTCACTTTTCAACACCAGTCTCTGAGCAAGAGAGGTCTATAAAATGTAATTACCCTGAAAACGCTGCAGTAACACCGTGCTATACTCTGACTTATGAGAAACACTTAAATTGTATAAAAAATTATGATTCTAACATGGACTCAGTGACAGTACACATAGTATTCAAGGTAAAATTAAGTTTTCATGATGCAACGTGAAAACAGCTGCTTTTCTATTTCAGTCTTGGACAGCGTTTTCCCTTCAATTGTTTTAAAAGTGGAAAAATCACCACTTACAAAAAGTTCATCATGCCACGAGGGTTGAAAAGCAATAGAACATTGAGTCCTTATTAGACCCAATATACAGCACAACAGTGCGAAAAACAGATGTACTTTAAGTGAGCTGATTATCCTTCAGCACTTCGTCCTGCTGTGAAGAATGCCTCATCTCTGCTAAAAACCATCGGCAGTGTTGCAGTGCACCCAGCGACTTTTATGAGGTTTAGTGACTTAGTGTCTTCATCTTAGCTCAGTACATTTTGTTCTTTTTGCTGGCGAATTGGTTATTGGTAATATCAGCTCATGACATGGGTTTATTCGTTTAAAAATCTGTGGGTTTTCCTGCAACGTGATGAATAGAATTCATAGGTGAAAACAAAAGCGCAAGGGACGGTTTGACCTCATGTTTCAAGGTCACCAGCTCTTTTTAAAGTGCTATTCACACAGCCCAAAAAAAATCCAGATTTCCATAAAAAAAAGATAAATGTCTCTTTATGTTACCACCCCTATGTGTGCGAGAGTGTGTGTGTGAGAGAGAGTGTGAGGAGGGTTATGAGAACCGCGTCAAATTATCGTCACAAAAATGTAGGATAATTAGGTAGCATGCTCTGGTTATGTAGTCCTCACCTGCTGGCCTGGCACCAAGCAGACCCAGAAGAAATTATCATGCACCAGTCTGAAAAATGCAGACAGGCTCGTTTCATTAACAGTACCTTGTAGACATGCATGTTCCACTGTGCTCCTGTTGTGTCTGAAGTTTAAGGCTACAAAGCTGGATGCCAATTAGAGGTTTTGTAGCATGATTTAGGTGGAAAGGATCTGCGTGTGTGATGGAGAGAGTGGGGCTCTATAGAGCAGCGTGAAAGTGCAAAAGATGGAGAAAGATGTTTTTACTGGTTTCTTTTCGTTATTATACCATCAATTACACCTTTCTTTAAAAGGAAAACTCTTGGAACATGATGTGTTCATTGGGAGAATAATGTGAGTCATAGCTTAAGAAAGACAATGCAGATATACGATGCATATAAGCACAAAGGGTTATGTCAAAGATGCTCAAGGTACAGCCTTAAACCTGCATTCTATCTAATGACCAGCAGGAGGCAGCTCCTCGAGTTGTATAGAAATCTATGAAAGAATGAGACAATTACTGATTTTATTTATCATCTCAATAAACAGCTCAAAAGGGTTTAGTGTTTCAGTCACTAGTTTCCAGTCTCATTGAACTCAGAATTGCCCATTTAGAGTAAAACGAGTGGCGCCACCAAAAGCGCCACCAAATGATCATGTAGTGTCCTTGATTTCCATCCAATCGCAGCACGGTGGTGTGGTGGTTAGCACTGTTACAGCAAGGAGGTCCTTGGTTTGAAACTGGCTGGTGCCCTTCTGTGCAGAGGTTGCATGTTCTCCCTGTTGTCCCTCTGGTTTCCTCCCACCGTCCAGAGGCCCCACCATGACCATGACCTGGAGAAGTGGAAGAAAATAAATAGATGCATGGATCTGCTCTTACAATAATCCATCACTTCAATGGCCAAAACGCTTGATGTCTCCAAAATGGAAGTTCACAAGATGATGGGCAATGTCGAAGTTTTGCAAAATGACCAAGAAATGCTGCAGTACTAAAAACCAGGTGTGTCTTCTGTCCTGTAAAATACCCAGAATGTATGCACCACTTAGTATTACTTATACACTACTTACATTTACTTACACTGTAATTATTTCTTCTTTCCTGTAAAATACATGAAGTTTTGCAATACTTAAAATTACTCACAAAAGGAAATTACTTACAGTATAATTACTTTTTTGTTTCCTGCAAAAACCTGACTCATTACTTATTCAAGTGTACCTACCGTTAAGTACGTGCAGGTAAATATAATTACATGTAATTTCATAATTTCAAAATTCATTGAAATTCTATTTAATCACAGGGGAATTAGTCGTGGGCCATATTATGAAGTGTCACCTAGTTTTTTACAGTATTGTACCTCAAAATCTGAGCTAATTTCTAAAACAGTACATGAAAATGATAATATTGAGAGGTTAGATTCATTTTCAAAAAGAACACCATTCACAAGAGTGCAGGTACAATACACAGACACAGTTAACAGAGTAAGCTAAAACTTTGGCTTACTCTTTAGCATGTCTTGTAAAGTTGTTTCATTGAATCTCTGAATTGGAGTTTTTGATACAGTCCTTTGTTAATTCAAATGACAACAAATGTTTCTATTCCAATCCTGATTTTCTCCATTAATCTCAATAATCAGATCCCACAAAATGCGTTTCACAGTTTGTACTCAACTGTGTTAGAAAAGCAGCGATCCCGCCGAGAACTGCGGTTATCCCCTTCTTCTCTGTGGATAATTTCCAACATTACTATTTTTCTACCTAATGTGAATTATGAGAACATCAGATAATAGATGTTCGAGATAAAACCCAGACCCCAAGGAGCCAGTTCAGGTATATACAAGTCAAACGAGTGCCAACATGCAGAGCCGAGCGAGTGTGTGGTGGTGATAAATTTCTTCGAGATTGTTAACTTTTCATGTAACTGTACTCTGTCAATTTATTTTAAAAGATTAAACAGAAAAATAAATGGATGCCGAAAAACTGCAGGAGTGTGCACATGTCTCTGCCCTGGAGACCTCGGAGATAATCCGCTGGATATAAACACCTTTCTCATTTGTCACAGTTACTTTCAGTAGCGTCCAGGTGTATGACTGGGTTTTTGTATCCATGTTTGAAAAGTTTAGCTGGCTTTTGCCATCCTGCCACTGAAGCGCTGAATAGAGTCATATGGAAAATGGAGTCATTGACTCTCACAGCTGATGACGAGAGTAAGATAGAGGGCTATTAAATCTCTCAAGGGAAAATAATGCAAATAAAGGGTCTGCAGCACCGAGGGAGCTGATAGCGTTTTTCCTGTGGATCGGAAAATGGAGCAGGCTCTGTCCTACACCGCTGGTGGGAACGTCTGTCAGCAAGCCACAGCCGGGTCACATTAACTACCAGTTTTCCCACAATCTGGCCTTTATTACAAGGGCTAATAGCAACCCTAGAGTCAGGTAGATCTGAACTGCCCCACAGAGAGAACTCTGAACACAGCCTAATTCATACAGGACGGTCTAAAAATATCTCCCTGACTGTGTTTGATATGATGCCGAGGAAAGGAGTCAGTTCCTCAGCTATCACAAAGGATGTTGTTGAGGATGTTGTGTACGCTGAAGGTGGTAAAGGAACAGTATCCAGTTAATTTCAGACTGGTGCCGAATCTGTATTATTTAAATGGGATACAGACCTGCAACCTTGGCCAGAGCGGGGCTTTAAATCTCACTTGTATAGCAAGTTTTAAGCTGTGATGTGGCCACAATCCTGCTTGGTTTGGAAAGCGATCTGTGACTCAACAAAAACACACATCAAACTTTTGCACTCATAACCCAAAGGAAAGCACCGTTCCCTGTTTCTTTGTAACATTTCCACCTTACTCATGTTGAGTCACAAAGCAGAAACAGGGAAGGATTTTTTCCCCCACTTCACAAATAAGTCATTCAGGTTTTCTTGGAAGCAGCAAAGACCAAGATGAGATCAGCTTTAAACTTACACTTATCACTTCCATATTTTGTCTATATCAGGTGCCAAGCTTTGTGAGTGATTAATGTAATGGCTCCACAGAGGCACTTCACACAAATGTTAAAAACAAGAACGTGTAGCAGGTCAGAATTTCTGCTGATATCGACTCACTGTGGAAAAACGTATACAGTGGGGCAAAAAAGTATTTAGTCAGCCACCGATTGTGCAAGTTCCCCCACCTAAAATGATGACAGAGGTCAGTAATTTGCACCAGAGGTACACTTCAACTGTGAGAGACAGAATGTGAAAAAAAATCCATGAATTCACATGGTAGGATTTGTAAAGAATTTATTCGTAAATTAGGGTGGAAAATAAGTATTTGGTCACCTCAAACAAGGAAAATCTCTGGCTCTCACAGACCTGTAACGTCTTCTGTAAGAAGCTTTTCTGTCCCCCACTCGTTACCTGTATGAATGGCACCTGTTTGAACTCATCATCTGTATAAAAGACACCTGTCCACAGCCTCAAACAGTCAGACTCCAAACTCCGCCATGGCCAAGACCAAAGAGCTTTCGAAGGACACCAGGAAAAGTATTGTAGACCTGCACCAGACTGCGAAGAGTGAATCTACAATAGGCAAGCAGCTTGGTGTGAAAAAATCAACTGTGGGAGCAATCATCAGAAAATGGAAGACATACAAGACCACTGATAATCTCCCTCGATCTGGGGCTCCACGCAAGATCTCATCCCGTGGGGTCAAAATGATCATGAGAACGGTGAGCAAAGATCCCAGAACCACACGGGGGGACCTGGTGAATGACCTGCAGAGAGCTGGGACCAAAGTAACAAAGGTCACCATCAGTAACACACTACAACGGCAGGGAATCAAATCCCGCAGTGCCAGACGTGTTCCGCTGCTGAAGCCAGTGCATGTCCAGGCCCGTCTGAAGTTTGCCAGAGAGCACATGGATGATACAGCAGAGGATTGGGAGAATGTCATGTGGTCAGATGAAACCAAAGTAGAACTTTTTGGTATGAACTCAACTCGTCGTGTTTGGAGGACGAAGAATACTGAGTTGCATCCCAAGAACACCATACCTACTGTGAAGCATGGGGGTGGAAACATCATGCTATGGGGCTGTTTTTCTGCCAAGGGGACAGGACGACTGATCCGTGTTAAGGACAGAATGAATGGGGCCATGTATCGTGAGATTTTGAGCCAAAACCTCCTTCCATCAGTGAGAACTTTGAAGATGAAACGAGGCTGGGTCTTCCAACATGACAATGATCCAAAACACACCGCCCGGGCAACAAAGGAGTGGCTCCGTAAGAAGCATTTGAAAGTCCTGGAGTGGCCTAGCCAGTCTCCAGACCTCAACCCCATAGAAAATCTGTGGCGGGAGTTGAAAGTCCGTGTTGCTTGGCGACAGCCCCAAAACATCACTGCTCTCGAGAAGATCTGCATGGAGGAATGGGCCAAAATACCAGCTACTGTGTGTGCAAACCTGGTAAAGACCTATAGTAAACGTTTGACCTCTGTTATTGCCAACAAAGGTTATGTTACAAAGTATTGAGTTGTATTTTTGTTATTGACCAAATACTTATTTTCCACCCTGATTTACGAATAAATTCTTTACAAATCCTACCATGTGGATTCATGGATTTTTTTTTCACATTCTGTCTCTCACAGTTGAAGTGTACCTCTGGTGCAAATTACTGACCTCTGTCATCATTTTAAGTGGGGGAACTTGCACAATCGGTGGCTGACTAAATACTTTTTTGCCCCACTGTATCACTAACACATCAATGCAATGTTTATATACTGAAGCTCTGTGCTGCTGTAGGTCTGGAATGATGCCTGCAGCCACTTAGTCACTGGACCACCACTTTTGAACAATAATTGTTCATTGTTAAATTGGAGGAAAGAGTGGATGATAACAGTAAATTCATGGCGTAAACAGCCAAAGGTAAACGTTTGTACTTTACTATGAACTTAGGTCCAATATTGGGGTAAAAAAGCAGCATACTTTTTTCATTTTGGCATTCAGTATTTAATTTAAAGGTGTCCCCTTCACACGGTGGGCTTGGGGATGTGACAGCTAGCGATGGCTCCTCACAGCAAAAGTCTGGCTGGGTCCTTTCAGTGTGGAATTGTTGTCCGTGTGCCTGTGTGGGTTAGTACTCCAGTGTCCTCCCTCAAGCCAAAGGCACACATGTTAGGCTAAATTTAAGCGTTAGTTGGCTGTAGGTGTGGATTTTTAATTTTTAATTAAATTTTATTATATAGCCCCAAACCACAACAGTCACCCCAAGGTGCTTTATATTGAAAAGCAAAGACTCTACAATGATAAAAAGAATACAGCAACAATCAAGAGACCTACATTTGAACAAGCACTTGGAAAAAGTAGAGAAGAAGAAGTCCCTTTTAACAGGAAGAAACCTTATGATGCTCCAGCCTCACCTTGCCTTTGAAATGGATATGACCTTGATGATTAAGAAATTTTTCTTTTCCCAAGGTCCATGTTTATGCTCTAGTCATTTTAAAACCTCAAAACCAAGGTGTCATCAATTCTGCAAGCACTAATCAAGTAATAAATCGTTTTGTCATATCACAAGCGTTTCTGGACTGTCAGCCTCTTTAGATCCTTTTCCTTCTCCATGCACCTTGGAAGTAGTTGTGGTTTTAACAGAAACCTCCTTTCAGTTTCCTCCAATTCTCTATAGTCTGCTCACTGCGTACGTAGGAAAGTGTTATCCCTCATCTTTAAATGCCCTATAATTCCTATGCCCTTTGCACTGTCAATAGCTGTAACACTGAGCCACCAGGGACCCTGGCTACAATGGTTTGGTTTTCAGCACTGAGTAAACAGGAGATGCAGCTAATATTGTGTGCACAAAGATAGACTTTCCAGCAAGTGGAGCACCAAAAAAAAAAAAAAAAAAAAGCAGCTGCGCATTATGTGAAGACTGGAAAGTCTCTGTGACGATGATGGGTCCCAGTATGAGGAAGTGAGGATTGAACTGCTCCCCAAACACATGGGAACCAACATAAGTGTGAAAGAGAACGGCGATTTAGTGTGAACTGAAGGGCAAGCCGTTTGAAGTATTTCGTGATGGATAGTCTCAATCCTGGCAGTGCATCTCAGACGCTTGTATGAATCTACGTGTGAAAAGAATGTGCAGAGGAAAAAAACACAGGATAAACAATACAGTAACAGCAACAGAAGGAAATGAAGTCAAGTGAACAGGAAGCTGCCGGACTTCCCGTTCAAGATGCACATAATTGGTGTTAATGATTGTGAGTGCTCCGAGGGCAGTTATTCACAGCTTCTTGGTATTTGCCAACATTTATCAGTAGTGCTCTCAGATATAACAATGTGATACTTTGTCATGTTATTGACATGAGAAAGGCTGTGTTACTGCCACTTTTTTATTTTCCCAAATGCGCTCCTTCTACTGCCACAGGATTGGTTTTTGTTTTTTGTTTTTTTTGCAGTAGTCTTTACTATCAATCATAAAAGCCTGACGTTACACAGAACACAAATAAAGTATACGAGATGCACTAAAGTGAGCAATAACAGGCTTCATATTTAACCGACTAGTCATTATTATTTCCAGTAAGGTTAATTTAGAAAACTCTGGCAGCACGGGGAGACAGAGAAACGCAAATGAATACCAGACTTTTGCACATAGTTAAAGTTAGAAAAAAAAATATATAGCATAAAAAATGAATTCACCAGAACAAGTGATTGCTCTGCAGTGCAGACTCGTTTGGGATACAGAGGAAGGCCTTGTGTTTTTATAGAGCAATATTCTAGAGGCAATGCAAAGGCTTTTTAATAGAGTACCGTTTTATGATGACTGACTTTGGAAATTAGTCTCTTTCTTTCTATTTTTTGCACGCAAGTTGGGGATACATCATCCACAGATGAAGGGATTCCATGCTGTGTCCTTAGCATCAGTCACAGTGAGCACAGTCACCTTAAAGAGCCCAAGCCTAAGAATAGAAAAACGAGAAATGCGAACAGAGCAGAGCAAAACGATGTTACTCTGCTCACACACGGTTGGCACAATGGCAGCTTTATGACTGCTCACAGGTGGCCCTTTAAAGTTTACAAACATCCTCTATAAAGCTGCCAAGTGACTTTGTACTGACTCATCTTCACCAGCACACCGCTCCGCGTGCACCTGCGTGCTCGCATGCAGGCCAAGGTTGCCAAGCGCTGAAAGAAAGACAGCATTTAATGTTTAACATGCTAAAAAAAAAAGGAAATTAAAAATGTGCAAATTGTTTGAGCAGATTAACGTCACAGGATTAGCCCCGCACCTCCTCGCAGATTGAGTTCTTCTCGTGCATCCACGAAAACAAAGCGATCGCGATTTCTGCAAACAGGCTGGTTATCATCACAGATGTAACTGTGCTTCCCAGGACCTGAGCTGTTTACAAGCTCATGAATTTCTTAATGGAAAGTATTTGCCCCCAACAAAGTGACCGCCAGTACTGTTGGATGTGTTACTAGGTGCATGCCTCCCGTTTTCCACATAAACCTGCTGACTCTTAAATTGTGTCGTGCTCAGTTAAGGCTTTTTCAGAGTGATCACGCGTCTTCGAAGTCAGTTTGCATGCAAAGGTGGAGAGAAAACAGGAAAAATCATTTTAAATACACACAAAAAAATCACACTCTTTTAAAGATATATATTAAAGACTTTCACCATGACTACCGTGGCCTTTCATAATAAAGAAAATCACCAAATGGTTGAATATTCTTATAAAACACTGCAGATGCCTCAAGTGACTTTATTCAATTTTATTCTATGTTATTATTTATTTATTACTATATTGGGTATTATGTTTTTTTGGTGGGTCTTTGTTCCTTTTAATTTTTCTAGATAAATTTATCTCCAGAAAAGTAAAAGGGCCAAAATGCTGAATTTTAACATGTGCACAAACCAATGGGTGGAGACATCCATCTCTATTTTTGCAACATATTGAGGCTTTTGAATGTTTATGAATGTTTTACATGTATTTCTGGTCTTGTCTTCTTGACATACTGCAGGGGATCACTGTGAAACTCCTGTGGTCTGTCAAAAAATGTGGGAAAATATTGGAGATTATTATATACGACGTAAAAACCAAACCTTTCAGCCCCGCAGAGCCATACATAAATAATGTGAAGAAAATCCACTTGCTTTAAATCAAATATAACTATGACTGATGTTCTGCTGCGCTGGCAGCTGTGCATGTAAACTATTACATCTTAAAACTTCAGGGACCCCAACAGAACTCACTGGGGTCCAGTGAGGACATTTGCAGATGCTGTGGTTTACACATTCCCCACTGTGCACATAGTCAATCTTCAGTTCTGTTCATGCAAGCGAGATTGGTTCATTTGTCATCCTGGATAAGAATCCAAACACATGCGCTAACAAATACCAGAGAGTACATCACTGACTTTATTGGTGGTGTGGTCAGTGAAATCACTGAGAGCTGGGTCAAAGTTAGGTAGATGAAACTTACTTTGCTATGCAGAGGCCACGGAATGAGACAGTTCGTTATTCCTAGTTCAGAAACACATAACCTTACCAAAACTGTAATAATGTCTGTGCCAATTAATACACCATAACTGCAGCCCTTTAATGAGCTCTCCAACCGGGCAATTGAAATTTAAAATGTCTCAGGGAAGTCAACATAGATTTGCCAAGAATGCTCACATGAAAGGTTGCAAAGATCCCTTTTGTTTTCGTTATTCGTCCCACTCACTGTGAGTGTTCGATGTGGTTTATTCTGCAAACTTATATAAACCCACGGGACCAAAGTGCTGCAGAAAAGAAATCATAAAGCACTCATTTACTTTCCCTTTGACTCACACAGATACACCAACCGTGCAAGAAAATACCTTGAGCGAGACTTTCTTGTGCCCTTTCTTCTACATCTAATGATTGCGGACATCTAGGAGTAAACCGGTCTCAAACTTTCCAAAACAGGTTTAATGAAAAGTCTGAGAGATGGTGGGAATATGTGCCAAGAGCCGGCAGACTTAAGTTTTAAGTCACTGATCAACCATATTCAATCAATGTGCTACAGCTGTAACATGACATGACACTGTACCTGCGTGTGTGTTAAGCTGTTTCCTGGAGTAATCTTCGCTGAAAGTTGCTTAATGTCTAAATGCTAACTCTTGGACTTGAAAGCTCCTGTGGACTGAACATGTGTCAGAAGCATTCATACTACAGTAAGTACACAAGCAAATAAAATATTACACATCACATTTCAAGATATAAAATGGTATAATTCTTCTCTAAGGATGGCAGCATCAGTCACTTGGTCCTTGTCATTAACTTAAAGTTTGGATGGACTCAGCACTTGGCAGAAATATTTGTATTACAGTAAATAAGTAGGTTATTGAGTAAGTTAGCAAATAAAAAAAGATTTATGTATGTAGCGCCTTTCAATATACAAAACATATGGTGCTTCACAATAAGTAAAACCACAAAAAGAAACAACACTAAATAGTACACTGCCGCAATTAAAATAATAGTCTTCATCTGCTCTTTGAACGAGTTCACTGAGCTCACAGATCATAGATTGGAGGGCAGAGAGGTCAAAGTCTGCAAAGCCTTTGTCACCTTTAGTTATGTATGTTTTTGGAATGGATGACCAGCTCTGATCAGAGATCCTGCTGGAGACAGATGGCTGCAGAAGTTCAGTGATGCAGGAAAGTGAAGGTGAAAACCAGAAATTGAATTTAACGTGGAGCCAGTGCAGTGAGATCATAAGCAACGCTTGGCTGATCTGATCAAGAGCTTTCCTCATATTGTACAACTTGCAGATGATCCAGGGAGGATGCCTGAGGCAGGTAGTCCAGGCAAGATGAAATAAGAGCGTAACCCATCACAAGGGCAGAATTTTAATTTGTAGTGTATGGTCA
Organism: Diplotaxodon limnothrissa; assembly: GCF_057381915.1. Lineage (NCBI taxonomy): Eukaryota > Metazoa > Chordata > Actinopteri > Cichliformes > Cichlidae > Diplotaxodon > Diplotaxodon limnothrissa. The sequence continues at coordinate 16,308,320 of NC_140607.1, forward strand.
TTGGTCTGAGGTATAGTCTCCAGTAAGTTACTTCTGCACAGTGACAAGTGTCGCTTGCAGTGATCCATAAATAAACACCCTATCTCTGCGGCTCCCTCGTAGTGTTTTTAGCATCTTTCAGACCATTATTATGGTTTGCATATAGCTGTCTAAGCCGTGATCAACCCACTGTATGCTTCTGTTACAATACCGCACAGGCAATAGACAAGGAACACTTAAAGGCAGATATTTTTCCAGGTTTATCTGTGCCTGCTGAGTGTTTCAGTGGACAACTTTTTCTAATGTTCTTTGCTACCTCAGCTTTAAATAAAGTGTGCGCAGCTTGTGTGGCTTATTTAGCTCCGACTAAGCTGAAACCAAATGCAGCAGCGATATGTTCTTCCACGTTCCGTTTTCATTGTTACAGTGCCACATCACCACAGCAGTCATCTCAGCACCTTTTCCACTGTGAGGTAAAGACCTTATAGTATTTTTGGAAGACGTCCAACAATTCCCTTTGAACTGCACTTGCTGACAATGATAATGACTTTTGGGATGATGTTTTCTTTTGTCACCCAGGAAAATATGGCAGGGCTTAATGGTAATTAATCTTTTTTAAGCGTAATTGTTTTGTTAGAAGTGAGTGACAGGAAAAAAAATACCTTGGTGCGTCTTCCTTTCTCTTCGTGTCACCTTTTAATTTATCTGCCGCATCTTCTATTTCTGTATTAATATCCATCCTTCTGCAAACAGCCACAAAGAGGCCCAGCCTTGCCTTGTTTGCACTTCCCCAGCACTCCCAATTTGATTCGCTTCTTGATGGATCAGTGGAAAATGTATGGCAATTTCACCATCTCAGTCTGTTGCACAGCAATGCGGGAGGATATATTTGGAAGCTGTGAATGGCCTTTCTGTCAGTAGACTTTGCACTGAATAGACTGAGAGAGAAAGCTGCCCATACTGTTCAAATACATCAGCTATTAGGCTTAGTTTATATAGAAACAGTACCGTCTGGCTCTAAAGAACAGTTTGACAGGACACGTGGCAGACACATAGCTGGCCTTTTGCAGAATTCAGCCTGCACATTTTTGGACGGTCTTAAAAGTCACTCAGCATCACCTGTTTTACTCTATATGTGGATGTCTTCTTTCCATTAAGCTAACAATGAACAGATGTGTTGTTGATCATTGCTTTCACCGAATAAGTATCTGCCCGTCTCCATGACACGAGTACTCGTGCTCTGGTGCTGCAGAAAAAAGCGCGATGTCAAACAGATATTTAAATAGCGCGCAAGGCTTTGACATAAAGTAATAAAAATACTTGCAACACAATTTCATAAGTGCTGTCAGTGTTGTCTAGGCATCCCAGTTTAAAATTAAGTTTCACCACAGAGTCTTGCGCTTTGACATCTGTCAAAGTGAGACAGCGGCAGCGAGCAGTGAATAGGTGGTATTGTACAGCTAGAGCCTTGGTGAAGATAACTTCATCGTGAAGGTTGCTCTCACAGTGCAGAGGAAGAAAAATGGCTTTTATTAACAGACTTTATTCACAGTTGCAGAAAAGAAGGTCCATGAGAACGGAATAATTTAAAAAAAATAACCTTTAGCATTTAAATTAAAACAGCTAGCTGGTTGATGAATAACATCTTTATCTCGGAGTGTAAATGAAAATTACATAACTCTTATAAAATACGCATGAGGGAACTGTGGAGACAACAGTGGATTACGTTGGACGGTGTCTTGTTTTAGTATATACTGCGTATTTGAGCAAACTGTAATCTTGTGTACGTCCTGTAGTACTTTATGTGTGTTCTTGTAAAATAATTTATTGTTATGACCTGTTTTGGCATCGACACTGAATCTCATCTCTGGATGTCCGTTAGCATCTAGCACCGCAGAACTGCCTGTCATTCCTGCAGGACGATCATTTTATTTATTCATTTGTCACTAGAGGCAAAAGAAATAAAAGCTATAGTCTTTACCTTACAGTATAAAGCACCTTGAGACGACTGCTGTTGTGAACTGAATTGAAAAAACCTTTAAACAACACAGACAAATAAGAAGAAGAAGTGTGTACATTATTGTACTTTATTGAGCCCCGTGGGGAAATTGCTCTCTGCATTTAACCCATTCACTCAGTGAAGCAGTGAGTGAACTTGGTCTAGAGATGTCTATTAACACATCACACAGATGGAGACTTTTACCAACTTTAACTTTTAAACTTTAACTCTGATCTTGGCTCCTAAAATAGTTACCACATTTTTTCAGCCTGTTGGTGATGGCAAGCTTGGGCCATTGCCATTTTTCAACTAAGCATCTAATTTGCCTGATCTGGTACTTAGTACCAAGGCCTAACTAGTAATATGGTAAATCAGCCTTCTGGCTGCTCCCAGGAGGACCCGAGTGGTGAGGGAGTGGACTGCTGTGAGCCCACAGAGGGCCAGCACAGCTCCTGGATCTAGGCAAGCTTCCAGCCCCCAGCACGCATACCAGCCCATCTTCCTACCCCCAGGGCTTTCTCACTGATGGCTTAGACTGGCTTTTCGCTGTGCCATGATGCTTTCATTAAACTAGTTTATTCCCTGTTTTCCACTGCTGGGCATCTCTCCCATCTGCATTCACTCATAGCAATTGGCCAAGCTGCTGAGGCTCTGGAGGACATGGAAGCTGTGTTTCAGTAGGGATGCATGGCCCTGTTTTCTAAGGATCCAGTTGCAAAGGTAGAAAAAAGACTGCGTCTGTGTCGCACAGATCTACATCACAGGGCTTTATAGAAGAGTGGCTTATGTTGGCAATGAGAGAACAGTCATTCTTTTGTAATTACCTGCATTGTTGCAGAGGCACTTTGCATAATCCAAAGTAAGTTATGTAACCAGTCTTAATTGAGCATTGGGAAAGTGAAAACCACACATGTAGCTCGCGCACCAGAGATATAGGAACAGAATGATGAAAAATAGTTGATGGAGGAAAAAGTTAAAGACTACCAACTGCATGCAGAGGTGCGTGCAAAGCTAGCTGCAGCGGATGCAAGACTGGCTGATCCAGAATTAGAGATGTCTGCGTCTTGTGTTGTGTGTCCAGCTCAATTGCACCTTCCAGTATTTGTGAGTCTCCAATGGTTTTGCTACTGTTTGCATATTGATAACCACAACTTCACTTATTACAGTCTAATAAAACAAGATCTAAACTAATTTAATACCACAATGCTACTAACTGGTAATACTGTGTCTTAGTAACGACCTGTGAGACATAATCTTCACTTAAACCTCATCAAATTTAGGAAATTTAGGAAAACGGGCTCTATGTGTTATTTTGCATTCAAATGAAGTTTTGAAGTTCAGTATCTTTGTACAACTAGAATTACATAAAGTTAGCATCTATTTTGTTGTTAGAGCCAATCTACAGAGAAATATTTTTGATACTGTTTCAGTTATTATGTTACATGCTTGATTTTGTATAATATGTTGTTAGAGAATATATGCTGCGTGTTTAATTTGTGTCAGGTAAGAAAACATCACAGCGCATGTGTGGTAGCAGGTTAGAATGAGCCAGGATGGCAATGGAAATTTTTGTGTGCTGTAGCAGCAAACAGTTTTTTGACCGTGACATTGTTTTTTTGTATGTACGAGTCAGAAATAAATCTGGACAGCTCACATTAAGAAGTGTAAGAATTATTTTTTCAAAGCTTGGGACTGAAATTCGTCAGCACATTTGTCTTGACTCATTACTGAGTATAAGACAAGTACCATACAGCTGCTGTGCATGTTTATTCATTCACTGTGTGAAAGAGTAATGTCACTGCAAGCAACAGGAGTGCAGGGGATTTTGCTTTGCTAGATGTTTTTCACTAAAATGGAGAAGATTATAGAGGTAGCAAGCTGGCGTATAGTGGTTAGTGCTGTCCGCTCACAGTGGGAAGGTTCCTGTTCTGCTGGTCATGTTCTCTCTGTGCTTGCACGGGTTTTCTCCTTGTTTTCTTGTTACCGATTACAGCTACAGTATTACAGTATATAGTTATACCCCTCTTAAATATGTATCTGCACTCTATTAAAAGGGGAAGTCTTCCCAATACATTGTACTCTGCGAACATATCGCTATTCCATAAGAAGGACAAACCAGCTGATCAATGTGCTTCCTATCGCCCAATTAGCTTAATAAATGTTGACAGCAAAATTTGGTCCAAAATACTGTCTAGTAGACTAGAGAACTATATACCTAAACTTATTAAGGCAGATCAGACGAGCTTTATCAAGAATAGAGAATCATTTACAAACATGAGAAAATTACTGAATATTATAGAACACTCCAATGTAACCAAAACACAAGGACTTGTTGTATCACTTGATGCGGAAAAGGCTTTTGACTGCGTTGAGTGGACTTATATGTTTGCTGTGATGGAGAAATTTGGCTTGGGCTTTATAGACATGATCAGACTGTTATATGTCACACCAAGAGCAAGTGTTTTAGTAAATGGTATTAAATCATCAGAATTCTGTTTACAGAGATCAACAAGACAGGGGGACCCAACTTCCCCATTAATTTTCGCTTTAGTAATTGAACCACTGGTAGAGGCCATTAGAAATAATCAAAGTATATCTGGATACCAAATTCAAGGATTTGAATTTAAAATTTTGCTATACGCAGATAATGTTCTGCTGTTTGTCACCAATCAGGGCTGGACTGGGACAAAAAATCGGCCCGGGCATTTTGACTAGAGACCGGCCCACCAAAAATGTGACGTCATTCAGGGGTAAAACCGCAAGGGATTCTGGGAACTTGTGGCAAGAGGTACTAGCGCATGCAGGCTTTCAATTGAACTCAGTTACACAGCGATAAAAAAAAACACAAAAAATGGCAAGAAGCTGTTGTATTATTAACTGCAATAGCCGGTGTTGTGCCAAAAAGTGATTGTCTGCCAAAAACTGATTGCTCGTATTTCAAGTTCAAGTTCAAGGTTCTTTATTTGTCACATGCATAGTTATACAAGTATAACACACAGTGAAATGTAGCCTGACACGCTCCTCGACATGTGCAAAAATGGGGGGGGGGGGGGGGGGGGGGGGTAGAGGAAGAACATTATATATATATATATAAAAAAAAACACCCAGCACGCCCCTGCGGGCGGTTTATCCTTCAAGCTCGGGTCCTCTACCAGAGGCCTGGGAGATATATATATATATATATATATATATATATATATATATATATATATATTATATAGTGTGTACATTGGGTGAATGTGCAGTAGTAGCAGCAAGCAGGTGAATTCTGTACATTTATATGAATAGACATCTGACTATTTTACAGGATAGACAATGTAAACATATTCAAAATTAAAGGAATTGAAATGTACATTGTGCCTTGGTTTAGTGTCTGGAAGAGAGTCCTGTCTCAGTCAATTATAGATGATGTGAGAGGGCGGGTGTGTGTGTTTAGGGCACGGATGGCTTGGGGATAGAAGCTCCTCTTGAGTCTCTCTGTCCTTGCCCGGAAGATGCGGAACCTTCTACCAGATTGCAGAAGTTGGAACAGTTTGTTGCCTGGATGGGACGGGTCCTTCAGTATCTGCGCTGCTCTAGTCCGGCATCTCCTGGTGTAGATGTCCTGAAGCGGGGGGAGAGCAATCCTGCAGCAGCGTTCTGCTGTACGGATCACTCTCTGGAGAGCTTTTTGGTCCTTCACACAGCTGTTCCCAAACCACGATGTCATGTTCTGTGTGAGGATGCTCTCCACAGCGCCTGTATAGAAAATCCTGAGGATCTTTGGAGAGACCCTGAACTTCCTCAGTTGTCGTAGGTGATACAGGCGCTGCCTAGCCTTTTTGGTCTGGACCTGAATGTGGGCAGCCCATGTCAGGTCTGAGGAGATGTGGACACCAAGATACTTGAAGGACTGCACCCTCTCCACTGGAGCTCCATTGATGATAATGGGCTTGTAGTCTCTGTGCTGACCCCTTCTGAAGTCCACCACCAGCTCCTTGGTCTTGCCGACGTTCAGCTGGAGGTGGTTGTCCTGGCACCACGATGCCAGATTCTTCACTTCATCCATGTAGGCCGCCTCATCGTTGTTGGAGATGGCACCCAACACCACTGTGTCGTCAGCACAATGGTGTTGGAGCCATGGGTGGCCACACAGTCTGAAGTGTAGAGGGAGTAGAGCAGTGGCGAGAGGACACATCCCTGTGGTGCTCCTGTGTTGATGGTGATGCTGTTAGAGACGCATCTACCCACCCTCACCACCTGAGTTCTGCCAGTGAGGAAGTCCAACACCCATGCACACAGACGGCTGTTAAGTCCCAGATCCCTGAGCTTTGTGAACAGTCTGCAGGGCACTATTGTGTTAAACGCTGAACTGTTATCAACAAACAGCATTCGCACATAGTTACCCTGTTTCTTGTCCACGTGGCTGAGAGTGGTGTGTAGGACGTGGGCGATGGCATCCTCTGTGGATCTGTTGGATCTGTAGGCGAACTGCAGCGGATCTGTGGTGTCTGTGATGGAGGAGGAGATGATGTTCTTCAGCAGCCTCTCAAACACCTTCATTACTACCGAGGTCAGTGCAACTGGCCGGTAATCGTTCAGGGATGAGGGTTTGCTGTTCTTGGGCACAGGGATGATGGTGGATCTTTTGAAGCATGTGGGGACCACAGACTTCGCCAGGGACTCGTTGAAGATGTAAGTGAACACACCTGCTAGCTGGTCAGCACAGCAGCGCAGCAGACGGCCGGTGATGCCGTCTGGCCCCGCCGCTTTCCTTGTGTTCACTCTCCTCAATGCCGCTCGGACATCATGCTCCGCGATGCTGGTCACCGGTCTCTCGCTGATGACGTCACTGTCCTCGGTAGTCAGGCGGTAGATAGCATTAGCCGCCTGGCTAACCTCGAAATGGGCGTAGAACTGATTCAGCTCGTTGGTGAATGCAGAGTCGGCGTTGATCGGCGCAGTGTCCCTGGCTTTGTAGTCCGTAATGGTGCGTAGTCCGTGCCACATACTCCGTGTGTCGCCCTGGTGGAAGCGGGACTCCACACGTTCCCGGTACCTGCGTTTGGCATCTCTCACCGCGCGCCGCACGCCGTATGAGGCCGTTTTGTAGGCGCTCATATCGCCAGTGGCGAGACCCGCGTTGTAGGAGGCGGTCCTGGCATTTACTGCAGTGCGGATCGATCTGTCCATCCATGGTTTCTGGTTTGGGAATGTGGTGACTCTCGCAGTGGGGATAATCTCCTCCACTGGCATATTGACGAAGCATACTGCTACTTCCGTAAACTCGTTGATGTCGACTGCGCATGCTCTGAACATGTCCCAGTCGACGTCGTTGAGTGCGTCCTGTAGCGTAGCTTCTAATTGGGCAGTCCACCGTTTTACCTCCCTCGTGGTCACGTCTTCCCTCCGTATGTTTTGTTTATACTGGGGAATGAGAAAGATGCCGTTGTGGTCAGACTTCCCAAAAAATTTAAATTGCTATAAGTAACTTGTTGGGCTATAATATGTGAAACATATGTCAAATGCATCCCTCATGGATGACATAAAGCCATCTCTCCATCTCCATCTCTCTCTCCTGCTCTTTTATTTCTCTCTCTTGCTCCATCTCTCTCTGCTGCTCTTCTGTCTCCTCTGTCACAGACTTCTCCACTTTTGATGATAAATCAGCCTGGTGCAACATGTAAGGATTGGCACAATTTGTTAAGATTTTGAGGAGTTTGAGAAACTAACCTTAAGCATAAAATAAAATTTACTATCAGTAACTTCATAGCACCCGCCCAGCAGTATATAAACTCCGTCATGCTAGCTAGTACGCAGTACCAGTTATTCTAAGCGACTGTAAAAAGTCAGCACAACTTAAACAAACTACAACTAAACTTGGTTTATATCTGACACAGATAGACAGCAGGTCATAACTTCTTACCTGAAGTTCAGTTTCTCTGCCACTATGACCGGCGGCCGCCTCGGGTCTCTCCTCCTCTTGCCTCCGCTTTCCCTTATCCACCTGCTGGCCTCCACCACTTGCTGATGTTGCTAAATCTGTGGAAGCTATGCCATAGCTACCGCCAAACAATTCAGTTATTTTTACACATTTGGCAGCGTCTGCCTGAAGGGCTTGTTTCTTTTTGGCCCTAATTTTTTCTGCACCTCCTTTCCTTTTTTTGTTCTCCATTTTCTTTAGTTCGTCTATAAGATTGCTAAACAAGGGGGAGGGTGCATCCGACCTCCTCGGCTGTAATTGGTCCAGCCCAGAGTCGATCATGACCAATTGGCCAATCCAACACCTTTCATTATTTATACCCTTCCAAAAAAAAAAATTGATCGGCCCATAAAAACAAAAAATCGCCAGCGGCCCACAGATGGCCAGTCCAGCTATGTCACCAATCCTCAGGATTCTATACCCTCTGTGTTATCTATTATAGAAACTTTTGGATATTTGTCCGGGTATTAGGTTAATATGAACAAAACTATTGCTATGCCACTGGGAAATCTGCCTATGACATGCAATATCCCATTTACCTGGTCGGGTTTGGGATTTGAGTACTTGGGGATACACATTTCACCTAATATAAGGAGTATATTGAAACAGAACATAGACATAGTTCACAAAAGCGTCAAAAAAGATCTTTCTAGATAGATGGATCTCCCGGACCCCTGGATGGGAAGAATAAATTTAATTAAAATGAATGTGATGCCACGGCTTTTATATCCCTTACAAATGCTCCCAATAACTCTTACCAAAAAAATTGTAAAAGAAATCGAAAAAGATTAAGTATGAAAACATTACAGCTGCCCAAAGATAAAGGGGGTCTTGCCTTTCCTAACATTTTGCTGTATAACTGGTCATGTCATAGTAGAGTTATACATGAATGGCTCCACGCATATCTAAAAGAGACAGAGAATCCCCTTGAAGCCTGGACATGTTCGCCCTTTAATCTCCTAAGCGAACTAGTGAGTAAATATATTAAAAAACATAAAAAGTAATGATTGATACTTACTTAAAAACATGGCGTGATATGAATAAATACACTGAAAGTAATCCTATACTGAGTTATCTAACACCTTTTATAAATAATCGGCACTTTTAACCGGGAATGAAAATTGTAATATTTCAGAGATGGTTTGGTGGAGGAATACGTTTAATTGTTTAATGGGAATGTTTGTATGTCTTTTGAGCAGGTCCAAAAGAAATATGGAATACATCAAATGCATTTTTTTGCATTTTTACAGGCTCGTCACCTAATTACTTCACGTTTTGATACTTTGCATAATACAATGCAACTAGGACCCATGGAAAAAACATTTTTTACACTTAAATGCAGATAATAGTACTATAAGACAGTTTTACAATACACTACAAGGTTATAACAAATATAATATTGGAAAACTGATTAGGAGTTGGGAGGGTGACCTCCAGTGTCATTATGATGATCATGCCTGGAGTGAGTGCATACAATTTGTGCATTCTTTATTTCTTAGTAACAGATTTAAAGAAATACAATATAAAATTTTCCATAGACAGTATACTATTTTTCTGAATAAAATTGATCCGAGCAGGTCTGCACAATGTATTAAATGTAAATCTGTGGCGGGGTCCTACTTGCACTGTCTTTGGACTTGCTCAAAAATCTCAAAATTTTGGCTCTGTGTAACAAAATAATTAAAAGGTATATTTAAAAGCAGAATACAAAAAGTTCCTGCTCAGTATTTATTGGAGCTGCCAATTCTGAACAAATTTCCAGATAAAAACAAATATATTCTACTATGTAAATTATTGTTTTTGGCAAGAAAATGCATTCTTTTCATTTTGATTAATGAAAAACCACCAACAATAACTAAGTGGTATAAAGAAATCTTTAGAGTTTTACAAATGGTAAGACTGAGTGCAAAAATAAGTGGCAATGATGATATTTTTTGGATATATGGCGCCTGCTATTTGATTACTTACCTGATGATCTGAAGAAAACCATAGTGACAGGGACAGCCCCACTCCAATGGCGGGTTGAGTTTGTCAGGACAAATGTGTAAATGAGTGGTAGACCGATTTATATATACTGTATTAGTTCTCTGTTTTCATGTCTCAGACTGCTTATTGTGTCTGGGTTTTTTTTGTTTGTTTTGTTTTTCTTTGGGGTTTCTTGTTGTTGTTTTTTGTTCTATTTTGTATAAACAAAAAAGGAAATAAAAAAAAGGAAAAGAAGAAATAAAGAGCTTCACACAGCACCGAGACACAAATTAAGTATCTGTGGAAGCTGCCAGGGAGCCAGGAATATCTTGAAAAGCTTCAGTTTTCCACGGCATGAATTGCTGATGTTATCACAAGTCTGCAGGGAGAACAGCCCTCGCTGGGTTATGGACAGCCTGTCTGAATTTTAGATAAAAACCTGCTGACTTTTAACACCATAGTATATAATCTATATCATTTTAATCCTCATCGAACCGTTCAGCGACCCTCATTTGAACACAAACGTGGCATCCACTTGTATTTTCCTCAGCAGAATCTGACTGACTCCTGTGATTTATATCCAATGTGCATATCAGTGCAAACACCAGTTTTATTACTTTAAATTACTTGAGATGCTTTTGACCATGAAGATGCGCATGGCATGGAAAAATTTGGCTGCAGCAAGAGACAGAGGCTGTGTACTTCGTTGCCCACAAACCAACAACGCCATAAACATTCTGGCATCTGGCTTATGTTCCCATCATAAGCTTTTCTCAAATTCAATTAAAAAATCAACATTCTCTAAGTGATGCTGAAGAGCTCTTGATGGAGTGCTATGTACATAACCCTGATTAGGGATTATGCATAGATGTAATGAATACCGCAAAACCATTGAGAAACACTCCAGCATAAATCAAAAGCGCAACGATCCTCTGCATTTCAACCTCTTTCCAGTTCTTTCATTACAAAAAAAGGCTGTATATAAAACACATTTAACAACATGGGAATTAGTGTGATGGCGAGAATTATAGCTGATTGTGTGGATTTTTAAGACTTTATTTACTTTGAGACTTTACTTTTTCAGAAAGAGACACAGAAACATTACCAGACAAGAGAATTTTATATGACTTTCACTGACTATTTTTCACTAAACTATTGGTTCTTAATAGTGTCCATTTAACTACAGGGTACACAGTGCAACAATAAATCTGGTATATATACACAGACAAAAATATTTTTCCATTACAGAACAAGACACATGCCACAACAGGGCAAAACATGTTCTGTTTTTAGTTTTTACTGAAATACAATATACTAGCAATTAACAACGATACAGACAAACATATCTTATAAAAGAAAGTTTCGATTAATTCAGTCACACCCAACTTTATCATCTGTTTCACTCTAAATGAGACTACGGTTTACAAAGTAAACATCGTGCTATTATAACCATAATTCTCCCCCAAATTGGGATGTTGGGTAAAACGTAATAAAAACAGAATGCAATGAATTTGCAGATCTCAGAAGCCCATATTTTATTCCCAATAGATCATAGAAAACATATCAAATGTTCGAACTGAGACTTTTTATTATTTCATGTAAAACTTGTTTTAAATTGGATGGCAGCAAAATGTCCCATAGGAGCAACAAAAGGCTGGAAAAGTAAGTGGCACTAAAAACAAACAGCTGGAAAAACATTTTGGAAACAATAAGGTTAGCTGACAGCTGATTGGATGTAAAAAGAGCGTGTTAGCGAGAGTTTCTCAGAAGTATAGGTGGGCAGAGATTCACCAATCTGCATCTACAAACTGTAAAGGAATTTCAGAATAATGATGTTCAATGTTAACTTTTTATACCTCATCAGCTTGAGCACATAATATCATCAAAGGATTCAGACAACCTGGAGAAATCTCTGTGTGCAAGGGACAAGGCTGAAAATAAATACTGGATACCTGGGATCTTTGGGTCGTCAGGCAACGCTGCATTAAAAACACTGCATAGACTCGGGAACACTCCCAGAAAGACACAGTTCACTGTACCATCTATAAAGTTGGGTTAATTGGAGATCGGAATTTCAGGAGCAGGCCCATGCCTCCAAAAACGCTCCTTCGGGTTCTCATCTAGGTTCCCGCAGTTCTGCAAGCTGTTCATTCTTGTTTACGTGTCCCACCCTCCTTTAACTTCTTCACTTCTATTTAGTACTTTTGGATCTGCCAGGCCCGGGAGTCCCCTTCGAGGCCTTCTCCAAACCCAGTTCATGCTCAGTTCATGTCCAAGCATTCACCTTTACCTACTAAAACTCTGTCAAACCTAAAATGAGGACGTGGGCCCAGCTAGTGAAAGCTCCTTTAAGCAAAGAAGAAGCGACATGTGAGCACGATACAGAAACAGAATCCAGAGCACAATCTCTGGGTCAAAGTTCATTCAGAATGGACTGATACATAATTACATCCTGAGGTCAGACAAATCAAAATTAGACATACTTTGTGGAAAATATGGATGTTGTCCTCTACAAAAAGAGGAGACGGACCATCCAGTTTGTGGCACCGGTGGATTTGAGAACTTTCCCATCTAAAAAGGCACATCAGTGTGCAACATACACTCACATCCAGATGATGTCTTTTTCAGGGAAGGCCTTGCATATTTCAGCAAAACAATGCCAAACAGCAATCTGCATCTATTACAACAGTGTATTACAACTTCATAGCAGAAGAGTCCTGGTGCTGAACTTTCACCGAATGAAAACATTTGAAGCATCATGAAACATGTGAAGATCCAGGACTGCTGCACAGCTACGATCCTATATCAGACAACATTCCTGTCTCAGAAGTCCAGAAGCTGCTCTCATCAGTTCCCAGATGTTTACAGACTGTTGTTAAAAGAAGAGGGGACACTACACAGTAGTAAACATGGCACTGTTGTTGCCATCAATTCAAAATGAGATTGTATTTTCTTAAAATGGTAGATTTTATGCTATTCCATGTTTTCTGTGTTCTGTGAATAAAATACGGGTACATGAGATTTGCCGATGATTGAATTTTGTTTTTATTTTTACACAGAACCCCAACTATTTTGAAATGGTTGTAAATAACAGTTGAAAATAGTGACTGTGGCCGTAAACAATATAAGAAATTGTTTACTGAGGTCATAAATTAAGTGAGAAGTAGTGACATTTTCCATAAACTTCCACACAATCAGACTTTTCTTTTCAAACATAGGAATTGCCCCTTGGTTCCATTTACATGCTCCCCCCCCCCCCTTTTTTTTTTTTTTACTCACCAGTATCTCACAGACAGTATTTACTCATAGATCTGTGGTAGCTCAATGACAGTTCAAATTTCTCTTTTTTTTCTTTACCTTTGAACGGTGGACGCTAACACTCTCTTTGTTTCCAAGGATCAAAAGCTTTAATATGAAATTTAAATCAGCAATGGTGGTTTTTCCTTGTTATTAACTGTTAAGACCTTATTACGTAGGAGTGAATGCCCCTGGGCTTTCTAGCAAGGTCTTAAATAATTCAGTAAAGGAGTCCCTACTGGTAACCATTTAGAGTATACAGGAGTGCAAGCATCACTCCATCCAACACCGTTGGCATGGATTAATGTGTGACACACATGCACATCTGTACAAATGTGCACGTACACCACCACTTAAAACAAAAGACAAAATCAGAAAATTGATTGGTGTCAGACAAAACTGTGCAAAACACTCAAAAGTTCAAGCGATGCAAAAGCTTTCTTTATCCGGTTTCTGACTAGTGTTGATGCAGCATGTTGGGATGACCGATGATAATAAATTCAAGCCCATAATAAATTTGAAATCAAAAACTGATGTTGCTCCTCCACAAATGCATCAAATAACATGATCCTACAGCCAATATAAATTTTTATATACTGCTATAAACCTAAACTGTCTTCTGCTCTTCATCATACAACCCTCAGCTAGACATAACTCGTTCCCTTTGGTGAGTGAGCTGGTGTAATCATCATGTCAGTTTTAGTATGAGATAATGCTTTCAATGCTTCACATCAATTTGCGGATCTTTGGTTTCTTCGCGTAGACTCTGGGAAAGTTTGTGGTGTTGCAGTCCCCCGCAGTCTGTGTAAGCTGTAATTGTGCTCGCAAGAGCTGAGCAGTCACATGCTCCTTCCAGTCACCAAGGTATAACTCAGTCAACACGCTGCGTACTGTTTACCCATCTCCCTTTGAAGCAGACTTTTAAAGCAGTGTTTACCTCACTGCTGCCTTAAAAAAAAGCTCAATCACTTGGGTTTTGGAGACATTTAAAATTGAGTAAGTGAAAACACTTGTCTGTGTGAACGGATGTGGGCACCCCTCCAAAATGTATTCCTGAGATGCCTGGGCTGGAGTCAGATCCAGATGGGTCTGAACTGAAACCAGATGGCTGGGTGAAGAGAACCACTGCGTGCTGCATATAGACGGGCTCCTTTTATGGTACAGGTACCCTGGTTTTTTGGTTGATCGGCCTGCGTGAGTGTGCACGCTTTTGAAGTGTTAATGCGCAAAAGCACACGTGGGCAGTGGAATGTGAAAAGCCTTTTCACTAATTATGTAAAGTCCATAAAAGGATCTTTTTGAACAGAAAAAAAGGAAGAATTATTCTTTAAATGACCTCGTAAACATAGCTGAATATAAGAATATACTAAAGTATTCTTTTTTTTTTTTTTTTTTACTGGAACACAACAGTCCATGACATTAAAACAGGACTTACTGAAGTCATTAGATGTTCGAGTAAGCAGGCATGGCGCTGGAATCTGACACAAATAAAACAACACAGAAAAAGATGCAAGTCTGTGTTTCTTGAAGTGCACATTTTCGAGGTCACGTTTCTTTTCCAATACTGTGATTCTCTCCTTGGATATAATTTGCAGCGGATGTTAAACTTGATGAAGCCATGCAGATGATCTGTTTGCTGCACTGAAATCACAGCCTATGCTGCAGCAAACACACCTGTGCACCAGAGGACATCAAGAAAACAAAAAACACCTTCTAGCAGACAGCAGGTGTTTCGAGCTGAAAAAGCAAAGGGAGAGTTGAAGCTCGGGGAATAATATTGTACAGATTTGTACAGAACTCTGTGAGTGGCTTTGGCTTTTGGGAAACAGTGTGGGACTGATAAATCAATGCATCTCAAGTGTATTTTTAACACCAAGCACTCCTCACATACTGTAAGTAGACAGTACTTATTTCCACCACCAAAAGCAGTCCCATTAAAATATTTCCAATTTAGATTCTGCTTCTTGCATCAAAAAGAGAAACAGACACACCGGCATCGATCCAAAGGAAAAAATATATATCCAGTATATATATAAATATATTTTGTTGAAATCGTTGTGTGGCCCGAATCTGCACAGCAGTGTCCTTTTTAAATTCTTCACTTCAGGAGGTAACGACTGTGATCAGCTGCAGAACAGCACCAGCAGTAGGGGAGGTAAGATTCTCAGCAAACTGCTCGAGGACACTTTCTCATCGCAGGTGCTTCAATGTGTGACTCCACATCTTAACAATGACGAAGTGGAAACTCTGAAGCAGTGAACGAGCTCTAGCAATGAAAATTCAATGGGGGAATAAATAAATAAATAATCTGTCTAACTCAATTAAGGAGTATTTTATGAATTACAGCATTGTTGCCTGGTGTCATATATAAAGCAAAGTTAATTAGTTACTTCTATTGAGTTTTTTGTGTTAATGAAATATTGAGCAGGAATCCTTTATCAAAGGGATGGTGAGAGCAGCAATAAAAAGGTAGACCAATCTGCAGAAGAATGCAGTGCTTTCACTCCAAGCACAACGAGCATGCGGCTCATGTAATTGACTACAAGGTTGTACTTTTATTCGCTGAATCTTTAGCCCCTGGATTTGATAGCAATAGTCGGTTTCCAGGCTCTTGAACACTGCCCTCGCTTTATGCATTTTCATAATATAAATATGATATATGTTTACGCCATATGACCATTGTATGTTTCCACATTTTCATGGCTCTTGTTGCCTTTCCTGTGATTTGAGTGAATTGTGTAGTGCTTGAAAAACCTGAAAACCCCCCTGAAAATATTCATTTTTATTTATTTTGTGCTATGCATTGTTCTGGGCCTAACGTTTCATGTACACGAGCTGCAGCGTGTTTTCATTCCAGCTTCGAGATGCACAGCTCCGCTATGCTACTCGCATTATACAGGAATGCAGATCCTCTGAGCTTTTGCATTACGTAGTCATGCATGCATCTGCCCAAGGAATGCTAAAACCCATTCAGGTTCTGCAGGCGAAGAAAAAGAATTTAAGACTCTTAATAAAGACAAGAAACGTTACACCGTCGATTCTGGTGATGCAGAAATGAGTGTTTTATCCCATTAAATCTTATTTCTTCTAACAATTATAAATTCCACAAGCCCAGAACAGAATGAGGGATCTGAACACAGCAGTGTTTTTGATTTTCTGAGTGGTGAATGTCACTCACAATAGTAAATGGGCTTAGCTGTTCACTGCACCCACAGAAACCAAATCTCAGTTTGGCTACTCTACTTCTGCTGTTTCAGTAGATGTCCCTCTAACAATAGATGCTTATGACACTCAGTGGATCTGTAGCAACAGTTATAATGAATAAAACACAGTGTTTTCATCAACAGGGGGCTGAGTGTGTTTCTCGACATATAAAACGACATTTTCTTTTACCGTCGGTGATCTCGTCTGATGGCCACCACTGGGTGCTGAGTCTAATGGAAGGCTGCCCACAGCTCACCTCCTGCTCAAAATATTTCCCCAAAAATTAAGTGTTATTCTCATGTGAACAGCAATAGCATCAGCTGCTAGAAAGAAAAACACATTACCCCCCTTGGCAAAACATCACACATCAAAACACACACACATTTCTAACGGTCGGTGCAAACACATCATTGCTGACTGGTGCGTGTAGCTTCCGACCCGGTTTCCACTGTTCTCAGTGTTGACAAGGGGATCGTGTTTTCTCTTTACACCTCCAATATACCCCAAACTAAATCTACAGGAGTTTGAAGATGCTGCACCACAGCTGCTGTTTACAAAAATTGATTGCATCTGACCAAAGTCCCTCTTTTGGATGCAGGCAGACTAGGATTTTCAGCTTGCTTTTGCTTTGCTAAAAATGATTACAAGAACTTGCTAAAATGCTTTATGCACAGGCATTAGTAGTATCAAACTCCCGTCCATTGCCCAAGTTTCAAATTTCTTGCTCACAATTACCAATCTTAGAACTATAGAGGAAGTTTCAATCAGGCAAACTGCAATAAGCTTCAGGCAAAATTCAACTTAGATGCAAAGTGACCTCCAATCAGAGAATCAGTCCGTCCACGTGAATGGAAATGAATGCAAAACCCTCACGCTTCAGTAGGCTGTTTTTACTGTACATTTATTCTCTGTAACAGATTTGCCCTTTCAGTGAACTCTGCCCTCTGTCTCCAGCACCATGCTGATGTTGCCTGTTATTTTTCTGAAAACAAGATGAATCACCTTCTTCTACCTGACAAAGGAATTCATTATCCTTTCCCCCTCCCAGAGGACGCAGGATTGGTCTTCTCAAATGTGTTTGTGGCATGGCTACGTTCCAAAAAAGCAAGAGAGTGCAGTGATGTGCTAACAAGGATGAGACTTCATGTCTTCAGTTTCAGTTGAGGCACACCAAAGCTTGCGGGGGGGGGGGGGACGGACAATAAATGCAAGAGCAGCAACAAATTCAGAAAGCATGGATATCAGCTCAACATCTGACTCAAATCTTACATTGTTCACATTGTTGCTTTGTTACATATTTTTTCCAGGGAGCGCTGACAAAACCAGTAAGCATGCAGGATGAGCTTTGACACGCTGTTTTCCAAACTTACTTTGTATCGAGAAAAGGCAGTAAAAAAAAAAATCACTTTACTGTAAATACAAAAGTAAAAATGTGCATCAAACACCAAAACTTTAACCTCGAAATAAAAAATGTGTCTTTTTCTTTACTAGAGGGGAAGCCGCAAGGGGATTAAAATGAATTAGATGATAGACCTTCTAGGTACAACATGCAACTTAGGCCCCTTCGCAGATGATTTATTGTGATTCATTCATTAGCCTGCTAAGTTCATGTTATCTTTTCATTACAAAGGCTATTGGTGTAGTCGGCATGTGGCCATATTTGGATTCCCCAGCGAGAGATAAGGTGCCAGCAGCTTTACATCATGCCTGTCTCCTTACAGCACTGTGGGAAAAATTAGGGTTATAGTGCAATTATTGCCAAAGATAACCAGAATGCAGCAGGGGGGCTTGACGAGGGGAAGCTGTGCTCTCTGAAAAGTTACACTAGTTTCATGGAAAATATTTAAAATCCCCTCACTAATGTGAACACTTACACTTGGCACAGAGAGGCAACCTAGTAAATGAACTACACGTGTGACAAGACAGATGAGAAGAAAACCACATTGGAGGAGAGAGAAAGAAAAGCATGGTTCTGGTGTAAGTCTAAAATGTTCCACACTCTGATTATCAGGACATTTCAGCTTCCTCAATGTCTGATTCGGCCTGAATTGGCTGAGCGTTGCAGTGGGTGAAGAGGCGTGAGGCTTCCATGATAAATGATAGCTTAGAGTCCCACACATCATCCTCTGTGTGCCGGCACGTGCAACTGCAAGTAAGTGCACTGCAAGACTGAACATTTTCCAGTTTTAGGAAGAGGAAAATAGTTAAGAGCAATCATCCGCACTTCACATCAACACTACAGGTAGTTTATCTCGCTGTTACATGAATTCCCCAGGCTAAAGCAACAATGGTGCCATCATTAAGCACAGTTCAGGAAAATGCCAGACTGATAAAGAAGACATGTCATTTGAATGCTCTGGGTTGATATTTGGACAAAGCTGTTTAAATCCGGCAAAGTACCCAGAACATTTGACTAAAGAAAAAAAAAGAAGGTGGTTAAATACACTTATATTAGCGGTTAAAAGGATTTGCATTTGTTGAGCTTAGGGGCTTTAGAAAAATAATTTAGGGTTAAGAACTGGGCTAATTCTCGTGTTTTCCTTTTAAGGCAAGCAAGACTTGCCCCGGCGGTATTAGTGTTTCCTTGTAATGTAGCCCAAACCCTGGCATCTCAGAGTACCCTATAGCCAAAAAGCATTTTAAGCATTTTAAAGAAGAAGTGGTATTGTAATAAAATGTAATAATATCTCCATAATGTCAGAGCAAGAGAAATAACAAGAACCACCAATAAGCAATGGGGTTATGAGCAAATTTGTGGCATTAACAGTAGCTCAAGGCACCAGATAGTCAGCATAAAGCAGAGTTGCAAAGTCTGCCAGTATCAGTTTGGTAAATGCAGGCAGATGTATAGTAGCTCTACAAAATGTTTTACAATGTGTTTCTAAGCCATCCATTCACAAACACTCACCAATGGCAGTGAGTCACCATGCGAGGCATTGTTCTGGCAACAGGAGCAGTGTCTGGTTCAGTTTCCTGCTCAATAACACCTCAGCATGTTTAGGGACCAGGGCTCGAACCCCTCCAACCCCGTGATTAGAGCCAATTGTCCGTGGCCGTACTGATGAAAATGTGTGATAGTTGTGTGGCTATGTGAACTACAATCCAATCTTCTGCTTCCATATTTTTGCTTTGCCTCAAATTTCACTGGAAAGGTGAAATACATTATAAAAGTGGAAAAATGTTAAGACAATGTTGAATTCATAGTAAAATATAAAATTTAGCATCATGTGACGCCGCTAGCTGACACATTTGTCTATGTAATTGTTGATTGTGACGGAAAAAATAAAGTCATGATACCAAGTCAAGATTTGTGCACATGTTAAAGCTGACCTAGATGACAAATGCATAGCTATTTATCTGGATTTTCCAATAAATATCATTTGGAAAATAAATTACAAAAGGGAAGGAATAAACTGCTACCTCCTTCTTATATAATAATAATAATCGTTTTGCAACAGCGTCTTACCTTCACTTTGATTATACAGCCAATCAGAAAAAGACATTTTCAGTTACCATTGGATACAAATCACTTTAATCAATTTATTCCACATATACGAGACATGGCTGATCTAATGGCAGATCAACTGTGTCTTACATATGAGGAATACATTGATCTTCTGCAATTAGGGACTATTAGCGGATCATAGAGCTGAAAACTGATGAAAATGGTGACGGAAAAAGACCACATGCCTGTAGCATGTGATAGATAATCTTAATTAGCCCCAAAACTGAATCTCATTTGAAAAACATGACCAAAAACACTTACGGTACTCAAATAAATTTCCTAACCTGAATATGGAGCTGTATGATGTACAAAACTGGCGGATGTTAAATCATTTCATCAATTAATAGTGGACGGACTAAGCCCAAGGTCTTGAATACGATCTGATTGGTCCAACCGCAGAGCTCGTAATATTCAGCGCTCCCATATAAACCCGTGCAGACTTGACGTGCAATCTGTCATGCAAGTTAAAAGGATAGCGAGGAGTCCAGTGTAGAGCCACAGCTGACAGCCTACTCGCAGTAGCCTTCATTTGTTCTGTTTTTGCGCTGCAGAAGGTTTTTTTTTTTCTTTTTTTTTTTCGGGGCGCTCTTCTTATGAATTACACACAAAGCAGGAGGCGTCTCTTTGCGTTTAGTTGTGTTATCTGTGTTGACAGGATGATGCCTTTGAGAACCGGACTTTTTCTCCTGCTGGTGCTGAATGCATCAGCCTATGAAGTGGATCAAAACGAGTCCTATTCGCCCAGGAGAGCACGCTTTTCTGCCAATAGCCCTAGTAAGTAACACGCTGCTTCCATCTGCACATCTCAGAGTGCACTGCTTGCTTTCTTATTTTTTATTTACTTCTATCTATCTATTTATTTATTTATTTTTTCAAATGCTCAGCCTAATCTATATAGAGATCTTTCCTTCTCATAAATGTGTTGGCCTATGCAGCCGTTTCTGTCTTAACGAGCGCGTTGATTCGCGGAGAAGTCTGCGGGATTAACGCTGTGGTTTTTGCCGGTGTCCTGCCGGCAACAGATGAGCATGGAGCTTGGTGCTGACACCTGAGAGTGCAGGCTGTGTCATGCTGTTAGTGTCTTTCTCTTGGCTTCCTCCTTCTGCTGCATTGGTTCCACTATTTAGCACTAAAGCGGATTGAGAGGCTTTAAACACGGCGTTTTCTGGATATCGCGGAGCATTCTGGAGCCTTGAAGTTAGAAGAAGTAGATCACAGCATTGTGCACCGTTGCACGAAGCAGAAAAAAGCAAAACTGCTTGTCACTGGGTTGTGTCGTTGGGATTAATAAATGCAACCTCTTTTTTTTCCGTTTCCTTATGTGTAAAGGGAAAAAGCCCAAATCTTTCTAATAACCACTAAGAAAAAAAAGATCCGCCGCTGTACAGCATAAATCTGTTTGGCTTCATTCAAATGGTGAGTGTTAAAAAATATTAATATTCTTTGACTACAAAGGCACAGCTCAGTGATAAAAGGCAGTGGGTAACAGGGATGCTCTTCCCCATCTGCAGGAATTGCTTCATCATCATCATAAGATTTGCAGCTCACTCTCTGTGTTTCCAGAGCAATCTCTAGTCCCTGGTGGCAGATAGACTTAATCTGACTGTGCAGGTCAACAAAAGGGCCCAGATTCAAAGCCCAAGAAGGCTCTGGGCTCCTCTGTGACATGTCTTAATGGTTATTACAAAGGTCTTCAGCCAGGCTTTTTGCCATCTTAGCGGACTCTGAGATCAAGGATAAAGAAACGGATTGTTTTAGACCTCTGTCTAGAAGTGTCAAGATTTAAGCCAGCTGTGTGCATGTGCGGCTAACATAATTTTTTCTAAATTTCTGGCACGTGGATCGAATGCTGCTGCAGCATGGCTGTCACAGCTCTGTCATAGAGATGGGGGTTGCTAGTGGGTTAATCATGACGTGAGCATGGCAGCATTTTGTGAACATTTAATTCATTATGTAGGTGTACACGGGATCGGTTCTGGAGGCAGAGTCCTCAAGATCAACTTGACAGCTATTTTGTGTAAAATAATTGAAGACAAAGATTGGTGACAGAGTGTGTGTGTGTGTGTGTGTGTGTGTGTGTGTGTGTGTGTGTGTGTGTGTGTGTGTGTGTGTGTGTGTGTGTGTTTGAGGGGTGCAACTGTATGTTTATGTGTGTCTACAGGCATGCCAACAATTTTCAGGAAACTCTTTGGTATTTCTGGCGCTGTTCATCCAAGCGCTGCTGAAAAGAACCAAACACTGGAATATAAGTTCCTGCCAAAAGAAAAGTGAAGTGGTGCCAAATAATGTCTGAGAATCTTTGAGTTGTAAGGTGTCCAATCTTCAGTCAAGTCACTGTTTGCCCCGAGTGACTGTCTGTGTTTTGTGAAGCACCAAAGTATGAAAATTCTCTTTTGTTCGCTGCATTTTCTCTTTTAGCTGAAACCCTGGCAACCCTTCAGTAATGAGCTTAGTGAGTGTGCAATGTTTCCCAGTGAACCCACTGTTGACTCCCCTGCTGATGGTTCATTCTCTGTGCCCACAGCAGATGTGGCACGCTGTCTCAGCAGTGCCCTCCAAGTTGGGTGCGGAGCCTTCGCCTGCCTGGAAAACTCAACTTGCGACACAGATGGCATGCATGACATCTGCAAGTCCTTCCTATACAGTGCTGCTAAATTTGACACTCAGGTATATGCTTTCATTCTCTGTTGCTATGTGCACATGAGCTGTGGAGGATTATATGGGCATATGTGTCAGGACAAGAGTGTGTAAAGCACTGCTGTTTTGTTTTTTCTTACAGGGTAAAGCGTTTGTGAAGGAGAGCCTTAAGTGCATTGCCAATGGCATCACCTCGAAGGCATTCCTCACCATCCGCCGCTGCTCCGCCTTTCAAAGAATGATATCTGAAGTCCAAGAGGAGTGTTACAGCAAGCTGGATATCTGCACGGTTGCCCGATCAAATCCAGATGCTATTGGTGAAGTGGCACAGCTGCCAAGTCACTTTCCCAACAGGTGAGATCGTCCTCTGCTGTATGTGCTTTACAAGTTTTCCCAAAACCAAGTTGAGGAAAAAACCTCTGTGAATTTCAGGCAAATAAGAGAGTGCAGCTTGTTTATGAGCAGCATAAGCAATGACTACACTTGTCTTGATTTGCATGTTTTGATTAGCATCAGCGTTTTGCATTCTTTCATGCAACAAAAGAAAATCAAACAGGAATGTCAACTTTGGATGGTTTCATTCCTATTGTTGTTCTAATACATATAGAATTGCAGTTTGGGAGTGGATACAAAAGGATAGAAGGGTGGAGCACGAAGCTTAGTAGGCCAGCGACTGGAGCCGGGATGGTTACGCCCATAGAGATGACATCAGGCCATCTAGAATGCGTGCATAGAAATGCTAATTTTGAACCATTACAGATTACGACGACATGCTTTCTTGCTGTGCTGCACATTTTGTCCTTTTTCCCTTTTAAGCCCCTGAAAAAAATGTAAAAATTCATTCTGTGATGCCTTTGTGGTCCAAGGTTTTATGGTAAGCTGTTACAGAGCCTGATGGACTGTGATGAGGACACGGTGGATCGCGTTAGGACCAGCATGGTGTCGCGGCTCGGCCCAGAGATGACCATGCTTATTCAGCTGCTGCAGAACAAGCCCTGCCCATCCACCGCTGTGGCTGCAGCTGCCGTCATCCCAACTGGAGCAGAGAGCCGTGGGAGCTGGCGGCTGTCCATGGGTCCCCATGTGTACAAGATCCAGCCTAATCTGCGAAACAGAGACTCTGCCAGTCATTTTGGCAAAAAGCGCTCCGCCAGCGACAGCTCCTAACTTCCACTTCCACTCACCCTCAAAACACCACAAAAGTTCCTCTATTCCCTAGAGGTGATACCAATCTTTTCCTCTGCTAGACTGGAAGTTACAGAAATCCCACCTCTAGGGAATGCCGGACCACCCGTAGAGTCCATAGAGTCGATATCAGTTTGATTGTTGTTATATTATATATCCTACACTTTAGACTCGAAAGAACCCCATCTTCCATAGACTGTTTTCAAATGTGCCCGCTCACAGTTAGTGTTGAACAGGAGGCTGCTACAATTGTGCGACGTGTTCCTGTTCGCTCCTCTTATCGTCCTTTAACAGAGATTAATTCGTAAGTCTTTTGACGACAAGCTAAAAAGGAAAAAAAAGGAGAGAAAAAAAGAGAAAAAAAGTGTTTCATGAATCTAGAGCACAAGCCAGTACTTTAAAAGTAAAAAGAAAAAAAATACAATTTCATAATCCTGATATTTGTTCATGAATAGGAAATCAGTAGTTTGGTTATTATTGGTTTATTTGTAGGAATGGGTAATTACTAGTAGACTTATCTAATATTTCTGCATTGAGATTAGTCGAATTGTGAGCATGAGATGTGGCAATGAGTTTCATAACTGTTTTTGACACTATCATAACACTTAAATGTACTGTATACTAAGTTACCAGAGACAGCCATAGCTAGCCCTCTAAAAGAGAGCGCTCATAATGGAGTGAGGTCTGTAGAGGTTTCATGCTAACCTTTGAGAGGTTACCTTAAACTGACCAAAAAACTTCTAACTGCCCTGAATGCTATTCATGAAATACCAAAATTGCGTATAGCTATAGCACTTATAGATTTTTTTTTTTAATTATTTCTGATGGCAGATGTAGCCATGGTCATGTGTTTTAAATCATTATCCTGCATGTAAGGATTGTTCAGGTCATGGCCAAGTCTATCAGAAGAAGTCCTTTTAGCATATCTTGTATCCAGACACTTGCAATGCATAAGACTGTTGAGCTCTATAGTATATCTAGTATGGGACCATGCTTAGTGAGATCTGTGTCCATGTTCTTAACTGAGTGCGAAGCAGTCGTGTGTGCGCGCAGTAGCTGATTAGCACGTTCACCGCTGAGACTGAGAGCAGAGTGTCTTCTCGGACTGATGAGCATCACTCTCTGAGGTGAATCATGTGACATGCACACTGGCTTCCAGGTCAAGATGGAGAATGACTATTTAAAGAGAAAAACAAAAGCCTTGTTGGAATGATATTTATTTTCCTACTATATTATTTAATGTTTTTATTTTTATTTTAATGCATTATTGTAGTTTTAACTAATTTACAGATTTAAAGAGCAGTTCAGTCATGGCTCCTATTTGAACATGAGCTCTATGCCAAAAAAAAGTGAGCTGACACTCTGGTGACTGAATGGGACCCATGTCATGACTCTGTGCTGGCCATAGGGGAACAAGGTTGGTCATTCAGGTCAGGTGATCTACTTCGCGGAGGTTACACGGGACCACAGCAAAACATTAGCTTAGTTTTTTGACACAGTTTCTGGTTGTCGGTGCAGCTGCTAGATGCTCACGTGTGGTGCTGGGGAGTCGTGCACGTTATTGAATCTAAACCAGGTAAAACAAACATCAGCACCGGGGGGCCTGTTAGGGAAGCTTCTCGATGGTTCTACACTTGCTTGCAGTGCTTTTCTTTGCGCGGAATGAAGGTGAGGCATAAATTTAACAAATATATGACACATAATCCGAGACATAACCTTTGATTTAGGTTGAGCCACATCTCTCACAGCAAAACTTTTGATCTATTTTTGCTAAGACTGGCCTTGTATTTAGCTAGAGTTAATGATTCGATGGGTAGCAAGGCGAAATATAAACATAGGCAGCGTTTATGTAATAGCGTAATGATTTTGGGTTACTTTGGACGCTCATGCTTTAGGCTGTAGCCAAGCAGTCGTGCATCCGTTAAGTGATTATCTTTCAAAAACAAATTTCACAGCTTTGAGAGACCAAGACAATCATCCCAAACCAGTGCACGATCATAGAGCCACAGTCACTAAGAAGGGTCTTGATGCTGGTGTTTGCTTTTATAGATAGATGGTGGAACTTCAATAGGATAATCCATGGCTTAGTTTAGAGAATAAAAGTATGTTGAGTAAGTGAGTAAATATTTGTGCACATTGAAAATGCAGTATGGAGGTTTGAAGTTTGAACTAAGAATGGGTTGAGTTCACTACTATACAGGTTTATTTAGCAACTATCCCATTTTTAATCTTAAACCTCGCAATTCGGTCGTCTTGAAATTCTTTTACTCCCAAGTCGTGAGAAGTAATTGCCTTACGTTTGACTTCAGTCAATAGAAAATGAGCTGGACCCAGTCCTGTTTAAAAAAAAATGCAGAGGATTACTAGTGAACCGAGTGACGCTCGGACCAGAAAAAGAGATGTTTTATTTTTCAGTGTCAATTTAATAGCTATGTTAAAATTCCAAACTATGCAATAGTCACACACAAAGGATTCACAGCAACACAGAAATTGACCTTTATTTCATTCAGTGCCAGCTGATGCTGTGTGAATCAAGCAGCAGCATGTGTGCTCTCATACTGCACTCACAGTGTGAAGGCGATGCTCCTCTATAATGCTTTATGGTTCTGTGTTTTACTTCTTTCAGATTTTATTTTACACTCGCATTCGTTTTGTTCTGTGAATCGTTTCTTTTGTGTCGTGTGGTGCAAATGGACAGCTGTTCTGAAGGAATCTCTTAGGAAGTTAAGAGCTATAGTCACACTGTAGTATATCCTAGCTTATATTTTCTGTTAAATATGCACTTTGCATCTTAACCACTATAAAGGGCATTGAAACATTCAGTACATGTGCAACTGAGACATATTTTATTTACGCAGCGAATGGAGATAAGTAGGAATATTTTGCATCCTGAAGGGTCAGGGCTTCTTCATGTGCTATTGATACATATGTCTATATCTTTGTTGTCCATGGGTAAATCCAAAACCCAACAGCTGCTGCTAAACTGTTACTAGCCTGATCGATGCTGTCTGGATGCCCCTCCACTCTGGCCGCTCTGATCTGTCAACGTGCAGTGAGCTCAGCATCGGTCCATATTTGCATTTAAACACACATTAATGTCTATCCATGTCTTCATATTTATCTCCTATGAACATTCTCCATGTCAAATATATTTGGCACGGGCAAATTGACTGTTTCCTCACCAAGTAAAATGTATTGGTACTTTTAGAGAATGTACCTGTATACTGAATGTCTCGTTCGACAAGGACATGACCGAGATAGATGACCGGTGAAGGTTATTTGGGGGAAAAACAAACAACAACAACAAAAAAGAGAAGAAAAGCTTTTATTTTCTTTCTGTTTCAGATTTGAATTCAGGTATAGGGCGCTTAAGGTGGTACTGGAATATTGTTCAATTGACCCATGGTGAGTTTTGTGAAACTGTTTCTGTCAGTGCTAGAGACAAAAATCTCCCTGACCTCTGGCACTTCGTGGTACTCTTTCCTCTCAAGACTTGAAATGCATAAATAAATGTTGTTGTGCTTAAACGAAATCGAAATGCTTCAGTGACTAGTAAAGTTTATTTTGTATTCATATATATATATATATATATATATATATATATATATATATATGAATACGACACTTATTTTAATATCAGATTCAAAAAGTTATTGCTAATTTAGGGAATTACTGAAGTTCCTGATACAGATGCTATGTAACGCATGATTGACCCTTGTGAATCACTTGCACTTTAAAATATACCCATATACATATATGCCCATACTGTGTATATGTTTGGGTTTTTCCTCTGTACTGAAAAGTCATGAAAGATACAAATGCATCAGTTGTCTGTCTTTTGCTGATCAGAAATAAAATATTTATCATATCTGGCATATGGTATGCAATATGTTGCTTTGCTCTTCTTTCACTCGTTCCGATCTTTTATAATATGCTGATTTAAAGTCCCTTAGGCTCGCATTTTTTTTCCCACCAGCTTGCCTAAAAATATTCACAAATGTCTCTTGACTTGACGCCTTCATTTTATCTACCGGCAAACTGCAACATGTGCAGTTTAATGATGGAAACTGAGGAGAGAATTTTCTCATTACATAAGCTTTGAGATGCATTTATGTTCAGACTATAAAAGATTTTAAACTACGACGACCTCCCAATTATCCAATCCAAAGTGTCAGTGTTGTACTGGGTGTTCTTTTCTGCAACACTTTTGCTGATCCTTCTCATTACAATGCTTTTTATTAGACCGTAAACAGTGTTGCCCATTGCACCGCACACTGGAAAGACACTTAAAATGATATTAAGTTCACTGCACACTCCAGCTTTGCGATGGTGCAGTGCAGTCAGAGTGTGCAGCTACAACCTTTATCACGAAACTACGATTAGCACTGTGTTATAAATGCACATAAAGCAATGGCATGTATAGATTTTGATCTTCACACCAGTGCAAAAATAAGGGGCTTTGCAGGATTATGTCAGATTGTGGATCCTACGGTGCAAGTGGATGAGGGGGTGAAATGCAGTGAACTGCGAAATGAACTGCAGCAGTGGCAGCAGGTTAGAGTCAAGACAGATTATAGGTGAGCAGCAAGGCGGCAGGAACGGCAAAAATTGAACCTTATTTTCTGACTACCATACCTTTTCCTTTTAACTCTGCTTTTCAGTCCAACTGTAGCACTTTAGCTGCTAAATGCTCACCACTACATTCACCGTCTAGATGTAAAATGTTTTCCATTTGCTGTCATAGAGATGACTTTCTCAAACATCGGTTATATGAATGAACATTATGTAATAAAACTGTAAAGCTTGGCATGTGGGAGGCCTAGTTAACTTTATCTTTAAACCTCCTCTTGAACATCACTATGATATGCCACCATTGAGAAAGGTGCATTGTCACAAGAGTGAGTCTAAATAAATGAACACAGGCCGCCTGTCGGGCACACCAGCTTTGCTTTATTTGTGTTTGTATAAGAGATGAAGAGGTAATCTAATATGGCTTTCTGCCACTGCCTAACCAGGCCTCATCTATAAAGGTTACACTATTAAAGATGATCTTTTAAACACAAGTAACCTGGAACACGCAGTGGTCGTGATTACTAGTGCCAGAGAATATAATGAAGCATCATGTCCCATTTGGTGATATCAGACTTTCGTATTAATCACTGTGGTAGCCTGTGATATTACTTTTCAGTGATTTCACATCTATGATCTGTCTTTGCCTGCGCAGTCTTTATGACTGTAAAAGGATCACAAGAGAATCCGGCTGACTTGCAAAGTAATTGCTTTACCAAACACCCTAAGTATGTGTGACAAATCCCGCAGGACCCGTGAAGGAAGCTGAAGGACGGAGCGAGCACCTCCTGATGAAAATGAACTTTCTTAAACTTCAGCACAAACAAGCTGAAACTGCACTGTTTGGTTTAAGAGCCTGAGGAAAAGAGGGGGCAGAACGTAAGAGGCTCCACGGACGCTAATCTCAGTCAGAGGGAGATATAATTTCATGCCTATTTAGAGAAGAGTCCTGAAGGGCTTTCTCATCAACCGCTCTCCAGTCTCGTGGATAGGTGATGCAGCAGCTCTGCACACAGATTCTATTATCTGCTTGAAAGAGACATCCAATCTCAACTCAATCAGTGGCTCTAATGCAAGCATGATGGACAGGAACACAACATAAATGAATTCTTCCATATGGTCTGCGTCTCACAGTCTGTCTACACAGCTGCAGTTATATATAGTGGGCAACTTTTGAAGGCAATTTGGATGGAATTACTGCTTTCAACACACAGGATCATCTTGTTGCCAGGAAACATTTGAACAGATTTTTGACCCTGCCTATTCACTTCGTTGCCTGTTGCTTGGACTGCTGCCGAGTGTATCACCATCCTGACAATCCCAACCAGAATAATAATGAATAATGACGAAATTAGAATATCATTATGCAGATGCAATTCATACCATCTGCTTGTGTTTATTTTACCTCAATGTGGCTCCTTTTGAAAAGCAGTTGTGAAACAGCGCTACATTGCAAAATCCTTTCAGCTTTACAGTACATGCACGTCCGTAAAGAACATCAAATATCACAGCATCGCATGAATATAAGCCATAAATGCATGCATTCCCTACAGCGCTGCATGGGGAGAATGACCCTGAAGGCATAAAAGACCACAGAGCCTCTGATACCAGCCTGCAGGCATGCAACAGACCCACCATTGTTTGTCATTGTTTTAACCTCTTGATTGAATTTTGAGGGAGCAAAGCAATGTATCCACAGTGCATGCAAAGTGTCAGCAATTTGAGGGGAAAAAGGAACAATGCACTGTGGTTTGTGCGGTACGGCAATTACTTCTCCTCTCTCCCAGTGTGTTTTATATTCATTATGTTCTTCTCTTTCCCATGAAACTTGTGGCATATTCATCAGCAGTGTGACAAATTAGATGTGCAGTGAAATGGAGTATGACTGAGAGCAGTGGAAGATTAGATCCACTCCAATCTTACCCAGCAATCACTATCCCTTCATTTCTGTGGGGAAATACCCAAGGACGGGAAAGAAAATGAGATCAAATTTTTTTACTCAAGAAAGAGCTGGAGTGGCAGGGGAAAGAGATGAAACGGAGCGTTTTCCATTTGTGCCAAAGCGTCTCTCTCAAAGGATTTGTCTTAGAATCGAGTGCAGCTTATAGTTGTGACTGTGCTGATTGCAAAAAACTAAACATTTACTCAGTTGCACAGAAAACGCAGGTAGATGGGTAGATTTGTGCACCCATCTTTGCCTCAGCCAATCAAAGTGACGGGGCCAACTGAGCATCATATCCATGAGTGCAGCTGAAATGCTCTTGAACACTCTTTAATCTTGCTTTCTCTTGAAGGGCCTGGCTATTTTAACAGCTCTCCAGCTGAATGACGAACACTGGAAAACGCAGGCAGATTTAACTGGTATGGCTGAAGCCACCATTAGATATTGTATGACTTTTCTTGATGCTGGAGACTAACAGGATAGCTAACAAGATGAGATTAACATTAACACACTGCTGCTACTACTTCATTCTGAGATGATCTTGGTGTTGTAGACACAATACGTTTACTGCAGTTTTGCATATGAAATGTGAACTGAACATGACATGTGGATTCAAGAGATTGACAGCAAGAGTCATGTACTCTCGTTTATTGATCGCAGAGTGTGGACAAAAGCATGTCTGAAATGAATACAGAGTGGCAGAGACATCTAGTGGACATAAGCAGGTCTCACAGATTTCTTTCTCCATTCAGGAGCTGACTCCAGCTTTGCTGTGGTTAATTCAAAGGATTGACTGTTTTTCTACCTATAATGGATTTAAAATGATGATAAAAACACAGTCTTTATCACTACCAGCCTACTGGGAATGTGACGGTGAATTTAAGTCAGTGTTAACCGTATAACACCAAGTGTATCGTATTTGAGTTTTTGAGACTTCTGTATTGTCAGTGGGATTTTTTTAACCCCTAACAGTTTGCAGTGAGCAATAAATTGCACAAAAAATGCTGTATGTAGCAAATATGAAACAAATTAAAAACAAATGCACCTTCCTTTGTTTTTCTAAAATTTGTCAGACGATTCAATGAACACTCCAGTTTAGGGAAATTTTCTGGCAGCTATTTCAAGGTTCAGGCTTTACGGGGATAATGTAGAGAGGAAGTTAGTTCGTGAAGCATTTGGATTCCCATTTATCTGATCAAATCTATCAGAAGAGATGGAAGCTGATTCAAATGTTGGAAAGTGAATAACTTATTATTAATAACAGTAAAAGTAACTGAAACCTGAGTTTTCTTAGTTTTCAAAAATTACTTTTTATGTGAATTGTTTTCAATGGTGCATGGATATTGTTGTAATAACTGACAAGATCCTCCACACTAATTCTCAAAGTTTTAATTACTCATTAGCAGGTTTGTTGGATTGCTGTTACATCTGGTATAAACTGTGCGGTGCTACAGTTGCTCAGTTAACTGAAGAGGAAATTCTCAGTTTTCAGTCTATGGCTGTTATCGCCTACGACCAAGTTGCAGAAAAATGTGTCTCCTTTCAAATGATGCATTCCTTAAAGAGGTGTACATCTTTTCATCTGTAGGCATTTGAGTGACAGGAATGCAATAACTGCCTCATGGAGTATAATTCGATCAAGGATTTTCCTTTTAAATCCTTCTTTTGAACATATTTTTAACAAAACTGAACTAAAAATACTTTGGATTTTATAAG
The DNA here is from genome assembly GCF_057381915.1 of Diplotaxodon limnothrissa. Lineage (NCBI taxonomy): Eukaryota > Metazoa > Chordata > Actinopteri > Cichliformes > Cichlidae > Diplotaxodon > Diplotaxodon limnothrissa. The sequence continues at coordinate 16,340,280 of NC_140607.1, forward strand.
CCATATTGTAAGAGGAGCCATAAGCGCGTTCAGAGACACATTGACTTGTTCCAGTAAAACACGCAGAATGCCATCACTAACTGCTGCTTAACAGACAGAGGTGCAAGCAACTGACAACTGCCAAGCTGATGCGGGTGAGGAAAGTGTATCTCAGGATCTTTGTCATGAATGAGGGGTGAGTGGAACAGGAGATTGACAGATGGATTTGAGCTATGTCTCCAGTGATGGTGACGCTGATGTGATGTAGAGAGAGATGAGTGTGAGAGTGAAGCTCTCGATTTACTGGTCGATCTACATTTTCAGACTCACCTATGGCCATGGATGGGTGGACACACACACACACACACACGCACGCACGCACGCACGCACGCACACACACACACACACACACACACACACACGCACACACACACACACACACACACATATATTGCCTTCTTCCTGGTTTGAAGGTCTTCCAAGTTCTCTATAATATTGATATCTGGTTGAAGAAGAGGGTTAAAAGGAGCCACTGAAGGTATAACTACAGTAGTATATTTTGGTCTTGGTGTCCTCCTCCATGTTGGGCTTCTGATTTACACCCACAGTGTTCTGTATATCCCTAAAAGAAGCACCTTCAGTAGGGGGTGTCACGGGCTTAACCCTCATAATGTCCCCCCGATTTCCATAAACCTGTGGTCCTCAGGGGACAAAAATGTCCTCACTTCATTTGAGTGTTTTTTAAAGTATAAAATATAAATTGTCAATCAATTCAGTGTTAGACCTTAGTTTTACTTCAGACTAACACATTACCACAAATTTACCCTTCATTTTACAATTTAGGGGCACCGAACCTTGTTTCTCTGTTTTTCAAGGTTTTATTCATCTGTATTCCAACTCATTACATGACATTTTTCTATATTTTGGCATGGTAGGTACACTAGGGCATGGGTCTTAGTGAAGGCAAACTTTCATGAGAACAAAGGGGTGTCCATATTTGACACAGTTGCAGTTGCAGGCCAAGGGCACATGAAGTAAACAAGTTGTTACAGGTGATTGTTTTCTTTTGGAAACCTGCTGGAATGTTAGGGACAACTTGCGTGCCCTGACTGCAGGCCAGACGGTTTGCCATCGTACACTAGCATGTCCATGCACAGCTCGACCTGGCATCTCATACTGCCCATGTTTTTATCTCATAGTTCCCCGGTTTACTTGGGATGTTCTGTTGGAATGGACAGAGTCCTCTGAAGGGGACGTGGTGCTCATACACAGTCACATCAGTACCTGGATCTTACATCAACAGCAGGAAAAACACCCATTGTCCCATACACCTCAATAATTGCGTCATGAATGATGATCATCTATTGTGTCTTTATCATGAAATGATATCCTTTTTGCGATTCTATGATTAATCTTGTGTCAGTCATGGTAGCATGAAAACTTCCCTACCAGACTCAGGATGTCATAAACTGGCCGTGGCGACTTTACTGGATGCACGGCAGTAAGAATCAACATACCCACATATACCTACGGCTGCATTTGATCCATTTTTCTTCCTCACTTGTTGTCCCTCCTTGTTTGTCATTGCGTTGGCTGTAGAGCAGGTCATCTACTAACTGGATGTTGGTTCAATCTCTGTGTGCTCTAGTCTGGAGTTGTTACCAAGATGTCCTTGGGCAAGTTACTGAACCCCAACTTGGTCTCTGATGCATCCATGGGCATGTGAAAATTAAAAAGCATAATATAAACATAATGTGTATAATGCTTTCAGTACTCCAGTAGAAAAGCCACTGAAAGAGTATGGGACCTGGCATATGTGCTTAGACCATGGTAGATTGTCTTTCTCTGTGACGCACGAGAAAGTCATGCATCGTCTGTCACTGGGAAGGATAGAAGACCAGATCAATGTTTCCTCACATTACTGCAAATATTCTTCTGTCTCAGCTGACTCCTCTTTCTTGCTTGATCTTCATCATAATTGAAATGGAAGATGTGCAGTCCTCTGACACATCTTCTATTTCAGTTTCACATTCTGAAAATTCAAGAAACTTCAAAAAGCCCAGTCACTTTCTTTCCAAGCTCCTCAGACTACCATGTCCTGGATGCCTGAGAACCTACTTGAACATAGTTCAGATTCTTCATCACTTTCCTTCACTTCATAGCCTTCTTCCACTTCTGCAGGTGGGTGATGTGCTTTTTCAGAGAAAGGGTAGCATATGATCTAAATATTGGCAATATTCTCTTTATCTTCTAACCCTGGATCTTCCTGAACATTGATTATTCCTCCTCATTATACTAGAGGACAATATATGCATTGTTCTACTGGTCATTCCTTTCCACAACATGGTAAAGCCTCCAGTGCAATGGAGGCTTGTGAGCATATTATTGTAGGTGTATGTATTATTGTAGGGTCTACCTTACAATATAAAGCACCTTGATGCAACTGTTGTTGTGATTTGGCGCTGTATAAATAAAATTGAATTAAATTGAATGTAGAGCACCTGCCTCCTCATTGTGCTGCCTGTTGTTGTTGTTATGACCATTGCTTGACCCCACACATCAGTGATCCAAGATCAAAGATGTTTGAAAGCAGTATGGTGTGAAAATATGGCCCTTTGCAACACTTTGTACTTGGGGAACGTTTTTGGCCTTGAGGACAACAGGTGTTATAAAATCCAATGAAAACCCCATAAATAAATCAAATTACGTATTAGCATAGTACTGAATAACTTTGATAGCAAAAGATTTCTTTTGCTATCAAAAATGTCCCAAGGACAACACAAGGGTTAGTAAATGTTAAGGCTAATAACTTTTTTTTTTTTTGTCATTAGTACAGGGCTGAACGGACCAAATTGTAGATAAAAAAGGCTGCACTGGACATACATTTCTATGTATTCTATGTGTTGGGCTCTTAATGAGAGTCTCAGTCTCATTAAGCCTGCTGTTTAGTGAAGCTGAATTAATACACCATCTTAGGGAGAAACTGATCACATACATAAGCACTGCTTATGAGACCTAGCTGTCCATGGCTTTTTGGCTATTTCTGAAGAATGTAATCAACAAAAAAATTGACTAAATGAAACCACCATTTAAAAACTAATTAGAATTTTTTCATGATCAGAAGTAATAAACTAAAATGTATTTATTAAAATCCTGATGGCCTTCATTATGAATATTCATATATATATATAAAGGAAAACCTGTAACTGGACACACTGAGCCAAATGTAATCACATTTATATTAACAATAAACGCGTGTTGCTAGATATTGGACTTCCTTCTACCACCTGCCGCTGGATCAGAGACTTTCTCTCAGACCGTGTACAGACAGTCAGAGTGGGGCCTCATCTTTCCTCAGCCCTCAACCTTAACACTGGCTCTCCACAAGGCTGTGTACTAAGTCCCCTGCTGTACACTCTGTACACACATGACTATGTGAGTACCCACCCCGACAACGCAGTCATTAAGTTTGCAGATAATACCACTGTGATGGGGCTCATCTCTGGGGAAGACGAGACGGCATACAGAGCTGAGATTCAGAGGCTGTCGGATTATTGTACAGACAACAACTTGGACCTCAATACCACAAAGACAAAAGAGCTACTAGTCGACTTCAGAAGGAGGAAGTCTGAACTGCAGCCCGTCAGCATCAACAGGGAGTCTGTGGAAAGGGTGTCCAGTTTCAGGTTCCTGGGTGTGCACATGGACACAGACCTCCAATGGAGCGTCTCTATTTTCTGAGAATCCTCAGTAACATGGACCTGACGAGGGAGCTGCTGATCGTCTTCTACCGTTGCTCCATTGAAAGTGTGCTGACTGCATTTGTGTATGGTTCTCCAGCTGCACCATGGCACACAAAAAGGCACTTCAGAGGGTCATTAATGTGGCCCAAAAAACATCCTCTTCGCTCCCTGAAGGACCTGTACAGCACTCGCTGTCTTAAGAGGGCACGCAGCATCCTACAAGACTGCACACACCCAGGACACCGGGTGTTGAAGCTGCTGCCGTCTGGCAGGAGATTCAGGCTGCTGAGGTTGCGGACAAACAGACTCAAGGGCAGCTTTTACAGGGCAATAGCCCTAATCAATGCAATCAGCTGACACCCGATTGGTTACCTTTGTGGACATTTTTTTTTTTGGGGGGGGGGGGGGGGCAATAATAACATCCATCCAGCCATCCATTCACTTTGGCTTATCCGTTTCAGGTTCAGGGGGGTGCTGGAGCCTATCCCAGCTGTCATAGGACGAGAGACGGGGAACACCCTGGACAGGTGCCAGTCGCAATAATAACAATAACAATAATAATAATAATGTACAATAAACATACACTCATTCTTTTATTTATTAAGTCATTCCTTTGTTCATACCTTTCTTGCACTTAAAAAAATCCATTTTAAGTTACTGTGTTGTGTTTAGTTGTGTTTAGTTGTGTTTAGTTGTGCGCAGTGCAGACGTGGGACAGTTTCCAATTTCGTTGTACTGTTGTACTAGGTATGAATGTGCAAGGACAATAAAGAGTTATCTTATCTTATCTTTTGTAGTTCATTCCATCTATCCATCTATCCATTGGTCTTTAACCAGTGACTTGAATACATCTACGAGTTTCGGCTTATTTCAGCTGTTCAACATATGAAATGCAGTAACTGGCAAATAGTGGATGTTTCTCCGTGGTAACCTTGAAATCACAGCACCCCCCCCCCCCCCACCCCTCCTCTCCACATTTAAAATCCCAGTTCACGGTGACCAACAGGAGGCAACAGGTGTCTCAGATTTTCTAAATAAGATTGCTCAGTTTCATACAGGAAATTTTTCTGTTGACCACAGTCTCTCTTTTTTTTCAAAATAAAAGCCCTGGAATAATTTTAGGAATTGAACAGAATTATTTAAACTCTTTCTTTTTCTCTGTAGTAGTTCCCAATTACTTAATGGATATCGTATATACCATATTTTCAATATTTTGTTTTTTGTTTTTTTTTCTCTCCAAACATTCAGCCTTTAATAGCAAGCAACATTCAGGTCCAGCCTCAAAAAGTTGATTCTGTGCATCTGGCGGTAACTTTTTCAGTAGGAGAGACAGTAAAAACATACAAGAGACAATGTCTGGCTGTAGCAACAATTCCACCACAATTTCTACAGAAATTAGTTAACAGTTAATAAACTACCCAAGGTGATCTTTGGTGGAATAAAGATCTTGAGTGGCATCAGTAAACTGCTGTTTATTTCCCCCCTATAGATCACATTCATCCATCCATCCATCCATCCATCCATCCATTCGCTTCCGCTTATCCTTTTCAGGGTCGCGGGGGGCGCTGGAGCCTATCCCAGCTGTCATAGGGCGAAAGGCGGGGTACACCCTGGACAGGTTGCCAGTCTGTCGCAGGGCTAACACATAGGGACAGACAACCATTCACACTCACATTCACTCGCACATTCACACCTAGTGGCAATTTGGATTATCCAATTAACCTATCCCCACAAGCTGCATGTCTTTGGACGGTGGGAGGAAGCCGGAGTACCCGAGAGAACCACGCAAACACGGGGAGAACATGCAAACTCCACACAGAAAGACCCCGGCCTGATGGTGGAATTGAACTCAGGACCTTCTTGCTGTGCGGCAACAGTGCGAACCACCGTTCACATTCATCCAGTTCAGTTTAAATCCACATTTTTCTTTCCTGGTACCAGTTTGAGTTTGAGTACCACTCCTCAAGAAGACGACTGCATGTCCGAACACTCAACGCATAGCCTAGAAAAGTTTGCTCAAATTTTATCTTTAATCGAAATTCATCTAAATTCTGTTAATCCCAAAAATAGATACCGGATCGGCAATTATAATAAAGTTTCCAAAGCTGACTACTGCAAGTATATTATCCAAATCCCCTCTTTGTGAAAGTACAGCAAGTACTCACATCTCCAGTTGCGTATAATCAGAACAGTGAGACAATTTTTTGCACTCAGAGTTGCTGCAAACGTAAATGTTATTTGCATGTCCCAGAAAATTAACCACATATTATCGTCAGTAATGTTGCTCTGGTTGTTGGACTTTTCAAGCACAGAGAAACTGTGGTGGTGGCAGTCAGGCTGTGTGTAGTCATTTCAAGCAACTAGCGCACCCTGGTGCCTCTGATAGCCTTTTTCAATGTCAGCAATTTTCTGAGTGACCCTCAGTGTACGAAAATGATCTTATATCTTGTAACTACTGTATGAGTTTACATAGACTCTGCCTGAAAGACTCCTTCATTCCTGAATGGAAACATCAATGCAAGGCTGGTTTCAGTTTCACTCAGTGTAAGGAGACCCCATCTCTTCTTTCAGCTGCTATCAACCTCCTATTTTGCTGTATGATGAATTAGGGGTATTTGTGGTAAACTGTACTGAGCTACCTTCTTATATTACAGTTAGAGGACATGTGGTGGAAGCAATGAGAAAGGCTTTGATTTTAAACACGAGCAGTCACAGAAACCCAGGGAGAGCATTGCTTCAAGCCTCTGGAGAAAACTGCAGCAGTAATTTACTCATCAAACTGGACACCCTGAAATACCCAAGGTGTTAAACAATTGAAAGTTGACATTGAGATTTTGCCCCTCTCTGCTTTTGAAGTTCAGGTTTCTTGGTTTGTCAGCTTGTTTGTCAAAATATCACCTGAAGCTGAGCACATTTTAAAAGTTCTTCTTACCTTTTCTGAAGAAACAAAAACAACACATTTCTTACTGAAAGAACAAATCCAACAAGTATGACATAAAACAAGGCAAGCAGCAAATCTCCGTGGCATGATGATCACTGACACATCTTGTGTGTAAAACAAGATATATCGCTTATTTTGTTTTGTCTTGTTTACTACACCTTTATTACATCTTTTAATGCCCCACTGTACACATGCTGCACAATGATGGAGTAAAAATCTATGAATATTAACTTTTGCACTGCAGGTAGTCAATAAGGTCTGTGAATGAATTAAACTTCCACACAGGACAGAATAATTCACGTTCATTATTCAAACATCTGACATAAGTGAGTCCCTTTAGGATTAAATAAATTAATGATTCGTTGTGGCTTAAGCTGCGATTTTATTGCGTTACATAAAACTATTTGAATTATTTTCTCTATTGATTAGCTGACTTATTTTACTGGATCTGGAAGATTTTATACCAGACATGCCTAATAAGTAAGTCAGAATGAGTTAACTCCTAATCTGTTAGCTCAAAGCTCAAACATGTTGGCATATTGACTTTTAGAAAGTATACATTCATTTCTGTTGTGCAAATCTGGACCAGAGGAAACTGCGCAGGAGCGCACGTGAGGTGTTCCTTCTGTTGAAGAAAGCCCTTTAAAAACTTAAAAAACTGTCACAGATCAGCGCCCCACTGTGGCTCACTGACTCACGACTTTCCTCTGGACTGTGGGTGTTTTGTTGCCGTTTTATTAATTGTGTTACTTTTCATTTTGCTATATTTTCCTGGTTTCTTTTACTCATGAAAACCATCGAACTAAAAAAAAACTATCAGGTTCTGAACAAATGTTAGTACCACATAAGTCTAAGTAACTAATCTAATAACTTCTCAGGAGCTTTTAGCAATTGTTTAAGAGAAAATATTTTAAGGGTGGTTTTAAAACTGGCGGACACACTTCAAAATGAATTAGCTCTTAACTTGCAAACACAGTCCTCTATTCATCCAGGTAAAGGTCTCATTGAGGATAAAAATACCTTCTGTCAGGGTCCTGACCAGGAAGGCAGAGTTATCTTTGTTTTAACTCGCGGCACACAGCACCCTGATATGGCAAGCCCTGAAGACCATCGAGTTCTCTGTATTTGTGCTTTACAATTGAACATGTTCGTCTGTTAGAACCCCACTTGTTCTATAATATTAAAGGGCCCTCTAAATACTCTCAAAAGCACCCATCCCCGCAAATGCCCTCTAGGCTATATATCTGTGGCAGTGGACAGGCCGTGTCTATCCGTGTTCCTGTGTCTGTGGAAGCACGTCTCAGCCTTCAGTCAAGCATTGCAGGCTGGCGCCGCTGCCTCTCCACTTCCACAACATCAGGTGTAATGTTACTGTTTGTTGTGGCCTGAGAACACTAATAACATGGCTTGAAAACAATGTTGACGGTAAAGCTGGTCAACATCACCCGACATCACTCAACCCCCGAGGACCTGCACGCTGATTAAGCGGCTCAGCTCACAAAGAACGAGGACTGGCGAGACTCTGAATAAGTGCCTCCCATTTTAAAACAGAGTAATTAGGCTGCGATGGTTTCCCTTGATTGGCTATTATAGTTTTCCTATAGCAGCTTAACTTTATCTATCTATCTATCTATCTATCTATCTATCTATCTATCTATCTATCTATATATAAACAAAAACAAAAAAGCGATTGCAGGTATTTAAACTGCTACAAATCATTTGCAGGTATATGTTCTGTCAATCATGTCTCAAACAGAGACGTTTTCAAACATTTCTGGAGAGATCCTAACAATAAAGATATTTTAACTGGGCAAAAAAGACCATGTTGATTGTCATATATAACACAGAAACAGAGAGATACTAGCAAAACAGCTCATTTTTTATTTTATATATAAGCCTTTCGTAAACCACGTTTACTGGAGCCTCATTTCCAGCTTGAACAAAGATATTAGTCATAAAAACCCGCATAGAAACATCGGCAATCACAATATTTTGTGCACAATGAACTAATTAGCGCATACTTTCCGCAACTCCAGGAGTTTTGCGGTAGGCCGCGTGCTTACTGATACATGCGCTCACCAAAAGTCTCATTTCTTAATTAAACTCGGGAATTGCACCTTTGTTTCGCAGGGAGAGAAGGGCGGACATGATGAAAGGTGTCTCTGTAAGGTGAGAAGGAAAGCTGGGGCTTCAGGGTAGTGTGAGCAGGCTGTGGGTGTTGGTCATTTGGTCAAAAAGGGGATGATGTTGACTATCTACCTTGCTCATTAGCTTGGACCATTGAATGATTCAAATCAGGCCCTCACTCACCAGTCAGTTAACACATCTCTCTGGCTTCATCAGCAGCAGCTCGAGCTCATCGAGGATCAAATCTAAGCACTGAAATGGAAGGCATGCATCCCAGTTTGACGACCTCGACACCATTTTCCGTGAAGGATATCTTGAGGATGGAGCACCACCACGACTATGAGCATGATTTTCTAACGGCTGACCAGGTTGTGCCCTTGCATCATCAGCACGTGCACGCTGCGCCCCAGAACAGAGACTTTTATGAATGCCACTCGGAGCCGCGCGCCTCGGAGATACTTGACAAACTCGATACTCACAACCCGGGAGCAGAAGAGGAGATACACGAGCAAGGTGATGTGACACGATGGACAACAAAGTAAGATTCAATTCAGGAGCCGCTGGTTGTGGATTTAGGCAGCTCCACAAAAACACGATACAGGACGCGTTAATGAGACGGGGCCCGAATGAAACAGTTTCATTTTCCCTTTAGATCTTAGTCTGATAACCTAAACAGACCACAAGAATCTCACTGAACCAGTGAGAAATGTTTCCCTAAAGTAATCAGCACCTAAATTAATAAATTAAAAAAAAATTCTGACAATTTTCTGCAAACTGCAGACTTCAAGATCAAAATGTGAGCTAAACAAAAAATTTTAATGTTGTCAATGTTTGCAGTTTTGTAAATTTTGCCTTTAAAATCTCAGAAATAATCAAATTAGTTGTTTGGTTTTTTTTACTACAATTTTCCACTTCATTTAAGCTTTATTCTTAAAAGTGTTGCACATTCCAAACAATTACAAATGATTTGGAAAATTTTAGGCAGTAAACAGGTCATGGTGTCAGAACGTGACTGTGTTTTTGTTTTGTGGTGCAGAGATGAGCGGGTTCGACAGTCCATCTGATTGTGACAAACCCCCCCAGAGGCCCAGCGTGCGCAGGAAGCCCCGGGTCCTCTTCTCCCAGTCTCAAGTGTCCGAACTAGAGAGGCGTTTCAGACAGCAGCGCTACCTGTCCGCCCCGGAGAGAGAGCACCTGGCCCACGTGCTCCAGCTCACTTCCACCCAGGTGAAAATCTGGTTCCAGAACCGCAGGTACAAATGTAAACGTCAGAGGCAGGACAAATCTCTGGAGCTGGCGGGTTATCTGCCTGCACCCAGGAGGGTCGCGGTTCCCGTGCTGGTGCGGGACGGGAAGCTGTGCGGTGCCGGTTCCCATTCAGCGCCTTACAATGTAACACTTGGACATTATAACCCCGCGCTTGGATACGGAAACAGCAGCATGTACGGCTGCAGTTATCACAGCGCGTCACCTTCTGCTGCACAGATGTCCAACAGCAAGCTAAATGATTTAACAGGAAACACCGAGACGCACTTCGGCCACGGGCCGTTTCAGGCCTCTCTACACGGTATAAGAGGCTGGTGATAAAGGGACTAAACGGCTGTATAGCAGGAACCACTGAGACATTTCAGTATCAAATGTATATTGTATAGTTGGTGTGGGGTCGTATTGTAATTTCCCGTTGTTCAAAAAGTTTCTGATGAATCGATTATGAAGAATAAACGCTTTAATATTCAATTATACTTTTCTGTGTCTAAACGCAAATTCTGAATTAGGGCAATCCGGGGTTGGTTGATACACTTTTTGCTCTTGCTGATGTTTGGATTACTTTCAATAATGAGTCATGAATCGAACAAAAACTAATGAAGCATCAACGACACTCTGTGACAACCAGCCCTGTAACGGGGTTGGTTATCAGTGGGTTTCAGTAAAAAATGGTGATTAAAAAAAGCACAACTTTTTATTCTATTTAGATAAATATATCAATGTATCAAAATTTAGAAATGAAATTTTAAACCGTTTTTCCATTTAAGCCATGAATCTGAACCAGTCACAGTTATTATTTATTATAGTTAATATTCTTCATTCTTACAGTGTTTTTATACAAAAACAACTGAGAATAAATGTCATATTTTTTCGAACTCATGTATCACTTTAAAAACGGGTTTTGCAACAGGTAAACTGAGCGAGTCAGCGCAAACACGATAAAAATGAACCACATTATTATCTTTCTGACTCTGAACTGCTCTCCATTATAAGTCTTGGTCATGCTCGATCGCCTAGATAAGGAAGGTTTCCGGGATCTCTCTTCTAAGGTTGCTAGTTTTAATGTGGGAACCCTTTACTGCAATCAGAATCACACGAGTCAAATGCGCACTCCTGGATCGCCTGAGATAATCTGTGTGAGATCAGTTTTGACAACAGCACACGGAAGCCTCATTGGTGCTAAGAACTGATTCCCAGTGTGATTTTTATGTGTAATATCTTTACTTAAAATTACTTGTATTTGTAAACAGACCTCATTGAGCAGGATTTACAAAAGGTCTATATATGCAATTTAAAAATCACCTGTTTTTCAAGCATCTTTATGACTGTGTCTTATTGCACCTATACATTATAACCAATCCGGTCCTTTTTGACCACGTAAAATATGTTTACAGAACTATTGTTATATTTATTGCAATTTCTTCTTCTTGGCGAGATTACTCTTAGAGATTTTTTATGTCAACTTTTTATCTGGATAAATAAAGTTTTTAAAAGTCACTTTGCCAAAAACTGATTGCGGTTTCTACTTTGTGACAGGAATGTTGTTTGTGACTCAAGGTGGCTTGATGTCATTCACTAGTGATACATTCGAGATATATTTCACATATTACATGGCAAAAGTTATTTATAGCAGTTTAAATACGACCAATCACTTTTTGGCAAACACAAAAATTCCAAATATTTTGATTTAGTTACCACAGTAAAAAACGGATTCAAATCAAAGTGATTACTTTTGGCTTTTCTTCATAAGTGTGCATTTTTAAAACGACTAATGTTGCGTGAGCTTTTCATAAAATTCCACAAATTGACCGGTGCAAAACGATCGCGTGAAATACCCACAGTGCCCCATGCGTCCTCTACCTCCATGTAGTCTATAAACATGTGATGACTTCATATAAAGTGAGCTTTAAAAATATCATTACTGTACTATATTGCTTTTCATCAAATTATTCCTTTTTTATTTCTCCGTAGCTTTTGAGTGAAGCTTTTAAAATAAATAAAACAAAGGAGAAGCTTTTTTGAAAATTATATAAATTTGTAAGACTTTGTCACCCAGTTTTCCAGGAGGAGCTCAAAAAACGACAGCATACCTTATTAGGAACCTTTAAGTGTAACTGGTTGTGGCGTTGTCGTTTGCCAGGTTTATCAAAGAGAGCCATCAAACAGCTAATGGATGAAGTGACATCTGACCTCTATCAAAACTCAGCTCCTTATTGCCCCATTCACAAATCCGCTGATAAGGCCGGAGAGCTTGTCCTGTCCCGGGGCTCTGCTTGGTAAACAAACCCGCAGACAGAGTGGCTCTTTAACTTCTTCAAACTTTCAATCAAGCGGGAAACAGTTCCAGTCTGACGTGTCGTGTATCGACGAGCCACAGCCAGGTGAGCGCCAATCAAACTTCAAAACACAGATTTCTGTAAAATAAAATTCAGTTATTTTTTATCATTAAAACGGTCCCTTTATATCTCCACAACAACAAAGCGTGGCATTAATTTAAAATTATAAAACCATAAAATCAAATAAATCAGAGATACACATCAGCGCGACTCGTTTCCCGTCAAAATCACTTGATTGGGGGGAAAATACGTTTGTGTAATTTTTTTATTGGGCGTGAACGCAGAGAATAAACACCTCTCAGAGAAGAGTCACGGGCTGAAGGAGCATCTCTGCACAGATAAGGATGAAGCTGTAGACAGAGAGGAGACCAAGAGAGATCAGATAATGACCCTGTGTGTGTGTGTGTGTGTGTGTGTGTGTGTGTGTGTGTGTGTGTGTGTGTAAGTAAAAGGGTTTTTCAGAAGTTATGTTTATAGTGTATGACTTTAAAATGTAACTTTAAAAATATATATAGATCTTATTCTTATTCTTATTCTTATTCTTATAGATCACGTGTAGCCATAACCTTTGGTGTGAACTATTTCAATTTTAATTTAGAAGCATAAAGAAAAGCCTTAAAATGACGTAACCCGGTGATCTCATGACACAGTAACTGTCTTTCAACTGAAGTAATTGGTTACTGCAATCAGTGAAAAGGTCCTCTGTCACTCATGACAGATAAAGATTTTTTTTAAATGACATTCAGCAACATCTCACTAATGAATAGTCAAATCTGTGTCTTTTCAGGGAGGAAAACTGTGAGCTCATGCGCAGTAGCTCTGCTTTGTTTTGAAAAGGTGGAGAGGGAGTTTTTCTTTTCTCCTCGTCCACATAAAAGGTGCTTGATTACACTGCTTGTGATGAGGGGCAGTTTAAATAGAGAATGACGTGAGTCTGACCATCGCTTGAAGAGACATTATGGTTTCCAAAATCCACAAAGGGTTTAAGTCATGCTGTGGTTAGAAAGAAAGACGCGTCCCTGACTATGTCAGAGACTTCAAATGTCAGTGTGATGATGAAATGATGAACTGTTGTATATGATTGTGCAGGAGCTCATCCACATTGCAACAACTCGCCTAAACAAAATAAGAAACTGTTGATTTTTGTAGCTGAGCTGGTTGTAGACGAAATAACAGTCCATGGTACATAATCCCTTTCTTTTAAAGTAGCTGTGAGATTGGCTTTAAAGCTCCCTCTGGTGGAAAACACTAGAATTGCATTTACAAAACTATCTCACACAGACCAAAGATAAGTTACTTTAATTTTCCCCTCACTGAATTTGGAGAAGAAAAAAATGGTTCACAGTTACTAAATTCAGAGTAATTGTTTCTTTATCATTTAGTTTTTGTACAAACTTTAAACTGACCTGTTTCCTCTGATGACATATTGGTTATGTCGCACACTTTACAAAGATGATTCTTGTGCAACAGCCAGGCTTAGGGATACTGTATAAAACAACTCTGATGCTGAGAAGATAAGAAGACAGAATGCTGACAAATCTGCTGCTGCGACAAGTCCTCGCAGTCACCCTCTCAGACAATGAAACAGCAGGAAAATAACAGAAGGTTGATGGCACGTTTGGTGGCTCAAAGAAAACATCGTCACCACTGCACCGGGGAGGACAAATGCCTTTCCAGGCTGAAAGGTCAGCAGCTCTCTTATGCTACCTCTGATGCACATCTAGATAACTATGCCACGACTGTCTAGGACAGAGTGATTGTAGAGGAAATGCCATTGTTTGGAGCAATCATGCCGATTGTCACAGAATAAGGGTGGTGGATGACTGCACAGAGTCTTAAAAGAACCACTTCAGTCGTAGGACTTCCCCTCCTCACACAGCCCAGGTGCTCGCTGTCATTGCTGACCTTGTTTTTGCTTATGTCATCAGACAGGTACGTGAGTTTTGTTATTCTGCAAAACATCCTTTTAACCACAATCAAACGTTTTTTAGATAGTGAAATAAAAGTGACATATGCCTCAAATAAATGCAATGTATGCATTTCTAGTAGAAAGTCATTTTGCACACAGCTGTGGTTTTGCTTGATTCCACGTTCAGTACAGTATGATCCAAAAATAAACGTAAGGAGTTTTATGGGGTAACAAACAATGTCTAGACAAAAGTGGGATTTTCTGTGCTTACAGTTCAACATACTTTAACAGGCAGACAGTCGCATGCAAAGATTTCACGGTGAGACATATCAAGCATTTAATCTTAATACGCTGTTGACAAGACAGCAGGTAATGCAAACGAGGAACCTTAAGAGATTACACACAGATAGCTTTCATAAATGATTATCCACAACACAGGAAAGAACACGGCAGACATGACTTAGTCTGGGGATAATATATATATATATATATATATATATATATATATATATATATATATATATATATATATATATATATATATATATATATATATATATATATATATATATATATATATATATATATATATATATATATATATATATATCATATAATGCTGGATATTGATACATAGTGTATAATGCATACAAGGATGCAGTTTAAGTGCTGCTGATAATAGTAGCAGTCATCAGTGTGATGTAAGTGTGTATTTGGTGAAGAGAGGCTGGTGGCGTCAGTGCCATCAGGGGCCACGGAGAGGGCTGTGTCTGTCATACCAACATTCACGCATTTCCAAAGGAAGCATGAAATCCCAGAGCAACTCCGACAACGCCTGTAAACATCTTAGTAGATGGAGAAAGGTCAGACCGGACCGCAGAGAACAACAAATAAACAGCCGTCAAACAATGAGCGTGTCCATTCAGGAGCCGGCCTAAATGTGTCCAAGTCATTAGTGCTTCAGGAGGCATGACCACCCACTCTGACCCCAGCCACCGGCCCCACCCACCCCCGCTACTGGTACATTTGTCTCACTGAAGCCGCTGTGTTACAATACTGAGCTGATGGAGGGCTCAAATTCGAGACTTTTTAGTGTGTCTGGAGCAGGTAGCTCCGTCCCTCCTTGTGGACTCAAACTTCCTCCACAGAAAGACTAAACACACTTTGTGAACATGCACTGCTTGCTTTTCTGATACTAGTTTATTAGCTAATTTTGGATGTCACTCAGTTCTCTCTGTTAGGAATAGATCATAGCTAAAAAAGTACATTGCCAACATGCACCCATTATATTTTCTTGTACAGAAATGAGTTTCTAATCATTTTGTTTGAGTTTAGATCACATATTCGACACCTTTCTGCACATGTGTATAAGTAGAACCACATCAGACTGTTTTTCATTTAAACATAAAAGCATGCATAAGGACAGCTATAAATATATAAATTCATCTTTTTACAATCAGTCTAAAGTTTTAAAATCTTTCTCTATACAGATCACTTCTAAAATAAAAAAAAAAGGATCAGTACTTCCTTTTGAATGTTTCAGTATTTTTATGGACTTGATACATTGCAGCAGAGCTGGAAACTTGAATGAAAGTTAGTGAAAGTAGAAGTAAACTTTAGCCGTCCCGACTCCTTAACGCGTCAGTGCAATCTGAGCCCGCCCCTGCTGTTGTATAAATTCAGACTGTGTAAGTGTGTGAGGACTCACAGTGCTTCAGCCACTTCTCCCACTGCGCCTCTGATGCACCGAGAGTCCTCGGATTTTTTTTTATTACTGGCTGGAAATGTCTGACTCGGCCAAACCTCTGACTTCCTTCCTCATCGAGGACATCCTCTCCAACAAAGACAGTGCGCGATTCAATGATAAATGCTGCTCGCAGAAGGAGGAAAGATGTTCGCAGTGGAATGAAGAATCAGGAAAGTTTTCACCACAGCTCTGTCTTCAGGAAACAGCCTTTGGATTACAGACAGGTGAGCGTCTGCAGGCTTTCAACAGCAGGTTTACTGCGCTTAGATAAAGTGACCAAATCAGTTTGATGTGTGTTGTTTACTATGAAGAATGTGCAGAATGGTGCAGTGTAACAACAAAAGACTTGCTTTAAAATTTTATTTGTAATGGCAGCTGTTTATCTTACAATGATCACAAACCAGTTCACAAAGCCTGCTGTAAACCAGTTTACCTGTTTAATGACTGGATCTCATCTGTGCTTCACAGAATCTCTGAACACATCATGCCCCAGCTCCTCAGAGTCAACTTTGCCCTCCCCCGGAAAGCAGAAGCGCTCCAGAGCTGCGTTTACACACCTCCAAGTGCTCGAACTGGAGAAGAAATTTAATCACCAGAAATACCTGTCGGCCCCAGAGAGAGCTCAGCTGGCCAGAACCTTAAGACTAACTGAGACCCAGGTGAAAATCTGGTTTCAGAACAGGAGGTACAAAACGAAGCGGAAGCAGCAGACATCAGAGTTTTGTAAGGATTTGTACAATGCAGAAGGACTGGGTCTGAAAGAGGATTTGGTCAGATCATCACTGATTACTTCCTTCTACAAAGCCTACCAATACAGACCCTACCTGTGGGACTACAGTGGCCCCTGGGGCCCAGTGTTATGGTGAAAATAAATGTATAACCCTAAAGTTTATCATCTACAAGCTTCTAAAATCTATGTTTACTGTCACAACTGATTCTTTGTCAGATTTGGAACATGGTGTTTGCTCATGTGTTGACTTTATCCATCTTGTGGAGTGATTTCGCTCATGAAAATGTGCTATCATACAAATCTTGCTGTATGGATATGACATGGATTTGCACAGCCAACTTGTGACATTGCTGATTAATAAATTATTAATAAATTAATGCTTATACATTTAACCTTTGTTAAGAGTGCTTTAAAATTTCGAGCATTTGAATGAAGTTAAACTGTGATAAAATTGCAGTTGGTGTCAATGAAGGCGAAAGAATGAGACCCGATTTCTTCAAGGAGCTGATGCCCTGATTGCAGGAAGATAAACTGCTCTTTCTAGAGACAGCACCACACGGAAAACGAGAGGAAACGAAACAGTAAGAGAGTCAGCTGACATCAGCTGACATCACGCATTCCAGATGCTTAAACATGCTGACATAAATACAAATATGAAGGCTGGCCAAGAGGCATCTTTGTTTAAATCAGAGATAAACGGAGCTCCATAAGGCATCGAGTTCAATCAGCAGTTGTCAGCTTTGCTTTCTTGAAAGTGGGGCATGAGGAGGTAAAGCTGTCATGTGGCTCACCTCCTGCATGCCATGGTGATTGTGAGTATACCTGGCAGTTGGTAGATAAAAAAGTAACAGAACGTGTTTCTTAAGGTATGTTCTGTATGATGTATAACAATAAGTGAGGATAACACACAAAATGTGATGTAGACTTTAGATCTGGGCACATTTTGTGACCCCTTTTTGGAAGCTTTGGTGTAATCATAGCCCTGTACACTCATGCATGTAACACATACTACAAATCAACATATTTTTCTAAGCACCTGGATTGTACAAATAAAAATTTTAAGAAGTCTGGCAGCACGATTTTTCAAACTGACTGACGTCTTGTTAGTTTATAAAGTGAGACTTACACTCACACCAGCTGCACTGCGGCTATGAAGCATTTCGGTGGCAGAGTGTTCTGCAGGTGTGTTATCACCTGGACTTCTCATGAGCTCTTTTTTCCCTCTCAGTAAATGAGGTCAAAGTTTCCTTTATGAATGTTCTTCATATCATTTCCTTCCCACTGAGTAATGCTGTGCTTCACTTACATATCCCCCAAACCCTAAAGAGTTTTTAATCAAGCATCTAAACAACAACTGCTATGTTCTGGCTTGCAAATTTACAACCACGAAATCCCAATGCTTGATAACCTCAAGTTCACCAAACACCAAGTTTAAACATGCTGTGCACATACAAAAAACAAAGACAAAATTCGGAAACAGGTCTAACGTTGCAGCGAGACTTACACCGCACTATCCCAGTCAGCTGAGAGTGATTGTGGACTGACCCAAACAGAACCAAACTTGATAATGAATTAGTCCATGGCTACAAAAAACAAACAAAGACAATGAATTTACTGCATATGAGCTTCTGTGGCTGACCCATGTGGAGATAGATGGTATCTCAGTCCTTTGATTGGTTGAAAAGCAAATGTGACAATCTCCCGTGGGGTCCAGAACCAGACAGCTCAGTGAACAATGTAAAAATTATGATGACAAACTAAGTAAAATCCTATGAGGGAGTTTTACTTATTAGGGAAGTGAACAAATCAACAGCTTGTTGATGACACTGTACTGAGTTTTATTTAAGGAACACTTGGAGATGTTTTTAATATTGTTAGTAACTGATAAAAAAAACTGTGGCATGTGGGTGTGGACCTTTTTTCTCTTTCTAAAGTTGCTAATAGTAATGTGTTTTTTTAGTCTGTAATATTCAAAACTTCAGAGATTTTTTATCATCTGTGCAACTGATTTCACTTCTGCTCCTCTTTATACTGTGTTTCAGTGTTGGGAAAGAATGACCAACTCAAAAGCAATTATAGAATATAATAGCCACTTTAATGTTGAATTCAATTTTAAAGATTTAACTCACCATCGGGGAGATTTTACGTCATAGTAAATGCATCTAAATCTATACTGACTTCCTTACACTGGTTTGGTTACCCCTGGATCCAGGCTTAAAAGCAGAGGTGATGGAGTCTTTTCAGTGGTGCCCAGTCCCTCAATTATTTTAAAAACCCTTAAAAATCCTGTTTGAGTCTAGTTGAGCATCCTATCCTGGCTTTGATTACGCAAACACACTCTTTCTTGCACAATTAGATATTTGTTGTGTACTTATTGTTGATTTAGCGACTGTTATCTATTGTGTATATTTTGTATAACGTGTACAGCCCCTTGCAGCCGAGGCTGTTTTTGACTTGTCTTATTTATACAAAAGCTGAGGAACAGCGCTGAAAACTAAGAAGCAACTATAGCTTCCT
Source organism: Diplotaxodon limnothrissa (assembly GCF_057381915.1). Taxonomy (NCBI): domain Eukaryota; kingdom Metazoa; phylum Chordata; class Actinopteri; order Cichliformes; family Cichlidae; genus Diplotaxodon; species Diplotaxodon limnothrissa. The sequence goes on from NC_140607.1 coordinate 16,359,575, forward strand.
TCAGGATGGCATGCTGGTCTGACTCGGGACGGTGCTGATAAGATGACACAAAGGATTTAGGGCTTTACATATTTAAGAAGGGCATGTTTGTAGTAACATAACTGAAGTGTGAGCACAGGTCTGATGGAGGTGATAGGATATTTCAGCTCTTTCACACTGCTAATCTGTCTGACTTTGTGCAGCGCATGCCCTTATGCAAACCCCACAGGGCAACAAATGCTAAAAACACAACTGCGGGCATTTTTTTTTTTTGCCCACTTCTGTGTTTTAATTGTCGATCATTCTTCTAAATGAAAGCCTCGCTCGTCGGTCATGAGGTTAAACCTGTACGGGGAGTTATAAGGTATTAGAATGTCAGCTTAGGAAAAAGCACACAGTTTCTCATGCCGGTATAGAAGCTGGAGAAATGAAATCATTCCTCAATCTTGATGTCTAAATATTTCCTCAAACTAAAGTGACTCCTTATCAGCGATGCCAGCGGCCGTGCTGTTCACTATTCATAGGCCCTCAGAGTAAACAGGTAATTAGACATGAAGAGGGGCAGATAGCATCTGTTTTGACGGCATTTGAAACTCTGACTGTATCTCTCAGCAACTCTCTGTGTCTTTCAGCGGCTCTCAGTGTATATGTTCATGCTCATCAGATAAGGGAGCCTGTTGAAGGGTGTAGGGTTGGGAGAGCCATTATTATACTTGCCATTGTGATACCTGCACTTCCGCAGGCTTGAAGAGACATGGTACATTGATTCACAAACACACAAGGCTTTAAAAAACAACTATATCATCTTGTGTTTTTCTTTCTCTTTTGTTCTTCAGGTTTGGTAAGTGCCTGTCTGCAGCCTACCTGGATTAACTGGATTTGGCAAGCACATGATGAAAACAGAGAGTAGTTGAAAACATCACTCTCTTATCTGTTTTTCCTCTATTCGAGCTGTTTTTGTTGTTGGGTTTTTTGGGGAATAAACAGGTATAAGGCAATAACTTTATCTTTCAGAGGTCTGATTGCAATACGCATTAAAAAGCACGGTCGCAGAGCCTTTCTCTTCACGGTGGCCAATGATGCTTTGAAAAACAAGCAGATCTTCTTAACAGATGGGGAGAAAACCAACCCTGACCACAAAGACAGCCTTTGTCAGTGCTCCAATATGCCGTGACTGTCTTACAAATTTGTTGGACTTGATAAGGACGTTTAAAACAGCCCTGATCTTCTCATGGGAACACTCATAAACTTCCTTGAATAGTGTAACTGGATCCCTCATGTTACGGACCCTGTAGAACAGCTGCCTTTCTTTCCTCATCAGCAGATACATAACAGCATCCAACTTATCCGATGGCTGACATCGATTGTGCCTAAGTACGTGTCGTGTGTGACAGAGAGAAAGGATGTGGGAGGAGATAGGCATGCTGAGGGAGAAGAGACTCCCCCCCCCCCCCCCCCCCCCCCCCCCCCCCAGTGTACTTTGAGATAAAGATATAAAGTAGTGAGACAGTTTACGGCAGATTAAGGTGATTAGAGAAAACTATAATGAGGACAGAAGACGTGGGTGAGGGGGACTTTCATTGTGTTGTTCAGATAAACAACCTGTATGTGGAGAAGGGCGAAAACTAAACACTTCAGGGTTACAGCAGAAGTGTACGTGTCCTGCAGCACGCTGGTTTGGAAGAAAGCTCCGCGCTGCCTGCATCTCAAAAAAATCTGATTTATTTTTTTGTCAGCAAACAGGGAATCATGGGCAGGACACACATCTGAAATATCATATTCACCTTTGCACCAATGCTGGAAATAAAATAATAGAATTACCAAGAAGATTAGTGGAACCAACATGAGGTCAATGAAAAGAAATTAAGTACACTGATGCTCAAATGTTTGGGGTCACTACAAATTCCCTGTTTTCATTTAAAAATAATAAAAACACTCAGTCAATCATCGGTGTTCTTAATGACAGTCGGTGATTAAGGCCAATAAAACAATCAAAAACAATCGCTCCCCTTGTCCAGTGGCACACTGAGTTACTTAATGGAAGTTTCCACTGATGCTAGCGTGACTTAAATTTGTTTTGCTGATTAAAGAAGCCACTACAGGAGTGTCTGGTCCATCAGCCTTTGTGGACATCAAAACAGATACAATCATCATAATTAATACTGATCCAAGTTCAACATTGAAAGTATACCAGTCACATAGTTGCAATATGGAAACAACATCACACAATGCACTAAACCCTGACTCTAACCCCATAACCCTGGGAATTCTCGGACACAAAAAAGGACAACACTGAAAATAAAAGACATTCATTCTTACCTAGGGACTGACCTCAATTTGGAAAAGGATGCGGGGTTGATGCCCCGTGCACTTCCTGTTCCTCCTTCGGGTGCGACGGGCTCTATCTCCTCAATCTAACCCCATAACCCTAACTGTACCCTAGTAACCTTAAACCTAGCCACGGTTACATCCTAACCCCCGACTCTAAACCTCATGGTACCTGCCACCTTTTTTGGATTTTTTTCCTGAGTTTCCTAAAATGTTTTTGTGCTATTATGTAAATAGCACAAATTGGCTCTAACCACAGCAGAAGGGGGAGGCCACAGAGAGCAACTGTACATCAAAGCCTTTAGTTTGAGAAGCAGGCATTTCAGGTTGACCGTGTAGGTTCTCAGTTATCAGGTCATGGTAGTCTTAGAAGGTTAAAAAGAAGTGGACTGGACTTATTTAAGTTTTTTGAAGACATTTCATCTGTCATCAGAGAGACTTCCAGTGGCCTTCTTTTTCAAGCTCTTAGAGCGTTACAGGTCCTTATATAAACAGCTTGGTAAAATGGTTTCTGTAAACTCAGATTGTGTTTGTGAACTTAGTGCACACTATTGTATGAAATCTTAATTCTTGTGTAGAAAACAATAATGTGAGAAGTATTTGCCCCACTCCTTCCTGATTACTTTTTCTTTTGCACGTTTGTCACACTTGAATGGTTCAGATCCATCCTTTAATTTTCAACACAGAGAGATACTATTCACATTCACACCTATGGGCAATTTATAATAATGAATTTACCTAACCCCACTAAGTGCATGTCTTTGGACTGTGGGAGGAATGTGGAGTGCTTGGGGTGAACCCACACAGACGGGGGAAGAATGCAAAGTCCACATAGAAAGGATCGAAGCAGCAAAGCAGCCACAGTCACACTATCACCACCGTGTTTGACTGTTGGTATGATGTTGTTTTTATGAAATGCTGTCAGCATTAAACCAGATGTAGCAGAACTCATACTTAATTTTTTCTTGTCAGTTCACAGAATATTTTCCCAGATGTCTTGGGGATTGTCAAGATGTTTTTTGGTAAATGTGAGACGAGCCTTTGTGTTCTTTTGGGACAGCAGTGGTTTTCATCATGGTACCCATGGATGAGTACCATGCTCGGTCTCTCTCTTATTGTTCAATCATGAACTCTGACGTTAACTGAGACGTGAAGAATGTGATTCTTTAATGTTGCTCTGGGTACTTTTGTGACCTCCTGGATGAGGTGTTGATGTGCTCTTGGAGTAATTTTGGTTCACTGCTTTTTCAAGCTTTCTCCATTTCTGTATAATGGCTCTCACTGTGGTTCACTGCAGAAACTAGAAATAGTTTTATAATCCTTTCCAGACTGATAGATGTCAAATTTGTTTCTCAGCTGTGTCATAATGTGTTGCTTTTTGAGGTCTTTTAGCCTGCTTTACTTTGTCAGACAGCTTTTATTTAAGTGTTTTCTTGGTTAAGCATGTCTGCCATTAATCAGGCCTGTGTGTGGCAAGTGAACTTAGCTTTTCAAAAAATAGTGACTTTTTCGCAAAGAGTCAGGTAGGTTTGCATATTTTTTTCCCCCTTAATAAATAAAAAAGTATATAAAAACTGCATTTTGTATTTACTTGGGTTATCTTTGTCTAATATTAAAATTTGTTTGATTTGAAATATGTAAGAGAGGGAAACAAAGAGAGAGGGAGTAGGCTTTCACAGCATTGCGTTTTCACTGTTCAATTTTTAAGAACAGGACTACTTTAAGTTTTTGGGACTGATTTTTTAGTCATTTAACTGACCAAACTGATGCCACAGCAAATCTTACCAGTTCTAAAATATGAAGGACATTTGTAAAGCCTCTGCTCTAGACCATTTTTAAAGCACTGTTGATATACAGTTAGATCAGGAAGTACTCTACAAGGACAATTAAAAAAACAAAAATGTTGCCTTTGTAAACCAGTGTAGGGACTTAAGATCAAATAATCAGTGTAAAATTTCAGCTTTAATTCAACAAAAGTAAAGGCTCAAAAGTAATGTAATTTAAATGTAAGCATATGACTTTTTTGTTTAAATATTATTATTTGGATGACAATCTTTTGCAGTAACTGCCTGAAAACTAGATCCCGTGTTTCCTGTGTGAGCTGTCAGCCCCTTACTGCTATTTTAATGCTCTACAATAATAATAATAATAATAAGTAATCTTCCTTGTAACTATTAAATAAGAGATACCAACACTTTGACAGCAAGTCAACATCACTGATTGGCGTGCCTGTTATGTCAACCTTTATGTAACAGCGCCCTCTACCGAAACTGTATTACTCTTACAAGTTAAAGGGCTGGTTCACACAAACAGTAGTAAAAAGGTTTTTCGCCGTGTTTGCTTTTCAAATAGAACTATGATATATCAGGACTGTAAAATATGCTACTTTAAATCAAACTCCACTATAAAACCTTTTGCTGTTGTTCTATGAAACAGAACAAACATCTTCCCCAATCTGCAACACTCATTCCCAACACAAATACTCCAGAAAAATCAAACACAAAAGGGCACCATTTCTCACTTACATGTTTATTTCAGCTCCAGTGTTGCATACTGTAGCAGCATTATCACAATCATTTTGTATTTGCAGGGTCAAACTTTCAAGCATTCCTGTCACTGGAGATGACACTCACTTTTGCGTGTAAAGATCATAAAAATATTTACATTATTCAAATTCCCACATAGAACATCAGCTTTTCTGTTTCAAAATACTTTTGACACTACTTTTATATCTCAGTTATTAACAGATACCTCAAAATCTGAGATTTTCCTCAGCGGATCCAACTAAAAAAAATAATAATAAAATAAAAAAAAGACACAATGTGTGCAACAGACTGAAACATCAATCTACTTTTATATTGAAACATGTTATCCATCCATGTGAAAACAATTCAATATGAATAGTTTATGTAGTCTATTCCAAGTCAACCATATCACTATGTAAAAAATTAGGTTGCACTGTAGTTTTTCAAGATTAATTCAAACTTTTTTTATGACATTCAAAAGAACAACAACAAAAAATAAAAGTCCAATGGCGTTTGCTCAGAACATCACTGAGCTCCAAACTTGAAGATGTGACTGTAAATCTTAACACTACTGAGTGAAAACTACATCGCAAAAAGTGGAATAAAAATCCACCGCAGGCAGGCACGCAACATCGTGCAGATTAAAAGTAGAATGCATAGGTTGTCTTTGGTTTAGTATCATTTACCCGACTGTACAAATGTGAGGAATCGGTGGCTGAAGGGGCTGCGAGATCAACGAGAATGCGTCAAACTTTTCCAGAGTAAGAAAAATATCCTCCTTAATTCAAAATAAATACATCTGACTGCTTTCTGGATAACATCAAGGTCTGGCAAAATGACAATAGGCTGAAAAGAGCAGAGAGCACACAGGAAACGTGTAACTACAACAGGATGAGTGAAAATAAAAGAAATAACAATGCCTGCTTACCCTTACTGATGCGATCAAGTTTTTACTGACCTCATGGTAACAAAGTGTACGTCTGACGTCAAGTCATCACGTTGCACTTTGCATCACAGGGGGTGTGCGTGTTCGGCTAAAGCCGAAGATAAAAATAAAAAAGCATTTTACATACAATGTACAGCTTTAATCTTCACGGTCAGCATGATTCACACGAAAGCTGAACATCACACCAGGCTAACAGAGAGGCTTCTCGGAAATAGTCACCGCTGTGTATTCGTGTTTTGAATACACATAAACAAGCTGCCTGTCTTCAGTAACAGCGAACGATCTTTAAATTGTGCGTGATTCAGATGCACTGCAGTTCTGTGCAGGCAAAAAGCTGGACCGCTACGGCCTACACACCTTCATGCCGAGAGAGAAACGGGATCTCTCAGGGGGCAGGAAGAAAGTATTTAGTATTTAATTTAAAAAAAAAAAAAAAAAATACAAAAAACCCCAAAACAATCAGGAGAATTGATGCAGATTTATGTGTGCGTTTAACAGATGTGACTGATGCCAATACAAAGAGCCTGTATTCATTCATAATTCATTCTAACAGAATTGTGTGCTTTTCATGATGCAACTTGGACCAAAGAAAATGTAAATATGGGAAGATTTCCTATGTCGAGAACAGAAAAGGAAAAAGGGTTAAGCAGGGTTTTATATGCTTATAAGGCACTTGGAACGTGTAGCTGTCCCATCAGCAGAGACGTGCAAATAAAGACTGTGCTGTGATGGTTCTGTGCAAACGCACCCACATACACACATGTTAAGAAAATAAATATAGAGTTCCAATATTAAGAAACAGAAACAACAAACAACATGGGAGAGTTTGGAAAAGCTGGGGTTGGTGAGTTTGTGGACTGGAGGAAGAACAATATCACCTCTTCTACAAGTATCCATCCATCCATATATATATATATATATATATATATATATATATATATATATATAGTGATCTTTGTTGCATATCATGGTTGTGGAACATTATTAACTGAAAAATAACACACTGTTAGGAGTGTTTCTCTCTCTGCCACACCCCCACCATTCTTCCTTGTGCGAAAATGACTCATGTTATTTCATCAGCAGCATGTGGAAAAAAACCAAGACCTCTTACACCTTCATGTCGGAGTTTTCTGTCATCAGCCCACCTGTGTGCTGCTCAAACGCACTTTCTGTTAGAGAGGGCGAGGTCCCGCCTCATGCTCCTGAGGCAGCTGCTGCTTTGTCAGGAAGTACTTAAAGAATTCATACACCGACCAGGCGATGGCGGTGGAGGGCATCTGGTATATAACCCGAGCTTGGACCCCTTTGAAGAAGGCTGACAGACCACCGAGCTGGTACACTGTCCTGAAAGCGTTCGCCATACCGGTCAAGTGACCGCTGACATTCATGGAGCTGAGCGCTATGTTCTCTTGTGTGTTGAGCAGTGTTTTGCAGACATCGAGCGGAGTAGTAATTGCTGCGGAAACGGCTCCTGCTGCTGCGCCTGACAATATGTGGCTACCGGGGTGGTAATGTCTGTGAGGGTTTAACTGCTCCTGCATCAGTTCGTAGGTGATAAAGTGAACAGCCTGGAAGGGGATGTTCATGGTCAGTTGTGTGCTGTAGCTGCGGTAGAAGGCTCCAACGCCTTCAGTATATGTTACAGTTCGGATGCAGTCCCAAAGTCCTCGATACGGAGAGTTGTACATTTGCATCCTCTGCTTTATCACTGGAAACAGGAAGGGTGTTAGTGTGTTTGATTGCATGTATTCTATATAATTTCATGCTTTGCACACAATATCTCTGATAAAAAAGGTAAAAAAACAACAACAACCATAAAGTGATTTATTAGCCCTTCTTTTTTTTAAGAGCTCTAATTTTAAGCAGGAATGCGGTGCAAGTCTGAGAAAACTTTACTTAGAGAGAAATAAAAAGCACACACTACTTTAATCTGCGTATTAAAATTCATTCAGTGCATTTGCTAAAGTAAATTTTCAGGTGCACTTTGTACAACAGCTAAGCTGAGCGGGACAGAGGGAAAAAGTGCATTCATACACAGATAACTCTTATTAGAAGGATTAGTGACAAAGGACAAAATACCAACACTGTTAAAAGGCAAAGAAGTACCTTGTTAGGAAATGTTCTCAGTTCTTACCTTCAGCTGGATTCATGACTGCATCGTGAAGAACAGTTGCCACACTACCAGCCACACCTATTCAAACAAACACACGTTGACACGTCAAATATCTGAAGCAGTAATAAAAAGAAGACATCCCCATATTAGTTTATGACTAATATCACCCTTATTTTTGGCATTTTAGTAAAGGCTGTGCTGGATTACCATTCTTACTAAAAAAAGACACTGGCTTAAATGGCATATCCCAATCATAACACACGCTGTTTGGATTTCTCGTGTTTGCGATTGGGATTTGTCCCAGCCACTGTAAACAGGATATGACTTCTCCTAACTCAGCTCCTCCAAGTCTTGTGATGCTTAGTCTACGGTAAAAGCAGTCAGTGTAGATAGTCAAGTGGTTTGTGTTGAGATGCAGAAACTCGTACCATTGGCTAAATGGCTGTTGCCGCCGCTCTGAATGACGTCGCTCAGTGAGCGTTTCATTCGTTCGTAGCAGGCAAAGTAGAGTGCATGGGCAGGCCCCGCTCCAATCATAGTGATGTTGAGACCTCTCAGCGGCCTGAAGATCCCCTCAGTCCGGATGATCCTTTTCAGAGCCTCGTACACACTCTTGTACTGTGCATTTGGGTCCGGTTGCAGGCTCTGCATCCTTGTCTGAAGAAAATAATAAAGATCGCTTATCATTTATTCCAGCACAACAGTTACATTATCCAACTGAGGTCTTGGTATGAACGCACAAGTGTGGCCTTAAAATCAGCACCTGATATAAGCCAAATCATTGCTATTGGGCATATTTGTCCTTGTAAGTGTTATATTTTTCTGACAGTAAGTGCTCCTGGCAGTGTCACAGCCTGAGTCTGAGTGATTTCTATCTCTCCCAGGCTGGCGTAGGAGGCTGTGGCAGCTCTTTGTTTTACTCCATCATGCCAAGTTCTCTGGACAACACAAAGCATGTTTGTATTTGCGGGGCGATCTAGGGCTGGCTCAGGAGATAGGCCAAGTCTATCTTCCTCAGCATGTTCCCCTGTGTTTCCTTCCTTTGGGTTGACAATAAAATATCAATTACATTTCCGCAGGACACAGATTTGGGAACTTTGGGCATATAAAACTTGGCAGTGCAATTTACGTTTAAGCTTGTTCCACTGCATTTACACACAAGAAGACAAAACTGTCTGCTTAAAACAGAGGAACTGATATGAATGGTTAGTCACACACCATCAGGAGAGGAACTGCGAGGTAATTTAATTGGTCTTGTTTTAAACCCCCAACTTCTTCTGAACATTAAATAATGCTGGGTACACAATAACCACAAGCAGCAAATGTTTTAGATTTTTGTGGTAACTTTTTGAATACATGATAAAAACATCTGAAGTGCAACACATAACTCTTTTCTGCTGTAACCAAATCCAAGAGATCAATTCTGGAAATTAACTGACTAAGGTTCAGCATCATGTTAGGAAACATTATAAATAAGGGATTTTAAACCAGCCCGGGAATTTGTATTTAGAATTGAAACTGTGAAATGAAAACTGGGGAATAACACTATTTAACCTTCCAATACTAATAATGCATCACACTCAGTGCCTGTGTAGTAAGAAGCTTAAAAAGCAGGGTTGTCAAACATAAGGTCTGGAGGTCATAATTGGCCTGGCAAAGACTCCAATCTGGCCCACTGGATGGCTTTAAGAAGTGTGTGTTTGTGTGTGTGTGTTGTACATTTTACTGTATTTTCTTAAGTTTTACAACTTTTTCAATTGATAAAGACCTCAGTTTTTCAAGTATCTACTACATTTACTACAGAAATGTTCTACCATAGAAATAAAAGTACATTATTATGACTACAGGAAAGTATTAAAACAGATGTTTTTCACTTATTTTACATATATATCACATTAAAAAAATACAAATTTTGATGAAACTGCACTGATATAAAGACATCAGGGATTACATGTTTAGTTAAATGTCTTTACACTGACACAAAGTGGAGTTTCACTGGTCTCACCCACTTAAGATCAAAGTGGGCTGCATGTGGCCCATGGTGTAAAATGTATGGATAAGAAAGATCTGCAGCTATGAACTCAAAATGAGACTAAATGCAAAAACTGTCCAACAGTGGAGATGATTTTTTAAAGCAGATTATATTATAATGGTGTTTTCAGGTACTAGTAAAAAAATAAATAAATAAAAAAAATAGGTGGTTCATGGTCTTATATATATCTTTTACTATGGTCAGCTGATGTAATACAACAATCCCCAGAAGCAAATATCGATGCGGCCTTTATGATGTGCTGAAAGAAAACATGACCATTGATGGCTTACACTGTCCTGTCTTTTAGTTTAGCTTTGTCTGTTGTGATTCTGTGGCCGTTTACTAATCAACACTTGAGAAATGCAACTGCACACACACACACCCTTTGCTGTGTGAGGCTGATTCCGAATGTGTGCAACAAAGATAAGACACCCCTCCTAGCAGTAACAGAAGCCCCTCCCTGATTCCCAGATGAGTCTCATGTTTTACTGGAAGACTGAAACATACAGTGAGTGGATTGTCAGCCTGATTCGCCAGGCTTGAAATTCAAAATAACACCAAGTCGGTCATTCTGCAACTCGCATTTCAAAACCTATGTGAAACATACCACACAGCTTCCTAATTTTAGTTTGTTAACTAGAAATAAAGTACAGTGTGCTCTGAATCCAATCTCTTAAAATCTCATCTGTCTTTTTTGTGTAATGTGGAAAACGTAAATGGGTTAAAATGGAAAATTTCAAAACTGTATAAAGCCTGGACCGAGCAAGTGCATCCACAGCTCTTTGCGCTTATGAAAACTTTGAAAAGTCAAGAGGAAGCAGCAACAAGGCTTGTGCAACAAAGGGCCTACAGGTCAGTGTGGAAATATGTCAAGACTATCACACTGTGGGGAAAGAGGATCGAGTGTCTTTTATGGATTATGCTAATCAAGCTGTCTGTGCCGAATCAAAATTATTGTTAGGAGACTGCAGCACTACAAAATAAAGCACCATCAATACAATGCCACTCTGTTAGAAAATAACTGGTGAGCAGGATTTAGAGAGGAATGAAAGGAACAAAGTTCACCACACCTAAACCGCCCAGTTTACTAATTACTTTACAGATGCAAGTTTTTTTTTAACAAAACTGGACCCTCATTTCATTATGTTACTGAACACTTACCTTTAGGTGTTAGTTTCAACATGGCATTATAAACTTGTCTGGTAACTATCAAGTGTACAACCAAAACAGGTTAGACAATTAAAAATCCAGTCATTCCTACTCATGACTTACTGTCATTGTGTTTAGATGAAACTAAATAATCTGTACTCATTATTGTTCCAAAGAGTCAGTAATTTAATCCTTTATTGCTTCACGTTCACCTTTTGCCTACACTAGATCAGTTTTACACAAAGCTAAAAAATAAAAGGCAAATAAAATGTTCTTGGCTTGCCATTTGTCATTACTAGTTATTATTGGTATTAGTATTATTATTAGTAGTAGTAGTATTATATAAATAGCAGTCAAGATCAAACATGGGCTTTCTCATTCTAATGGAGTGTAACTGCTGTATGAAATGTATATTGTGTTCATTATTTTCTTCCTGTGCTAATAGATGGTGATGCCTGTAATAATGTGAGAAACCAAGATCACACGCTGTGTTAAAATGTTCTGTCTGAACAGCAGCCCACATTTAACAAAAAGTAGCAAACACATCAAATACTCATATTTGAAAACAGAGAAAATAACTGGGAGCATTCACAGTTTCGAAAATTGTGCCAAATTATAAGCCAATGTCATTATTATTCTTGTACTGACTTACAAAATATATAAACTAATAAATTTGCATCTATCGTGTAGTGTGTTTGTTTCCCTTAAACAAGCAGAGACAACTACAGCTGCTTCAACGAGTCTGAAGAACACAGACCAGCTTTTTTGTTAGACCAACAGCTTTAACCTGGTAGAAGGGTCATCACGACCCAGCGAAGGTCACAAACCAAACAGTGGGTTAGATTTGTACATAACACCTGTTTACTGCCACACACACTGTATATAACGAGTGTATATGCACTTTGAAGCTCTATGTAGACTGCAGTACAATAATAACCACATTATCAAACACAGTTTGGTAGGACTCTGTTAGCCTTTATTAATTAGTGATATCATCTAGTCGGGGTGGCAGGGTGTGTGGGACCACAAGTGTGCTTTTAAGTGCACTACAGAGTAATAACTTACAGAAAGGTGTTTATAAATCTTGCCTTAAATATTGGAAAAAGTCTGATATGTGATGTAACCACACTTCAGACCTGACCTTTACTTTGCCTACAACGACTGTGGGAATACCTAACTTGCTTCACTGGCTGAAAATAAAACCGTGATTCTGAACTTTGCTTTAACCTTGCTAATATGTGCCTCTTATGAATTAAGGTTACATCGGGCGTTGAGGAAGCTTCACATGTTAGCAAGTTAATCGTTGTATCGAGCAGGAAGCAAAAAAAAAAAGAAAAGAAAAGAAAAGAAAAGAAAAAAAGAAACGAAACTGTTTGTACTTGATTGGTTTAACTATCATATTTCTTTACTCTGATTTACTTCATACGAGCCTGTGAAACTAGTTTGTTCAGCCAGCTCGTACCACGAAGGCTAACACCAAGGCTAACCGAGGATGGGCAGCCCGGAGATTTTATAGCTAGCGCTCGTTAGCGAGCTATGGTAGACAGTCGGGACAGTTAGCGCTGCTCTGGAGCTTGTTGGTGAATGATCTGTGGCGGCGAAGCAAGTGTGAACTTGTGCTTCGCGGTGAGTTACCTTGACAGAGTCCACGGGGAACATCACTGTGTGCTCCAGTATGCCAGCCACTGCTCCCGCTGTCATGTGGGTCGTCACGGAGACATGAGGTGGCAAGCTCTCGTAGTCCCCGTCACTGTTGAAAGGCTCCTCGTCTTTGCTTTTGTTCTGCGACATATCCAGCGTTGCCACCACACGGTCCGAGCACAACTCCATGCGTGGGGAGCTCTACCAGAAGCTCTCCCTTACCAGACAACACTCAAGAGAGGTAACGGCGGCATGGATAACCACAACATCATCACTACTGGAGTTCCAGCGCCCATGTGACGTAACGACCGAGGGCGTGGTTGTATTAATATGGACCACTCGCGTTTCATGTCGTTAATGTTCGGGCGGGATCTTTGCTTTAGGCGACCAATGAAAACTTTCCATGCCAGATTCTTCTCACACTCAACAGCCCCACTGTTACAAGTTGTCCATCCATGCTGGATTTCCTTCTCCGTTTTTGAATGGGTTTGACAAAAGTGCAATCTCATAGTCCAGCTTGACTAGATAAGTAGGTGTGGCTTACCTATCAGGCAGCATATGTGCAATAACCATGAGGGAAATCGTCTTATGTCAAAGGGAAGTTATCTAAAAGTCGTGGTCTCTCTACACCGCATATGGCGCTATCACGTAGTACTTTAAAAACCGACTTTAGTACACAAACAGGATCACTTATCCTTCCAGGAAATGCCACATAAATATGAAATGAACGCTCATTTAAGAAATAACTCTTCTTTATATTTTACTAATTATTTGAACTGTGCATGTTACATAACTCGCAATTACAGCTCTGAAACACAACTGGAGAAGCAAAAGAAGGGCGACATCTGTAGTTATTCAGCAAAAGAAACACAGAAGTGCACATCTTTTTTGTTTTTATCTTAAGTGATATCTTAGCTGCTGCTTTAGCGGCACTATTGTAATGTAGTGCTCATTGAACCTTTGATAACACATGTTTGCCTAACTGGAGGGAAGGAAGAAAAGCTCTTTTTTTAAAACATTATTTTAACACAAACCACCCTCACCTGCCGTTTTAAATCTGAGCATACAGATCTGCACACATCATCCGTGCTTCACGTCATGTGGATAGTCTTATGAAATAGCCTACAGTTAAAGCAGAAGCTTCAGAAAATAGCTGCTTTACACACACGCTTGAGTTCCAGTTCCCAAAAAAGTGTAACATTGTTGTCAAACTGTTGGACTACCTCACAGGTTCCTTCCATTTGCTTTAGTCCAAGGACCCCGCTGGAGGCCAGTTATTTAAACCAATTCCTTGTTTTTTCATTACATCTTCTACTCTTAATTATTTATGTCTTTAGATACTGTATACCTGTCTCATGTTGCAGGACAGAAGTTTCAAATTCACTTTGATATTCCACTAGATCCCAGTGTGTGCAGCGGTTATCACTGGATTCAGCTGCTCTTAAGAGTTAGTGGTCAGGCCACCCCACCCTCTGATTGACATCACAGGGAGTGATCTGAACAAGAACAACTGCTTTTTAAAAAAATTTTCTGAGCCATTAATCGGTCACACAATAGCATTTTAAGGGATTTGTCTTCAATCAAAACAAAAACATCGTAATCATACCTATAAAAATGAGTTAAACTGTCCTATGTTACGTACTATTGACTGAAACTTAAGCTCAATGGGAAAAAGCATATTGCATCACTGAGGGTGTGTTTGTGAGGCACGGTGACATCCCAGTGACTCAGCAATATAAGAACCTTAAAGAGCCACTTGTTTTCAGGGTGCCGTTACAGCTGTTGTTCACATATCACATACCACAAAAAGGTTAACATGAACAGGTAGTGTACCAATAAAAAATGAACTTTTAAAGCTACAGCTGGTTATTACAACGCTGAAGGTGGGAGACCAGAGACATGATGCAGCAAAAAGCAGAAAGAAAATGACCAGCCTGCCTTTTGTACTTCACAAACTGTTGCATGTAATCATGTCAGTCTTTGTTAATAACAGACTAATAATATCAACAGTATATATAATACTAATATTGAGACACGAGTTCAGTCTGAGAGGTTACTTCACAGCAAACAAACGTGGGAGTTTAGAACATGTTTTGAATTCTAGCAAAAGTGGCAATGAATTTATCTTCCACTCAAAGCAACAATAAGCGAGTGCATTAGTTTATGTTACTATTGGAGTGTCTGCTGAGGACTTCAAACACCACATGGCTCATTTGCTTCGTTCTCAAGACAGGTCACATTGATTTTGCATTGTGTGCATGACTTTGTTTGCTTGGAAACAAATCCACGAGTGGAATATTCTCAGTGATGCAGCACTTACAGCCTTGTAACAGAGCAGATATCCAACACAACAATGCCAGACTGTGGCTTGGAAACACTATTTTTTAAATTAAGTATTTGCATGGTGACACAGCAGTTTCTGCAGAGGGTGGCACGAATGCCCCTCTGATGATCCTCCTTTGGCTCTCGCTCTCTGGGGCCTCTGGATGTCGAGGCCTGGATCTCCTCCATGCCTGCTTCATGCCCTGGGGGACAGGCCTATGGCTCCCCACACCCTCTAGCACAGACCTTCCCAAAGTGGGGGGCCTGCCCCCTAGGGGGGGGGGGGGGGGGGGGGGAGGCGCAGAGCCATTGCGGGGGGGGGGGGGGGCGGTATGAAAAGGGAAACAAAACAAAACAAAACCAAAAAAAACAAGCCTTCCACACTGCTAGCACGGGGCTCCCACACAAACGCAAAGCAGGAGATGAAGCATCGCTGAATATGTTTCCAAACCAACTTCATTCTAAGCCAAAGACTAGAAAATATGGTGAAGCAAATCTTCCCTTTGGTTTCACCTGCACAAGTGCCAGGTAGGTCTCCCTGCATAATTGGTTTTCCCTTGTCGGCAGCAGCGCTGGGCTCTTCAAATCATGGACAAACAGTATCCCACATTCTTGATTTTTAATTCACAAACACTTGTTGTAATGACCAGTGGCGTCGTTAGGCCTATTTTAGGGGTGCTGAAGCCTCCCTAAAATATTCTTAAGCCCCCCTAAATAATTTGGCGGGGGTTTTTTTGGTTTTTTTTAAACTTATTCGATTTTTGTTTTTTTACAGAACTTGCAGACAAATTCAATATAAAGATGCAGGAATATGGGTCTAAAGAAATAATAATATAAACCTGTCGCTATTCACACAAATATGATCATAACTCGGTTGGTCCCTTTCGCTTTACATTGTTAAGGTAGCGTCAGTGCTTCGTTATCCAATCCGTTCCAGTTGTTCACAGGGGACATCCACATGACTGAAAATCCAGTCCTCGTTTTCACTGCTACTTTACACTCCGCTCGTATACACCTGCGGACACACTAGCGTACATGTGGCAAACGGCAAGAAATCATGGATATACGCAAGTTTTTCAAGAAAGTAAGTCTTCATCATTGGCTGGTAGTAACAATTAGTTAGCTCCAGCTAACAGCGGAGTCCCATGTAAATAATGAACCAGGTGCTCCCCATTTTGATAAATAAAAACCTGGCTAGCGCACTAAGTTAAATTCTTAGCATAATGTTAATTTCTGTCACTCGTTTTAGCTCTGAAAAATCGAGCTGTGGTATGGTTATCATCAGTGGAAATAATAATAATCACTCCATCCCCATTAACCTGTAGGAGTCAGGGCAGAGGAGCACAGAGAGGCAGAGGGGAGAGACGTCTGCTGGAGAGGTGAGTCAAAGGATGGAGTCATTTGTGATGCAGACAGTCTGATTAGAATTTTATGGGACTCAATATGGATATGAAATATGAAACATTTCAGTCACGGTACAACATATAAGACCTGTTTAACTTGAGCTTTTATTTAGGAGAGTCAAGGTTAGAAAGTGGAGAGAGCAAAGAGATATATATATATATAAGTCAAATTAGCCTGACTCACATATTTTTGAGAGTTCTATTTTAATATTACTTCAATTCAAGTAATTTAGTAATATTTTTCAGGGCTTTAAATTGCAACCATTTTAGTCACATGCGTGCTCAAAATATAATGTTTGTAACTTCAAAATATTTGGAAGCAACAGAAGTCATGATATTAGCAATTTACATTACAATTCAGTATGTTTTAATGTATCTTGAAGGGTGAGGCAGAAGGGGAGGCTGAGGGAGAAAAAGGTCAACAGGCAAGTTCAAGTCAGAGAGAGCAAGGAGAGACAGAGGAGCTGCAGCAAATAGATCGAGAGGCAGAGGAAGATCAAGTTATTACAGAGAGAGGAGAGCAAACAGGCCAAGAGAGGGAAAATGATGAAGCAGCTGCAGCAACTCATTCTACTACAGGGTTTGATTTAGGTGACAAAGACACAAGGCCCAGACAGGTGAAGCTGAAGAGCTATCCAGCTGATACTTTTGGTACACAGAAGCGGGCATTTAACCACAGCTGGTTTGAAAAGCACAACTGGTTAGAATATTCAGTCAACCAGAATGCAGCTTTCTGCTTCCCATGTAGAGTGTTTGGCAAAAACATCAAACATGATAGTTTGGTCAGTAGCGGTTGCAAGAACTGGAAGAAAGCTTTAGTCATCTTTGGCAAGCATGAGATGGCACAAACACATAAGGACAGTGTTGTTACATGGAAAAGCTACCAGGGAACTAGCAAACAGGGAAACGTTGCACAGGTGATAGCAACTGCAAATGTGAGTGAGATAGTCGAAAGAAGAGAGTATCTCAGACGAATTGTTGCAGTCACCTCTATGTTAGGGAGACAGGGACTCCCTTTTCGTGGCCATGATGAAGGTGAAGACAGCCCAAACAGAGGGAATTTTCTTGCGTGCATGGAGCTTTTGAAGGAGTTTGATGCTTTTCTTCAAAAACATAATCCCCCATCAAATGCACAGTATATCTCACCAACATCCCAGAATGACATGATTGGAGGTGTACAAGCACATTTTAGAAGGCTCCATCCTGAGGCTATCTATGTGCATTGTTATGCTCATCAACTCAACCTGGTTTTGTGCAATACTTGCAAGGCTGTCCCAGAGGCTGTGGAGCTTTTCAGCTTGTTGGAGTGTGTGTATTCTTTCTTCAGCACCTCCCTAGTCAATCATCATAAGTTCATGGAGACTCAGGCAAAGCTTGGATTGACAAAAACTGAGCTTGTGCAACTTTCAAACACTCGCTGGGCATGTCAGTTGCGATCAATCAGTGCAGTTCTTGAGACATTGCCTGCCATTTTGGAGTGCCTATCTGCAATTGGATCCCCCATAGCTGTTGGTCTCAGAGCAAAGCTCTACAAGTTCTCAGCAGTCTATGCACTACTGATGTTTCAGTCGATTCTGTCTGTAACCGAAGGACTCCACAAATTCCTGCAGAAAGAGACTTTAGACCTGGCAGAAGCGTTTATCTGCAAACAAGCTGTGTGTGACACAATTAAGGGAAAACACTCAGATGCATTTGCTACAGAGCTGTATGAGAAAACCAAGGCCCTGTGTAACACCCACAGTATCCCTGAACCAGGTGCCAAGACAAGGCACAAACAGAGGAAAATGGAGGATTTTGTCCTGGAGGCAACTGTGGGTTCACGCACTGAATTGAACAACTCAGACACATTGAAAAGAGAGTTACTTTTCCCTTGTGTGGATCGGATGGTTGGCGAGCTTGATCAAAGATTTTGCAGTGTAGATGCAGGGCTGCTAAAAGGTGTCCAGGCATGTAGTCCTGAATCTGAGAACTTCTTGAGTGAACCACACTTGAATGAACTTGCAAAGCACTACAGACTTGACCTGAAAAAAGAGGAGGTTCTGGTGGCCAGAAACTTTCTTACCCGGAAAACAGAGGCTGGATGTCCACCCAAAAATATGTTGTCTGTGTACAACCTCCTTGATTCAGACATGTTTCCCTCTCTGAAGGCAACCATCCAAGTTGCCCTAACAGTGCCTGTCAGCAGCTGCTCGTGCGAACGGTCCTTTAGTGCACTGCGTCGGCTGCACTCCTGGCTGCGTCAAACAATGGGTCAGAAAAGACTTCACAGTCTTGCAGTCATGTCTATTGAAAAAGACACGATTCAGCATCTGAGTCACAACAGAGTGATTGACCGATTTGCCACTCTTAAAAACAGACGTCATTCTTTGATGCTTCCACCCACCAAGTAACTGGTGATTGCAGCCAGAAAAATGTACTTTTTTATTTTCAGTTTTTTTTCTTGTTATTGATGCGGCAAACAAATTTCCTTTGTTTTTTTCTTGTACTGTATTATAAAGCAGACTGAAATAAAACAATAGATCTATTGGTGGCCTAGGATGTTTAATCTGTCCAAAAAAGTAGGAAAACAATTTCTCAGTCTTTGTTTTCTGTTTGTGAAATTTTGTGCTCATTCACTACGTTCGTTCATGTCGTGTACATCTCTTGGGGGTTAAGCCCCCCCTGTCCTTAAAACCTAGTGACGCCCCTGGTAATGACTAACTACTCCTGACATTTTGGAGACGTTAGCTCTTTATACAGTAAAGTTACAGTGGCTGATCCTGCCACGATTTGTTCCCCGGTTCAAATCACGGACAAACAGTATCCCACAGCTGTTTATGTTTTTGAACCGATTTTGCACAGAGAGGCATTTTTTGAAAAATGTATTGATAGCAATGTTGAATATTATTACACAGGAAACTACATGTAAAACAATTACACCGTGAAGCCTCTGCCTTTCTAAATGGAGGGACAGTAACTGCATGTGTATATGTAAGTATGTAAAAACTGAAGATAGTCAGATTAACAGTATTTTGTCTCTATCTGCCATTGTGCAATTCATCTCATGTAAACAATAACGTGATGCACAGCGTGACCTGAGAAAAGGCACATACCTTTGAGTTGCGTGATGAACTCTGTATTCCTCGTCCAAACGCAAAAAATGAGTTTTAAAAAATCTCCGTTTTCGGTGATTCGAAACGCCGTTTAAGTGTGGACGAAACAGCTGCGTTTTCAAAAAATACCGGTGTAGGTGTGGACGTAGCGTAAAAGAGTTAGTAGTTTATTTTATTACTACCTGTCATTTATTGCAGATTACTTGTATTTGTTTAATTGTTTACTAAATGTTTGAGGTGTGAAATAAACCACAATGGAGCAAAATATGGGTGTGTGTGGTTGGAGGATGTGTTTGTGTGTGCGCGTGCGCGTGCATGGAGGCGGGGGGCACGAACATTTTTCTTGTAAAACAGCAGCAAAAAAAAGTTTGAGAACCACTGCTCTAGCAGATTGTTACATGGAGAAACATTTTGAATACCAGCGCGCTGATCCACACAGGTGTGCACACAGGTGTTCATTGTTCATAGACACAAACTACACTTTTCTTAGCTGCTACCTCAAAGCACATTGTGCGCTGTCGGTCCTGCGTGCTGCACAAAAACATTTATTTTTTTAGTATTTACTGTTATTTACACTTAGCTAGATTCATGCAGTGGTGTTGTGTTTATTATGTTGCTCTCTATTTTGCTTTTTTCCTCTCTCAACAGGTGATTCAGGAGATCTCGGCAAAAAAAAAAAACATTGCTCGTACTCATGCTGCCCCATTTGCTGGGAGTAAGGGCGCCCTCCGTTTGCGAGGTGCGCCTGCTGCTTGCTGCACAGGGAGGAGAGGGCGGGGCAGCGGGGTATTCACTGGCTGGCTGGAGCATCTAATAACCAACTCGCAAAATAAAACAAAATAAAAACAAACCAACAAACACGAAACACCAGACATTATGATACAGACTTATAATTTGCACCGATGTTTTTTTTCCCGAAATTCTATACGCGAAAAGTGAGCGCGAGAGCCCTCGGTGTGCCTGCTCGCTGCTGAAGTCAAAGTAAACTTTATTGTCATCTCCGCTACACACAGTCCAGTATATAGAGAGACGAGACGACGAGGCTCCAGTTACAGCAGTGCAAGTAAACAAACAATAAATATAAGAAGAGTAAGAAAAGGTCTATTAGGTTATGTTGTGGCGATCCTCGGGTTGAGGGATTTGTGTTCATACTGGAGTGCAAAATTAAAACCAATGGAAGATGGACAAGAAAAGTTCAAAGCCATCAGGTGCTCAGTTTAGAAAAAATAGAAAAGAAGAGGAAGAGAAACGAGCAAAAGATACAGGTAAGCAGATGTGTCATTGGATAATGGCAGGTCATCCTGAAACAATCAGAATCAGAATCCTTTATTAATCCCTAAGGAAATTATGTGGATTTCAGTTGCTCCAAAAAGAAATGGTAAAAATAGTAACAGTAACAGACTAAACTCCAAACAATACATTGTTACAGATTTTAATATTAATTAGTCATTGTCAGTTGTTGATTTGTCCTGTTCTCATTGTATGACGAATTATGATGGCTGTTTGCATACTATGCATACTCTCTCTCTCTTCATATGTGTGTGTTTCTCTCTGGTGAAATGTTGTGTGTTCGCCCGGGGCACCAAACAGACTAGGACCGCCACTGCCCATCAGTAACAACTAAAAATAAAAATAAAAAAGAATAACAAAGGTTGATCAAATGGACCAATACGGCGAGGCCTTGATGATCCACTTGGTAAAGTAAATTCGTTGGGTATCTTTGTTGGCCTTCAGACAACAATTTTGATGACTAAAGAACCAAACGGGACAGGCAAAAAACAAACAAACAAACACACACACAAACAAAAAAACCCTGCAGCCCTGTGGCCATTATTGGCTACATGCTGATTATTACCATTGATTGATTTTTTTTTCCCCATGCAGTTTTTAAACAGGAAATAAGTTTAAAAACCACATTTGGTGAATAAAAGAGGACAGAGAGGTTTGTGTTCACATTACTCCCAAAGACCACGAAATTTACATTTAATCCAAAAGATAATAAAAAAAGATCAGAATAGCATAAAATTTTTATTACTGGGTTGCAGTGTCACATTTATTTCACATTCATTTGTGAAAACATTTCATTATATAAATAATGGGGCATGTGCTCTTGTTTACAATCCCCCCCCACACACACAGCAGTGACATGATAGCTTCTGAAAATGAAGCCTAAACATAAACATATGCAACAGTATCCAACCGAACAGCCAGATATCCACACGCAAGACTTTCAGCAAGGCCTTAGAAAAGACTGAGGCTCACGAGAAAAGGGTAGATGCATTGCAGTGATAAGACATGTATTGCACTAGCATAGCTGTTCAAGGCTACTTGTCACTTTTGGAGCGATGCGCACAGACACACTCAAACAGAAAAAGACTATTCCTGCTAGACGTGCTTCTCAACTGCAGCGCAAAAAAAAAAAAAAAAATTCCCCTTCTACTGATTATAATTAATTGCATTTGAGGTTTCTATACAAATAGGGGAGTGCTTATTTCATCTAACTTTAAGAACAACAACAAAAAAGATGTGTACATGCACAAAGAAAAGGCAAAGGCATACAGAACTGTAAATATCCACACATAAATAGAAATTTAAAAAAAAAAAGCCACTATAGTTTATTTGTCAAACTTTGTGAAATTAAAAAGTTTGACTAAGAAATTATTTCCCTATGGATAACCTGGAAATAAAGTACCATTTATTTCTGGAAATAAATAAGAGACACTTAAGGGCAGCTGCCCTCTGAATTAGACAGGCAAAAATATAATTATGAATGTTTAACTTAATCGCACATACTTTCCTTAGGCAAGCCTGAAGATTCATGCAAGGTGTTCCTTATTTGTACCATCTCTCAAAACACATTAAGGTGGAGCAGCCTTCAAAGAGTCACTGACAAAGGAGATGGCTTTAGAGAGAAAAGGAGCGAAAATTGGCGATGGGAAACAGACGCGCTGCCCAGACTTTACGCTCTACAAATTTTAGAGATTGATGAGGATTGTTGGCGAGCCAAGGCCCTCTTCCAGCCACGGTACAGACGAGGGGGTGCAACGCTGAGCTGTGCGCCGATGAATGCGGCGGAGTCGCCGTAAGTACAGTATAATAGAAAGCAAAACGATGAAGAAGCAAGCCAGGAATAAGTAGTGATTGTTGACAAAGGAGAAGCTGTGTCGCCAGTGAGAGTGCGCTCCTTTCAGGCTTTCCTGTTGGATGTCCCTGGAAGAGGTCACAACAAGAACAAGTCACACATATTACAACAGTTTGGGAAACAAAGACTGAGAGTTCTGTAGTGAAATCCAGCTCAACTAACCATGGCTGCACTCATTCACATGAACAGCATTATTTTCACTGGGCAAAATGACTTAAAGCTTGATTAGTAAACTGACAAGGAAAGGGCAACATGTGCGAGAAAATCCATCTTACCTTAAAGGCAGAAACCGTGTTCTGTAAAGTATAGCTCCAAGAGTCCACTGGACCTCCTTATCGTAGACCAATAAAGCAGTCTTTAGGTTTTTATAATTGGTTGGAAAAGAGAAGCCTGTGTGCAATACTTCATACATCCATGCCGATTTAAAACACTGGTACCTGCAGACAGGAAAAATACAGCACATGCTGAACATTCATGCAGCAGAGATATTGGAGGAACGTGACAAGTTATATGTTGTTTTCAGAAACTGCTGGAGAGTCCTGACTTACTTCAATCTATGGAGATCTGCATGTGAGGCATATAACCCAGACTCAAAGCGTTCCCTCAGAATCTTCCACTGGGTGGCACAATAACTCTGTAAATGTTTAATAAAAATGTCTGCAAAGTTTCCAATGATAAGTGAATGATAAACATTAGTATAACCATTCTAGTGCTCAAAATAACTCTACTCCACTGCTCAAAAGGGTTAAAGGAACACTGGATCATCACAGCCTAAATAAAGTTAAACTTGAGGGATCAATCCACCCTAATAGCAAGTGTGAGCCATTGTGAATCAACTTCACCTGCTTTCAATCAAATTGAAAACAGGTACAGTGGAGAGGTAACAAAACACATCTCAAAAAGGGAGTGGTTTAGCAGGTGGTGAGCACCATTGCCATCATCCCTGTTTACTGATGGCACTTGCCACTACTGGTAGCATGAGATTGTTCCCCCAGCCCATTCAAGTTGCACAGCTACTCGAGCATGGTGCATCCCTATGACAATGGGGTTTACTGTCTCCCAGCACAGTCTCAAGAGTGTGGAGGACATACAAGGAGAAGGGCATCAACTCAGCAAGCAAGACTGAAGGACCAGGAGGAACACTTCCAGAGCCCTACACGAGCTAGGGGGATACTCATGTGTATGTCACTGACTAAACTGTCAGAAAGAGCCCATGAAAGTGACATCAGGGCCCCGAGTCCTTCAGCAGGCTCTGCGCTCACCACCTAGTACCGTGGAGCTCTGCTGGCACTTAAACTTTTTTAGCGCCACTCACCTTGGCAGCCTTGGCGTACTTCGAAGCATTATAATCTCCACCCATGCGCAGCACATCCTCCATGCAGTAGTAGAACTCAGAGAAGCCATAGAACTGACTGTTGCTGTAGTCAATTGCCGGCTGGTAGACGCCATTGAGGGAGGTTTGGGTGTCATTGGTGCGGTTTAGGAATGGCTGGAGAATTTGCCTACACTGGTCAAAGTCTCCAGTGCCTCGCAGATACAGGTGCTGCGTAGGTGGGCCGATCTCATCCTGCAGGTCAGTGGGTAGACATGGGTCCAGCAGTGGAGACTCCACTGTTTCACCAATATGCTGATCTAAGAGCCTGAATAAATATAATAAATATCCGCAATACTGTGTAGTGCCACCTTTAAAAAAAACAAACAAGCCCAAAAACAGTTTAATTAAGCCAAGAGAATGACCTGCAGATCTCACCTGTTTCGGGCTGCAGTATTTCTGATGAGATTCTCCTCATATCTTTGGCGTGCTGCATTTCCTCCATAACCCAGAAAGGTGGACACATAAACACGATACACATGCTCTGTGCGATGCACGTCACACCCCAAGTTAAACTCAGCCAGTAAGTTCTTGGCGATTTCCTCCTACAGAGCAAACACACATCAGCACGAGAAGTGACTCCCTCCCTCTACTTACGCATATTCAAATTTACACACCCGCACTTCTAAAGTGCGTGTATGCATATAAACACACCTTTATTATTAGAGCAGGGCAGCCATAGTCGAGGCAAGAAAATAAAAGAGAAAGCTAAATATTGTGTCTCAAATAAGGCATCTCAAAACATCAAAGAAGCAGAGATGAACTATCAAGGGAGGCTACAGTCAATCAGTGGCATATTTGCTGAGCCTGCAGCTGGCTTACAGTAGAGTCAATAGTGATGAATGGAGAGTAGATCATACAGGTTTTACCAGGAAATGATAGAGGGTGGAAGAAGGGGAGTGGGGGAGAAAAACAGAGGGTGAGTGGCAAAAACCAAAGAGCACGAAAACAGAATTGGTTGTGGATAATAACCTGCTGTGGAGAAGCAAAGCTTACAGTTTTGGGCACTTCGTACGCAATCTGTGTGGAGACACCACCCATGTCCAGGACACCTGTAGTCCTTTTCCTCAACAGCATCTCCTGCTGATCGCCGCCTGGAACATGTACCTCCACTACAGCCTCGCCGTCTTGGGTGATCGAGAGCAAAGGGGTTTGAGATTCAGTTAGTGAAGGCGTATCGTATGAGCACCGCGTTAGCAGATACAAAAGTCTCCATGGATTTAGTTAACATGCAGCACAACAGCCTTTTAGTGGCAAAAACTTAGTACACAACTGCAATGCTACCTTCTTGGATTCTTACCATTGTGCACATGGTCAAATCTTCCAAGGACAAAGTTGATTCCAATCCAAGCATAGACACCTAAAACCAATAAATACAAAGTAAATTATGATATAAGGTTTAGTGTCAGAAAACTTTTCAGTGGCTACAAAGTGATGAATCAAATAAACTCCCACTGTATTAAATATAAAACAACACAAACCATTCTCATTCTGTATAACACACTGATGTTCATTCTTGTGTACTATAAAATTTCATGTTGTAATTTTATGTATTTGTTGCCTGAACTACATCGTTGTAAATTGTCTGATGATGTGTTAAATTTCTTGTTTATTGTTTTCGTCTAACGTGCCAGGAACTCGATATTTTCACTGATTTGTTCATTTACATGCACTGTCCCTTTGAAATAAACAAATTCAAATTACGTTTCCATTTACGCACCTTCTTGTTTTCCAGAAATCACTTCTACGTGGGAATCCGAGAAGAGGAAGTTGAAGTGGACTGGGATATCTGTGCGCAGATCCTCCAGAAGTGCTTCCTGTTGACTGAAATCAAACAAACAAAATAACAAGAACTTTGCTATTTTTAACTGTAACTCAGGTCAGCTCAGGTGTTAACAGATTTGTAGTTCACGATTTTATTCTTATTGGGGTTTTACTTTTCGGGTAGGATTCTCATTCCAGCTGTGCACAGGACATACAAGGGTGTTTCCTGGTGCTTGTGTTTGGGGATGTGCTGGGCTGCAAAGCTCAGCAGTGGGTATATATAATCACTGGCTTTCTCCGGTGTTTTAGCCAATTCGGAAATACCTGAAGGAAAACACACATTAGATCGCAGCGGGTAAATAAAAGGCAGTACAAGATGCTGAAATGCGTGCATCACCATATAATATTGTGATAACAGTTTGAGCCAAACACTGGACATCTCACCTGGCTTGATTTTCATGACCACTGGCTTGCGGTTCTGATCTCGCATTTGCCGGATGTCCAGCAGTTCGTGGGGATTACCGTTGTGCCGGGGCCAGCAGTACACGAACACCCTGGAGCCACTGCTGCCACAGTCCACTACCAGACCGTAGTTCAGGTTGGGGTTGGTTGTGTCTGTTGCGTCGATATCAGTGACCCTGGCTAAATGCCTGTTGAGAATCGTAAAAGTTAGAAATGATGCTTCCCATGTTTACTAGGACATCTACAACTGGATAGTAGTTGTGTAAAACCTGTGGAAGTGATTTTCCTTTGTGATCCAGCTGACGTGCCCCTTTCCAGCAACAAGCAGCAGGTAGAGCAGCCCTATGAGGCAGACCACTAGACTGATGAAGAGCAGCTGTCTGATTGATGGTATCAGGAGCCGAGGAAGAACCTGGGATGAGAGGCTGAAGTGCCACGAAGCTGGGAAAAGGCACGAAAAGCTGATCCTGTCAACAAAAGGTAAGAGAGCCTCAGCAAAGTATGAAACGTCACAGATATGTGAAAGGTATGCAAGGAGAAACCAACCTTCCCATGATGGACATTTCTTCTACTTGTTGCTTTACTTATCACTATAAAGCATGAAGCTGGAAGATGAATATCTGCCTTGTTCCAAACGTCCTGATGTCTTCATTTATCATTGTGACCTTTTAGGGGGCAATGTTATAAATTAACAGTTATTCGCATTTTATTTTGAGGGGAACTTGAGCTCTTTTATCAAGAAGGCCCGCAGAGCCGGTACGACACAGGACATGTAGCATATTATCGCTGTAAAGGCAACGTATTTAAACTACAGACAGACATTAGCCAAACAGGAAAAGCACTGCTTATAAAAGGAAAGCCGATAAGCGCTCACACGACCTAACATTTGCGTTTCAGACGTTTGTGTTTAATAACGTTTGACTTTGGTTGTAGTAGAAAGCTAAATGATCCTATTTTTGCGCGTTTTTACTGATCGTCACTATAAAACCGGTAATGTGACGTGTTCACAGCTCCTAGCCGGTTTATTACTTACTAGGAAAGGTGTGAAAATCCCCCCTTTTCTTGAAAATGCAGCGTTTATTAGCAGCCAGATGCTAACCTCTGGCTAACTAACGTAAAGGTACGAGAAGGAATCCGGTGAGTGACGTGGTAGTCGAGACGTGGTGATTGATTTTTATCTCCGCGTAGCCCGGATCGGAAGCCTGTGAGCAAACAGCCGCCCGTCTTGTTTTTTTCTTCTTCCACGTCTAATGTAGGGATTATTGTGCAATACCGCCACCTACTTCCTGGAATTAGGTAAGAAATGATCCCCAGGTGATGTGAAATCATCGTGTTTAAAGGGAGAAGTTAGGAAAGAAAAAGAAAGGTGTCAAAGGTTTATACTGAGTTGTGCGCACGGATGGACACCAGGGTAAGGAAAATGACTTTTATTGACTGACAGGCAGAGATCATGTGCAGCAAGTTCAGGTGATTAAGGACAGGTATTGAAACGAAGACACAACACGTGTATGAATGAGATGGAAACAGTTTAATATGCGAGAGGTAGGAGGACGAGTTTAATTACTTGGGGTCAAATATCCAAGGCAATGAGAGAGAGGTGAAAAAGAGAGCATACAGTGTGGAGTGTCAGGAGTGATTTATAACAGAAAGGCAACAGCAAGAGTGAACGGGAAGATTTACAAGATGGTAGTGAGATCTGCTATGGTGGGTGGTTTGGAGATGTTTGCACTGAGATGTTTTCATTGGGAGTGACCAGAATTGACAGGATTAGAAATGAGTACATCAGAGGGACAGCACAGGCTGAGCGGGTTGGAGACAAAGGTAGAGAGGCAAGGCTGAGATAGTTTGGACATGTGCAGTGGATTGATAGTGGATATAAAATCATAAGTCATACACAAATCCACTCATGTGGTATTTAATATAAGATTTATAGCTTACTGAAAAGACAAGACATTAATATTGACTTTCTAATAAGTTTGAAAAACAATAACAAATGATTTAAAACATGGTATAAATTATACAGCACATTTTCAAATGTATCCAAGTTACTGTAATAACTCTTTTTATATAAGACAAGTCATCAAGTGTAATTTCAATATGTTCTCTCAGTGCAAAAATAACCTGTGATAACCTGCCAAAACTCGTAGAGCTATAGTAGAACCTCACACTATAAAAGGTGCACAGTAGTTTTATTTGCTGTACGTGAATCCACTGGTAATCTCTTCATTATGCCCAGACAATTTGAACATTACTGCACTTCTTGCAGGCCAGCCACTCGGAGCAACTAATTTGCCAGCAGCAACTCACATCCATATACTTCAGTCTCTTGCTCTGCTGTAATAAACTCTTCACTGTTCTAATCGTCACGTCTGTCCGCTGCAGATCAACGTGGCGTACCCGACCGAGCGGCACGAGAGGTGAGCCTGTGGATTCTGCAGAAGCACGCGGCTCATAGTTCTCTGTGCGTAGCACACTCTGTAAAGTGTAGTCCAAGGGGCACGGCAGGGAGACGAGTGAGAGCTTCTCCAGTAAAGGGGAACCGGTCAGGAGACACCTGAGGACCGTCTTCAGGGACATCCAGAACATGGCAGGCTTTATTTGGCTGTGCTCATAGGAGAAACTTCAGGGAGAGACAAAGAAGATGAGGAAAGATCTTTGATAGATTGCCAAAGTCTTGTCTGCTTATCAAAATATAATTTTCTGGCCTCATTTCTTAAGTTTCAAATAATTACTTCCTCTCACTTTATTTTGTTATATGCCACAACACAGATAGGTGCTACCGAGGCAGAAAAAAAGCTTAAAAAGAAGAATATGAACACTATAAAGGCCAGCGTTATCTGTACAATAGGGCCTCTTAAGCCTGGCAGCAAGAATAGACTTGATTTTCCTCTAATGGCATGATTAAATGTCAGATTGATGTGAAACATCATTATGAGCAGCCTACTACAAGAACACACAAAGAAACAGTGTAGAATCTTTACTGACGGGCAATACTTCCTGGTATACCATAAATAGTACCTCAGCAGTAACCTTACCTGAGTGTGAGAGAGCAAAGGTTAGGCAGACGTGGAAGATCTCCATTGTCCTGTTGATCCTCCTCATGTTCTATTTGTAGGAAGGAGGGAGAAGGCTCAGCAGAAATGAGCAGGTCTCTGAGTCTGGGACAGGCCCTGATGACTGGCAGGAGTCTGGTGTAGGAGTTGGTTTTCACCCCTTCAAGTGTAAGAGAAATCAGAGAGGACCCTGCAACTAACAGAGAGGGAAGGAGGTTGTCCAGATTTCCTGGGAATTGGACTGAGAGTCTCTGCATCTGACCGGACCAGGCCTTGAGGCCCGCGGCTAACACAGATACCTTGCTTCCTCCTCTAGTGTTTTCATTACTGTCAACACTCACAGACATGGAGCAAATGCCTGGACATAAACGACCTAAACTATCCAGAGAGTCAAAGGTTAAGCCCTTAACATCCTTCAGTTTCAGGGCAAAGTCTGACTGTGACCGATGTGTCCTTTTTTGCCCTGACTGCCTCTGAGAGCAAGGCGGCCCTTCATCTCTACTTGTATCTTCCTCACTCCCACTCCTATACTCCTCCCATGATATCCCCTCCTCCTCTTCATCCTCATTTTCTCTATCCACTGCTGTTTTTTCTCTCCTCATTCTTAAATTATCCTTGCCCTCCTTGTCCCTTCTTTCCTGCCAAACCTGTTCCAGCTTGGCAACTCCTTCCCTGCTTGTAAACTCATCTGCCAGGCTGAACTCTCTGTGCTCGATGAGGCAGCAGGCCTTTTCTATGCCCTCCATGGCTACTCTTTCCAGGGAGGGGAGCGAGAGAAGGAGGTAGGCTGCAGCAGCCACAGGTTCTTCCTCTTGTACCCCAAACCCAATATCCAGAGCCAGCAGACTGCTGAGGGGAAGAGGAGCCAGGGTTGCAGGAAAGGATGAGGACTGATCAGAGCAGGAAGTGGAAACAGAACTCTGAGCTTTAAAGGGACTGCCTGAGGATGAGCAGAAAGCCCCACCTCCAAGAGGAAGCAATGCACCTGGGGAAAGCAAATGACAGTGGGATACATCTAGATGCCGCAACAAACGGCAACGGTGAGCGATTGTTCTGATTACATGCTTGTCACAGGACATGCCAGTCAGAGAGAGGGAGCGCAAAGCAGGAAGGCCATGGAGGGTTTCGGAAATGACCTTTGAAGGTAGCTGCTGGGCTCCAGACAAATCCAGACTCCTCAAATCCTGAGACAAAAACACAGAAAATTCAGACTCACAATAAATAATCAGACAGAGTAAAAGATGAGACACGGACATGGAAGCGGTGGTTTCTCTCTAACCTGGCAGCGTGCAGCAATGTGAGTGCAGAGGGCTGGGGTGACCAAAGCAGGACAACTTTCCAGAGACAGACCTCGAAGCTGGGGAACCAATAGGAGGTGGAGGGCTGCCCTGGACAACTTCTTTCTGCTGCACAGCAGGCATGTCAGCTCCTCAACCAGTTCACTGGCTACAGGCAGAGTTAAAGAGTAGAAAAAGAAACATCCACAAAGATATCATTAAGACACGTACAGCAGGGGATCACTTATAGTGATTTAATCAAATCTGTGCTGCTGCTTTTTTAAATTTCTCCAGTTATCATTTTTTAATTAACTCACTGAGTAAGTTGAAAGGCCCCATGATGTATCTGAATGAATATTGATCCAGGTAGTTATCGGTATAGTCTTTCACCCACACTTTTTTCATGTTGTCAGCAAGGCTTAGCAGAGACAGCTGCCTCAGTGAAAGGACCGGACCATCTTCATCTGTCCTCCAGCAGTCTCCTGTTCTCTGCCTCCTGCGCCCAGGTCTAGCCTTCGCCCCACCACGTTCAGCCAAAGCCCGAAATAGGGGCATTGTGGGATTTCAGCTGACTTCAGGGCTGAAGTGGTCAAATGCAACAAGTGATGAAGGGTTAAAAGTAGAAATTGCTTTCTTTCATAAATTCATAATGTTGATAAGGAGTTTTAACTCTTGTGTAATTTGAATGGTGTCATTAGGATTGAAGTTATTTTACCAACAATGTTAAAAAAAAACCCCCATATATAGACACATATAAAACTGACACGGTGCACACACCCCTCCTCTCACCGATCAGCGTTCATATCTAAACATTAAAACATACTAGCTGATGTTAATAACTACTTTGGTGTTCGTGTGTGAATGAGAGTGTGGGTGGTTAACCAAGCTACCAAGGAGTGAGTCCCCTTGTCCTCAAGACCTGTGCCCCCCAGCTGTGTGGAGTCTTTCATAAACTGTTTATGCTGAGTCTGAGTCTGCAGAGGGTCCCGGTGATGTGGAAGACATCATGCCTCGTCCCTGTACCAAAGACGCCTCGTCCCAGTGGCCCCCAGGATTACAGGCCCGTGGCACTGACCTCCCACATCATGAAGACCCTGGAAAGGCTCATCCTGGACCAGCTGCGACCCATAGTAAGACCACATCTGGATCCCCTTCAGTTCGCTTATCAGCCTCGTCTCGGAACAGAGGACGCCATCATCTACCTGCTCAATCGTGTCTACACCCATCTGGACCAGCCGGCGAGCACTGTGAGGGTCATGTTTTTTGACTTTTCCAGTGCTTTCAACACCATCAGGCCGACCCTCCTGGGTGATAAGTTAGCAGCGATGCAGGTGGATGCTTCTCTGGTGTCCTGGATTGTTGATTACCTGACAGGAAGACCACAATATGTACGTCTCCCACAGTGTGTGTCTGACAAGGTGATTAGCAACACAGGGGCACCACAGGGGACTGTCCTCTCCCCCTTCCTCTTCACCCTCTACACCACAGACTTCAGCCACTGCACAGAGACCTGCCATCTTCAGAAGTTTTCTGATGACTCTGCGGTGGTTGAATGCATCAGCAGGGATGATGAGACAGAGTACCGGGCTGTGGTCGACTCCTTTGTCACGTGGTGTGAGCAGAATCATCTGCAGCTCAACGTGGCAAAGACCAAGGAACTGATTGTGGACTTCAGGAAGACCAGGAAACACTTGACCCCTGTTTCAATCCAGGGGGTCAGTGTTGACATTGTGGAGGACTATAAATACCTTGGAGTACACATTGACAATAAACTGGACTGGGCTAAAAACACCACAGCACTTTACAGGAAGGGCCAGAGTCGTCTCTATTTTTTGAGGCGACTGAGGTCCTTCAACATCTGCCGGAAAATGCTGAGGATTTTCTATGAGTCTGTTGTGGCCAGTGCGATCCTCTATGCTGTTGCATGCTGGGGGAGCAGGCTGAGGGTCGCAGATGCCAACAGACTCAATAAACTGATCCGTAAGGCCAGCAATGTTGTGGGGATGGAGCTGGACTCCCTCAAGGTGGTGTCGGAGAGGCGGATGCTGTCCAAGATAAAGACAATGTTGGATAACACCTCCCACCCACTCCATGACATGTTGGTCAGTCACAGGAGCTCGTTCAGTGAGAGACTGAGATTACCGAAAAGCACCACTGAACGACACAGGAAATCATTCCTGCCTGTGGCCATCTCCCTGTACAACGCATCCACTTAACACACTGTTTGCTGCTACAGCTACACGTTTCTTTTCCAAATATTTATTTATAAGTGACTTATGTATGTATGTATGTATGTATGTATGTATGTATGTATGTATGTATATATATGTATGTATATATTGTACTATTCTTAGTTAGCGTATTGTCTGTCTTGTCTTAATGTTGGTTTAAAATGGAGCACTGTAACAAAAAATAATTTCCCCCAGGGATCAATAAAGTATTCTGATTCTGATACAGTAAACTGTTAACTATCAGTGCTGCTGTCTAACTAACTCGCCTTTGTAGTTACGGAAAGATTGAAAGGAGCAGAATGTATTGTTTAGAATAGTTTCCAGTGCACTGACACCTACCTGGCAGATGTAACAGTGTGCTGTCTTGTCGTTATGCGAAAACAAAGCACAGTTGTGCCTTGCTCTGACGCTTTCAACACTTCCTGACTGGACGCTCGTCATATGGAACATTTGTCCCTGAGTTTTGTCTCCCAGGAGCACTTCGTGTCAGGTTGCCTGACTCAAGTGAACTTCCCCGGTCTGAAAGTCCAGCGGAAAAAAAGCAGTGCTCGAGACTTCACTGGTAACCCGGTAGGGCTTTCTGAAAAACTTAGGGAGGGACCGAGTGTCACTGAACGTCAAGTTACGTTCAAGGTCAGTGTGAAGTTTCGGAAAAAAATGTTATAAATGCAAATTAACTGATTATTATCACTTTTGTTATCTTATCTGCAAGCAAATTGTCTATGAATGTAATACTAATCATTAATTAAGGCGTTCTGTATTACTCTCAGGAAAAGTCTTTTAATTATGTGCCTGTAAAGTAACTTTAAATGCTGATATTCGTGAATCTTATAAATGAATCTTGAACTGTGTTTAAGATACTTGTTGTTAATTAAAAAGGTTTACAACCTTCCAACATTTACTTATGTTGCAATGCCACGACGCAAAATACGAATACTTTATGTAATACCACTTTGTACCACACGATGGTGCTGCAAGACAATAGTAGGACTGAGTCTACGATTGAGAGGAGTAAATATCGATGTAGGCAATTAAGATAAATAATTGAACTTCCGCTTGTCTTTCTACACAATGTGAGCGCTCAAAAGCTTTCTGCTACAAGTCTCATTCACACAGTCACACATGTATATATTTTATCTATATACCTAAGCACTTTTACCTGAGTGTGTCTGCACTTAGATATCGAAAAAAGCACTTGTATGAACGTGTGTGTGACTGGGTGACTGAGGCTTGTAGTAAAAAGCACTTTAAATGGTCAGCTAGAGTACAAAAGCTCCATAGAAGTCCATTTATCTAACATTCGCACACAAATGAAGCAAGGTTCAATATTTTACCCAGAATGCTTCAAGATCAGCTTTCAGACTGGTGGATGACACGCTCCACCACGTGAGCCGCCCTCCAACCTTACAGTACCTGGTTTCTGAGGTGGGGTCCCATTCAAGTACTAAACAGGCCTGATGCTGCCCAGCCCCTGCCCAGTCAACACACATACGTGGGGCCCAAATAGGGAGCATCAGGGCTAATATTTGGGGCCCACTTGGGAAACCCAACTGGGGTCCAGCTAATTTTGTCCTCAGTTTCCATGGTGGCCCCAAATGTGTTTGCCCACATAGGTTAATGACGGACCCTGGATGGGCCCCAAATCAGGCCCAGCCAATAAACAAGTGTGGGACCCAGATGGGTAGAAGTGGGTCTGATAGTTGGGGCCCACTTGGGTTACCCACCTGGGACCCAGCTACTTTTGTCCTCAGTTTTCATGGTGGCCCCAAGTGTGTTTGCCCAGATGGGCTAATGACGGGCCCTGGATGGGCCCCAAATCAGGCCCAGCCAATAAACAAGTGTGGGACCCAGATGGGTAGAAGTGGGTCTGATAGTTGGGGCCCACTTGGGTTACCCACCTGGGACCCAGCTACTTTTGTCCTCAGTTTTCATGGTGGCCCCAAGTGTGCTTGCCCAGATGGGATTTTGGATACTACAGTAAGCTAAAATTTAAATCACCTGTACAACAAAGTCAGTTTATCTTTTTTATTAATACTGATTAATATGACATTTTAAAACAGTATGCAGTATAACAGTAATTTTTTATATACTATACAAATATTTTTTTTGTTTAGAGAACATGTTGACAAAAAAGGTCCCCAGTATACACAAAACAATAACAAATCAATGTTATACAGTTTAAACGAAAAAGAAATGCACTGAAACACAGCTTCTCACTCATTCAGTGATCCATTGGTCCTGAAAAAAAAAAAGTGCATTTTTTCACAAATAACATCAGATTTGCAATACTACTGGAGTTGTTTTGAAAGTTGTGCTGATCAAGTTGTTTGACTGGCTGGAGTTCCTGGAGCTGATTGTGCAAAGAAGAATATTGCACAAACTGCTAAACATAACTGGAAATTGTTCACATACCGTAACACAGTGAGGAACCAAAAAACGGTTTCGTGAGAGCTGTCTTCAAGTATGCTGCAAACCAGAGAGAAATATGTGGTCATTCCTGGCAGCAGCCATCACCCTCCAGAACAACATGAGCTGATGCCCCCCCCCCCCCCCCCCATAAAAAACCCAAACATAATTTCCCTCAATAATACAGTATTTGTAATTAATTTAATCTCCACAGTCTATCTAAACCGAGTCACTAAGGTATACCTCTCCTGCACGCGACACTGTGCCCTTGCCATGCGATTTCCTCCTCTATCTCTTGCACCAATAAACCACTTGGATGCTGCCTTTTCTGCCTCTTTTCTGGTAATCTGGCTTGTAAGAGCATTTTTTTTCAAGCTGCCTGTAAAGCACAGATATTGACCACAAGAAAGTGAGACTATATTACTGAATCTAAAGACACAGCTGTAATTCTCTTTTTTTGTTACATACTTATATTTATACTGTGACACGGCATAAGATCTCACATAAATGTAGAACCAAAGTATTAAAACCTTAAATCAGTGAGCTCGTTCAGTGAGAGACTGAGATTACCGAAAAGCACCACTGAACGACACAGGAAATCATTCCTGCCTGTGGCCATCTCCCTGTACAACGCATCCACTTAACACACTGTTTGCTGCTACAGCTACACATGTTTCTTTTCCAAATATTTATTTATAAGTGACTTATGTATGTATGTATGTATGTATGTATATATATGTATATATTGTACTATTCTTAGTTAGCGTATTGTCTGTCTTGTCTTAATGTTGGTTTAAAATGGAGCACTGTAACAAAAAATAATTTCCCCCAGGGATCAATAAAGTATTCTGATTCTGATTCTGATAAATTGATTGGAAGACTGACTACAGCTGAAATGAGCATCTGTTATTCAAACATCAACAAAATATCTTACAACTAATGAGCTTACCATATAGCACTTCAAAAATCTTAAGCCCTCGAAATTCCCGCTTTCCATGGCGCCCAACGAAGTTATATTGCCTGGAAAGAGCATTGTCCATAATGAAGGCCATCATTCTTCTGGTGGCTTCATCAACAGTGCTCCCTCCGATCTCTGCCACAACAGCAACCTTAGGACACACAAGGACAATAATTTTACCGACAGTAGTACCATCAGTCACACCTAAAAGAAAACCTGCACAGCTACACAGTAATTAGGCTTAATAATTTTGATGCTATTTGATTGAGAAAGAGTTAAGTATCAAAGTCAAACACTGTCTGATGTAAATGCAAAGAGCTAAATGACTGATCCACCAAAAGTAATTTCTTAAGGTTTGGCGTGGCACAACTTGTAAAGTACAACTTATTTTATTTTCAAAAACAGCAACTTTTGTGGAGCTCACCTTCCGCCACTTCATTGCACTGACCATGTTTGAACAAACACCAACTTTCCTTAATCATAACTGCTAGCATAAAACGCAGATTGAGGCATTAATCAATTATTGTCATTACATCATTATTATTTACCACTTCTTTCAGGAAGACAGGGTCTATCAGTTTTTGTTCCAGTGCTTCCACGTCTGCGACTGTCCGGAGAGGAAAAACAGCACCCTCGGGTAATACTGCAGCAACTGGTCCATCACGTTGTTTGAGGAGAGACTGTAGCATTCGACTGTGGATCCTCTGAGTCTCCTTAATGTCTTCCAGGAGGGTTAGAACACGTACAAACATGCTGGTATTGGTGGCTTGTACAAGTTGTCTTGGAACTGGTTGTGAAACCACAGGTGAAGGAGTTGAGGGTGGTGGTAGCTGAACAAATGGATGAGTGACGTTCTGGTGGGGAGTTTCACTTGAATGTCTATTCTCCATTGCTGATGTTGATGAGGTCTCTGGCTGTTCCGCAGCGTTGTCCCAATCCTCATCCGAGCTTGACTGGATCACTGGCCTTAAAATGAATTTAAAAAAATATTAAAAAAACCCCACAAACAATTTAGTTACTGGTTAGTCCTACAAACTAAAAACATTAATGTATAGTCCGGCATCAAAAGGAGTCTAAAACTGATTTTTAAAAGTCAAAAAGTTACAAAGTGCTATTTTAAGATCATATCTAAATCTGGTGAGCAGTAATGGTCTGCTAAAGATACTGTCAGCTTGTTTTTGTTTTTCTTATAATCACCACAATAAATTGTTGCTTTTAAGGCGTTTTAAAGAAACATAATTACCTCCTTTTCCGCTTCCCTTTTCCCAATCTGCTTCCAGAATCTGACTCAGTCTGCAGATCAGAGGTTGCTTCAGACCTCCGCAGTTTCACCCTGGCATTTTCATAGTTTTCTGTAAATTTTTGACATACATCAACAAAATGTTGTTAGTGAAATTACAGGGAAATTTTTTGTTCTGTCTTTAATGACAGAATATTTGGTAGCAATAAACAAAAATGCTTCTTACCAGCTTTCCCCAAGATGCGAACTCTGTACTGTGACCAGTTTGCATCTGGAGTAACTCCATCCTTTACAGCCTTATTGATATTGACTCTCCCTGGTGGCCAGAAACAAGAATCTTCCGCTGGTCCTGTAAACCACTTGCAAGGAATTATGGATACACCTCCACCATCCAGAAAATCAACAACTGCAAATGGATGCATGCTGGTGAGAAAGCAAAAAGAAGCCAACTAGTACAGCAGTGGCAATGCCACATATCCAGACTTCAGTGGCAAAAGCACCATTTTCTGTTTTAGTTCATCAAGTAATACAAGATTCATTTGTTTAGACAGATTTGAAACAAAGTAAATTCCAAGGCATGTTGAGTCCAATGGATAGCTGAAAAAGGCATTACAGTTTTCAAAGACCTGACACAGTGCTTTGACAACTTGGCAATCCTGTAAAATGTTTGCCACAATAAGAATTTTTCCCCCTACATTGAAACAGTTATCTCCCATGGAGCAAGAAACATATGTCTGTCCATCAGTGTATTTTCTGTACTGCTTAAAAGTTCCAAGATCACTTGTTATTGGTCCAGAGTTATGAGGCTGTTTAAGAGGAGAGGGAACAGACATCCTCTCTTTTCTTTTCTTCTGAATACTTTGCGTCTCATAGACGCGCTTGACAATTTGTTCCACAGGTTTATGAGGCCTCCGCACAATCTTTTTCAGTTTACCCAGGAAGGTTTCAAATGGGAAGCAGGAAATACTGTCCAAAGGTCCAAACTTTTTCGCATCTTCAGCTAGGTGTATTAAATTATGTACATTATAACCAACAAATTCAAGACCATAAATCGAACCAAAATCTTTCACAAACTGCTTTAAAACATCCTCTGCATAATCACAGTTCTCAATACACAAATCAGGACTAAGAAGAATTCTTATAGATACAGATAAAAGTATAAAGTGTCTATACATTTGGCTTGGTATATTATTAAATAAAACAACTGGGCCTGTGTAAAGCAAAAATTGTCTCAATTCAGTTGCTTTCCACATGCTAATTTCAAGGAGAGATCTTGGTTTCCTTGCAAAACTTTTAGGCAAATGTTGCCTGACAGAAACCATGAATGCTGAAATCACGGTTAGAATTTGCATAGACTGTCTGCATTTTCGGGGACCTTTTAACCAAAGATAAATAAGTTTTCGCATTACCCCCAGACACACAAGGTGCATATAGTCCAGCACAAAACCTGAGACTAGTCCCACACCCAACTCATTCAGAGGTGACACCCCAACCTGATGCTCTTTGTAGGCCATAGCACGAAAAGTCTCATCAGTCCTTTTCTCAGCAGAAATTTCAGGAAAACACAATCTCCTATTCACATACATGCCCTTTTGAGTGCACCGCTCACACGCATAATAGCCAGTGTGTCCCTTCACACATTTAAGAAAAGCACGAGCAGGTGCATCACAAATGAATGCATCTGGAGCAGCAACACTGAAATGGACACCATTATACTGAACTCCATCTTGTATAATTGCCCTTACATCTTGTACAAAGTCATTCAAGTACTCCTGTACATTAGAAGGTTTGGTTGTACCTGAGTATAACCCGATCACAAAAACATCACAATTTGGGATCTCCTTGATTCTACCCAGAATAGGCCACAGACTAACATTGTTGCTGCGGAATAAAGGTAGACCATCAACATTAATTCTAAGTGTTAGATTGTTTGTTAGTTTCTTTAAATCAAAATCTAAAAGCTCCAATGCTGCAACAATTGAATTCTTTAAACCAAAATGGTAGTATGATCCCCCAGCCACATTTATCACATTACATTTGCGGGCAGTTGACATCAATGTTCGAGCATCTAGTGGTACATTAAGACCTTTCTGTCTAAGAATTTTAAGAAGGGCAGACAAAGCATTATGTGACACATTGTATTCTGCAGCCCACTCTGCAAGTCCTTTTGTATCATCTGGTGTGTCTGAAAAAGCATCAGAATCGAAACAGTCATCGTCCAGATCAAATTCATTAAACTCAGACACCCCACTTTCAGAGTCTTCAGGAAACACGTCAAAGTCCAAAGCATCATAAAAGATGTCTGCAGATTGTTCATTTTGTGAACTGACTCCAGCATGTTCATCGCAATCATGGTACTCTTCCACAAGGGGTTTATTCTCAAAAGAATCTGAGAAAAAAATTAAGTCCTGATGATGATCTAACTCATTCTGCTGTGAAACGAGACGTAAATGTTCAACAACTTTCGCAGCTATTTTTCTTCTCTTTGTCCTCTCAGATTGCTCCATTGCTTTCTGAAAGATAAAATGTATAAAAATGATAAAATGTAGTATTTTTCAGTCACCTGGGTAACAGCTTGGATAGGTTACACTAACTACATCAACAGGTCCTTACTCAGAAATATTATTGGGGCCTGACAACTATCCAAAGCACATTTACATGTTATTAATCGTGGTTAATAAAGCCATTTTCTTAAATTTCATTCACTTTAGCATTTGGCTGTCACTTGTGTATTAGAAATATAGGAACAAAGATGTAAACACAAAGCGCGGAACCGATGCATCAAAATGTGTGAGATGTCAGCTTTTTCGCCGAGGGCAGGTACACTGACACTCCGTCAGGGCTGAAAGCCGACAGCTCACTAATTCTGATGATGCAGGTTTCATCACTCTCCAACCAAAATTAACTGAACCAGCAGCAAAAGAAGATCCAAACTACGCTTCATATTTGATAAATACTGTCATTAATTCCCTCTTGCTGTCTTGTTTTCACCACAATTTTAAAAAAAAAAAGAAAAAAAAAGAAAAATCACACTTCCTGCACAGCTCTCTCGTAGTGTACTTCGAGAAAAGTTTCCCCATCTGAAATCTGTTTTCCACATTATTCCCTTGCTTATTATACATCAGTGTACGGTTGTGCTTAGCGCTGTTGTCAGTTGTTTTTTTGTGCCAAATTATGCCAAATTGCAAAAAACTCAGCTTGTTCTCTAATAAAACCTCTAATAAAACCTCTAATAAAACCTCTAATAAAACCTCTGTAACTTTGCTCTGCTTTACTTCAGCAGCATCAGGTAATGTTCATATATTGATTCATGGTTTTCTTCAGTTTTTGTTCAACTGCAGAATATTTCTAAGGTTATCTGATTTAAAAAGCCACTCCAGGAAAATCTCCTTCATGTTTTTCTGTGTTTTATCCTCAGTTACTTTGGCATAAAGACATCTGCTGTGATGCTTACACCAGCCTTAAAAGCTGTTGTATTACAATAAAAGACCCTGACATCGCTTTATAAAGTAACAATTCTAATTGTTACAAACTCAAAAAAAGATTCCTACTAGTATATTTCTGGCATGAATCAAATTTTGAATATAAATGAATTTTGAAATATACACTGCTTCTTATGTCAAAGTCTGTAAAAATAAAGAAAGAGATAAACCACACATAACCCTTGCTACTATTCACTCCACTGTCCAACAGCAAAATCAAACCAATATACAGATATTAATAACATATTAATGTAATAGTGTGACTATGCAATTTATAAGTAGCCATAGTCAGCCAAGTCATAATCAAAACAACAAACATCTCAAGTTTTGAGATCATTGCAAACCCTCCTGGCCAATAACCACACAAGCTGTCCATGAAGGAAGGTTGATAAAGGAGCATGCACAAAATTCAAACAAATTTAAGCCATAATGAAACAAATTAAAATAACAGTGCACATGCACAAATCAGGCACCAGACAAACACTTAAAGATCACAGATCTTTAGAACCACATCCAAAGAGCAATTGCTTTTCTTTTTTATAAATAAATAAATGTGTAGATTCTAGCCAAATATACATTACAAAAGGAAAAAAGGAGGGCCACAGCAATCATAGTAAAAGGAGTTTGCACTGTGGCCCTAACAAGACCGATCAGTTCTGCTTAAATAATCAGTTTCCCTCATGTACAGAGCTTGCACAACAGTGAGAGGCAGATTCTAGAGTCAGTACACTATTTCTGATTAAGTTCTCACTAAAACAACTACACACATAAAGTTGCATGAATGTGTATGAAATGTGTATGAAAAAAAAAACCCAAACAAATCAAGAACACCTATATTTTATTTGCTTTTTCTGGAAAAATGAAAACAATGGCAAGAAAAATGATGATGTCTTCTACAGAAATAGAGTGCTCACTGATCTGCCTCTCTGACTGCTGTGCATGCTCCTGACACAGGGGCAAAAGCTGGGGACTAGTTGCTCATGGCCATGGCCTACCCTCATCACTTAGCGGTGAGGAATGAAGCTGATAAAGACAACACCAAAGCAATTTTGGTTGCTCTGATAGTGAAAATACCCTCCCATATTCCTCTTAAAAAATTAGAACTTCGTTAAATTGGTCTAATACAGTCCTTTATTAATACTAATCATAGAGAAAAACCAAGATAACGTTTAAGTACAACTTGATGTTAAGTACACGCAGTAATTAATTTTGGTGCTAGTTAAGCAGTATACAGGACACCAGAAAATGCTTTCAAACTGTGAAAATTGGCTAAATCCAACATTACGTAAAAATTTCAACTAGCTTAGCATTGCTTGAGTGCTAGGAAAAAGTTTGCCAGCACTTGTGCCATTCATTACTTTGCAGCATCATAACTTTGTAAACATTTCATTTATACTTAGGGATTCAAATTAAGTCAAAAAAGTTCTTACCCTTACTGCAGATAAGTTCGTAGCTCAAAGATGCACTTAATCCAAAAATTGTCAGCTTAACTGTCAGCTTTGTCCAAGGGCGCGAAATGAAGAATGTTCCAGAATGGGGGGGGGGACGGGTTCAAGAAAACCTCGTGATATTTCATGAAATAACGCGAGATTTCAAAAAGGGTTAACCCTAACCCTCCTACATGGAGTGAAATTTTTTTCCCACTCAAATGTAAAACCATTTATTTTATTTTATTAAGCGTCTTACAATTTTAAGTCATATCTGTTCTTTGTGTTTCACTTATATTAATATATTTTATATGTATATTTTGTTATTAATTAAATATACATATGCTGCCTGTGGCATAATTTATTATCAGTTATTTCATCTTAATTCATGTTTATACTTACACATGACTAATAATTATACTTAACTAAGGTCATTAAACTCAGTTGCCTGTTCATGCAACTTCCCATATGTTACCCATATGGTGCCCATAGAACATAGCCCATCTGGGCTGGCTCAGGTGGGTCCTACCTGGCTAACCCAGGTGGGTCCCAGATTGGATGCCCATTGTAAGCCCATCCCCACTTGGAACCCCCATAGCCCATGTGGGGCCCACATACTGGTGTTTACTGGGTGAGATCAGATTGATGAGATCAGGCGTGCTCAGGTGTTATGGTTGTAAGCTGTAAATCTGTTAAAAGATTTGGGCAACTGGGCTTCCGTGTTCACTGGTGTACCTCATGGATTAGTCAACAGGAGGTTATAGGCCTACATTTATTTCAATTAAATCAATAGAATTAATTGTGCCAGTTTAAGCCATGAACAGGATACCTGAGCATGCACCGTTCAAAACAATCACTAAAGTCTTTTTCACACATAAACCTGAGAAACTGTCTGTAGAATCAGGACCATCCAAAGTGTCACTTTTACATGCACAGCAGGAAAAAAGTCTTATTCAGACTCATTCTCACTCTGGGAAATATTCCATTTGGTTTAGAGACACATGTTTAGACAGCGCCACTGTGGGTGGAGTGCAGACAACCAAGTGGAAAAATATGAAGTGAAACTAAGTTGAATAGAAGTCTTTTTTTTTAGACATGAACTTTTTTAACTTGAGGGTAGGCATGTGAGAGCATCTCTGCTACTTTGCTTGCAGCTATTAGCTCAGTTGAAGAAAGTTGCTCAGTTTATGGGCTGAAAGATTTTGCTCTTTTCAACAAATCATTCACAAATAACACAACACCACC
The DNA here is from genome assembly GCF_057381915.1 of Diplotaxodon limnothrissa. Taxonomy (NCBI): domain Eukaryota; kingdom Metazoa; phylum Chordata; class Actinopteri; order Cichliformes; family Cichlidae; genus Diplotaxodon; species Diplotaxodon limnothrissa. Next base: position 16,403,164 of record NC_140607.1, read on the forward strand.
TCATCAAGTTAATTGTATTGCTGTTTTGTTGTATGTTTACAATGGGTGAAATAAAAACGCTGTTTCTGTTTTGTTTTGTTTACTTTTTTTTCAGATAAAAGTGCTTTATGATGCTTTTATACTGTAACTGTTCCGACTACCGTTTTCTCCCACGAGTGGCTGTGAATTTTAGCGTGACATCTTCTGTTTTATGGGACGTTTTAAAAAAAAAAAGAGAAGAAGCCTTGATGTCAGTAGGACATGCCACTACAGCCAGCTTCATGTCTCCAGGCTGTCTCTCCCAGACTGTATAAAATTGCTAATTGAAGGATGTGTAAGCTGCCTGTTTTGCTGGAAAGAAGGGCCAGTGTGTATTTTTTTTATTCCACAAAAAATAAATTGATAACTGCAAATTAAATATCAAAAGAAATCAATACAATCTTGGCGTCATTCTTTATTTCAATCACAGATGATGTCACACATCAAAGACGAGCAAGTTTGCAAGACTTGACTTTTATTACAGTGCGATAAAAAATTAGCAGTTAAAAAAATTTGACTTGTCTTAAATACAAGTATTAAAGCTAATACATATTATGCAATAAGTTCAAATTATTATTCTCTTCATTCCCTAACAGCTGAAAAAGTCTGTTACAGTAACCTATACATAGTCTGTTTGAACTATAACTGGCAGCACTGACACACTGAAAATATTCTCAGTGAATTAAAGCTGACTATGGATTTGTATGACCACCAGGTAAGTTAGTAACAAAAAAGTTTGGAAATGTTTCATTTTATCGTATATATGTATAGAAAAAGTCTCACAATTTAAAATGTAAGACCTCAGTTAAGAGCTTTCTATTAAGCAGCAAAACCCCAGTTCCCAAAAAGATGAGACTCTATGTAAAAACCCATATTTAAATTACAATAAAATACAGAAAACATATCAAATATTTAAAATGAGAAAATGTACGATTTTATGAATAAATCTTGGTTGATTATGAATATGACATCAGCAGCACGTCTCAAAACAGTGAGCAGAGGACAAGAAAAGGCTGGAAAGGTAAGTGGTACTAAAAAGAAACAGCATGGTTTCATAATAGAAGAATCTGGGTGGTGGCCTGCCTGCAGTACAGGCATATTATGAAATGGAAAATACAGCAAAGAAGACCCAGGACTGTTGAGGAGCTACAATGCTCAGGCCAATATATGACAACATTCTTCCTCAAGAAGTCCAGAAATCTGTCTCCTCACTTTCTAAACGTTTATGGATTGCTGCTAAAAGAAGAGGGGATGAGGATTTTTGGAATTGGGGTTGTATAATCATGTGCTATTTGGTATTTTATAATCAGAAGTCGAGTCAGCTCCAGTTTTTGGATCACAAAGGATGCTTTAGCTGCACAAGCATTAAAAATTGGAGCATCAACCACTGAAGATAATCGGGTCAGGCACTGCAGTGGCACACTGAGCATCTTTAAATCACAAGCACAAAACTTCGTGGACAATTGTGACACTGAAACATCAACCCGCAATAGAAAACTAGTATTTAAAACTTCTCCAGGATTTAAAAAAAAAAAAAAAAATTTAAGGAAGAAGTTTAAATAATAAGCATGATGACTTTGTGAACAAATGGAAGATTTAAAAAAGTGCTTTGTTAATCAGAGAGTGGTGGTGCATTAGTAGTAGGCAAAAATGACACACACCTGGCTCTCTTCTGGCAACAACCGTCTAAAAAAGTGCAAAGTTCAGTTATTAAATCCCTTATTCTCCTTTTTACAATGTAGCAGTTATGTTTAAAGACTCATGCAGCAGACTGTATTCCAGCTCAGGTTACCACTGGGCTTGTGTGAATTGAAATACAGTCTCTGTTTTATGCTCTGATTAATTCAATTTTGTCTCTTTTGCAGGCACAGGGTTGATTTCTGTCGTGTTGGATATCCTGGACCTGTATTTTAGGCTGTGAGACAGGTACAGTTGTATTTATTCTGTGATCGGCACCACCCTCCTGCCAGCTACAAACACCTCCACGATGTTACGATCATCACCTGACACAGAAAAAGAAAGGGAGATAAGCATAAAGCAAATGGCTCGTAACTAGGGATGGGTACCGGTATCCGGTGCCATCTGACATAAACGGTAGTAACCAGACCGAAAAGCAGCGAACATTTCGGTGCTTTTTTTCCTGAGCTGTGAAACACTTTAGATTCTAGCCAATCATTTTACGTTTCCGAGGATAGTAGGCGGGCCCAGGTACGTACGTTCTTTTAGAGCAGAGCTACAGATTAAAAATGCCCAAGGCGAAGCGGTCAAAGTCTGTCTGTACTTCACAGCAAAATATGCAAACTCAGCAGCCTGCAACAAGTGCTTTAAGCTGATACTGTCAAAGGAGGTAACTCCTCAAATCCGATGAAACACCTGGCGACGCATAGCGTTTTTTTTTTAAAGCCGAGAAATGCGCCGTATTTGATAGCTTGCTGCGAGACCTCACACCGTGCACATCTACTGCGGGTGTGGTGCCTGTTATCGGATTCGGAGTTTGCAACATCCCCAGAGAACCCGAAGAGTAGAGTCCTGGCCCCTAGCCCTGCCAGTGTAGCAGAAATGATGATGGATGATGATGGCAGCAGCAGCCGTTCTTCTCTGCGTGAGTAGCTTAATGTTGTTTGTGTGTAATTTACGCTGAGTAGGCTAACCACGTTATTACATTAATGCACGTAAGGTGAACTAGCAAACACCACCATAGCTACATGCAGCTGTCTTCTTGTTTGATGGCAGATACTCCCTTCACCCTGGCCAAAAAGGCTAAAATGACCAAAGAAAAAGTGGAAAACAGTTAAACACGAGAAGTTTTTGGACAAAGTTTGTGTTTTTTCCATTGATTAAGCACTGCCTCCAGCCAAGAGTGACACCATATATGCCCCATAGCTGCAGAAAAGGCACACATTGTTATCTTTTTACAAAAAAAAAACAAAAAAAACAAAAAAACAGCTGAACATGAGAGGTTTTTGGACCAATTTTGTGTTCTCCATTCTTTAAGCACCGGCACCGTTTCAAAAGTACCGGTTTGGCACCAGTATCGGATAAAACGTAAACGATACCCATCCCTACTCGTAACACATCAAAGTCACATTAAACTGAGATTTTCTGGAGCAAAAAGAAAGTGACACTCACCCAAATTCAAGAATTTTTCCAAAAGAATCTGAAATTCAAGATATTATAGATTATTGTGAGACTCCAATTAGAGTTTATTTAGTTAGTTTGTTTTGCTTTAATTCATTCATTTCAACCAATTTAGACCAACCTTTGGTTCCTCGTCCTGGATGAGATCGATAGGCCCACCCTCAGCAGCTACATTAATCCTCAGGGCATCAAAGTCTTTGCCAACTTCAAAGTTCCCTGTTTGGTCATCTAAGGACAAGGCTACAGAAAGACAGGCATAATAAATAAACAGTTTCTTAATGTGGGGACAGTTAGTTCATCAAAAAGATGAGATATATGACTACATAGCTACTGAGCACATGCCTATTACTATTTCTGTTATCATAATAGTGCTAATCATAATGTTTACTAAAGAACTTCTAGTTTTGAATGGCTTACCCTGACTGCCTCCCAGTGTGGCTATTCTGAACACCTCCTCAAAACTGAGTGTTTTGTATTTTGGGTCCTGGATGGTCAAGACTTTAGATGCATCCAGAGCTCTCCTCACAGCATCGAGCATAGAGGCGGAGTAGCCTCCAGCCACATCTGGTACAGCACCACAGACACAGACAGGACAGGGCAATGAAAAAATATGAAAAGCAGCCACTTGGTTTGTCAGGATTTCCAGGACGGCGTTGTCAGGTTTTCCCTATAATCGTAAAAACGTTTTGAACATTTGCTGTGGCACCATTCTAGTGTTAGTGTGTGACATCACTGATTCCTGGATCTTTTCCTTATTATTCCCCACCACTTCGTGCTGCAGCAAAAGCATCTATTAAATCAAAAGTTTTATCAACTTTGAGCTTAACTTCACACCTTTAAGCTGACCTGGATTCTGAAGCTCCCAGTTGTATAATAAAACTTTAAAGTGATTGTTGCTGAAGATTAGTTAATTAATAACAATGTGCACTAGTGTGGGCCAGAGTTTACAAAAGCTTAATCATCACACATCATTTTATGACTTCCTTATGGTGTGAATTGGTCTGTTTGCAAAATTAAAACTGTGTTCACACTTGCTCTGCTCTCCCACCTGTTCCCAGCCCCAACTTTACTTTGTGTTTCAGGACGTTGCGGACATTTAACACTCCACTGCACAACCTGGATAGATGGTGAGAGAGAGAGAGATGACAATCAAACTCATTCATTATGTAAAACTTCATAGACTTTATTTCATGGCTCTTGGTCAGATATGGTTCTAGAAACCATAAAGTACTTACGAAAAGTTGGAATTGGGACAGTGGGACAAAGAGGCTCCAGTCTCTCTGAACAGAGCCAACTCTTCATCACTGAGGTGGCACCCGTGGGCCATCACTGTCTGTGAATCACCCCATCATTAATAGTGTCAGTGGTTGTAAGTATTTATATAATGTTTTGTGTAAAAATGTCCGATCGTGTGCAGGCAGGAGTGTACTAACCTTGTCAGTTAGCAGGTTGTGTTTGCGATAGACATCTGTGTAAGACTCTGATTCGGGAAACAGCTCCTTTACAAGCTTTACTTCCTCATGAGTTTCACTGATATGACTCTGACAATGAAGAAACACATCAGATATTCAAGTGATAGCTTAAGAAAACCTCTGACAAAAGCTCTAGCATTCAGATTGAGTGGCAGCACAGTTGCTGCATTACGCCAAACATGTATGTGTGCATTTTACCTCATCGTCCCAACATTACAATGTCTCTTTGGAATACAAGTCTCCTGCAGACATAGCCTAGTTTGACTCACCTGAATGTGCAGGTTGTTATTTTTAGCGATTTCTCCCAGCTGCTCGAGCAACGCTCCTGTGCAGGATGGAGCGAAACGGGGAGTCACCACAGGCTTCACTAAAGGGTACTGCCCTCAGAGGACGGAAGGAGAGACTATCAGAAAACGTATTTTTTCTAATATCTTTGAAAAGTCCTGTTTATTGTATTAAAGAATCTTACCTTTTTCTCCAGAAGCTCTTTAATGAACCTTCAGAGAGCAAATTAACAATGTAGTTTATTTATCTGTGGCAGATACATTTACTGATATCAAAAATTATCTATTTTTGCAACTGAAACTTGTGCTGAGAACAGATCTGCTGGTAATCATGTGTACTGAAGCACAACTGGCATATTTGTGTGATTTAATGTCATATATTTTGTTTTCATGTGTGATTCTGTTAAATTGGGACCTTAAAATTTTAATTCAGGGAAAGATCCTAAGTAGAATTAGATTCAAGGTTATGCCATAAGGGAGCATCCCTTACATTAAGGTTCTGGTTTTCTTAAAGCTCCGACCTCAACCCCATTGAGAATTTGTGGACTACGCTCAAAAGCAGAGTTTGTGCAGGAAACACAGGAACTCTACCAGTTGGTCAAATATTCAGCCAGAATCATGCCAGAAGACTATGGTTGAGGTGCAACTTGCTAAGTGTATTTATATATTTGAAACCGTATGTAATATTTTGACGCTGTGTTGATTACTGAAAATCCCATGTAAATCTAAACTTTTGGAACCTATTCTTGGCTTTTACACTCATCAAAGATGTGTGCTGTACAATCATTCCACCACAGAAAACAATCAGTTAAAAAAGACCATGGCAGCCAAGCCCATGAGTTTATGTTGACTTTTGACCACAATTACAACCAAACAGGTGATACCTTCACTGTTCTTTTCCACTACTGAAAAAGTATTTCTTTTTACCATATAGTGTTGACATGTCTGTCTATGATATCAGATTAACTCCCACAAAAAAAAAAAAAATTTGTAACACATTTGGCATCAATCTGGAAAAATCTGTATCAGGGTCTCTGACATAAAGGCTTAAAGCTTAACTGCCTCTTTTACGATCCAGACTAAATAATTACAAAGTAACCAAACCTGTTCTGTCATGGAATATCTTTACATTGAAAGAACATTGTAACACAACATCTGCTTTACGGTATTAAGCATCTAATACCTACCGACAGGTCTCGTCTTGAGAGTCCTGCAAGGTCTCTTTGTAATGTTTCACACAATCGTTCCTGTCCATGCACACCTTGCCAACCAAAGCACGCTGTCCAAAGTCATCTGCAAGAAAGGCATCAGTGAGTAAACAGGAACATAAGTAAACATTCATCCTTTCAAAGCTGTTACTGAGTATTTGATTTAATTAGATTTTTGAGGACAAAGCTCAGTCATTGTCAACTCATGTTAAATGAAGAGTATTTGTGCAGTTGCGATGCTCACATATAATAAACAGCCTCCGTAATGTCACCTGTGTGTCCTTGAAAGGCCCTACACATGTCAGAGTAAAATCTTGTTCTAACTCCTTATGCCAGTCATCTGATATAAATGCACGCAGAGCCATTTTCTAAATAAATATTGTGTAATGTGGAAGTTAGTGCATTTTAGTGCTAAACAAGTTCAGCAGCACCGCTTGCAATAATATGGCTTTTTGTTTTGATAGGACTAAAGATAGTTTAGGTCAGTCGTTCAGTTAGCACGACACCAGAGGCCTGATACGGAGGCAGCTAAGTGAAATAATTAGGAATACTCCTGCTACCAGGCTGAGTTTATCCCAGAGATGTACTGTTTGCAACCATTAAAAAATGCTTTGTTAAACAGATTATTGTGCTGTAAAATCCTCAGGTGATCAGGTTACAGAAGTTAGGATGTAAGACGGTTGAAAAACTGCACTTTCTTTTACATCCCATCGTTAGACAGCTGCATTATTTTTCATCCATGGACATGCCCACACGTGATTTAAGCTTTCTAGGTGTGTCTCGTCTTTGCTTGTTTATTATCTGTGTATATAAGATGGAAAAATTTCTATTTCCCCCTGTAAAGTGAAGTGAATGACTTCTATGGGATGATGACGCTACTGCTCACTTGATATATGACCTCAGTAAACATTTGCCTAGTTTGTTTATGTTCTCGATCACAAGTTTCAAGCCCATACAACAGAACATGATGTTCTTTTAATAAATGGCCCTCTCAATTACGGAGAACAATATTACACATTGTGGCATGCTTTAGGGTGTAGCTTGATAGGCTAGTCACTACAAATCTCAGATCTACACCTCTGTTGTCAGGTGTGGTTTCATAACTCTAAAATTATGTGGTCCAGCTATGATAAAACATTTTGTGTCTGATCTGTCGGAAAAACTATATCGCTGTATCCGAGCTTGAACCTGGACTGAACAAATTGGTTTGTTGCAAGTATATTCTTAAGCTTTTCTCATGTTAAATGTATGGTTTGGAAATACTCCAACTAGCCTATACACAAGCACATGCCTCTGTTCAACAGTTCAGAGTTCAAAGTTAAGAGTTCAATGCCCCTGATTGCACAAAATGACTCTGTAAAGTTGCCAATAACAGGGTTTGATGCGTTGGGGTTACATCATTACAAATTCATGTGCGTGTGTGTTCAGTGTTATATAATATGACAGGAACAAGATAAAGCTAGGGTATAAAGGTGAAGGACCATTTCTCTGCAGTGTTTATGAAACATATCGTTAGAGTGAAGAAAGGCAAGAAAAAAATTAAATAACTGAGTCTGAGTCAAAGCATCATAACATACTGCACATGATGATGATTGTAAAGAAGTGAGACAAACTAGTATTCTGATGATTTTTAGGCACTTTTATATTATTAGCACAGCCTTCAGTAAAGTCCGCTTCCTTATCTTGTCATCTTAAATTATGGAAAATTTAAAAATATCATCGTAGCTTATTACACATAAAAAACAAATGTGATATACATTTAAAGAATTAAGAGGCCTACTGTAATGCTTCAAAATAAACATTCAGCTCAAAGTGTGTGTTTGTGCATGTGTTTTAGTATAAGACATCTTACTTGCAATCTGGCCCAGCAAAAGAGAAGCTTCAGTGTGAATCGTAGCAAAGTAGCATGCAGTCGTTGTTCCATTTCTCAGAGTTCTTCTCTGTAAAGCACAGGGATCATATCACAGGATTAAGACCAAATCAACACTTCTGAGACCCTTAACTCACAGGCTGAGTCACAATCCGATTTCTTTTTTGGCTTGTTGAATGTCTTTAATCAACAACTTTGAACTGATGCAAATGTTCAAAGTTTCACATCAAGAAATAAGTGTCCAAAGTCACTTGTCTCTTGATGTTGGCAAACTCACCACTATTTGAGTGTAGACCTTGCGGGCGAACTCCAAGTCCTTGAAGCATGACTCCACAGGAAAGGTGTAAGCATTAAGCCACTGCAGTAACGGCATGTCCAATGCGGTGCCAGCGTAGCTGTACTGTGATGCATGGATGTGGGTATCTACAAGTCCTGGCATGAAGAACTCACTAGAATGAAGCAAGCCAAAAAAAACTGCTTTATGACATATGAAAGAAATCACTTTCTTCCAATACAAGATGAGCATCCATCTATCCATCCATTTTCTTTATATCTATATGTGTGACAATATAATGCAAACAAGCTCTGATTTACTATAATGACATCAAGATTATATAATAAACTTACTGTTGTGCCAGCTGAGTGATGTCAGATGTTTTGAATCCAAAGGTCTGGGACAGTTTTTCTAACTCCTTGCCTTCCCTAATAAAAGCAATCTGACCGCAGAATGTAAATTAGACCGGGGTTAAAAGCATACATGCAGAAAGGTGTTTGTAATTAAGCAAGCTGAGAGAACTGAGAGCTTAGGGGGAGGCTTTGGAAGAAAATAGACAGCTGTATATTTTTAATACGTTTGCTTAAAATGTATTTTCATCAACAGTTTACAAACATATTCCTTTGTCCACAACAACCGAGACCAGAATCTATTATGGATTAAAAAAAATTCATATTAAAAGTTATATATCTTTTTTTTTTATTAGACACGTTGTAATCAGGCAGGTGCACTGTAGGCGTCTATTTATAATATAAAGTGTTCTGTACCAGGGGGTTTACTGTTTGCCATACTGCCAAAGTTGCTCAGCAACAGCTAATTATATGAGAAAATTAAAATAGCCTAGCCTGTTATACCAGATTTACGCCCTGAAGCCTGATTTACCCCTTTGTCAGTTAAAAATAGTCATCAAGATATTTATCAAATGTAAAACGCAAACAATGTATTCTGGAATTCCACAAACCTTTCCCTGTGCATCCACTCCCAGGAGCGCATCTTTCAGGATCTGTAGCGCCGTTTGCTGAGTCGAGTGGACAAACGTGCCCCTGTAGACGAAGGCTATTGCAGTGTCGGCTCGGTCGGAGTTCGCCATTTCTTCTCCATGTAAGTCGCGGTGCAGCAGTGAGATACAGCGGGATCGAGTCGGGTATTTGTCCTCTGCCAGTGCCAAACACCACCTGACGGCAGAGGTCTTGAGCAGCCAATGAGAGGACAGGGTGTGCATGTCGGGATCGTCCCGTCTATATGTTATAACACTTGTAACGTGTGATCTGATAAGCTTAAGGATGAATTTCATGTTTTGCCTTTGTTATCCTGGCTTAGTATGAGGTGCGTAATGCAAAGTATCAAAGTTATCCACGAGTCAATGCTTTCTGCTGAATAGTAAACTTTGTAGTGGTCAAGGTTTCTAAAAAGAAACATGACCACTCAGAAATCAGCGCAAAAGACAGAAAAAGCTCGCACTTTCCGTCGTTTCTTTTGCGCAAATTTAGACGTAAGCATATATACAGGGAGTGCAGAATTATTAGGCAAATGAGTATTTTGTCCACATCATCCTCTTCATGCATGTTGTCTTACTCCAAGCTGTATAGGCTCGAAAGCCTACCACCAATTAAGCATATTAGGTGATGTGCATCTCTGTAATGAGAAGGGGTGTGGTCTAATGACATCAACACCCTATATCAGGTGTGCATAATTATTAGGCAACGTCCTTTCCTTTGGCAAAATGGGTCAAAAGAAGGACTTGACAGGCTCAGAAAAGTCAAAAATAGTGAGATATCTTGCAGAGGGATGCAGCAGTCTCAAAATTGCAAAGCTTCTGAAGCGTGATCATCGAACAATCAAGCGTTTCATTCAAAATAGTCAACAGGGTCGCAAGAAGCGTGTGGAAAAACCAAGGCGCCAAATAACTGCCCATGAACTGAGAAAAGTCAAGCGTGCAGCTGCCAAGATGCCACTTGCCACCAGTTTGGCCATATTTCAGAGCTGCAACATCACTGGAGTGCCCAAAAGCACAAGGTGTGCAATACTCAGAGACATGGCCAAGGTAAGAAAGGCTGAAAGACGACCACCACTGAACAAGACACACAAGCTGAAACGTCAAGACTGGGCCAAGAAATATCTCAAGACTGATTTTTCTAAGGTTTTATGGACTGATGAAATGAGAGTGAGTCTTGATGGGCCAGATGGATGGGCCCGTGGCTGGATTGGTAAAGGGCAGAGAGCTCCAGTCCGACTCAGACGCCAGCAAGTGGAGTACTGGTTTGGGCTGGTATCATCAAAGATGAGCTTGTGGGGCCTTTTCGGGTTGAGGATGGAGTCAAGCTCAACTCCCAGTCCTACTGCCAGTTTCTGGAAGACACCTTCTTCAAGCAGTGGTACAGGAAGAAGTCTGCATCCTTCAAGAAAAACATGATTTTCATGCAGGACAATGCTCCATCACACGCGTCCAAGTACTCCACAGCGTGGCTGGCAAGAAAGGGTATAAAAGAAGAAAAACTAATGACATGGCCACCTTGTTCACCTGATCTGAACCCCATTGAGAACCTGTGGTCCATCATCAAATGTGAGATTTACAAGGAGGGAAAACAGTACACCTCTCTGAACAGTGTCTGGGAGGCTGTGGTTGCTGCTGCACGCAATATTGATGGTGAACAGATCAAAACACTGACAGAATCCATGGATGGCAGGCTTTTGAGTGTCCTTGCAAAGAAAGGTGGCTATATTGGTCGCTGATTTGTTTTTGTTTTGTTTTTGAATGTCAGAAATGTATATTTGTGAATGTGGAGATGTTATATTGGTTTCACTGGTAAAAATAAATAATTGAAATGGGTATATATTTGTTTTTTGTTAAGTTGCCTAATAATTATGCACAGTAATAGTCACCTGCACACACAGATATCCCCCTAAAATAGCTAAAAGTAAAAACAAACTAAAAACTACTTCCAAAAACATTCAGCTTTGATATTAATGAGTTTTTTGGGTTCATTGAGAACATGGTTGTTGTTCAATAATAAAATTATTCCTCAAAAATACAACTTGCCTAATAATTCTGCACTCCCTGTATAAGCAATCAGAGGTGAAACAGTCTTTAAAATTAGTCTTTCATTTGAAAAAATACAGCCTATAATTTCCGACAAATACAAAAGTTGTATTAATTAGATACATTTGATGACCCCAGAAACAGAACTATCAATGGTAAATGGATTGATTCTTATATAGCGCTTTTCTACTCTCCTGGAGTACTCAAAGCGCTCTATACTGTACAACATGTCGCATTCACCCAATCACTTTCTTCTAAGCTTTTAGTGCTTCCCAACAATCAGCAACTTGGAGTTAGTATCTTGCCCAAGGATACTTGGCATGGAGACAGGAGGAGCCAAGGATCGAACCACTAACCTTCATCAGTAGAATGACCTGGTCTACCTGAGCTGTAGCCACCCCAATCAACCCACAGCTCTGGTCAGATGTTTACAGGCATTCATCATTACTGTTCCCTTTCCAGGGTGGAATGATCTACAACATACTTTTTTTTCCTTTTTTTTTTTTTACCAAGAACTCCTGGCACAAACTTGAATTTATTATAGATTTTCAAAAGTACACATACAGGCTCAATTATACATACATCCCCACAAATATTTGGTCAAACGTCATTTAGTAAGTTGCATCTCACCTAGATGCTTTTTGGTAGCCATCAATAAATATCTGGCATAATTCTGGTTGAAGACTTGATCACTCCTCTTGACAGAGTACATTTAAATTGGTTGGTTTCCTGGCACAGACTCAGCTTTTAGGCATAGTCCATACTTTTTCAATAGAGTTGAGTTCGAGACTTTGGGAAGGCCATTCCAGAAGTTTAATGTTAGCCTGCTTTATCCATTTTCAAAACCAAGCTTGACGTGTGCTTGGGGTCACTGTCCTCCTCCTTCATTATTCAATTCACTTTGTGCAACATACGGTACAGCCGATACCAAAACGGCCCAGGAGCATGACACTACTACCACCATGCTTGACAGCTGGTACAGTATTTTTACGTTTGAAAGCCTCACCTTTACGGCTCCAAACATTTCTTTTGTCATTGTGGCCAGACAGTTAAATCTTTGTCTCATCTGGACAACATACCATGACTTTCATGCCTATGATGGGTGGATGCAAGCTTCTGACCACATCCGTAACGCAGAGGATTAAAAAGTGGATCTATGTGTTCTTTATTATGCACGAAAGTATCTGAACTATCCCTTCTTTTATATATAAACATACAAAAAATGTGGTTTAAATAATATAGGATATGACCCGTTACTCTTTTCCACTGTAGTTTGCCCATGTTTGACAAAGGCTGTAGAGGCTTTGCTCCCATTAAACATTTACTACTGTTTTCTCAATACCAAGGTAATAAGCAACTGGTCATTGAAAATTATAAAGCATTAATAAGGTAAATAAAAAGTAAAAGTAGGTAATATATTAGTAATAATATCAAAAATATTTTGCTAAACTATAGATTTCTATTTATAATTTGCAAGACAATTATAATAACATGTGTCAGGGTCCTGGGTCTGAGCGACCCAGGATCTCATGATGATGCTGTTACCTCATCCAGTTATTAATGTATTTCTGGAAGCTCTTTAGTTGGAAAAAATTATGTGTCAGCATCAAATTAGGCTTTTTTTTTTTTTTTTTAATTCTCAGTCATGAGTATATAAGCAGAACAAAGGCATGTGACACAAATTTTCCAGGGAACCCTTGGAGCCCAGTGATGTGGTCACCCACTCTTCTCCTTTATTACAATGACTCATTTTTTAATGAGGAATTAGTATTTGAAACATCACCACGTGCTTTTAAATGTATGAAGCCCACATGATAAATTACAACACATGTTAATTTTAGATGATGCCAGCACGCACAAAAAGACCTGCTGTCAAGTAACTCCAGGTTATTCAGTAACGGAAAGTCGGCTTAAAGATTTCACACTACAGAAACAAAATGAGTGTATGTGTAACAGTTCTCATCAAACAAACTTACGAGCCTTTTTGTTAATGCAACCACTCGTTAAGACAAATATCTACCCAGCCAATCACATTACACCAACTCAGTTAGGCATGTAGACGTGGTCAAGACAACTTGCTGACGTTCAAACCGAGCATTAGAAACGGAAAGAACGTCGATTTAAGCGACTCTGAACATGGCATGGTTGTTGGTCACAGATAGGCTGGTCTGAGTGTTCCAGAAACTACTGATCTGCTGGGATTTTCCTGCAAAACCAATCAGATAGGAAGGCAACAAATAACAATTTATTACAACCTGAGGTATGCAGAAGGACATCTCTGAACGCATAACATGTTCAACCTTGAAACAGATGGTCTACAGCAATAGAAGTCCACACCCAGTGCCTGTAAAAACAGGACACTGAGGATATAAATTGCTTAGAGCCACCAAAATTGAACAATAGAAGATTGGAAAAATGTTCCCTTGTTTGATGATTCATTTCTTCTGCAACATTCAGACAGTAGGGTGATACTTGGCACAGACAATATGAAAGCATGCAACCATTCTGCCTTAGATCAACATTTCTGGTCGTTGTTGGTGTAACAGAGGTATCTTTTTGGCATACTATGTTTTGGCAAATGACGAGTTCACTGCACTCAAATTGGCTTAACTTATCAGCAGATTTCAATCCCGTAGAGCAGCTCTGGGATGTGGTGAAACGGGAGATTCATCACATAGATTTGTAGCTGAAAAATCTGCAGCCATCAGGCCAGTATGGACCAAAATCTTTGGGGAATGTTTCCAGCGTAAGGGGTCCAACTCAGTGCTGACGAGATATACGTAATAAAGTGTCTCATGAGTGTATGTACAAAAAGCAGATGACACTGGTGAATGTTTGTATAGAATATGATAAATGTTTAAATGTGTAGTAGAGGTTCTAGCTTTCCTCACACCAAGAGCCTTTCATAATTTGTGAGTTTACTAATGTGAGTTGTAATCAAAATGTTCAAGATATCCTCCTTTCAAATTCAGCAACATCAAGATTTTCAGTGTTTCTAAAGTTAGTCTGAGGAAAAACTGCTGTATTACATTTATGTGATTGTACATTTTAGAAGAATCAGTGATATTCTGAAGATTTTAATATTTAAACACAAATAAAACAAAAGAAAATCAAATAAAAAACGGCAATAATTGGTGCTACTTAACTAAAAACATATACAGTGCGTCTTGGATACATTTCAGTTTATGATAGCCGATAGCCAAACCTATAAACATCAACAGCCAAAATATTAGGAACATCTCTCGGTGTACTAACTGCTCAGCAGCGGCATAAAGCTGAACACTGCAAACACATTACTAACCAGTGTGATTTATTGCAAAATGTTTGCAAAATGCATGAAAGGCTATAAAACATTATTTATGGCAGTTTAAACAATTTACAGAACTAAAGATTCTTTAGAAAGTACACCGACTCAGTTAAAAAGAAAAATTACGTTGCTCCCTCTGATGTCATCTGGCAGTTTTTGTGCATTTCACCACCTGACTTCCTTTTTCATGCTCTGCATTCAAGCAGGCAGCATCGGCTTATTGCCATATATTAATCTAAGAGAGCTTCTGCAACAAACCCGATACTGTATTTTGCCCCAAAAAATCCCATTTGTTACACAGGTTTGAAAAGAACTCTTATTGTGTTTAATCTTCAATATTGATTGGCGACAGGTCCGGCAGCACAGCAGATTTTCTCTGTGGCTTTTTTGCTGCAGAGTCCTCGTCTAAATCTTTATCTTCCTCCTCTTCACAGTCATCAAAGTCATCTTCATCATCATCATAATCATCATCACTGTCCAAACCATCCATGTCTGTCTTCCTTCGTCGACATCCCTTCTTTCTCTGTTCATCAACTTCTTGCTCGTTTTGCTCCAGATGTGAGTTCACCCTACACGGTGAAGAAAAAAGATATAAGAACTGTTGTTTAACTTTGCACCAACAATCCAAATCTTCCAGTATTGCGTTGTCACAAAGTCAGTAACTCAACAAGCTACAGGAAATTACCTTTCCTTAATTAACACTTAGTGGAAGCATTTAGATGCCAAAAGCAATGCTTAAAAATATGAGAAGCCCATGAAATGATGTTCAGGGTCAAGTATTGGCTACAATGTATCTTATTCTCCACAAGGTGGCAGACTTACAGTAGTTACAGTATTATGTGTATGTGCTTGTCAGTGATAAAAGATGAAAATACATTTGCTTAAATCACTTCGGTGTTATCCCGTCTCTTTAGGAATCTAACACATGTAGAAACTCCTGTAATTCATGTTCGTTTTAAAAACTTGTTGCCAGTGTGAAAGGAAAAAAAATAAACTGGTGTCATCAAATTTGATTTTCTCAGAACATTGAAAATTGAAAGCTCTTCTTTGGATGTCAGCTGCCTTTTCTCTGACAAGATGATCCCACACAGCTTGATTGATGATTTGAACCAAAAACTTTGGTTTCATCACTCCATCAGACCCGTTGCCACTGATTTTCAGTCCAGTTTTTGTGTAATGTGGCGTACCTCAGCCTTTCCTTATTCCTTAAGAATGGCTTTTTGACAACCACCCTTCCACTGAGAGCATTTGTAATGACGCCTCAGTGAACACAACAGATGCATCTCACAGGTCCTGTGTCAGATCTTTGCTGAATTTTTTTCCCCATTTCTTAAGAACATCATTTTTAGATACTGTTCATCTGCTGTAGATATTTTTTTGTTTTTAGGCCTGGCACTTCTTCTTTTGTTTAATTTCGTCAAATTTCTTTGCAGACATACTGCACACCATATGCAAGATTTCTTGGGTTTTTTTCTTTTGGCTGTCAGTTTTCTCTTTGGCACTTTCAAAGCTTCAGCTAAGGAAATGGGAACAAAACGCCTAAACATACAATTTGTTGTTTGTTGAATATCTGTTAAATGGAGATGTGACACTGGTTTATTCCTTTGGGTTAGCAGTGTTTTTTTGTTTTTTGTTTTTTTTTTTTTGGGGGGGGGGGGGGGGGGGGGGGGGTTAAGCTTGAATGATTCATAGGTCAGTATTAAGTGGCTTAACAAAGAAAAAATCCTAAAAAAAATGCTCAGGTACAAGGACTGAACTGGAAATGAGTGGACAAAGCAGCCAATGTTCAAAGAAAAACTATGAAAGACTTTCTGAAAGCCTGAGGAACTATTGCTCAAGACCTTTTTTAAACAGGTTTTGAGCGGAGGACAAAGCTCTGGCACCTTGGAAGCAAAATATGAAGAAATGATGGGTGAGTTCGTACTTTGTACATTAATGTATATAAGGACAAAACACACGCAAACTTATCCTCTTACGGAATAACAATCTCCTCCTTCTTCCCACACTTGCAGCAGATCTCTTGCTGAAGAGAGCAGGGCTTACAAATGATGTGATACGCATCTTTTATTGTCTTTTGGGAGCACTTGACACTGCAAAAAAAACAATCAGTTATTAAGACCAATGTATTTAACTTGCCACTTAAAACAATATATCCATGTGTTGGGAAAATTCTTCTAAGCAGTGGAAATAAAATATTTAGTGGCTAATTTTCACTGCCACTATGAAAAAATGAGATGGCTAAAATCATGCACGATATGAAATAAGCAAAGAATGTTTGTGGTGTAGTTTCATTTTTTGCACAGGTAAAAAAAAGAAGCTGATAAACTGAAATAGGGCTGCCACGATTAGTCGACTAGTCACGATTAGTCGACTAGTCACGATTACGTCGACTATCAAAATCGTCGACGACTGATTTAATAGTCGACGTGTCGTTTGAAGCTTTGTAAGATCCTGAAAGACGCAGGAATAAGTAGCAGGATTTAAGAGTGTAATAACAGACTGAAACAGAAGATGGCAGCACTGCATGTACAAGGATGCCAACTGCCGTTAAACCCCGAAGAAGAAGAAGCTGTGTCCCAGAATTCATAGCGCGGCCCAGCTCAGTTTCCAACAATGGTGGCAGCTAGTTGGTTTTACTCTTATTATTCTTTCTGGGTCACAAAATAAATGTTTAACATATTTTCAGGCGAGATTGTAGCTGTGTAAACCTCAAATATCTGCTCAGTTTATCAAGACACCACATATTTTCAAAAGTGCTCCGACGTTTTCAGAGACGTCTGTTACCCACTAGCTCGATAGCTAGCCGGAGGCTAGGCTAGGCTAACTAGAGCCGTGAGAACACCGGACTCCCGGCAAATCGTTTTCAAACCCACCGCGTCTTTCGCTACTCAGGTTAAATATATATATAAGTCACTTAGATAACTTCAAAATGTTATTGTTTGGCTTTTTTTAGTATTTTATTTGTTCCTGAGTAAATCGGTTTGGCTGAGATTAAAGTTTTTACACAGCTGAATAAACGTCAAGCAGACAGCTGATTATCAGAAGTGTGAGATGCTCAAGAATTTACTCCGGTGTCCTGTTATATTTTAGATAGCAAGGAGTTTATTAAACCACAACAATCTGCAGATTTCATTAAAATTTAATAAACTATCATCTTGTCTTTATTTTTAGTTAGCACATACCTTAAACACTTAAAGCTGTAAGCTAATGATAGTTATATAAGAGCAGATGCTGCTGGTGCAATAAGCTGTATGTCCAATGGATGATGATCTGATTAGTCGACTAATCGCAAAAATAATCGGTGACTAGTCGACTATCAAAATAATCGTTTGTGGCAGCCCTAAACTGAAATAAACTCTTCAATTCACCGACTGCTTTGTTGTTACTTGATGTGCATTTTCATGAGCAGCTGTAAGAATTTGCCCCTAGCCCTGCGTACTGAAATCAAAGTCTGCAATACTTATGTATACTTACCATTTTCTAGGCTGTGTTAGCGGCTTGTATTTGTTGTACTTAACTTTCCACTCAAGAACACCTTTACAGCGTTGACAAAGCCCATCATGGATCTTTGAATTTGCCTTCTACAATTGAGATTAGATAAGCAAAGACAATAGAGATGTTCAAATATTATGTGTGTTTAACAAAGCAAGAGCTATAAACAAGTTTTCACAGGAAATGATTTATCACTGGCAGAAATGACAGGAAGAAAAAAGTACAAACTCCCTACAGTCTCAGCCTTTCTCAAATAAATGAATATTGTGAATAAGTTTAACTTTCCTTAATTAACACTTATTGGAAGCATTAATTAAGCAATAAGACCACTCTGTCTCAAATCACCATTCTGTTTGAAGATTTACCTACAAATTTTGTTGTGCATAGTTAGCTTATATAATCGTTTCTGTACAAGTATAGCTACACACACACAACTTTATTATTATTTTTTTTGCACTATGGTAAAATGACGTGACACACGAGTATCTCAAAAACTATTAAAGATAAAAGTCAGAAACTTTCACTAGCCTTTCTTACTTTCTTACCATGTATCAGAATGTATTGACTAGTTATAACATAGAAAAACTAAGAATAATAAAATAAAATAATAAATTCAAGACTCATTCAAGAACGCTAATAAAAACTTCACATTGAAGTCTTCAGACTATTCAGGTAATTTCTGAACATTTATTAGATATAATTGTGTTTCACAATAATGCAAAATTAAACACACAGAATACTTTTCGAAATTAAATTCATGGTAGGACACCTCAAGTTTTCAAATATCTTGAAAAGTATTTGATACACGAAGAAAAAAAATTCACAGCACACACACGTCCAAACTTTGGACCATAAAACCTTTAGAAAAATCTGAAATGGGCTAGCCGAAAATATTCTGAAGATTGATAAAATGGCCCAAATGCAAAATGCAATACAAGGCTAAATAACTTAGCTCAGCAAAGCTGACACACCTTCACTTGTGTAGTCGCTCCGTACTTGTCGTTTTTAAACGCAGTTGTGTTTTGATGCTTCTGGCCCCGCGATCGAGATGTATTACCTCTCTGAGAACTCATGTTATTAAACCTTTTTAGCCACACACGTTACACAGATACACAAACTAAGCACCATGCCGCCGAGCAAGAGCACTAACCCGGAAGAAGTAAGAACGCGTCATGAAACGTCATTGAGAACTACGTAAAAAAAGGAAAGAAAATGTGTTATTTTAATAAACAGTATATTTCATGTATGTATTTATTTTTTTAAAGTCAGAATTTCTTTTTACATTTACAAACACACTTAATAAATTATAGCTTGTCAATGACATCACCGACTAGAACTAGAAACACCTTTGTGGACGCTGATTGGACGATGCCTTCCAATAGTAATTTCTGATTGGTTGTCAATCCTAAAAAACTTAAATCCTCAGACTGCGGCGTCTAGAAGGACCGCCCATAAACATCAAAGTCATTGGGGGAGTCGTTTTGTCGACCTCTTTTCCCATTGGTCCACAGAGCTGTCAATGAACGCCTCTTTTTCCTCAAGCCAAGATAACAAGCAGGGCTGGGCGATATTCACAACGAAAGCAGTGATGTTTCGGTGGCAGGTGATACTGCTGTGAATTGTTTGGTAAGCTGCACGGACACGTCTGCTAGATTTGAGTGAATTTTAAACTGTTATGTTTCCTATCAGCTTCACTGCTGTGCTTTAGAAACTTGAACGTTTCGAATGAGTCGATGTCGTTATCGTCCAGGACCGTATGTTGAGAAAACCGAAAGGAGGGAAAATAAAGGAAACGACAGTTCAGAAGACTGTGTGGTCCGGAGAACGAAGCTGCCAGCTAATACTAATTAAAGAAGGATAATACACACTCAAACTGACATCGCTAACCGAGGATAATCTGGCCAAGGATAACCTCGACAAGCTCTAGGTGTCGAGAAGATAAGTTAGTTGGCTTGGTGCGAAGATATCTCAAGACTGCGGTGACGTCTACCTAGTACTATCACCTTTAAACACAGAAAGAAAACCAAAACAAACCCCCAGCCGCCGTCCAGGTAAGCTTTCTTTGGAATATATGTACACTTGGTACACCATACTTTGCAGCTAATTGTAGCTGCTAGAAACGAAACCCTCACAAATAGCCTGGTGTAACTGTAATCTCTGTGAACACATTGCTACATCCACCACCATTTTACAGTAAATCGCCGCGGGGCTCCGTTTAGCCTCTGCTTGGAATGGACTTTGTGGTAAGAATGTAGGAAGCAAATAGGCTCCATTGTCGTCCCCATCCTCAGTCATCCCTGACACAGCCGTTTATTTACCCACGTATCATACAGACAGTTCAGCTGAGTTAAAAATCAGCAGCGTGTGAGTAAGATTAATCAAGTAATTTCCAGCAGCTGTTTAGCGTCGTTTCTTTAGACTGATCTAAGCAAATCAGTTGCAAGATTTATGAATATATCAGACAGAAATGTCCATCTATGAAGCTGCTAAGTGCTGTGGCTGGTCAGAGGAGCTATCGCCAAAGGAAAGAGGAAAGGTAATCCATATAACACATTGTCATAATCTGATATTAGTGAGCATTTTTTCCCCCCTGCTTGGTTAAAGAGTCACATTACAAAGCAGCATGACTGGCTAAGATAACTTGGAGATTTGCCTCCAGCTGCCATATGTTTTACCAAAAAGGAGCTGTGCTGACATCACTGCTGCAGTTTCATAGTAGCTAGAATATCTTAAGAGGTAACCTAAGGTAGGGGTCCAGGTGCAGGGAGAGACAAAAAAGCCTTTCAAGTTAATTCTCTGAGTGACTGTGAAGCCTCAGGGTAGACATGGAGAGAAAAATCACTCGGCTAGGGTCATCTCCCTTTAAAATCCTGTCTCGAGAGAGCTCTGCATTTTAGAGAGAGAGAGAGATTGTTTAGTGTAATAATAAAAAATAAAATTTTAAAAATGACAGCAGCCTGGCTCAAGCCCCTCGTCCAAGAAATCCCCTGCTTTGCTTAACAGATATAGTTGTATATGTAGAAAAACCTAATTTCGAAACTCTGGCAGAGATTTGCTTTTGTAGCATCTTTCTTGTGGGATGCATTGGCATATCGGTGTGTTTTCTTCCTCACTATGGGATATTTCTATTTTAATCCTTTTGGTTCTCTCTGTTGCAGCACTTTGAGGATGAACCACTTATCGCTCAGTGAGCTATGTTGCCTGTTCTGCTGTCCACCGTGCCCCAGCAAGATCGCCTCAAAGCTGGCCTTTCTACCCCCTGAGCCGACCTACAGCCTCATGTGTGATGACAGTGGCAGCCGATGGACGCTGCACCTCTCCGAGCGTGCTGACTGGCAGTACTCGGCCCGTGAGAAGGAGGCCATCGAGTGTTTCATGACACGCACCTCAAGAGGGAGCCGCATTGCCTGCATGTTTGTCCGCTGCTCACCCAGCGCCCGGTATACTCTGTTGTTCTCCCACGGTAATGCAGTGGACTTGGGCCAGATGAGCAGCTTCTACATTGGCCTCGGTTCACGGATCAACTGCAACGTTTTTTCCTACGACTACTCTGGTTATGGGGCCAGCTCTGGGAAGCCTTCGGAGAAGAACCTGTACGCTGATGTAGATGCTGC
Source organism: Diplotaxodon limnothrissa (assembly GCF_057381915.1). Lineage (NCBI taxonomy): Eukaryota > Metazoa > Chordata > Actinopteri > Cichliformes > Cichlidae > Diplotaxodon > Diplotaxodon limnothrissa. Next base: position 16,424,881 of record NC_140607.1, read on the forward strand.
CTGGCAGGCGCTCCGATCACGGTAATGAAGCGTTATAATGGATGGATAAGTAATATAAAATGACGTGATATTAAAACAACTGAGCAGTATGCAGAATCCTGTAAGAGACTTATTTGTGAATGCACAAGACTCCTGCAGTCACTCAAAACCTGTTTATTAGGATGTGATAGGATGTGATAGCATGGAGAAATGAACCTAAATGGCCGTTTAGATGACTCATGACAAACAAGGAGTTAAACCCGATGAACTTTAGGGAAAAGTAAAGTTCCCACAGTACTTGAAATGATTGGATTTTTTTTTTTTTTTTTTTAAATTAGAGTATCTGAAGGGGAAAGTGAAGTGACATAACACAAAAAACTGTAAGGAATATGGTTATAAAAAAAAAAAATCCCCTACAGTGTGTGTGGTGGTAATATTTAAAGCCTTATTAGTCATATTAATAGCAGGTCCCTGTTTTATGTCTTGGTTGGCAGCTTTGTATTGCTAACAGGAATATTATGAATAACAACAGTGTCAACCTGTGTTTCTGGCATGCTGTAGAAATATGGGGGCATTTTAGAAAGTGTTAAATGATGAGGATTAGTGAAGGAAATGATGATTTAGATGGAAAAGGGCAAAAATGAGAAGATGTGAACTTCTGAAGGTGCTGGGGGCGGAGGGATGACTACTTAACAGAACTTCACAAAATCATGAGGGAAGATGATGAGGAATGGCTTAGTGGGGATGACATGATGTTCTTGTAGGCGAAGAAACGTGGGTTCTGTGATTACGCTGCGCCCCCTCCTCCAATAATATGTAGGTGTGAGCGGTTGCTCTGCTACATGTTTGTACAGGTGACTAATTATTGGCTGATTGGAAACTGGTATTTATGTTTTCCCAGTTGATGATAACCTACTTGTTCAGGACTTTCTGTTATCTTATTGTGGTTTCAAAGTGCACACGACCCAGCAGGAATTCAGTTTGCAGTTGAAGTCTTGTTCTATTACACTTCGATAGTTATTTTTAAAGAATCAAACTTCTTAGTAATTGGTTTATGAAAGACTCTGTATAAAGAACTCGTTCTCTGCATCACTTGTATCTGGTCCTCATGCTCATGAATAGTTTGTTACTGCAGGTGTGAACTCTTGTTCAGCTTCAGTTCCTTCCCCCAGATAAGGTCGTCTTACATGTAAGCAGTGCTTATCAGTTTGTCTAACGCTGTGGCCTTCACTTCCTTCCATTTGTGTTTAAGGACGTCTGCTTATTGTCTCCAACCATCTCGTCATCTCCTTCTTTTGTCCTTTGTGTCACCACATTGTGCTTAAAGTCTGTAGGTTTGCCAGTAGAGTGCCTGTACTGAAAACCCACAAACAAAACATAAGTAGAACTGAAACGTAAACAGAATTCATCAGTCGCTTTTCAGATTATTGAATCAAAGCCCAAAATACTTGTTAGTTCCCGCTCCTAAGATATTTTGGGGGAAGTGGATGAAGGTAGATCTTTGATCTGGGGAATCTGTGGTAGACCTATTTCACTGTGTTCCTGATATTTTACACAACAGCTAGCTGGAACGTATTTAGGGGGGGATGAATTAAAAATGAAAATAATTTTTAGTTGAAGCTCTACCTATACATGCAGGGTAGAAGCAAGAAAGCAAACATCAACCTGCTGCGATGAAACAGGATGTGGAGGGTGTGTGTGTGAGTACTATGTCCATTATATCTGTGAGTTCTTGTTTTGGGAGAAGGGAAAGATAAAATTTCATCCAGTAAGACTGCTTGTCTGTATGTTTCCTGCTGGAAGACAAATTACTAAGAGAGCAGATGGGGAGACTTCAGAAGTGTTAAAAATGCTGGAAGAGAGGAGACAAAATGATCGAGATCAGCCTTTGGGGGGAAAAAAAAAAAAAGCTGTTCTTTAAGTGTGGAGTGTTCCTCCTGTGTTATTGCTAGTGTGGGAGTATGTTCTTTCTGTACTAAATGAAGGTTTTGGCACTGCAGAGCTTTAAAGTGCTGATAACACTGCTAAGAGCCACTGACAACAAATCTTACAGTTTATTAGCTGCTGACTTTTGATGTGAACCTCCCCAAGCACTTTCACAGAATCTAATGAATGGGCTTCTGTAAATAAGGACCTCTTATATAAGGAAGCTACAGAGTTTAACTAGAAAATTGACGGTTAGGCTTTTGCATTTAAGAAGCAAGCCACTGCTGTAAAGATGAAAAAGAACCTGCTTTTCTGGTGGTTAAAAGTCACATGTCTGTAGGTATAGGCTTGATTGTTTTCTTTTCTCATCACCCGTTCGAAACCACACTCCTGGAATGACCTGATTGCTTGTCCCCGCTTTTTTTTTTTTTTTTTTTCCTTTTCTTCTTTTAAACATCACTAACGACTTCTCCAAGTCAAAATAACAATCTAGTTTACACTGGTAAAACTGCTTGGACTGTAGCTATAATATGCAAAGGCAACATGTTGTCATTAGCTGATTGACTTAAAAGCTAACACTACTCACTCGGCTCCATATTTAACACCTTCAGGCCACTTTAACTTTTTTACACTGCTTGCTACCATCAGGTACGATCACTGAAGCAGGGCATCAAATACAGGTTCTCATGGTTTTGTAGGTTTATTTGGAAGAAATGTCTTTGAGATAAGATGAGCCTTTTAGGAACAAGAATTTGTTTTTTCTTTTCCTGAAGGCCTAACCTTGGGGCTTGACTGCATATCTCGTGCTTTGTAGTCACATGGTTAGCAGTCCCACAGCAGAATTAAACTACGTGACCCATGGGTCTTGCAACAAAGATGAGTTGAACAAGGTTAGATGACTTGTTTTTTTTTTTTTTTTTGTTTTGTTTTGGTTTTTCAGTCCTGTGCTTCATATCAGTGTTTTATTACAGATGCACACATTTGTAATCTGTCCGTCCTAGTAATGGGCAGGTGCTGAGTGTCTGAGAAAGCTTTCTGTACCCGAATGGTCAGCATTTAAGAAAAGGTCATGAGACATCAAGGTATTTTAGAGCTTTAGAATTTAGCTTTTCAATGTGATTCTTAGAAAATCCACTCTCTGCGTACAAGGCAAAACAGATGCAGGACATTAAGTTGTAGTGTTTGGTTTTTTGTTTTTTTTTTTCTCTCTTCAGTCTAAAGGCCAGTGTAGACACTAGTTGTATTTGTGTCTGTGTGTGTATAGCTACTTTCAGCTGCTTCCTTGTCACATGGGTTCACTGGAGCAGGTAGCATTTAATCTGTATCTTGATAATAACATCAGATGTACCTAGTGTCAAAGTGCATTACCTCAATATCTGATCTCAGTTCTCATTAGTTGGGCAAAGTTGGCTGACTTGTCGACATGGTGTGTCCCACGTCACATGAAGCAACGCTTCTGATTAAGCTTTCATTCTTTCCATTGTTACTCTAACATCACTGCACCTACATGTAGGTCTCTCAAGTTTTCTTGGTTAGCAGGAAGAGTTGGAGTTGGATGACGTTTCACCTTGTGGTAGTAGGAATGTGGTCATACCAGGGTTTTTCCTTGCTTTGCACATGCCTTTGGGGGGTGACCATACGCTAAAGCACACATCTCCTGCGTACATTAAAAGCAACCTAACATTATTTCACAGAAATCAATGTTTTTTATTTTAAGAGGGTTGTTTTTTTTTTTTTGTTTTTTTTTTGGTTGTGTTTTTTTTTTTTTTTTTTTTTTTTTTTTTTTTTATTAAACAAATGTCTTATTTTTGCTTGAGTAAATGAAACCCGGATGTAAAACAAAAAAAACCCCTCAAACAAACATTGTGATGAAATGCTAATGATTTGATTTTATTAATTTTTTTTCCCCAGCTGGTTACAACCCCACTCCTGACTGAAATCAGATTTGGAGCAAACCTGCCCACTTACTGTGCTGTCTAGCTGATTGCATCACATTCTGTGTTTACAAATCAGTCTTAAAATTTACAACATTACACACACAAGGCTTTTTTTTTTTTTTTCTTTTCTTTTTTTGCTAAAGCAAATGATGTGCGTCCATTTGAAATTTGTGGTTCCCTTGATCCCTGGATCTCTTGGTTTATAGCCTTGACTGTGTCATTCTCTCCTTAGCTCTGCTCATTTTCCTGTTACGTTTTATATACACATTATGTAAATATTCCCACTATCAGAAATCTAACATCAACACTCTTCCTTTGTTCTGGATGGTAGTATTTGGCTAATGTCAACAAAACCCTTTTGCTATCTTGTACCATATCAGTTCAGGACTCAGTTCTGCTTTTAGGCCAGTGCTGCAGTACATCAGATTCAATTCTAAGTAACTCGACTTCATATTAATGCTGCGTTGGGCTTTTTTTTTTTTTTTTTTTTTTTTTTTTTTTTTTTTTTCACAGAAAGATAAAATGACTGACTTTTATGATTTTATTTTTTAATCAACACTTAGGATTACTTGCTTGGTTATCACTGAATTATATTTTGGTAGTTTAACACTCCCTACAGACTTAATTTTGGAAACAAAATTAAGTCTGTAGGGAGTCTTTTACAGTTTTATCAATATTTTAGTCTTTGCATGCAGAATCTTCAGATTGGTTTAAATAAGGTTTCTAGTATATTGGTCTTTCTCTCAGCTGTCTCTGCCTGATCTTGAGGGCTGTGTCAGATTTATAATTGACTGAGTATGTGATGGAGAGTACAATTCAGCCTTTTGACCTCGCTGAACATGAATCGACTAGATGGCATTATCACATCAAAAGGCCTCTCTGCATGGCTTCACATTAGTCGGTTGCCTACATACCTCGTGCTTGTATCTCATGTTAGATCAGGCTTCCAGCTTTTAAGAAGAAATGAGCTCTCAACTCTAGCGGTCTGCGTTTCTTTTCTGACTGAATTTTGAACACTGTAACCTGACACTTTCTCCTTTTCTTGTTTTTCTGCATCCTTCAATGTTTTTTCACTGTATGATTCAGCAATGTGCAAATTCACCTCTTGAGTATTCACTTACTCGTGTGGGTTTCACTTTACTGTGTTACTCTGTACTGACAGAGGCCAGCCACCTGTCATTTTGCTGACTGTGTAAGCACAACTACACAGCCTTTGCCACCAAAACACTCCCATGCCTCACTGGATACGGCACGCCTTTCACCTGAGCTGGGAGTGGGTGAGATAATGTGAGTCAGCAGGGTTCTACACGTACATCCTCCAGTATCACACTAGGAGTGTGCTTAATGGATGAATGAAAAAGATTATTTTAGAAGCGATGAAACTATATGTTGTGAAATCAAGTGCCGGAAGAGGGCGAGTAGTTGATGAAGGCCTCTGGTCCAATTCCTTGCTGTATTTGTGTGTTTAAACATGAAGTGGCACTGTATTGTTTTCTTTTGCCTTGGAGGTGAAGGCATGCCAGCAGTCAATCCTACTAGACTAATATTGAGTGGTAGCCTAGCAACCAATGCCTGAGCTTTCAGACTAAGGTGTTTCCACACTGTGGCCAATAAAAACAAACAGGAAACTCACTTCCTCATCAATAATCTTATTGATCCAGGTCGCAAGCACTATCCATCTTCTTGGAAATGAATGGAGGGGAGAAATTCCCAAACATCAGCATGCATCAAGACACGAGGAAGGCAGCTCGATGCTCTTTGTTTGCTTTTCTTACCTTTAAATACCACTAGTTGCCTGGAGACAAGCCGGCTTTATCTATGAAGTAATCTGGGTGGAGTTTGATTTCTCACCTGACTGTTCTCTTCAGCACAGAAACAAACTCTTCTTAATGTCCTCACATACTAATAGATTTACCGTAATTGTCGGGCTATAAGCCGCTACTTTTTGCACCAGCTTTGAACCCTGCGGCTTTTAGTCAGGTGCGGCTTTTCTATGGATTGTCCATGATTGTTGTCATATCGTAAGAGGATTTGTTTTGTTTGTTCTGCTGTTGTACGGCACTACGTTGCCTGGCGGAAGGATCGGGGTTCAAGAGTGGTATGTTGGTCACGTGTCCGTCCGCCAGGCAACGTAGTGCCGTACGAAGTAGCGCGAAAAACAAACTTCAAAGTAGCGCTACGCGTTCAGCGGGAGGCGTGGATGATGAGCGGCGATAAACTTGCGAAAAGCAAGTTATGCCCAACTCCACCGGTGGATTCTGACAGCGTGGAAAAGTGTGAAAACATCCACGATCACCAACGGATTTCTAAGGGCTGGACTGCTGCATGATGGAGAGGAGGACACCGCCACGGCCCTTCTGAGGGTGTTCGACTCTGACAACGAGGATTTCTTTGGTTTTGAAAGTGACAACGAAGGAGAGAAGTGGAGAGTGGATGACGAAGCCATCCTTAGCCTGTTCGTATCCGACACTGGAGAAGAGGACTTTGGTGGTTTTAGTGGGCAGGAAGAAGAGAAAGATGGTGAATGACTGACTTTTCTTCTTGTTAAAGCTGTGTCACTGCACCTGAGCCTAAAAGGTAGGCTGAATCTATTGCTCTGGTGTGCTGTAGGTTACTGTTATGTACTACATGTGCAAATATGTACCCATAACTTGTTTTTCAAAATATTAATAAAAGGGGTGTGTCTCCAAACAGCCATCTCTTTCCTGACAATTCCCTTTGTGCATATTCTCTTACATATGATGAGTCAACATTGAAACACCTGCGGCCTTTAGTCAGGTGCGGCTAATGTATGTACAAAACAGGATTTTCCCCTGATTTTAGCTTGTGCGGCTAATATTCAGGTGCGCTTTGTAGTCCGGGAAATACGGTAATTCACTTTCACTGACTTCAGTCCACATCACCCCTATGTACTTGTACACAAAGTGTAATAATGGATCATTGAGCATTTCAGTGAAGAATTCCCCTGCTGTAGTGCAGATGGTACTCTAATCTGTGGTTTGTTTTTTGTTTGTTTTTTTTTATAAATTGCTGTACATATGCGCAGGACTTCCTGAGCATATGTTTGTGATGGTGACGGCTGTGGAAGGAGGATATTTTTGGTCTTCAATGCGCAAGAGGTGGGTGGTCAAGAGGGAGTGAGACACACAATAGGGGAATGAGGGAGGACGTGATGCATAATAGAATGGATTTGTGTCAAGGGACTAAATTGAAGGTTTGAGGGATTGGTGCAACTCGGAACCATGGAGCAAGCCGAAAGGCAGTGGAGTGTGGTGTTGGCTGGGACTTAAGCAACTAAATAAAAAGACTAGGAAACAGTCAATGTGTAGTTATCATCTTAAAGGTTCCTTATCCCGGCCAGTGTTTAACATTGTTGCTCCACAGCAAGACGTTCCTGCTTCCTGGTTTGAGGGCTTTTTGTGCAGAGTTTGCATGTGCTAACCCTGTTTGCATGGGCCCTCCCGAGGTACACTGGCTTTCTTCCAAAGTCCAAAGAGGTATATGCTGGGATAACTGGTAATTATAAATGTTACCATTTGAGTAATTGTGAGCATGAATACTATCTGTCTGTGTTGGCTCTGCGGTAGGTTCTTCCAGGGTGTTCCCTGCTCTTTGGCCCATTGATAGCTGTTATAGGATCATTGGGTTCATAAGCCTGTATGCCGGTATTAGGATACATAGCAAGGGTAGCTTTCACATCTGTGAGTGCACCATTAATGCTGAACAGTGTACACAGATTTGTATATACATTTTGCTCTTTAAACCAAAGCAACTGTTCTCCTCAGTTCCCAGATGCCTATAGAGAGGAGGTGATACTACTACTACATTTTATATGTGGAAATGATTCTTGTTTGCTGTCTGATTTATTTTTGTTGTCGGAGTTCTAGTGACTAATAATTTTTGAGTGTAAGCAGGTACACAGTTGGTGTCAAGAGTAAAAGACAAATTGCATTTGCTGTAATTCAGTCTTGAAACCATGGCCATCCCATTTACAGACAGTGACTGAAGGATGGAACAAGAAGTCATGGCCCAGTTATTTGCTGGCTACATCAGAAGCCCAAATTAAATGGCCATTGCCCTTGGAGGTTTCTCAGCAGTCCAGCTGAATGATGGGTTTTCAGATTTTTCTAATTTTATTTATTTAATTTTTACCTTCCTTACAGTTTCTTCCTTTTTTTTTTTTGTTTATTTATTTTATTTGAAGCTAAAGTAACATGCCATAAATAACAGAAGTTGTTGCCAAAAATTCTCATAATCAGGCAATTAGGTTAATATTTAGCATTATATTAGCTTTTAGCTTCTGAGAAATGGCCTTTCTTCAGTAGGGCTACGGGAAGGGGGACGGCAGTTTGATTATAGTGAGTGTTGTTTATTTTTTATTTTTAAGTTTAATAATCCATTCGTCAAATTTGGCAATTTTCAAACTATGGTTCAGTTTCAGGCAAAGGCGCTGCCACATCAGAAAGGGCGCTGTCATTCTTCTACAGTTTTGTACAAAGACTTGACATTTTGTTCTTGTCCTTACAATTCGTCTGTTACCTAAGCAGCTATATTGTGTTGTATAACCAAGATAGGCTTTCATTCCTCGAATTGTGTACATTGCAGTCAGCTGAAAGTCAAGTTGCTTTTAATACTGTAGCATCAGCCTTTGCTAATGCTTTTCCCATGCAGTGCCAACCTTTTCACCCCTATTTATACTGTGTAAAGACCAGCTGATACCAATAAAGTTCCTATATTGCTGCTCGTGACTGTGTCCAAGCTAGACTTTGCTGCGCCTGTGTGTACATTTCCATATTTAATACATCACCCTGCACTTAAAGTCTGTTACCTTTAATAGCAGCAACACTACATTATTGCAGGTTGTTCTCTTGCAAAGGGTGTAAGTATGTTAATCCATCACAGCGTTTTAAAGCGCTGCTAGACTTTGGTGTTCGTGTAGTCATCAGTGTATTATAGGAGTGCTGCAGAGCTAAGGCTCTAATGTTAGTGTTCATTTGAAGTCCCTAATTTTAATACTAGAGTAGAGCTTTATTTGTCATGTTGTGACTTTACCGTGCAAAATCCAGCAGTGCAGCGGCAGAGACAGCAGCAATGCAGTGTTTTCAGACTAGTTTTCAGGTCGTCAGCAAGAGTGGGTCACGTTCTCTGTAATCAGCTGTGGAATGCCGCTCCCCCCCACCTATATTTATTTCTCCCTCACCCTAAATACAGTATCTGTCCCTTTTGCTCTATTTCAGCTTCTTTTGCTCTCACCCCCCCCCCCCCCCCCCTTCTGAATCACGAGACATTAGGGGTGGTCCTCTTTTTAAGCTGCCCTGAAAAGCAGCACAAAGACAGACTTACTCAGCTATAGCTTGATCACATCTTGGTGTGCTTGTTTTAGGAGTCACTGTAATCACAGAGTCCCTGACATGATGGTTTTACTGATAAGTGTATGAGTAAGCCTCATTTTCTGATAAATAAATGTGGATCCTAAAATAAAGCATTTGCTCTTTTTGTTTTGCCAGCTAAGCTGCTTTGTGTAATTAACTGAAGGCCCAACTGGATGCTTGCCAGTGTCTGGATGAGCACACAAAATGTATCTAGCTACTAGTAGTGTAAATATCCTATTCACGATAAGCAGAGGGTGATGTTCCTGTACTGTTTGTCCTCCTTGTAGGTATGGTATTCGTCCAGAGAATGTGATCGTGTATGGTCAGAGCATTGGCACCGTGCCCTCTGTAGACCTGGCTTCTCGCTATGAGACTGCTGCAGTCATCCTCCACTCCCCGCTCACCTCTGGCATGAGAGTGGCTTTCCCTGACACCAAGAAGACATACTGCTTTGATGCCTTCCCAAAGTGAGTGGACCGTACGGACAGATGGCATATGTGGTAGTCAGGCTAAATCTGCCACACAGTATACACTTAAAGGGCTGCGGCCTCACGTGCATTTAATAACGCAGCACTGTATGAATAAATGTGCCAAGGAAAGCACACAGCTTAGTTGAAAACTGGATTTATTTATAAGACAGCAATTCAGGAAGTAAGTTTTGTTTTTTGTTTTTTCTCTTTATGGGCCCCCCCCTTCCTTCCTCCCACCTCTCTTCCTAGTTAAGCACCCAGGAGAGTCCTTAAAAAAGCAGATATTCAATAGCTCCCCCTGGTGTAAAATCAGGAAACTAGCTGTGCTCCTTTTTTTTTTTCTTTTTTTTTTTTTTTTTTTTTTCCAGTTAATTATTGTTTTAATTCATTCATTTAGAGAATACTTTTAGTAGCAAGAACATTAACTAAGCCTCCGTTTCCCTTTTTTAGTAGCAAGAACATTAACTAAGCCTCCGTTTCCCTTTTTTCTTTCTTGTGTGTGGTTTTTTTTTTTTTTTTTTTTTTTTTTTTTTTTTTACTTCCCTATTTCTGACATGTTTCCTCTCTTTTTTTTCTTTCTTGTTTCTTCTCTCCCTCCCCCCCCCTCTCTCTCTCCAAAGCATCGACAAGATTTCCAAGGTAACATCACCAGTACTCGTGATCCACGGTACAGAAGACGAGGTAATTGATTTCTCCCACGGGCTGGCACTATATGAACGCTGTCAGCGCCCAGTGGAGCCGCTCTGGGTAGAAGGGGCCGGCCACAACGATGTGGAGCTCTATGGACAGTACCTGGAGAGACTGAAGCAGTTTGTTGCACATGAGCTAGTCAACTTGTAAAGGAGCTGGGGGAAAATGGCGGAGAGGGAAGAAGAGAACACCGCCCCAGATTTAAGGAGAGGCCGAATGATGAATGAGGGGTACAACATTTTATTCTAATTCAACTAGAAGTTGTGTGTTGTACCAACATTTTGATGGTTGACTGCCCATAAATCGGGCTTGCCCACACCGTCTGCTCCACACGCTGCAGCTGTGAAGTACTCTTTTTTTTTTTTTTTTTTTTTTTTCTCCTTTTTTCTTTTTTAAATTTTCTTTCTATCATGTTGAAAATTGCACATTGTGAAATTCTGTGTGTGAATAAAAGGAGAAGCAGACGTGTGCACAGGCAACATACCATGTGTACTTGCCATGTATGACTGTGTATGTGCCACATTTTTGCTGCCTTTTGTGAAGGACATGGTCCACAGAAACTTTTGACAAGCTGTGCTGGACCAGACTCACTCAAATTCAACTGAACTCAGTCTGACTCTACAGACAGATTTGGTCTAACGCACTGCAGTCACCATGAATTCTTCTTTTTTTCTTTTCTTTTTTTTGAGTACTGTTTCTTATATATTTCTTAACATTCTACTTAATATTGCACGTATCAACTGTCACTGAAGAACTGTACAAGACAAACTGACATATTACCCTTCCGTGTCGGTGTTGCCAAATGTGTAGTATGATACATTGCAGAGATTTAGGAATACAAGGAAGTGTACTTTTACAAATCATGTCTAGAACCATCTCCAAAGCTTCGTTAGTTGTGTGAATCCTCCACTTCTGTTTAGTTTTAAAGTGGTACAGTCTACACAGATACAGCACAAGACAAGGCACTGTCAGCAGCTTATTGTATGTAGCCGGTTTAAAGGCCGGGACTGTACGTTGTTAAACAAGGAAGTGTGAGTTATTTCCTCACACTGGAACAGTGCTTACATCAGAGTTTGACTTGAAGTATTGTTGGTATAAGATCAGTTTACTACACTGTAGTTGATGAAATTGATTCTTCTTGACAGAATTAAATGCAGGGCAAGTCTGTCGACAAAATGCCATCTACCTGTTTTGTTTTTTGGATTTTACCCATTTGTCTGTGCAGTAGTTGTCACGAAGCTCTGTGTTGACAGTGTTTTATTTCCTGCCTTTGGATCTGAAGAGGTCAAGTTACATAATGTGCATAGCTACAAATCTCTGGTGTATCTGGATCACATCTTTCTGTCTTGTTTGGGTTGTTTGTTTTTTTTTTGGGGGGGGGTTTGTTTGCTTTTTTGCTGACAATACTGTAATTACTGTGACGGCAGAGGTAAACCACTAAAGCCAATCAGGAATGGTGAACTTTATGAAAACTGCTAGTTTTTCCAACATTGTCTTAAAAAACAAAAAAGACAATGCTGTGTTTTCAGTCCTCCCATACATTTGAGCTGAACAATCCTCCCTGTGTGTGTGTTGGACAGTGGGTAATGTCAGTGTGAGTGGCTCAACATTGAAGGCCTGTCATGGACAGAAGGTTTTCCTTTTGGTTTGCATGAGATGTTCATTTGCTTTTTAATGCCAAGTGAGGCAAGATGAGCTCTTTTTCAGTGCCCAGACAAGCCAATGTCAACTTGCAGCTGCATGTCACCCATGGCTTCCTCCTGTTTTGTCTTTTGTTTTTGTTTGTTTCCCCCAGTATCTGGGTTGCACTTGAGCCTGTGTTTAGAAAGATGGATCAGAATTTGTTAGTAAATTAAATGAACCAATAAGCTAAAGGGTGCTACTGTAAACCTTCAGGTCTGATTCGTTACAGGTTGAGAAGAAGAAAATGACTCTAGATCAGAACCATCATTTCTCATGATGGTCTGTTATGAAAACAAGTCAATCATGCTTTTCTTTTTTTTTACTTTTAATTTGTTTACTGGACTTTTTTTTTTTTTTTTTTTTTTTTTTTTTTTTTTTTAAATAAACCTGTTCTTTTTACAACCTTTTGTCTTCGATTAACCTATTAACTGTATTTCTTGGTAGTTCTCAAAGTATTGATATGATGGAGACTAGGCCAAAATTTTGGCTTTTCAAATGATCTTTGTACTGCTCATCTTGACAAAAGTCATGTCTGGTTTGATTTGATTTTGTATGACATATTTCAATACAAAAAGAAGCTGTATGTAGTAACATTAATAAAGTCATTCTAACATGGATAGACGAAATAAATGGTATTTGACAAACAATCTAATTTGTGCTTGAAATTGTGATCCTGGAGTGAAACCGTGATAAGGATTTTGAATGTTGCATCTGGTTTCTCTGCCCTGCAGTTGGGTCCTGTTTTTGGCTACAATGGATCCAGCAGACCCGAATCTGCCAAGAAGCATTTTAGGAGGTGATGTGCTAGCTTAATTTCAGTCAGGCCTACTAGCTTGGTGTCTGCTCCATCTCCAGAGCTGACTGGCACCTGGCATTTATCTGCATCTTTGTGCAGCCCAACTCCTCTGCCTCACCCCTCCCCAGCCTCACCCCTGCTTGTTACCCTGGTGGACTCCTGATTGCTGCTGCATCAAGCTTGGCCTGCATCTCTCCTCGATGTCTTGACACGGTCTGTCTTGTCGCCCTCCCTCCTCCATAGTAAGCTCTGACTGATGGCTTTCCAGTTAGCCTCACGATTGAGTCTGCCTCTGGCCTCCAGAGGGGTTTGGTAACCATCTCCTATCCATCTTATTGGGAGTGTTGCCTTTGCCTGTCTCTCTGGGGTCATCCACCTGCGTGGTTTGGGACATCTGGTATGTCTGTATGTTCAGCAGACCTTCTAAGAAACCCTACCGGTTACTAGGTCTATCACTGTCTGCCTTTCTTAGCTCTTGATGATTTATGTATATATTTATTTGGATTGACTTTGGATTTCCAGTTGTGTAATTCTGTTTTTTCTGTTGTGGGTGGAAATCTACACCCCCACCCCTGGTTCCAGTTCATACATGTCTTTTCCCAATCAATTCCCCCCCCCGGTTATTTATTATACAGGGTGAGGAGTTTGCCCCCTCACATATACTAATGTGCCATGTGTGTTTCCACCTTTATACACTGAAGCTGGCACGTTCCCTGAGTTTTTCCAGCAAGATGGTGATGGGTGCCAGGTCCGAGCATTCCTAGATGAACAGTTTCCTGGAAAGTGGATTGGTCGTCGTGGGCCAGTTGAATGGCCCCCAAGGTCTCCTGATCTGACCCTCTTAGACTTTTATCTTTGGGGTCATCTGAAGGCAATTGTCTATGGTGTGAGGATATGAGATGTGCAGCACCTGAAACTACGGATACTAGATGCCTGTGCTGGCATTTCTCCTGCGGTGTTGCTGTCAGTGTGTGAAGAGTGGGAGAAGAGGGTTGCACTGACAATCCAACACAATGGGCAGCACATTGAACACATTTTATAAGTGGTCAGAAACATGTAAATAACTCATGAAATAATAAAGTTACGTTGAAACCAAGCACACCATTGTTTTTCTTGTGACATTACCAATATGTTGATGTGTCACATGGCCCTCTTCCTATTGAAAGAAAACAAAAGTTCTATCCAAGATGGCCGACTTCTAAATGGCCACCATGGTCACCACCCATCTTGAGGAGTTTGCCCCCTCACATATACTAATGTGCCACAAACAGGACTTTAATATCACCAACCATTCCCATGTTATTATGGTGTATCCATATAAATGGCCTGTATTTCTTGCCCTTTCTCAGGTTTCCTGAGGTGTTGACATAGTTGGTATCTGCACCTTCTGATTTTAAGGTCCCCCTGATAGGCTTCAGGCGCTCTTTGGAGTTTGATGTCATCCCTGACATATTCCTGACCACTCTAGTGAAGTGCCAAAAGGGAGAGAGAGAAAGTCTTTAAAATACTTCCATATACATTTTTAACTTGAAACTACACTGGAATGAAGAACAATCTTCACCACAGGTAAAATTAAAAGGACAAGAAAGGAGGGTGTGTGTGTGTTACAAATACCAGGTTTACGTCATATACACGTGTGTGTGTGTGTGTGTGTATATATGTATATGTGTATATATGTGTATATATATATATATATATACACACACGTATGTATATATACACGTGTGTATACGTATGTATATATATGTATGTGTGTGTGTATATGTGTGTATATATATATATATATGTGTGTGTGTGTGTGTGTATATATATGTATGTGTGTATATATATGTATGTGTGTGTATATATGTATGTGTGTGTGTATATATGTGTGTATATATATGTATGTGTGTGTATATGTGTATATGTATAAATACCCGGCACGCCCCTGCGGGCGGTTTATCCCTCAAGCTCGGGTCCTCTACCAGAGGCCTGGGAGCTTGAGGGTCCTGCGCAGTATCTTAGCTGTTCCCAGGACTGCGCTCTTCTGGACAGAGATCTCCGATGTTATTCCCGGGATCTGCTGGAGCCACTCGCCTAGCTTGGGAGTCACCGCACCTAGTGCTCCGATTACCACGGGGACCACCGTTACCTTCACCCTCCACATCCTCTCGAGCTCTTCTCTGAGCCCTTGGTATTTCTCCAGCTTCTCGTGTTCCTTCTTCCTGATATTGCTGTCATTCGGAACCGCTACATCGATCACTACGGCCGTCTTCTTCTGTTTGTCTACCACCACTATGTCCTGTTGGTTAGCCACCACCATTTTGTCCGTCTGTATCTGGAAGTCCCACAGAATCTTAGCTCGGTCATTCTCCACCACCCTTGGGGGCATCTCCCATTTTGACCTCTGGACTTCCAGGGTATACTCGGCACAGATGTTCCTGTACACTACGCCGGCCACTTGGTTATGGCGTTCCATGTATGCCTTGCCTGCTAGCATCTTGCACCCTGCTGTTATGTGCTGGATTGTCTCTGGGGCATCTTTACACAGCCTGCACCTGGGGTCTTGCCTGGTGTGATAGACCCCAGCCTCTATGGATCTTGTACTCTTGTATATATGTATATGTATGTATATATGTGTATATGTATATATGTATATGTATATCACACTGTATGTATTTCATGGTTTATTTTTTTTTCCAAATTTATTTTTTAAATGTTTAAATCTATTGGAGATTGCTTTGTTCTCTATGGTGTGTTTGTTCCCCAGATCAAAGTGGAGAGATAATATTTCACTGAGAGCTTGACTAAGAGAAAACACACAAGCTTGATAGTGCTGTTAGTTAGATTTGCAGATAAGAGATGTTAAAGGATATAATTTGAGGGAAGTCTGGAAGTGAAAATATCATGGCCAAAGATATAGGAATCATATTTTGTCCAACTTTTGTTTTTTATAAACTGGTTATCACATCGGAATTTCCAATTTATGAACGCTGAAATATTAAACCTCTACATTTTGTTCTTTGTTTTCCTCCTGTCTGCCAAGCATGGAGATTGGGCAAAAAAAGTATATCTCCATCCTCACCAGAGGGTGGCGTTGTGTCCGAGGTTTTAAAGCCCCTCCTCTGAATACACCTTCTGGTGTACCCTTCAGTGACTCCTCGGAGAGACAATAATTTTCACGTGTAAATTCGTGTTGCAAAATCCAGTCGAAAATTAGTATAAAGTGATTTGGTATTTCGATGCGGCCATAATATGCAGCGACTGCTGTTTAACGGGCCTTGGAAAGTGAACCTATGTTCTTCCTTCATAAAACAATAATAACAGCTGAGTTGCAACGTTATTTCCACTATCCACGGTTTCTTATTTCAGCCCAGGGAGGCCGTTCTCGTGGGTATTATTGTTACAATCTTTTCGACAGCCTTTGAACGCATCGCGTCTTCCTCGGTTGAAAGCCGCGCCTGCTTCGCTCTCTGTGGGACCGGAGGCTGATCGCGGGGAGAAAGACAGCCTATCAGCAGAAAAAGAACCACCATGTGAACAAAGGGTATATAAGAAGGGACACCAAGGTGCAGAGTTGTCAGGGTGAGAACTTATCTGATTGTCTCACCACCGCTAGGGCAACGTTTTCAGGGCTCGGAAGAGAGCGAATGGACAGAGCCGGGAGAGGATAGGACAGTCCCTCCAACGGTAAGACCCCACCGTCCGCCTGGCCAGCCGCTTTTACATTGTGCCTGTGTCCGTCCGTCAACCATTAGGGGGGAAAGAGGAGAATTTAACCTTGTGAACCTCTGAGGCAAAGCTTGCTTTCTAGAAAAGGGGCACTAGGCTTATTATAAGTGAACGACAAAAGTCATAATTGACTCTTAAGCTATTGTTTAAAAGTTTCTCAAAGCGTGCTGCTACGTGTCCCGTTCACCAGCTACTATAACGGCGAAACAGAAGAAAAGCTGTAAATAATGAATACTTTCCCAGCTTTTCTCACTTCTTTATTTCATGCTTCTTATTCTCGGGTTCCTCTTTTGCTGTGGAAACTCGGTAACACGCCATTTGGAAGTGCACGTTTAAAAGAAGGTGGCCAAAATTAAAGTCCAGAAATAGTGAAATCCTTCATTGAACACATCCTCATTAACCTCAGTGTTACACAGCGAGGTCCGCACACAGAACAAGTGTGGACGCGTGGTTGTGAGCGCTGTTGTTACTCCCTCTGTACAGTTGTAAGTGAACACATGGCGTCAGTGTTAGTAACCCTACAGTAAAGGGTGATTTTACAGCCGAGGAATGCGTGATGGTGTGGCCCAAATGCTTCCTCGCACATCTGTTTGATATTCGGTAGCTGCAGACTCCGGCTGATATGAGAACGAGTCAGCAGTGAAGACATGAGGTCTGCAGGCTTGTGATCGGCTTAACTTCCAGGAACAGAATAAGTCTGGAATTTGGAGTAAAAACATAGCCAGAGATCTGCTTCTGAAGACTCATTCCCCATCTTATGTTTAGGTGGGGAATGGTATTGTAATGGGATACTTCAAGTTGAAGTGGGCGAACCACCTGCTGTTCTGCCCAGTTTATTTTAAAGCTTAGATGAATGACTGAGCTTTTGTCTGAACAGTCCTTGATTGTTCCTACATGGCTTTGTTTATGCGTAGAAGAGGTTTATTGTTGCTCTCTGGTCTAAAATGATGACAAGATGGCCTGTCAAGACAGTGGTCATTTTGTGTGTTTGTGGCTTGGCACTGGTGTGAAGCACTGATAGATTTAAAACACTAAAATCATCATTTTTGGGGTGTATTTGATTTGGCTCAATATAAAAGAGACCCATGATCACAATCACTAATTTCTCTAAGAAAATGTGCACTTGTTGACATTATTGTTTAAAAAAAATCTAGAAAGGGCAAGCAGCGATGTTATTACAGTGAGCACTTCTGTTTACAAAAAGTGGTATAGAAGCCTTTTTTCTGCACACTCATGTCCTCTACCCCTGCGTGTTTGTGCGTGCAGGTGTGCCCACATATTTCTCTCTGCATGTTTGTGTGTACTTTAGTTACGCCCATGACCCACTGTGTTGTGG
Organism: Diplotaxodon limnothrissa; assembly: GCF_057381915.1. Lineage (NCBI taxonomy): Eukaryota > Metazoa > Chordata > Actinopteri > Cichliformes > Cichlidae > Diplotaxodon > Diplotaxodon limnothrissa. Next base: position 16,442,781 of record NC_140607.1, read on the forward strand.
GACATGGGTCAGGTCTTTTTACAGAACAACAGGGAGTGTCCTCGTCGCTTCATGTTGTGCACTTTTGTGCATAAATGCTTGGTTTAAGGCTATAAGATGAAAGCAAGTCTCCAGGAAAATTTGTTCAAAGCCAGTCAGAGTTTTTCCTGGCGCACAGTAACGCTTCGGGGGAATGACTAAGCGAGTAAGCATGATTGGTCCTCATACAGTAAAGGCACCAAAACAGGAGTTGAGGATCTAAACACATTTCTTTTTGAGTAAATAAACCCCAATTAATAAAGCGAGTTAAAAATTCATCACAATGTTGGTGATTGTTTTCCTTTAGGTTCCTGATAACTTGTCTTTGGAGTTTCACAGAATTTCCTTGACGCAGGAAAAATACTTTTGATTTAACGTCCTCTTGAGTGAGAGACGACTGAGCGTCCATGTCTTCGGTTCGCTTTGTGCTACTTTCTCCCGAGCACAGACTGACTGGGACTAGAGCGCTCTCCTCCTTCCTACTGTAATTGGTGCCATCTGTTGGCTGTGTTAACATAGTCTGAAGAATGCGGTGATCCATTATTCACGACCTCCTTCGTTACTGTGGACATGAGCAGCCCATATCACGCTGGTTCAAGCCAAACTTGTCTGGAGGAGTAGATTAATAGTGCCTTTGAGTGCCACTCTGAAGATCTTTACCTGGGGGTCCTGGAGTGAGATGCTTTGTGGGTTATTGCCCGTTTCCCTAGAATCAGCCTGTTTTATTTCTTACCTCCTATTGTTTTTACACGCTTTTATTGTCTTCCTTCACTTTGACCTCTTTTTAAGTTTCTCCTAGTTTCATCCTTAAACACCAAGCCTGCCTGATGGTACCTTTGTACTTCCAGCTGAACAGTCTGTATATTAAAATACAAACCAAACTTTAAAACAACAAACTTGATTTTGTATACGACCTTTTCCAAAGTTGGTTGTGACTGACAGCAGAAAATCTTTCTTTTTCAAGATTTTCTGTAAACCAACCATAAGTAAAAGCTCATTTGAAACAAAATTATTGATGCTTTGTGTACAGTCCTTGCCACTTATTCTTCTTCTGCCCTCTTTCTCATCGATCGTCTTTCAGGTAGCAGACACGTATACCATGCCGACTAGTGATGGCCCCAGCAGGTTCCCGGTCTTTGTGCCTCCACCTCAGGGCAGCCAGAGGTGCCCGGGTTATGTCCCCGGACGAGTGGCTCCAGTCCGCTCGATGCCACATGCCAAAACGCCTCCGCCTCCACCGATAAAACCTCATGGCCCGCCGCTGGGGCGACAAACAAGGGTCACCTTGTCAGAAGAGAACCAGCGTAGGGAGGATGCGCAGAGGCTCCAGCAAAAGCTAAGAAAGAAGACTCTGATCTGCTGTGGAGTGTCGCTGGGGGCTTTCTTCCTCACTCTTATCCTTGTCCTTAGCCTCAGTAGTGGTCCTGAGTTAGATGGTGATTATTTATTATGAATTTCCAGGCTTCTTAACCATTTCTGTATGACTTTTAAACATCTTTGTGTACATCTTTCTGTTCATATTTACAGAGAATTGCCCAGATCACAACCCATCTCTCAGTAACTGGAATCCAGGTCACCAACCCCAGCGGGCTGTCATTGTCAGGAGAGGAGATTTGTTTAGACTGGATGCTTCTGCTACCTTACGCTCACTTACCATCCAATCAGGAGGTAGGCACATCACAAGGTGTCTGACTTTTGTAAAGTAGCTTTTAGAGATGTAACACAGATTGAGTCACAGTAACCCAGTTGTTATTATTAAAGCTCAGTTTATGAACTTTTGGATGGAACATACAGCAAGAATGAACTAAACGTGTTTTCTTTGACTTCTCACAGGTCGGGTAGTTTTTGCAGACAGCCATGACGGCTCCAAAAACATAACATTGAGAACACATCACATCCTCATAGAAGAAGGTGGCGCCCTTCACATCGGTTCGCCGAAATGTCGCTACCGTTCCCATGCTATCATTGCCCTCATGGGCCGCTCCGACAGCGAGGCTGTCTCCGAGGTCCCCGCATTTGGCCGCAAGTTCATTGGCGTGAAAGCCGGTGGAACTCTGGAGGTACACGGGACTGAGAGAGTTTCCTGGTCTCTGTTAACCAGAAGCATCCCGGCGTCTGGGGTGGCCACGGGGGGTTATGCCTTCCAGCGAAACTTCAGCCGAGGCATCCACCTGCGCGTGGTGGACCCGGACACGGCCGCTCTGCTGTTCTCAGAACGCTACGACACGTACGATTCCCGCAACGACAGCCAGCGGCTCGCCCAGCTGCTTCGCTCCCTTCCGGTGGGCCGAATTGTCACTCTCGCCGTGGGAGACTCTGCCGAGAGAAATCTTGGGCCAGAAACCAGGGAGGTCATCAAAGAGAAACTCGGCAGCAGATTTGTTCTGGATCTCCAGTACAGGTAAACGCTGCCGGCAAAGCTGTGAATCATCTGTGTTTGTGGTCACCAGTTAAACTAAACCCAGTCACCTTTGACGCATCAATACTTTCCTCAAGCTTTTTGTCTCACATCCAGCATCCCTGGAAAAATGCCTTTTTTTTCTTTTTTTTTACTTGGCTTTCTGTTCATTTAGGATGTTCCTTTGAATCAGTCGTAGTTCCTGTTTCCTTTGTGTCACTGCTTCACCAGAAAAAGGAAACATGTACAGGATAACAGGGTCATGCACAGTGTTTTCCAGGATTTGTACAAAAATGTGGCAACTAAGGAGATTTTATTTTTTTTTGCCCTTCAGAAGAACCAGGTCCAGTCGTGGTCACATGAGGTGATGCCTTATAAAGCTAACAAAAAGACAGGATTAGACTGAGTTCGTGGCTGCCCATAACCTTAATGCCACCACACTGGAGCATGTGGCTCAGGACTTGACTTTTGAAGCGGTTTCCCTCAAATCTAGAGTGGCGCGGCAGGATCAGACTATAGAGCGCATGAAGTGGTTGTTGGAAGTTAGGTTTGTGCGTTAAGACTGTTTCTTCTAATCCTCTTACTGTTGGTTTTTATAGCTTCAGACTACAGTTTATCATGTACTGAAATCACACAAGTCACAAAGTGTTTTTTGCTTTGTTTGTTTATTTTGCTGTGGCTGTGAGAGATGGGTTACAGGATTAAGCATTATAATGAATGCCTTCTCGTGGAGATGGAGGAGGGAGTGGTGTTGCAGATTTTCTCAGCAGTTTATTGTCATTTGCGTCAGTGCTTTACCAGCGTGCATATCTTGTGACCTCCAGCTTATATTTGATTTAATTTCCACAGGTTTATTTCGGTGGGTCCGCCCATCCTTCCTTACAGCGATGCACAAATCTGTTAGCCGCTGCTTCTTGCATGTGACCCCTCTGTCTTTTAACCACAGTGTCTCAGGACAGTACTCAAACACGAGAAACACGCATTCATAGTGGTCTATAGTGAGTTCACCTCTGGCCCCCACACATTAGCAGTTCCAGTTAAACAATGATGTTGTCAAAGGTTGATTACCAAATCAAGGGTATGACGAAAATAATAATAAAAAAAGGATCCTTTTTTTTTTTCCCCCTCCCTTTGTTGCGTCTTTAACCATCTGACTCAGCTCTGATTTACTGAGCAAACATGCACACAGGCAGCAGCAGGTCAGTTTGCAGAAAGTCACACGCTGTGGCTCTAATGAAAGACAAGAGTGGATGCCCCAGATGGATCCTGTTTGTGTATCACTGAGATGTGCTGTTCCATGTCACAGTGACTCGCATCTACAAAAAGACACCTTTGTAGAAGACTGTGATTATGCCAGCAAGATGAATTATTTTAAACAGATAGAGGGTCTTTGGTGAATTGGAGTACAAACTGCTGTTTATATTAAGATATGTTGGGTTTTTTTCCCCCAGGTAAACACTGGCATTATTAACGCACTTGAATCATCTTTTATCATGTCATCTTCAGATATGACATGAGTGGCAGGATTGGCTGTAGATTCCCTTTACTTCCAGATAAAATGGAGCTGAAGAGGTTAAGTATAGAGTTGACTCTGGGTTTGTTTACCGCGTGCAATGAGCCAAGCAACTGCTCGGTGGAAACAAGATCACTTTGATTGAGTCTGGATGGACAACTGCCGACCCAGATACAGTTCCACGGGTTGCATGAATGGTAAATTGTGTTTGAAAGGCGTATTGGTCAGCCTGATAAAATCTTGAAAGTTTATAAGTAGACTAGAGCAGCTGCCATGAAATGTTTTTGGTATTCATGAGGGGGGAAAAAAGAGAAAAGCAGGAAGCCATTCTTGAGAAGCTAAGGGCATGATATTCGCAATATCCAAGACTGTATGTCTCATACTGTGCTGTCTTATTTTAGATCGCACACCCTCAAAAGCCCAGCCAGTGTTATACGCCATCCACACCCTCGAGCTGCTTTGCTCAAATGATTCCAGCCTCTCCTTATTGAATCATTGTAATCTCATTTAAAATAAGCTTTCTTGGCATCTTGGATAGGGAGGACCTGGAACAAAAGTTAAAACAAATATAGCTTTAACACATCCACCCATCCCTTCCTAAATTTTCCCTTAATTATTTCAATAATCCCCTGACTTGTGTGATATCCGCTGGTTTTCTACTTTTTCGCTTAAATGTATTTTGACATTCTCTGATATTCACTTTCTTGCTTTTGACCCACTCTCCTGCTTCATGCTTATCTCAGACATTTGCTTTTGTCAATGAGCACAGTGTCTGCAATTTGCATTGTCTGTGGAAATAGCTACAGCTACATTTATCACTCAATACACGTGGTTTTATGTCAGTCTGTAAGAATGTGGTTAAAGTACAGGGTCTAAAACACCATCACTGACTAAGCAAATATGCACAGGTAACATTATTAGAAGTAGTTATGTGATAATGAACCAGTAATGGGTGTCGATTATTAGTTGCAGCTAGGCTTTAAGCTCTTTTTTTTTTTTTTTTTTTTTTTAAATTTATTTATTTATTTTTTAAATTATGATTTCTTCGAAAATAATGTGAAACTCATGACTTCCTCTTCTTTTCCATTTTCTCTGCGACCTTCCTTTTAACTCCTTCGGTCTTTCCAGGCAGGCGTGGGCTTTGGTTTCTGTGATAGGCGGTGGAAATGCATCATGCTCGGAGGATGTTAGGGAACACGAAAACCATGACACAGGAGGAAGAGCTCTGGCAAGACGGAACTTCACCACTGTTAATGGAGTGGGTTTCTCGGTCACTGCCTATAGCGAGTGGAAGACTGGTAAGAAATAACGAAATCCAAAACGAATCTCAACTATTTATTCCTAATTAATTCTTGCTTTCTCGTGAACTTTTGAGAAGCTTAAGTCTGAATTAGTGCTCAGTGGAAATGAATTTTTTCAGAACACAGTTTTATAGAGATGCGTGCATGGCAATTCATTTTATTATTATTTTCTCTGACCTTTGCTTTCTACCATGACCTTTTTAAATTCTTAAGTAAAGTGCAACGTGCCATACTCTGAAAACCATGCCCAGTGGGAAAATAAGGCAGAAACATCAAAGAAATACCTGCTAAAGAACACATTTACCCTGCTGTGACCAGGCTAATGTTGGCTAACTAGCAATTAGAACATGAGCTCTAGTTAGCTGGGGTATTTGTACTTGTTGCCATAATGAGCTGTGAGGTCACTGCAGTCTGGTCCTTGGTTATTTATTTATTTCAAAATAAGATGGTAATGAATCAATGTGTGACACTCTAAATGGCTTTTATTTTAAAAAGACTTTTTGGGAATGCCACAAACTCACGGCCCGCCCTTAACAGGGAGCCGTCACTTTTTTACTCCCTTCAATAGTTATCTTTATAGATTACATTTTTTTCTTCTAGTGGAAAGCCTTTATGTCAACAATCTTGTGCTAGAAGTCAAATCAATGTTTTCTTTAATTACAGAAGACTACAAAGCGTTAGCCTTCCTCCCTCTGTCGTGCTGTGCTGGACCTTTTGTTTCATTTAAAATCCAATATTCTTCTGTACCCCTCAGGTGTCCCTACTGCAGGCTTCCAGGTGGATGCTGTGGACCAGGTGGTGCTAAACCTGCAGGATGAAGTGCAACAGACATGGCTACCAGGGGATCGCCTTGTAGTTGCTAGCACGGACTACTCAATGCACCAGGCTGAAGAGTTTACCCTGCTGCCCTGCCCTCACTGTAACAGCCGACAGGTCAAGATACAAGGTGAGAGAGAGAGAGAGAGAGAGAGACGGCCATTGGTTTCTTCAGCTGTGTCAGTATTTGCCCTGAGGGGTTATTTCTTGGTGTTTGGGAGCTACTGTCACAAACAGTACAAATAGGAACTGATGTAGAGAAACATTTCATTTTTACAAAACCTGTGTGAAGACTAGTAAAAAATCACTTATGCTCCTTTGTAGTTAATAAATGTGATTAGTAGACGTAGGGCCATTAATCCTTCGGTCCGGCGGGATCTCATTTCCTTTTCAGCTGTTATGGTGACGTAAGATTATTGGAAAATGCTAAGGAGAGACTGTCAGCTTATTTCTTTTAAAAGCAGGGCCATCTTATTATAACCACGGGGCGGTTTATGGATTTGGATGCATCACCCCTTCTTCACCTCCTCCTGTTTTCTATTATTACGTTAATAAACTACACTGACAGTTTCGCAGTTTGTCCATCTTTTTATCAGACATGTTTCCTGATCTCATTCCTCTGTTGTCAACTCCCTTCCTGGAGAGAAGGGTGTGTTATTATGTGTGTGTGTGTGTGTGTGTGGGCTGAATTTAGTGTTTCTGTTACCAGGAAAGGCTGAACGGTTGAAGGCCTGAGCTGCCACATACCATCTGTGGCAGAGAGTATTTTGTGTGTTGATGAATGATGTTTCATACGTGTTTGATTACTTTTGCTTTTACATGTGTGTTGGTTTGGTGGGTACTCTTTGGGGTGTGGTTAGTTAATGTTTGAGCGGGAGCTGCCATACGCGCTAAATGTGGTTTACAGTTGAAAGGGTGCTAGGTGATGCATCATCTAAACACAAGCAAGCCGTTATTGTAGTGTTTTAGTATGACTTGTCCCGCCTCAGAAACCAAATCGTGTTGCTGTGATGTTTAATTAAATGTTTCTGTCGCCATACTTCTAATTTGCTTTCACACAAAGTAACAACTTGCACCCGTTTCATGGTTTCTGTACATATTTTTCTTTAAGAGTTTTAAGAATTTCTCCTTGTTGTAGTATTTTGACCTCTAGTTTTATCTGTCTGTGCTGCTCAGGGAAGCCTCAGTATAACCATACCGGAGAGATCATAGATGGCATCGACATGCGTGCCGAAGTGGGTCTCCTATCCAGAAACATTCTCATTTATGGAGAAATGGAAAACTCCTGCTACGGAGACAACATGTGTCAGTTCTACAACCATGACACCTTTGGAGGCCACATCAAGGTATGCATGTGTACCATGTTTAGATATCTTTAAGAGGACCAAAAATTGGAATGATACTATATTTGTGGGGACCAACAGTGAGGATAAAATGCCTGTTGACATGAGTTTGAAGGCATTTTTGAGACTCAAAATGTGGTTTTAGTGTCAGGGTTACAATTAGGTTTTGATTATGGTTAGGATTAGGCATTCATTTTTGATGGTTAGGGTAAGCGGCTAGAAAAAGCTTTATGTCAATTAGATGTCCCCACAGAGATATGAAAACAAGACTGTGTGTAAATTTATTGCACATTTACTTTGTGCCGATCTTTCTGCATGAGGTGGCATGACTGTTCTTTCCTGTTAAAGGTTGCTATTCAGAGTCTGTTTGACAGTTTCCTCACTGTGAACGGTGCATACATTCTACATTTGTGTACTGGCCTATGTGAGAGGTGTTGTTTACCATCACAGTTTCTGTTTGAATCTATATGAAAGACTCTTCTTCAGAAGGCTCAGCACAAACTGCAAACGCAGCAGGCACATGAGGATTAAACATGTAGATTTATCTCTGCTGTCTAGCATGGGTCCCAGTGTAGTCGGTGAGCTCACTGTAATTTTGTATGATTTCATTCAAATTGGTGGCAAATGGACGTAAACATTCCTCAGAGTCTATGTAATTTGCCCCCCATGTGCTAAACAAAAGACTTTGTTTCCATGTTAACAGCTTTCTAACTGTAACCTCAAAGTACACCAGACGGACACATGAAGCTGAAAAGTCAGCGTTTTCTTTGTAATTAGGCCTTCCATGCCGGCAAAAAGCCATCTGTCATGTCTGCCAAATCGAGTTTAGCACAGTTCAGCACCATGCGTTTCATGTTTCAATTTATCTGTCCAGTGAGTTGCCCTTTCTCTTATTTTAAGTCAGGTTGACTCTGTGGAGTGGAATCTACTGTTGAAACAATTAGTTCGTGTGTGTGTGTTTATGTAAGCGAGGGTGAGGGTCAGTGTTTACTGTGCGTACTTGAGTTTCAGTGAGCTGAAAGGGTTGGCCAATACCTTCTTAACAGAAACCAGATCCTGCTGATTTTGCCATACCCACAAAAAAGACCTCCTAGACAGCACTGAACATTTGTTTGTATCGTTTTATTTGTATGCATTCATGTGTGACTATGTGCTGTGCGCATCTCTGTGCGTGCGTAACTTTTAATTTATGCTTCTGTAATTCACGGCTTACTCACCAGCATCAGGGGTTTTGAAACGGCTCGACTCACAGAGCGCGGTGCCAGATGGGCTAAAGTTTATATCCCAGTGTGGTCACTGGCGAACGCAGACAGTTGTAATGGTTTAATTTATTACTTTAGTCAGCCAGCATTTGTTACGCGGACCACAAGTCCGGCGTCATTTGCTTTTGTCGTGGGTGGGAGCTCATTGTACTCTCTCCTCAACACCTACAGATTCTCAGTAACTTCTCATCAGTGCATCTGTCCTACGTGGAGTTAAAGAACATGGGTCAGCAGGCTAGAACAAGCCGCTACCCCCTCCACTTCCACATGTGTGGGGATGTCGACCAGAAGGGAGGCTACGCAGAGGCCACCTTTGTGGACGGACTCTCCATACACCACTCCTTCTCCCGCTGTCTCACCATCCACGCCACCAACGGCCTGCTGGTTAGTAAAGCCTTTTAAAATGTGTTGAATATGTCACTGTATGTGAGAATGTAGAAAACCATACATGAGTCATAGTGTTAATAATGAGCAGCATATTGTGGGAAACTGGTGGTTTGTCACAAAGCTCATCAACTGTATCCTCCAACGCCTGATTACTGTAAAGGCTTGCATCCACTTTTCTTTTTCCCCATCTCCTTTATATTCACTCTCAACCTTTCCTGTTCCATCTCTTTCACACTTATAGAATATCTTAGTCTCTTTAGAAAGATGTAGAAGTTTTTAATATACAGTGGTGTGTTTGGCCTTTTCCTAATTTCCTGTTTTTGTATGTTTGACACAATTAAATGTTCCAGATCATCAAACACATTTAAATATTAGATTACGAAATGAAACACAAATTGTAGTTTCTAAATTAAGATGTTTTATTAAGGGGAAAAAAATTCCAAACCTACATGCCTCCGTGTGAAAAAGCGATTGAACCTAAGCCTAATAACTGGCTGGGCCACCCTTAGAAGCAACAACTGCAATCAAGCGTTTCCAATAACTGGTATTGAGTCTTTTAGAGCACTGTGGGGGGTGTTTGGCCCACTTATCTTTTCAGAATTGTTGTAATTCAGCTACGTTTAAGGTTTTTCGAACATTAACTTGCTTTTTACACTTGTACTACAGCATCTTAGTCTGATTCAGGTCACTCCAAAGTCTCCTTTTTTTTCTTAAGCCATTCAGAGGTGGAGTTGCTGGTGTGTTTTGGATCATTGTCCTGCTGCAGAACCCAAGTGTGCTCCAGCTTGAGGTCACGAACAGATTCTTTGATGAAAACAGATGTTTTGGTAGACAGCAGAATTCATGGTTAGATTTACCACAGCAAGTCTTCCAGGCCCCGAGGCAGCAAAACATTCCCAGACCAGCACACTACCACCACCATATTTTACTGTTAGTATGAGGTGTTATGTGAAATGCTGTTTTAGTTTTATGCCAGATGTAACGGGACTCAGACCTTCAAAAAGTTCAGCTTTTGTCTCGTCAGTCCACAGAATATTTTCCCAAAAGTCTTTGGGATAATCAAATGTTTTTTGGTAAATGTGAGATGAGCCTTCATGTTCTTTTTGGTCAGTTTTTGTCTTGAACTCTCCCATGGCTGCCATCGTTGCCCAGTCTCTTTCTCATTGATGAATCATAAACTCTGACTTTAAGCGAGACATGTAGAAGCTTGATGTTGTTCTGGGTTCTTTCGTGATCTTCTGGATGAGTTGTCGATGCTTCATCACTGTTCACAAAGTTTTTTCCATTTGTGTATAATAGTTCCCATCATGTTTCACTGGAGTCCCAAAGCCTTAGATATTGCATCGTAACCCTTTCCAGACTGACAGATGTCAGTGACTTTGTTTCCTAGGTGTTTCTTTAGATTGTGGCATGTTGTGTTGCTTTTTTTTTTTTTTTTTTTTTTTGCCTGTCCCATTTGGTTCTTTAGCCGTCAGAATTGTTGTCTGAAGACCAACAAGGATACCCAATGGATTTACTTTGCCAAATGGATCATCACAGCCTTGCTGTATTGGTCCATTTGATCAACCTTTGTTGTTATTATTTATTAGGGGTGCAACGATACACAAAATTCACGGTTCGGTTCGATTCTTTGGTGTCACGGTTCGATATTTTTTCGATACAAAAAAAATGTTCATGCCTTTTTAATTTGTCATTTATTAAAATTATAAATATATATTTTAACTCAAAAGTACAGTTTTTAAATTTAATGTTGCTGAAACAAAAGTAATTAAAAAAATATATATATATCTCAGGGCTCTCAAAATTTCAAAATCCCTGGTAGCCCTTCGGGCAGGGACTCTTCAGTTTTTGGTAGCCCAAAATAAATGTAAGTAGTCCGAATAAAAAAAGAGAGCAATTTTTTGATTGATGTTTTGTTTCCTGTTTTGTTTCCTTTACAATATTATACTTTAATGTATAATATTGTATAAAAATTACAATCATCAACTCAAATACTTGGTTCTAATTGAACAGAAATTTCTATGAACTTGTAAGAACTGTGTAGAACATGAATCAGTCTGTGTCAGATCCTGAATTTAAAATTTCCACTGAAGTCACGGGTAAGAGACAAGTGGAACCAAGATCTAGGCCATTTGCTCTTTGAAGTTTGCAAAGACTGCTAAATTTTGCCAGTGGTAGTTCACTCTTTGCAACATAGTACGCTGTTATAAACAGATTTTTCAGGTTTATTTTTAGTATGTTATTTGCAATTGGTGTTTGTTCTGGGAAAGATATTGCAGACTGAGCAATAATGCATTTCTTGCATTTCTCATGGCTTCTAATGGGGGCCTTTTTTTAAAATGACTGGTCCCAGTAACAAAGGCGCTTGTCGACTCAGAAATCGAGAGAAAACCAACAACACACCCGGCAGAACATTATGTTATTTACACTGGTGCACATAAGTGGTCCGCAGGTGCGCATTCGCTGTCAAAATAAAAGACGCGCACCAGATAAGAAGTTGCAACGCGCGTTTGCGTCCATATAAAAAGCACTGTTTTTGTCCGCTAGAGTGGGATTTTCACGGCACATTCCGCACCACATCTCTGTGCGTTCATCATTTGTTTGAAGCCAGATCACCTCCTGCAACCACTTTTCCGAGAACACGCGCTTCTTTTGTGGTTCGGACTCCTTCTGACATTTCTTTGGAGGTGGAGGAACACCAAAGTAATTGCTTATTAAAGGAGCTTGCTTCTTCGACATCTTTAAGCGTTCTAAACAAATGTCTGTCCTCCTCCAGAAAATCTTATGTATGCAAACACGTGTTGCAACTTCATATCTTGTGCGCGTTTTTTTTTTCTTTTTTCTTTTTTTTTTCTTTGACAGCGAATGCGCACCTGCGGACCACTTATGTGCAGCCCTGGTTATTTAGCTCGTCATATTGCAGCCACAGAGATTCTTTTGTCCATGAAACCATAAAGCTGCACTTTCTTTTTGCCTTATAGTCTGATTTGTCATAACTTTTCCGTTTTGTGGTAAGCTTTTCTTTGGCTGTCACTTCTTCACCCTGACCTGTCTTATTTGGCTCAGCAGAACTAAAATATATATCCTGCTGCTTTTACACACACACACATAACCGTCAGCGATTCTCTGCGCGATCAACCTCTCATATGTTTAAGCTTGCTGCAGGAAATTTCACTTGTCATGTTTGCATAGTAAGCTAACGATTGATAAGACGATGTCAGAGGAATTGGTGCGCAAATTATCATCACTCAGTGATGTCGCTCTCTATACATAGTTCACACGATTGCAAAGTGAAAGCAAAAAACAAGCGCAAATTCAAGCGCGATTTCAATATGTCACATATTGACGGTGGCTCACCGATGCCAATGACATAATTACCCAGCTACATTTCCGAAAGAATGCAAAAGCATTGACATATATTTTTACTTCCTACAATAGCCCGACGGGCAGGGCAGAGATAGATTTTGGTAGCCCGACTGGAAAAATCGCTAGCCCCGGGACGTCGGGCTAGCGATTTTGCGAGCCCTGTATCTGATTGAGGAATCACTCATCTTTGGAAAAGAGAGTTTATTACAGAGAAATGGCCCTTTCCAAAATAAAAGCTATACTATACGCTTCTTCTGGGCTATATTTTCAGCAGCATATTGTAGCGGGTCAGGGCTGTTCGGGGTTCTGTTTGTACAGTTATGTTTTGTTTATGTTGCCATAGTGACGGGTGACGCCCTCTCGCTGCGACGGTGTGTCCTTCCGGGGTCAGAGGGCGCCTTGTGTGTTGTTGTTGTTGTTGTTGTTGCTGTGCGGTTGCCGCCCTGGGGCCCGTTCTTCGTACCTCGCTAAGTAGGTTAGCCGGATTAGATTGTTGACGATTTCGCGTGATCCTGGATCAGTCGGTTCCCCGAAGCTCATCCGGGACTTGCTGTCATAGCAACAGAGCCGTAAGCGTAAACCTGCTCGGGAGCAGGTTTACTTTATGTAAACAGGATTAGATCGCGGCCACGCAGGTATGTCCGCTTCATTTATACGAAAGCAACAGCGATAAATAAATAACATCAATGTAACTGAAGATAATGCAGCACTTGATCCTTTTATTGATGTCACACAGATACATACAGGTCATTTCCTAAAAAAGGGAAATGTACTATTAACATCCTATTACATGTATGTGATTATTACAGATGTAAGTCATATTTCAGAGTAGTAATTGTAAATTACTTCGTGTAATCAAGATGAGAGACCACGGCTATAAAAGCGAAGGTGGATTTGGGAAGTCTGTCGCAGCCATGTCCTGTCCGTTTACGCGACCAACCCATTGCGGAAGGTGCAAGATTGATAAGGAGAGTCCTCAGAATTCAGCGTATATTGCGGGACAGACAGGATCCTTTAGCTCAGCGCGACAGTGTGCTCATAGAGAGATATCGATATTCCCGTGAGGGTATTATTCACTTAACCAACTTGTTGACGAGGGGGTGCAGGACCACCACCTGTCTTTTTTTGCTCTGCCCTTTTCTTGGTTGCTGTTATAAACAAACAAACAGATTATTTCAGGGTCTCTTTCCAAGAGACGAAAAGCAATATAAGTGATAAATATTACCATTCTATAGAATATTCTTATATTTCACTTTTACTTGTTCCCATGTTCTAGTGGGTCCTGTTGTGGCTCTAATGTGAAAGAGGATATAATATAACAATATAATATAATGTAATATAATATTGGATAATATAGTGTGATATGATAAATCTACCCTACCGCCTACTGGTGTTGGCCAGAGGGGCCGATGGCACGATATGGCAGCCTGGCTTCTGTCAGTCTGTCCCAGGGCAGCTGTGGCTACAACCGTAGCTGCCTCCACCAGTGTGTGAATGTGAGAGTGAATGAATAGTGGCATTGTAAAGCGCTTTGGGTGCCTTGAAAAGCGCTATATAAATCCAATATATTATTATTATTATTAAATTACTTACGAGTTTAATTTGTCAGCAACTTTCTGCCAGCCCTCTCTCCTTGCTTTTGCAGCCTTTGCAGTGTTCCCTTGCGTTCTGATTAAACTCTGAAACTCCTGAAATCCCTCACTCAAGAGTTCTTGCTCTGCTGCCGAAAAATACCGAGCCGAGCGCGCTCCTTCGACATTTTCGCCGACCAATCAGAGGGTTGCCGATCAATGTTTCTACTATCGATGCGTAGCCCCTTTTACGACACCCAGTGATGTCACATTACTGCGTCCAGCTGTAGTAATCGTCAACAGCAGGTGTGTTCGGGGAACCGGATTAGCGAGCTCACGGTTAGCGCGATGATTTGATCTTGGATGTGTCATTTGATCTTGGATGTAGTAAGCGACGTACGAAGAACGGGCCCCTGAGCAGTTAGCTAGCGGCAGTGTTCTTCTGCAGATGTCAATAAACGGCTGTGCTCCCTGGCTAGCTCACGGGAAGCAAGACCAAACGACACCTCCGTCTCCTCGTTGTCTGAGCTCGCCACATTGGTGTCAGAAGTGGGATGATGGTGGCACCCCATGTTCTGACCCGAGTGACTTTTCCCCCGCCGGTCGTGACTGGCCGGTGCGCCAAAAGAAGGCACCTGGACATTTGCAAAGTGAAAGCAAAAAACAAGCGCAAATTCAAACGCGATTTCAATATGTCACATATTGACAGTGGCTCACCGATGCCAATGACATAATTACCCAGCTACATTTCCGAAAGAATGCAAAAGCATTGACATATATTTTTACTTCCTACAATAGCCCGACGGGCAGGGCAGAGATAGATTTTGGTAGTACGACTGGAAAAATCGCTAGCCCCGGGACGTCGGGCTAGCGATTTTGCAAGCCCTGTGTTACAGGCATGGCCCTTTAAGGATGAAGCCTGATGGGAAATGTATTCGGGATGTGTGTAGCGGGACTGCCTGGTGTGTGTGTGAAGAGAGAGAGCGCAGAAGGGGAAAAAGTAACGGTTAGCTACAGAAGAGACGAAAAGAAAATAAATAAAAGGAATATAATAACTCCCTCGACAGCCAGAGTTGTGTCGGCGATGCTCGCTGTGAGTAAACTGTTTCAGCCCACTGTACGCGGTGTTCGTGCCTTAGAGAAGAAATAAAGTTCGGTGAAGCAGTTTCCTACGCCTCCTTCGATCTTTTTGCTAGCGGAGATGACCTGTATAGTAAGCTGTTTCCGGCTACGAGTCAGTTACGGAACCTTCAAGTAACTGCCAGAGGTTTCCTTACTACGGTTCGGGGTCGCGGATCTGGCGCGGTAACACCTGTATCTGATTGAGGAATCACTCATCTTTGGAAAAGAGAGTTTATTACAGAGAAATGGCTCTTTCCAAAATAAAAACTATACGCTTCTTCTGGGCTATATTCTTAGCAGCATATTGTAGCGGGTCAGGGCTGTTCGGGGTTCTGTTTGTACAGTTATGTTTTGTTTATGTTGCCATAGTGACGGGTGACGCCCTCTCGCTACGACGGTGTGTCCTTCCGGGGTCAGAGGGCGCCTTGTGTGTTGTTGTTGTTGCTGTGCGGTTGCCGCGCTGAGTAGTTAGCTAGCGGCAGTGTTCTTCTGCAGATGTCAATAAACGGCTGTGCTCCCTGGCTAGCTCACGGGAAGCAACACCTCCGTCTCCTCGTTGTCTGAGCTCGCCACATTGGTGTCAGAAGTGGGATGATGGTGGCACCCCATGTTCTGACCCGAATGACTTTTCCCCCGCTGGTCGTGACCGGCCGGTGCGCCAAAAGAAGGCACCTGGACATTTGCAGGACTTTGTGTGGGGCAATGGGGTCGTCGGGGACGACTGACCCCTTAGGTGGGGGGCTATGTAGCGGGTCAGGACTGTTCGGGGTTCTGTTTGTACAGTTATGTTTTGTTTATGTTGCCATAGTGACGGGTGACGCCCTCTCGCTGCGACGGTGTGTCCTTCCGGGGTCAGAGGGCGCTCTGTGTGTTGTTGTTGCTGTGGTTGCTGCGCTGAGCAGTTAGCTAGCGGCAGTGTTCTTCTGCAGATGTCAATAAACGGCTGTGCTCCCTGGCTAGCTCACGGGAAGCAAGACCAAACGACACCTCAGTCTCCTCCTTGTCTGAGCTCGCCACAATATTAAACATATCAGGTCCCCATAAGGAGAATCATGTGCTAACGGCTGTCTAAATGACTCGGGTAAAGTTTGTAGCATGCATGCTTGTTGTTTTTGTCTGCTTCCACTTGTCTTTGCACTAGGATGATGTCGGCGTAAATGTGCAGTCATATTCGTTGTGTTTCCACTAGTGCTGTCAGCGTTAATCTCGTTGAAATGACGTTAACGCCACAACACGGCAAATCTCCGTTAACGAGCTACCCCTGCGTGGGGCTAGAAGGCCAACACATTAACGAGCTAACTGCGCTAACACACTAGTTCCCACCCATGTAATTGAGCATTGCATGGCACATCCAACATGTGCCGAAAGCCGAAAGCACTGTATCGAACGGTTCAATATCGATACCAGTATCATTGCACCCCTATTATTTATTTTATTTTATTTTCAGTTGTTACAGATGGGACAGACATGACTGAGGGATAGGAAAGGGAGAAAGAAAGATGAAGGAAAAGAAAAACAGAAGGGAAGAGGGACAGTGAGAAAGGGCACTTAAAAAGAGAAAGAAGAGAAAAAAAATATCTCCTGGATCACCTGTTGAGAGAAAACAAGCAAAAGAAACAGAGCAACATACCAAACACAACACCATCACATTAATCTAGCTAAGTGTAAACAGCAGTAAATACTAAATATTGAATGTTGTTGTGTAGCAAGCAGGACCGACAGCGCACAATGTGCTTTGACGTAGCAGCCAATAAAGGTGTAGTTTATGTCTATGAACAGTGAACACCCGTGTGCACACCTGTGTGGATCAGCGCGCTTGTATTCAAAAGGTTTCTCCATGTAATGGCCTGCTAGAGCAGCGGTGCCCAACCTTTTTTGTGCCACGGACCGGTTTATGCCCGACAATATTTTCACGGACCGGCTTTTAAGGTGTCGCGGATAAATACAACAAAATAAAACTAGTACCTGTACCGAAAAAAGGAAGATTTATTCATAACACACGTGAACAGTCCCAGGAAAACAGAGTTAACGATAAAAACAATAACAAAATAACACTGAAAACCATACATTTCACACCCGAGCCTCAACTCTCGCGGCCCGGTAGCAAACGACTCGCGGACCGGTACCGGTCCGAGGCCCGGGGATTGGGGACTGCTGTGCTAGAGGATGTAGAGAGCCATAGCCCTGTCCACCAGGGCGTGAAGCAGGCATGGAGGAGATCCAGGCTCCAGACATCCAGAGTGCGAGAGCCCAAGGAGGACCACCGGAGGGGCATCCGTGCCCCCCTCCTGGGAAGAGCTGAAGAGAGCCCCAGATGAGGAGTCACCCAGTAGCCACGGAGCAGAAGCCAGAGGGGGCTGCAGTGGCGTGCCCGCCGGCTCAGCCGGCAGCCAGCTGAGCCAGAGTGAACCGAGCCACAGGCCCAGAGGCCGGAGGCCCGAGGGCCCCCTTTGCCCCGGAAGAGGCCTGACCGGGCAACAGGCACCAGGCCCCCCCAAGTAGTCATCGGGGGTGAGCTGGTACATACCTGAGCGCCCAGCCCCGGACACCAAGAACCACCAACACACCGACCCCTGAGGGCATCAGTTACCGGCAGGGAGTGTGGTGAGGGGAGATAGGCCTGGGAGTTCCCAGAGAGGTGTTGCTTTTCAAGATCTTTTAACTGGTTTCATTTTGTCAGACAGGTTCTAACAGGTCTGCCGGTAATCATGCTTGAGCGTGTTTAGTTAAACTGAACTTAGTCACAGTTAATTCATGATTATAAAGAGGGCAATTACTTTGTCACACAGAACCAGGTAGGTTTGGATAACTTGTCTCCTTTAATAAATGAAATCAACATTTAGAAACTGCATTTTATTTTTACTTAGGTTATCTTTGTCTAATATTAAAAATTGTGATCAAAAGTGTGATAAATATGAAAAACAGTAGGAGATCAGGAAGGGGTCAAACACTTCTCACACCACTGTACTTGTTGGATAAAGGTAGTTATACACAGAGGTACTAACTTAGCTCAGCTAAATCACACTGTCTGTATGTGGTCAGTGACTGAAGGGTTCAGGTTTGTTTTTAATTTTGTTTTGAGTCCGCATCGTTGAAGCTCTGAGCCTAACTGTACAGAGGAAATTGAGTTCATTTATGGTGCATGTCATTGTTTGACTTGGCACCAGAAGGTAAACAAGAAAAACTGAAGTGACCCTGTAAGTATTCTCCTGTTGACCATCTTCTACAGTTTTTCTCTACATACCAAAGCTTCAGCAGTAAGAGGAAAATGGTTCAGAAATTTTAACTATTTAAGGAGACAGGCACTTCTCGCGTTTTGGCCATATTGTATTTCTCCTTTGGGGTGTTAAATTTCATTCCGTTTTATTATACAGGAAAAGGAACATATAATGGGCTGCATGGAACTGGCCTGGATCAGTTAAAACTGGTTTACAGCAGTTCTTTTCTGCAGGACATAAGTTTGAATCACATTGCAAAACATAACAAAATAAAAACGACCAACAAAAAAAACTTCTGCAAAGACAGAGACGATGGACACAAAAAGATTTTATATGCCTGTTTGAAATGTGTGAAGGAGCTTGTTGCTCTAATGCAAAACAGGTATCTTTGATTATATCTTAACATAGCTATTGCTGTTATTGTCAAAGTAGTCTAAAAGTCTCTTGTCCAAGCTCTTTTGTTTTGTTTTGTTTTTCTCTTAATTTTTGTTTTGTGTTCCATTTCTGGGAAGGTCAAGGACACTATAGGCTACGACACCTTGGGCCACTGTTTTTTCCTTGAGGATGGGATTGAGCAGCGCAACACTTTCTACCACAACCTTGGCCTCCTGACCCGACCTGGGACTCTTTTACCCACCGATCGCAATGAGACCCTCTGCCTCAGCATCAAGGACAAAGTCTACAAGGGCTACACTCCCTCGCCCAGTACAGAGTGCAAGTAAGAGAACAGGACGATGATGTACATTTGTGGTTACAGATATAAGGAATCACATCGGCATCAGCATAACGTTTCCACTCTGTCATCAAAAACATGTCTGATTAGTCACAATACTTAGATATCATAGATTTGTACTGGGATAAAACCACTTTTCGTATCTTTTATACGTGTTTGTATGTTAACTATGATGTTTTTTTTGTTTTTTTTTAAATGTCCTTTCATTGGATTGAAACATCTTTGTTTTTATTTATACCAACAGAGTATAAAGGGTATAGGTATATATAAAGGGTTATTTGATTTCCATTTTTAAAAATGCAATGCCTGCATTTTAGATTAAAAGTGGAACAAATCATACCCATTAGCCGTGAGAAAGCATGTGTGGTGGTGCAGACGTATTTTGAGAAGGGACAGATGGTCTGTGTGAGAGAGATATTGGCAAGGTGGTTTTATCCAGGCAATAACAACATCCCCTCTCCATGGGATGTTTTCATGTCCTAGCAAGACCAAGAAAAGTGCCTTTGTGAGGAAACAGAAAGGTCTGTTTCCAAGAGCGTGATAGCGTGTGTGTGTCTGTGTCTGTTGGCTGAGCTTTCCCCGTGAAGCGTTTATGTTGGAGAGGCGGATTATTGAGGGAATTTGGGAAATCTCACAGGTTTCTTTGATGTCTGTCTTCTTCTTCTTAATCATATTTTATGATCTGACGAGATACTCCTTCTTTTTTTTTAATATCTCTGTCTACTCATGTGTATGTAATCTTGTGGTTGTTTTTCAGGGCAGTCTCAACATTCTGGATCGCCAACCCCAACAACAACCTCATCAGTAATGCAGCAGCTGGTTCTCAGGTAATAATATCAGAGCTATGAAAGAAAAATAACTTTTTCCACGTAGTGCAAGGAAACCTGTGACCAAGAGTAGAACGGCTACTCCTTATTGATAGATTAACTATTATTAAAAAAGCAAAAAAATAAAGCTACACTGGCTTTGGTGTTCCTGAACTTTACATATTATTAAAGACCTTCATGCTCATAAAAAGTTATCCATTAATAAAAAGGGGATTTAACAGTCCTTAGTGTTTGATAGATGGAGCAATAAATCGGTAAGACCTTTAAATATAAAAGCTAAAAAAAAAGAAAGAAAAGAAATCACTCAATTTTATTTTGGTACAAACTGCTCGGAGGTCCACAGGGGCTATGCTGTGTACTACTTAACAGTGGGGGTATTTCTTTGTTTTGGACTGCAAACTTAAAGAAGCCAGTAAGTTTCTGTGAACTTTAATCTTTCTGCAGGACGTCATCAACATGAGAATAGTGTGACACTCACCCAGATGCACTTGTTGTTATTGTTATTGTTTTTTATGTTCCACCAGCTGATTGTATATCAGTGCTGATAATGAAATTCCTACTCCTCTAGTTTGTCATGGTTATCTTCTGTTTCTCTATTCTACTTCCTCTTCCAGGATGCTGGGATTTGGTTTGTGTTCCACAGCTCTTCCACAGGTGACTCCCATGGCCTGGTGCCAGAGACCAAGGCCGAGCTCACACCTTTGGGGATTTTTTACAACAATCGTGTACACTCCAACTTTAAGGTATTGTTAGTCTTGCTTTTTGTGCACTATGCAGTCCAAGTTCTTGCTGTGCTGTCTCTTTGTGTCTCTGTGCTTTAGCAAGGAGGAGAGAAATACAGTGTTTGTATTCCAAATGACATTGCACATAAATCCCTGTTTGATTACTTAGTTATTGCTAGAAAATGGGAATAGAGACACACACACACGCACTAGTAGGGTCCACAATGGTGCTCTGTTTTGTAATGACAGAAGTCGGGCAGGTGAACTGTAAGCTCTTTGTCCAGCTTCTCTTACAGAGGAAGGAGCCATGAAGGTTAAGACTATGCCTCGGTTATACCACAAGACCAACTCACAGGCCAGGTTTCCATGTACAAAAAAACACAGACAGGCTTAATTTATTTTAACAGGAAAAACGAATCCGTATGTTTAGACACATGTACAGCCTTCGTTCTGTAACTTTACATTTAAGCACGTATCAGGTTCCACGCCAGAAGATACACTAGTGGAGTTGTTTATGTCCCTATAGCAGAAAACCTCCATTTGTACTTGTGGTTTTACTGCATTTTATTGTAATCATGCCTTCCAGGCAGGGCTGTTCATCGACAAAGGAGTGAAGACCACCAATGCCACTGCTGCTGACCCCCGGGAATACCTATGTTTGGACAACAGTGCCAGGTGTGTATGTGTCTAGACACAGACTGCAAACAGATTTGTTGATACTTTAAGTTTTCCATAACTGTTAGTATTACAGCTAAGGGCATGTTGACCACTCGTGGTTACAAATACATAGACCTGGAAGTGATTTTTGGCACATATCCAGCATCCAGTATCCAAGCAGACTATTTAAGAGTCTGCGGTTGGTTATCAAATGCGTCATAGTGTATAGTTATTCTGTGTAAATATTTCAGTATTTGTGGTTTACTTATCTACTGTTTGTTTAGTGCTACTGTCACAAACTGCATGAATTAAGGTATTTGTAGCTCCCTGTTGGATATCAGCTGGGATGTAGCCATTGACGGGGATAGACAGATGGCTTTATAGTGTGCTACTGCATTTTAGTGGAAGGTCTGTCAGATTTGTGTTGACAGAGAAAACAAGACTTTACAGATAGTTTCCACTCTGCAGCTGCCTACCTGAATACAGCCCTCAGCTAGGTGGAAAAAATGTGTCTAGTGAGACTGCGCACTGTGGTCTGTGTGCACAAGTATGAAGGGAGGGATTTTAAATGTTGTTCAAGTGCAGAAGGCACGGGGAGGTTTGTGTTGTGTATTTGCAAGATATGGTAACAGTTGTTAGAAAACGTCTCCAGCGATTTATGTTGTTCTCAGAGGTTTCATCTAGCTCCACAGTTGGTAAAAAAGAATCCCTTGAGCAATGATTTGGCTTTTGACAAGGTTTTAAAAATAACACCCTGAAATGCCACCACAAGGGTGCAAAAGGAACACGAGCCTCCCCCCCCCCCTTTTTTTTTTTTTTTTTTTTTTGAACACTATAAAAGTATTTCTGAGAACATTTATGTTCTCAGGAAGAAAGAAACCTTTTGTGACTAATGCCACTATGCCCTCTTCCTATAGTGCCACCTAAAGATGAGCACAGCAATTCAACAGTGGAGTTTTAAACCTTTAATCTAAATTCAGTTATGTATAATTTGCGTGTGTTTGCATGTTATTTAGTGCATTGACTTTCACGAGTACCATATGTACTAAAATTAAAATGGGGAAGTGGTGGGGTTGGTGTGACACTGTGGTAAGCACGAATAATTACAAAGACACTGATGTCGTCATCGAAAAATCCCAAGGAAAATATCATAAAAGTATTTTTAGTCACAAAGTATTTTTATTGAATTATTTTTAGATTTCGCCCACACCAAAATGCCGACCCTAGTCGTCCTCGGGTGGCAGCTGTCATCGACACTTTGATCTCCTTCAAGAACAACGACTTGGGGGCGTGGATACGCGGTGGAGACATTATCATCAAGAACTCTGGGTGAGACATCTCATTAGCTAGGATTCAGTTTGTGCTGGTTTGGCAGTTTGCTCCAAGTCTTCCAGTGAACCGAGGGTGAGAAAATAAACGAAGGATGTCTTCACAACAAAAAAACATTTTCTAAGACATGTCTTAACATATTATTCTCTTATTTGTTTTTCTGAACAGCTTTGCCGACAATGGAGTGGGATTGTCCTTTGCCAGGTGTGTACTTGTCTAAATCACTCTTTCACTGTGTTTTTAAGCTTTATTTGTTTTTATTGTCGTCCCGCTGGATGGGCTAACTTTTTGTAAGTGATATGATAGCAAGGTGGTTGTTCTTCCTGCAAAGTACAGAAACGATTGCATTAATAATTAACTAATTATCTATTATCCCTTGTTCTCCAGCGATGGCAGCTACCCTAAAGATGAAGGCTCCAGCCAGGAGGTGACGCAATCCCTGTTTGTGGGCGAGAGCCGGAACAGGGGGACGAATGGAGGACAGAATAAATACTGGGGCGTGGGAGGAATTGACGGAAAGATGAGGACGCTACCTAGAAACAGGTGAGGGGAGAGCAATAAGTGAAAGATTAAATAATGAATTGTGGAAAGACATATTTGGAGTGCTAAGGCAAAAGTCCAAATCAAACTTGACTTTTCTCAGGAATTTCAGGGAATAGAGCTGCCAAAGAAATGTAGGCTGGGAAAACAAACAAGGAAGAGAGAAGCCAGCAAGGCAACAGACTTGTTGAAAAGATGGACAGATGAAGGTGTTACAGCTGCTTTTAGCTGATAGTGAGATTGTGAAATGAAATGACATTTAAGTAGTCTATAAAAACATGGTGGTGGCATCACGCACAGCAGTTCTTAGGAAGGAAATGCCTCATGCTGAATTTGGTTGCATAAGAGGAAAGGGAACTTTCTTCACCATTTCAGACCTTTAACACAGCTCCCTTTAGTTTCAGGTAGATGTCACAGTTTCAGTCCTAGTTAGAGGGTTATATATGTAGGGTGTGACACAAGTGAAAAACCCAGATGTTAATGAGCAGTCTGCCCAGCACCATTTGTGACACAAGAGGCTCGTCCTGCTGTAATACCAAATCAGACAGGGTGGTAAATCCTAATTTCTTGGTTTTGCAATGCCCCAAGGATCTCCTGGCAGCTGTCTCCATGTTTTTTTTCCCCCTTTCCGTCTCTTTTATTACAGATATTGTTATACAAGAGAAGAGGAGCTTAAGTAGGATGCTGGAAAATAATTACTGTATTTGAGTTTCAAGAATCAGTGTGTTTGTGGCCACTGTGTAGAGCTTTAAAATCATTTTACGGGCCTCTTCAGTGCCCTGCGACATCTGGCTCGCTCGGTTTAATTGCCGTTGTTGCTGCTGACACTTGTTATTTCTTGCCAGGGGAAACGAGTACATTTTTTTTTTTTCTGTTTGGTCATTTTTTCTGGATTTCTTTTAAACATCTCTTAAAATAGCTATCACAGCTATCTTGCACTGACTGTAACATCTACATTGCTAATGTTAACACAGCTGGGTTTTGCCAGTTCATGACTAAAATGGTCCTGTAACCCATGTAAATGATGACTGTTTACCCCAGTCTGGTTTTATATGGTTTTATATATTCCAGCAATTTCCCCGTTGTGGGATCAATAAAGTCTTATCTTATCTTATCATTCCTCATCATCTCCACCGTAGGACGTTCCCAATCCGAGGTTTTCAGATCTACGATGGCCCAGTGCGGCTTACACAGAGCACATTTCGTGGCTTTGCCCCCTTAAGCGAAACAAATAAACGCACAACAACCACACCAGAACGAACTACGCCAGAAAACACCACGCGTCATACCAGTGCAGTGGGATTCAACTTGAAGAACACCTGGCAGCTCACCCCTCGAAACAACCTGTCCCAGCTCAGCTTCCACTCCACAGTAAGTAAGGCTCAGTGAGACTTGACTTGGGACGTCATAAGAACATTGAAGCTTTTATTCTTTTTTGTAAATGTGGTGCACTGTCCCAGTGTTGTATTTCCAAAGGGAATGTGTAATATTTGAGCAGTGTTTGAACCTGTTCAGAGACTTTGCTTTCAGTCCAGGTCAGCAGGGATATATCTGTTTATTCAGACAGTAGATGTGAATATTCCTTCTCTGACCCGATTCATTCCCTTGTCCTTCCTTTATTTCTACCTAAAACCAGTGCACCGTACTTTATGCCCACTTTCTCTTTTGTGCTTTGCTCCTATTTGTTATTTACCCCTACAACTATCTTTTAATAGACTGCTTCAAAAAAATTAAAGGAACACTTTTTAATCAGAGTATAGCATCAAGCCACTTAAACATCTAGGATATTGATCCGGTCACTTAAGTAGCACGAGGGTTTTTCAGCTAACGCCAAAACATTTTCAGCTGCTTTGGTGTTAATGAAATTAGCAGCAAGTGCACTAGAGGTGCAACAATGAAACCTCTGCCAACGCAGGAATGTTTTTACAGGTCGAAGACACTGCCATTTTTTCTTTATCTTTCTGACTGTTTTTTCACTAGTTTGCATTTGGGTGAGGTTGTTGTCAATACTGGTGGCATTGGGTGATACCTGGACGCTACAGAGGTCTCCCATCAGAGTCTTACGAGCATGGAGGAGATTCCAGGAGACAGGCAGTTACTCTAGGATGGCTGGTCAGTGCCGTAGAACACAGGTGTCGAACTCCAGGCCTCGAGGGCTGGTGTCCTGCAGGTTTTAGATGTGTCCTTGATCCAACACAGCTGATTTAAATGGCTAAATTACCTCCTCAATATGTCTTGAAGTTCGCCAGAGGCCTGGTAATGAACTGATCACTTGATTCGGGTGTGTTGACCTAGGGTGATGTCTAAAACCTGCAGGACACCGGCCCTCGAGGCCTGGAGTTCGACACCCCTGCCGTAGGACTGGTTTCTACTCACTAGTTCAAGGAGGAAGCGGATGAGAACTGCCAGATCCATACAAAATAATCTCCAGCGGGCCAATGGTGTGAATGCCTTTGACCAAACCATAAGAAATAGCCTTCATGGGGTTAACATGAGGGCCAGACTCTCCCTAGTTTGCTGTGTGCTCAGAGCCCTGCACTGTAGAGCTTGACTGGCATTTGCCATAGAATACCAGGATTGTCAGGTCCACCACTTGGGCCTATGCTCTTCATAGATGTGCTCAGGGTGAATCTGCTCTCATTTGGAGGGGATACACAGGCTGAACAACGGCACTCTGACTGCCATTAGGTATTAGAATAAAATCCTCGGACTCGTTGTCAGACCCTATGCTGGTGCAGTGAGTCTTGGGTTCCTCCTGGTGCACAACAATTCCCGACCTCATGTGGTGAGAGTGCAGGCGGTTCCTGAAGGATGAAGGAGCTGAAACCACTGACTGATTCCCATGCTTGCCTCGCTAAAATTCCAGGAGCTCCGTGATGCCCTGGTCCAAATTTGGGAGGAGATCCCCCAGGACACCATCAGTGTTCTCATTAGGAGCATACCCCAACTTTCTCAGGCATGCAGCCAAGCATCTGGGGACCATATGAATTACTGAGTACCCTTTTGAGTTGCAGCAGTTAAAATGGACTAGCCTGCTACATGATTTTTTATTTTATTTTTTCAATTCGATTTTAAAGATGTATTTCCATCAAACTTTCCTTTAGTTCCTACCTAACACATTACCCAGTCTATACCAGCATTGATGTCCAGCATGAAGATTTTTACCCTTTAGATCTGATGTGTTTTCAAAGAGTTTAACTTGTTAGTGTGTTTGGGTCAGAGGCCTGGCAGAAACAGAATCGGGAGTCGTTTCAGGCAGAAAGAACACAGAAGAATAAAGGAGCCATCTTTCAGAATCAGGCCTGTGCAGAAACTGTTGTAAATCACTGGCGCCCTCTTGTGGGGTCATTGTACAGTGCAGTGTTTTTTTTATCCAAAGGCAACCTTTAATAGGCTAATTTAAGATAAGATAAGATAAGATAACTCTTTATTGTCATTGCACAGTCATACATAGTACAGTAGTACAATGAAATTGGAAAAACTGTCCTACGTCGGCACTACATATAACACAACACGACACGATATGACACATCACAACGTAACAAACAACACAACACAGTATATTAACTTAGTATAAAAAAGAAGAATAAGTATGTGTATTGCACACTGTTATTATTGCACATTAATTATTATTGCACCTTGTTATAAATATAAATATTATTGTTATTGTTTTAAACATTGTTACCTCCCCCTAAAAAGTCCAGGGAGGTATCCAGTCAGGTCAGCTATTTACATTGATCAGGGCTATTGCCCTGTTGTAAAAGCTGTCCTTGAGTCTATTTGTTCGGGACCTCAGCAGCCTGAACCTCCTGCCAGACGGCAGCAGCTTAAACACCCGGTGTCCTGGGTGTGTGCAGTCCCGTAGGATGCTGCGTGCCCTCTTGAGACAGCGAGTGCTGTACAGGTCCTTCAGGGAGGGAAGAGGATGTCCAATGATTTTTTGGGCCATGTTGATGACCCTCTGGAGTGCCTTTCTGTGTGCTGTGGTGCAGCTGGAGAACCACACACCGATGCAATATGTCAGCACACTTTCAATGGAGCAGCGGTAGAAGACGGTCAGCAGCTCCTTCTTCAGGTCCATTTTTCTGAGGATTCTCAGAAAGTGGAGACGCTGTTGGGCCTTCTTTAAGACCGCAGAGGTGTTAGAGCTCCATTGGAGGTCTGTGTCTATGTGCACACCCAGAAACTTGAAACTGGAGACCCTTTCCACGCACTCCCCGTTGATGCTGACAGGCTGCAGCTCGGACTTCCTCCTTCTGAAGTCAACTACCAGTTCTTTTGTTTTGGTGGTATTGAGGTCCAGGTTGTTGTCTGCACACCAATCTGACAGCCTCTGAACTTCAGCTCTGTATGCAGTCTCATCTCCCCCTGAGATGAGCCCCACCACAGTGGTATCATCTGCAAACTTGATGACTGTGTTGTCTGGGTGGGAACTAACACAGTCATGTGTGTACAGAGTGTACAGTAGGGGACTCAGTACACAGCCTTGTGGAGAGCCGGTGTTGAGGCTGAGGGCTGAGGAAAGATGAGGCCCCACTCTAACTCTCTGTACACGGTCTGAGAGGAAGTCTCTGATCCAGCGGCAGGTGGTGGAAGGAAGTCCAATTTCCAGCAGTTTATCTATTAGTCTGTCCGGGAGTATCGTATTGAAAGCAGAGCTAAAGTCAACAAAGAGCAGCCTGGCGTAACGGCCCTGCACTTCCAGGTGAGAGATGGTGGTGTGGAGCGTTGTAGCAATGGCATCTTCAGTTGATCTGTTAGCTCTGTATGCAAACTGGAGCGGGTCGAGTGTGGGTGGCAGGCAGGACATGATGTGACGTCGGACCAGTTTCTCAAAGCACTTCATTATAACAGGTGTTAGAGCAACTGGTCGGTAGTCGTTGAGGCTGCTAATGTTAGTACGCTTTGGCAGTGGGACAATTGTGGCTGACTTTAGGCACGGCGGGATGCAGGACTGGGACAGTGAAGTGTTGAAGATCTTAGTGAAGACCCCAGCCAGCTGGTCTGCACACTCTTTTAGGACCTTTGCGGTTACCCCATCTGGTCCGGTGGCCTTCCTGGGGTTCACTGCCCTCAGTGTGCGCCTCACCTCATATTCCTGCACTATGAGGCTTGGGCTGCTGCTGTCCGATGTTTTTGCTGCTGCTGCCTCTGGTCCCTTCACCTCAAAGCGTGCGAAGAAGTGGTTCAGCTCCTCTGCAAGCTCCGCGTTACCCTCAGTCAACGTGGTATTGCCAGGTTTGTAGTTGGTTAAGTGCTGAACTCCCTGCCATACCTGTCGTGAGTTGTTGGTGGTGAAGTGGTCTTCGATCCTTCTCTTGTACGCTGCCTTGGCCTCTCTGATGCCTCTTTTCAACTGAGATCTGGCTGCACTGTACTGCATACCATCACCGGATCTAAAAGCGGCGTCACGTTGCTTCAGCAGGACCTGGACCTCTTTAGTCATCCAGGGTTTCTGGTTGGAATACACCCGGAGACGTTTGTCCACAGTGACACTGTTGACACAGAAGTTAATATATGAGAGCACTGATGTTGTGTGCTCTTCAAGGTCCTGATGTTCGAACACGCTCCAGTCCGTGTTTTCAAAACAGTCCTGCAGCTGATGTGATGCACCTTCTGGCCAGGTTTTCACAGTTTTTGTGACTGGGGGGGCTCTTCTCCTAATGGGAGTGTATGCAGGGATCAACAGCATGGACATGTGGTCTGACAAACCTAGATGTGGTAGAGGGGTTGCTCTGTAGCCTTTTTGGATGTTGCTGTAGGCTTTATCCAATGTGTTTTTCCCCCTCGTTGCACATTTAATATGCTGTTCAAATCTGGGGAATACTGACCTTAAATCAGCATGGTTGAAGTCCCCAGCTATAATGTGCACTGCGTTTGGATGGGAGTTCTGCTGGTTGCTTATTGTCTTGTGCAGCTCCTCCATGGCAGAGTTAGCATTAGCATCGGGTGGTACATACACGGCCGTTACCATGACAACAGTAAAC
Source organism: Diplotaxodon limnothrissa (assembly GCF_057381915.1). Lineage (NCBI taxonomy): Eukaryota > Metazoa > Chordata > Actinopteri > Cichliformes > Cichlidae > Diplotaxodon > Diplotaxodon limnothrissa. The sequence continues at coordinate 16,471,891 of NC_140607.1, forward strand.
TCGCGAGGTATGTAGACGGGTCTGCACTTCACAGTCAAGTATTCCAAATCCGGGGAACAGTGGCTGTCTACAGTCTTTGTGTTTTTGTGTTTTTGCAAGCTACTTAATTTGTCAAGTAGCTTGATTGGAGATTTCAGTTTGGCACATAAACTTCGAAAGATGCACAGCCAAGAAACCAAAAAAATATAATGCAGTTATATTACCTGTCCTTATGCAGTGCAAACAGACCTCTATAAAAAAAATGTAAGTGAGCTGTCCCAGGAATATGGAGAAGATCATTATGGAAACGATGGAAAGTTAAGCAGGTATCTGCTTAACTTAGATTAAAAATCACCTCTCAGTAAGTAACACAAATAAACTCCTCAGGTACATCTTCGTGCATTCTTTGGACAACCTGGAGAGTGGTTTGATGAAAACAACCTGGACGGTGACAAAACCTCCATCTTTCACGATGTGGACGGCTCAGTGACAGGCTACAGTGACACCTACGTTGGCCGAGCAGACAACTACCTGATCCAACATCCTGGCTGTGTGAAAAACCTGAAGTGGAATGGAGTGATATGCAGCGGTCGCTACTCTCAGGTACAGCGCACTCGAGTCTGCACCTCAGTATTGTTCTGTCCTTCTGATGTAAAAGTGATTGTTACATTCCACAACATCCTCCTCTCTTCTAGGTGTACATCCAGACCCAAGGAGCCCCTAGCCTGAGTTTATCCATCAGCAGAGATGAATACCCTAATTCTCCTCTGTTACTGAGGGGGATTAACAGCCAGGGGGCGTCGTCCCAGCAGTACCAGCCCATCCTGATGATGAGCAAGAGCTACACTCTGCACTGGAGTGGGCCTGCGCCCAGAGAAATGGTCCTCTCTCTCATTAACTTTGATAAGTGAGTAATAAGAATGACTGTGTGTGTTCGCCTCTTCAGCCACTGCTAGTCCAAGTCTTGAAATATCTGTAATGTCCTGCAAGTGAGGATGCAACACACTGCATTGAAGGGTTGTGTACTGATGTTTTCAACCACTTTCAAACTGCTCTTTCATTCACTCAGGGATGACTGGGTGCTGGTGGGACTCTGTTATCCGTCAGACACCACTTTTCAGATTATGTCCGACACATACGACAGGCAAAGCAACACGTTTGATGACATCACAGACTACGGCACCGTGTTATCCTTCCCAGAGCTGCAGAAAAAGACAATGGAGAGGAAGTACTACTTTGACCAGACTGCTGGGTGAGATGAAAGATTGTTTTTCCTTTTCCTTGTTTGAACTCTCAGTTGGAAATACTGCAATGTGATGACTGTAGGAGATTTGGTTTTTTAATAAAAAATGAGATCAATTTTATTTCAATTGTGTTTTTTTTTTTTTTTTTAATCCCTCGGTGACTCTACTGAGTTTCTAAAAGTTTATTGTTTCTCATCATCCCCAGCTTATTGTGGCTCTACCTTCGGGCCCGGCATGGTCGTGATGGTCACAGCTACTGTTCTGTTAAAGGCTGTGAAAGAGTGAAGATCACGGCCACTACATCCTCCAAAGAGACCTGTAACTGTACAGCCAAAGCTTACCCCAAGTATGCCAAGGCTCCCTCAGTCGTGGTGCCTATGCCGGCTCTAAACACTCAGCCCTGCAGAGACTGCGGTGCTAAACAGGTTTGTTAACATTTAAAGTGACCTCTTCATTTGGTCAATTAAATCCAAAGCTACTACCGCTGATCGACATGCGTCTGTCTCAGCTTGTGTTTTCCAGTGAGCCATGGACCTCCTACCTCCAGACTCAAGTGAAGTCTCTCAGCATTAAAGAGCAGCAGCGAGGAGATAACGTCTCCTTTATCACTGTAAGCAAAACTGCCAGGCAGATAAAAATACACCCAAACACTTTATCTTCATGTTTTAAACTTCAGATTTAAAACGGGGTTTATTTAATCCAATTTCTTTGCTGTAATTCCCCAAGGTGAATGAGATCACCATGTCCTTCTCACAGCCGGGGTTTTTCCTGGTCTCAGTGGATGCCTGCTCTGGAAAAGTCACCAAGAAAACCTCATTTAGTAAAGTGGATAAAAAGATGGAAACATACCTAAAAACTGACATACCAAACAGGTGAGGCAGGGCAAAACTGATAAATAAATACATACACAAAACAAATCAAGTTCGTAAATATGCACAATAAATAGAAAATTCCCATAAAAATAAAAGTTGACAGGAAATCAAACCTATCGCTGGGATTCAGACAGGGATTATCCACACCGGAGACACTTGTGTAACTAGATTTCATCAAAATAAAAAAATCTTGAAACAATTATTTTAAAAATTACAGAATAAACTGCACAATCTAAATTGCTCCTCATAGCTCTCCCCAAAGTTTGCCCCTTTGACAGACAGACATCACTCTTTTAATGACTTATTTGAACCTTTTCTCTTCATCTCTAACTTCAAACAACTGATAATGCAGTTTGTAGTGCAGTGTTAATAAAAGACTATGAAAATAAACTAACATTTTAAGGGTTAGGTGTAGTTTAATAAATGGTCTGTTTTGTTTAGTTCATTATAATCCAGTCCATTTATTATTCAGCTTTCTGTTGCAGTGTAAATAAACTGAATTAGCTTTTGTTTTGTATGTTTCCCCCAAACATCACGCAGCAGGTAATTCATAGAACTATTAGGGAACAATACAGTGTTTTTGATTTAAGATATTTGAACTTTTATATTAAATTATGTAGTTCTAGACATGTTTTTTATGAGCTTTCCAACATAACTCATTTTTAATTTTAGTTTCTATTTTGACATTGTTCGTCATAATATTGACTTCATTATTTATTTGACCGTCACTAAATATTAGATATTCTATTTTTTCATTTGGTGATAAATTACTAAGATCAAAGCATTTTTTGTAAAATGTTTCCCTCTGTATTCAGGGCGTGTTTTAAACTTTGGGAAAAAGGAATATAAATGAGTGTTTTCAGGAAGTAAAATGTATTTTAATAATTCCTTGTGTGGGTTTTGGTTTGGGTTAACGTGCTTTTCCTTTTTTCTTTTTTTTTGGATGACACTATAATATGTCTTATGGTTGTAGAGTGGCTTTTTTAGAAGTATTTATTTCCTCCAGGTCAATAGTCCTCGTGGCAACGTGGGGACAGTCGGGGGAGCTGGTCAATATCGCACCACATCTGGTCTCTCTTGGTGTGGCCAAAGATCCTGATCTGCATAGTAAAGGTTAGTACTACTTTAGTTTGTCTGTCTATCTGTATTTTAGATTTCTTTTACATGCCTTTTCCCCCGCTCCTTTTATCGCAGAGAGTCTGGCACTTTGGGGCTTCCGAGGGAGTTCCTCACCTCCTTTTTGGGTTTCACTACTGGCTGGACAAGGCGATGACGTCTTAGGGCTGCAGGAGCGCTACTTGCCTCTGGGCTTGGAGATGTATGGCTGTCCGCGACCTGCAACTCAAAAACGCAAAGACCTAGAGCTTCTGAGAAAAGCCACAGGACAACAATAACCAATGTGAACTGTACATGTTACCTAGCCGTAATGCTGTTGCACACAGATACACAAACACAGCCATTTGATGAATGTGAACTGCTGAACCTTTAATTTATTAACGATGACAAAGATGTTTACTGCTTTCAAGAGGAATGAAAGTGGGGTTTTTTATGAATCGAATGAATTTTTTTGTGTATGTACGCGTGTGTATGTATGTGTCAGTATGCCTTTGGGCCATGAAGTCAATGCACTTTCCTTTTTATATACACACAACCTGCCTTACTAGCCAGAGTGACGTAATGGAGCTTTACAGTAACAAAGGAGAAGAAACAAACCCAAAGTAATCCTGCAAGATCTACCTACCTGTCCTATTTATTGTGCAGTAATTGACTCTGAACACAGAACCCAATTCATTGCATACACAGATCAAAATGTAATTATGAGAATAAATGACTTTGATTTGACGTGAAAGCGAAATAAGATGGATTTGATGTGCTCAGGTCGAAGGAAGTGATAAAAACAAATGTCATTGCCTCTGAGATGTGAATGGCAGTATTAAGCCAAAAACCGTTGTTAATGTGGTTTAGTCGCATTGGTGATTAATACTGCAAATCTCCTTTAAAACATAACCATAACAAGCCATATTCTATCGAAATAATCATGTAGATGCATAATAATACTGTGTAAAATTAATCTGACTGTTTTTGGCCTTTCTTGTGTACAAAAACCCCTTAAAAATAACAGACTTCTGTGCAGGTGACTCCTTTTATATTTGACATGTTGCAATAGATTCTCTTTAAACTGGAAAACCTCTGAATCTCGTGCAGCTCTACATCTGAGATCTTTAAGCACCTTTTTATGGATTTCTTTACAGACTTACTTTTTCCCCCCCCTCCTCCTCATGTTTGTATTTGTCTTTTAACAGTGATGGTGTGGCAAGTGTTGGCCACAAATACTTTTCCTCTATTTTTTGTTTTGTCTTCTCAAACAGAAATGAATGTTTTACCTTTCATCTGCCTCATTCATGTGCATTATTGCCACAACAGTATGGTAACATATAGCTCTAGGTTGCCGTTTCCTTTTTTCTTTCTTAGTTTGTATCCGTGCTGTACAGCAGTGACAGTAAAAGTATCATATTTTAGCTGTAAAGGTTACACGGCTTTATTTTGAGACTATTTTAATCTTTACCGTGAGCAGGGCTCCCCCACTGAGCGATGATGAGTAGTTGTGACTGTGTGAGTAAATGTCTGATCATGTAAGGTGAAGGGATGACCTCGCTGCCTTTTAACCACTCTACTGTTAAAAAGAGCAAAAGACCGAGAGATGGGTTCAGTCCCTTTGCCTTTTCCTTAAGTTGAAGATTCATCGATGCACAAGTGAGTTGTTTGTTTTGTTTTTCTTCTTAAGATTAGGGGTGAACTTTGTAAATAAGAAATTGAACTGTACATGTAATGGAAAGTAGACTCCCATTAATGTGTGTATTTTATTTGTTTTTGTTTCTTATTAATTGATAAAAGATTAGGAAAAAACATCTTTCCTGCAATTTGTCATGAAATTGCCAAACAAATAAAGTTGTTTTGTTTTAAAGTCACATGTTGGTTGCTTCAGTAGCTAACGGATGGCCTCTCTCTTGTTGCTCTGTGGTCCAGGACTTTGCATCTGTTATACAGCGTCACCACTTGGGGGTAGCCTAGTGTTATTTGTTTGTCTCTCTTTGTTTTTGTTTTTAGGACTTTAGGATTCTCGCCTTTAACTCTACATTTTGACATTCAGTATGCTGAAAATAAGTTTGAAATTACAAACTCTTTTTCCAGGAATAATATTTTACTTACTTTTTAAATACAGTAGCTTTTAATATACTTAAAGAATCCCCAATCATCTGTAGCCTGAAAGTTACCAAGTCAGAGGAACGCTGTCGGTTTTAATGAGCCTCAGGAGATCCCGCACTATTAGATGTACAGTAAAAGCACATGGCATGATGAAGCAAAGCAGCTGCTTTTACTGATGTACATTATGCATGAGAACATTATGAATTGGACATCCGCGAGAAGTAGCTTTGGTAGAGCAGGAGAGGGGAAACAGCAACCCATGTAGCTGTTAAACTTTATGGATTCGGTGCGCTTGCATTGTGATATCCCAGCGATTGTTTCTGTGTGCGCTCGTAATGAAAAGAAAAGCATCAAAAAACTTAACAGCCTAAAGAAATATGGATCAGTCCCAACAGAGCGCAGCCCCACCATATGGCTCGGATAGTGAGTTTGCTTGTCCATAAAATGGTCTCTGACCGTGAAGTGCTCCCACACACTTCACACTGATTTGAAAACGAGCGAGGACAGAGTGGCACAGTTTGCAGGCAAACTGATGCACAATAGGACAGCAGCTCTCTTTAACACCCAGGCATCTGCTATAAGGAGGAAAAAATAATCGCTGGTGGAATAAAAGCTGCATCTTACTCAGTGTTTCTCACTAGCTCTGTCCTTGGTTGGTCTGGATACATTTAAACTTTCTGACACTGATTGTAAGCGCAGGCGAGCAAAATATTTCCATCAAGTCTGCGATCTGTGAACATATTGTTCCAGTGTTGCATGGATGAATTGCACATTACTTAAAGCTGAGTTTTAATTATGTAATAGGGAAGCCATTGAACTGTGCAAATACATTTAGAGAAAAAAATGCCAAGGCTAAAAATATGTCACTAAAGACTTGTGTGTACTGGAGTGTGGGCGGCAGCCTTTAGTGTTGTACTGTATATTGTTTGCATGAGAATGGTATATCCATGGCAACACATACACATAAGATTAGTTTCAAATACAACTAAAGCTGAAACTGAAATGCATAAAAATGAATTCCATTTTTAGGGCGACTGTGTGGATGTGATGAAATTCCTGATGTTAGACGCCTTTTTTAACAGCACTGGCATAAAGATGAAGTAATAACTTACTGTCAACATTTCTCCACATTTCATCATGTGGTTTTTAAGCTGACCACAATTTAAAGTAAGGTCCACAATTTATCGGACAAAGACATTTGTTGTTGTGTTAATAAGACTTAATTATTACTTAATACTTGTTGTATTAAAGCTTTAATTCAGCATGAACTGTTTGGGAATTACAATGATTCTTGTACAATACAATGATGCACTGTTTCAGAGGCTCAACATTAATTTGACAAACTAACCTAAATTTAAGAGCTTAAAGAGAAGGATTGCATGAAACACTTGATGATGTGTAATGCTTCAGCTCACGAGCAGTGCAGAACCGTGCACACAATTTCTGGCAAGGTTTCGTCTTGCCAGAAATCGTAAAATTATTACTGTACAGTAGTAATTTTATGATTCAACGTTATTCAATCATCATATTTCATGATTAGGTAGAAAGCTAGCTTTAACTGGCTTTGCTTTATATTGCTTTGGAAATGACAGTTTATTGCTGTGCCATAAAATGTGTATTCACACGCACTGTGAGCTTCTGGTATAACATTTTACAAAGTATGCACTTTCTGCATTTAGATTTGTATCCAGACAGAAATTATTTTTAGTGGAGGTATAGAGAATCATAGGAGTACCAAAAAGTTCACTGAAGAGTAAGAAAATAAACTTTTGTTGTCTGATTCCCAGAGATTCAGACAAAGCCATAAGTGTCTGAAAGATGAATTACAAGGTTCCCTGCCCTGCATCTGTGCAGTGATAAACTGCCTTCATGGTAATACTGAGACTGTTGTAAAACACCCTTTGCATTGAAAGTAGACTCATTGTTTATTTAATTTCCAGGGTTACAGTACAGAGCATACTGAAACCGCAATATTTCCCTAAACCTTTAATGAGTAGTTTTTAATACCTAAACCTAACCAGGTATTTTATTTATTTATAAACCATCTATCAAAGTGAAATCTAAAAGTTAAAAGTGAGTAAAAAGAAAACCGAAGTGCAAAACACGTAGTCGCCAAACGGTACACAAAACTTTGCTCTCCTGGCTGACAAACGTGTCACTTCTGTCACCTCTGCCTCTACTTATCGGTGTCCAGTGCATTCATCAAGGCATCATTACCAAAAGACACTTCTGTGTCTCTGTGACATCAGTGGAACCTGACAGGATGTCAGTATTTGACACACTGTCTCGGCAAATCTATAATCAAATCGATCAATTCAGCTTGAAATCTATCATGACTCCTCTTTTTCGAAAGGACCGCTTCCACGCACACATTTGCATGGAAACAATTTGTGTGTGCAGAGACCACATTAGGCTCCTTGAGTCCACACTGGAGACTTCATTACAGCAACAGTATCGTGTATTCGAGGTAAGTTTATTTGGATTCCCGCAACTACCGCACATGATACATCATTTTTCAGCCTCACCATTCAGTCGCTTCAGCGGTTCCCTGCTGATGCTCGGTGATGGCGGTCCTGAATAATTAAACAATTCTGACATCCATGTAGGGGTCCGTTTCCATGACAACCATTCTCCCCTTGTCCTCGCAGCCCTGAAGAGTAATGTAAATCTCCTGTCTGCTTAATGTCACAGTAACACCAGCAAAGTGCCACAGAAAGACACACAGGTTGGGATCAATGGGAGCTTTTGATGACATGTTTGGCCTTGGTTTGCTCGCCGCTTGGTGTTCTTACACAGGCAAGTCGTGGTGGACAACTTGTGATGACATGAGGCCTGCCAGGAAAGTAATGCTGGTTTTCAGGTGCCAGGTGACACCAGATGAAGCGTAATGATAGACCACACGGGGCACAGAACACCGAACTGTAGTAATCCAGGCAGTATAGAAACTTCGGTATGTACTGATTAATCCAAGCGGAGGTGGGAAGCATCGCTTTAAGGTCACAGAGTGAATATTTTAATGATGCCTGTAATCTTCTCTGACAGTATGTTGACACATCCACGCTTCTGAGGGCGATGCTCTCTCTATCTCGACACACAAAGTCCCCTGGTTTTCCCCGCCACACACACAACACCACTCAGACATAGGCAATTACCCTTTAACATCAAATGGTTCATCAGTTCCCAGGACCATTAGACAGTGAATTAACCTTATCTACCTGCAGATGAAGAGCCATGGGTATGACAGTTATACCCTTGTCCCAGTCTGAGCTATTGCTAGAAAAATATGCCGTGTACTTTCCACGCAGCAGGACACAGGCTAATCACGCACTGAGAAATGCAATAAAAAAAGGATTATGATGCAGTTATTCATTGTCAAGAGTGCTTATTCTGTATTTTAATCATTCACTCAGCTAATATGTGACTCTTTGTTGGGGATACAAACCAGGCCGTGAGATGACTAAATGCTAAAACTCAGCATGGGGTTTTTAAAGCCAAACTTCCTAATGCTGACTCTTTGCTGTGTGTTACCTCAGAAAAAGAAAACCCTCTATGTTTGTAACAAAGATTAGAAGATGCTTTAATTTGATTAAACGTAACTTTTAAAATGTAACTTTTATTTAACTATTAAAGAAAATTGTGGAAACTGTCTAGTCTCAAACACTGAGCTTTGTACTGAATTAGTTTTGTGCCTTTGCTGAAAGCAACTATGATGCCAAAACTATTTGGCACATCATCACAAAAGGATGATCATGGCTTTAGAAGTCACTCACTAATTCGTCCTGTGCAACTGGTCTGTTGAAGACACAAAGTGTACCAAGCCAAGATAATCACTTGTCTTGGTAGCTTACCAACTCTTGGTATGCTTTGACTGGCCAAACATTAAGTCTGTTGTTCCATGCTCACACAAATGGATCTAGAAATTGTGGGAGATGACAGGGTAAAATATCTGTAGAGGCTATATGTAGGTTCTCAGTCATCCAGGTTATAGTGGTCTAAGGTGTTTGAATTAAATGCAACCTGACATCTTTTAATGGTTTGAACATCGCTTCCCAGGCGATTAAACCATTCGACATGTTTGATCTTAACAACTCTCATAATCGTCAGGAAGGGTCACCCCAAACCCCAAATTTCCTTTTGGAATCTTCAGCTGAAACACCAGCTGGAAAACTAGTTGGAAAAGCTACACCTATCCCGACTTCCTAATCCTAGATTACTTTTCAGTGACGACACTCCCAGCTCTGACATCCAACATAAAAGTATTTCAGGAATAACACCTGGTAATCAGCTGTAATAAAAAAATTTAAACATTTTGGTTAAGAGGTGAAAGAGGTGGGAACGCCTTGGTGTTCCCCCGGATAAGCTGGAGGAGGTGGCTGGGGAGAGGGAGGTCTGGGCCTCTTTGCTTAGGCTGCTGCCCCCGCGACCCGGCCTCGGATAAAGCGGATGAGGATGGATGGATGGATGGAGGTGAAAGACCTTCAAGAACCTAAAAGAAGTCAACTTGCCTTCAACTCAAGCATTTTAGTCTGTAAAGTGCAGCAGCTTCACTTTAGTCGAGTGAAGCTAAGCTATTCATTTCTTTGAGCTAATAAATTCATCACTACTTACATTTACTGGAACTCAGGAAGGAGGGAATACTTTAGAAGCTATTGAGTGCAAAAATGCATCTCCAGAGCTATGAAAAAGAGAACAGCTCGTGTCTGCAGAACACTTGCTATTGAATAGTGAGCAGGCTGGATGCATGCGGGTAAAACTGCATTGAGGTATCATTCTTATGCTAATCAGTATACTGTGTTTACATCAGCCATAACTCACAAACTCCAATGTTGTGTCTCTATACTACTGCAGTGGAAATAACATTTAAATAAGTAAAAGATGAATCAAACAGTCAAGATGGGACTGAAGTGCAGACTTTCAGCTTTAATTCTTGGAGCACTGAAACTGGTTGTAACTCCTAAACAATTAATGCGGTACCTTTGTTACTTCAATCACACTTCAATCACATCTTGATTGTTTGGTTTAAAATCCACTGCGGGGGGTGTGCAGAGGCAAAATGAGAAAAAATTGTGTTGCAGTCCAAATACTGATTATATCTAAGTCCCAGAACCCAGCTTAAAAAAAGGATACAGTGAGTTACCAAAAAAACCCTACCTGATAACCTTTTCATCTGAGCAGCTCAATACGTGACATAATTGAATGCACGGATTGGATTTTGGATTGTGTGACTTTTTCTTTTGTGCCAGCGGAGTCATGCCCTCAGCCAGGCTCAACAGTATCAACACCCCTGATGATTAGAAATAGATTTTGTGTGTTTTCGGTTGAGACTATTTTCTGCTCTTGCACATTGCTGGTTAATTGTCTGCAGTATCCTTGCTCCTCAGCCACATGTGAGACACCATGCATTATTGCCTTTGATTAAAGTCACACTGACATAGGACATGTTTTAGCTAATTATGTGTCTGTTTTATCCACTTTCTTGCTTTGAATCAGTTTTTTAAAAAAAAATCATTTTCTCTTTTCTTTCTTAAAAGGAGAGCAATAAAAGTAATAGTTATAAGACTGACATTGTTTCCAATAAAGTTAGATCATCATTAAACCGTCAGCTAATGCGAAACACTCTTTAGTATCACAGCTTAAGGTCACAGTGGTAAACAGCTTTAAATGTCTGCTTTATTCCCTCGCTTTCTTCTCTGACAGTCTTCACTGTTCATCGCCCTCCTCCACAAACTCCTCCTCATCGCCCAGCTCCTTTTTCTACAATTACTGTCTCTTCTTATTTGTGCATTATATGGAGAATTTGTGATAACAAGCTTGTAGGGTAGAACCACCCACTCACTGTTACGCACCGTCAGGTAATTGATTACAAATTGTACGCTGTTATCAGGAACCATTGTCTAAGATGCTACGCCTCTCTTAATTGTTTTGTCTTGTTCATGCACTGTTTTGCTCGGATCTGTCTCTCTGTGTCGTTCGTTAAAAGTCCAAAGCCTAAAGAGGTGATCAGGGACGTTTGTATGCAGCAGGTGTGCGTGGTTGCACGATAACGCAGTGTGGAGATGAACGACGCTCAGATCAGCACCGGTTTGTACCTGATGTGACAGACCAAAATTGGATAAGCCACTTTACAGTCTCACCGCTGCATTGTTGCAGACAGGCCATGATAGGAGATGGAATAAAGTGAAGGGAGGAAGCGAGAGAGGATAGCATGAGGATGAACTCAGAGGTGAAAATCACAAATAATAAAAGTAAAATAACTAAGATTAAAGGAAATAAAACAAACAGGAAAAACGAAGAAAGATAGAAGAGTCAAATAAGCAGAAGACAGTCGGTTAATTAAGCATGGATACCAAGCTATGGGTTATCTCATGCTCATGTTTCCAGACAACAGAGAGCCATCTTAGGGCCCTAAAATTAATATTGGATCGACAGCGGCCCCTCGGTGTTGTCTCTCAAGACAACTCCTCCCCTCTGTTGCTGTGGCATCCAAGTGATCTCTTCATTAATTCATAGTAGAGAGCAGAACTAAATTAGCTCTTGTTAGCCTCCTGCTGTTTACTTTTCTTTATTTGCTATCATTAAACCTGCTCCCTTCAAACTGTGCACTTTGTATATATATGCGTGTGTGTGTGTGTGTGTGTGTGCATGCATGTGAGGGATGTGAGGTGGGCATCATACCACCCTCACCTAGCAACCTGCTCCTGTGAAATGCTCAAAGGGTCTGAATCACTGGGGGTGACACACACACACACACACACACACACACACACACACACACACACACACACACACACACACACACACACACACACACACACACTGGGTGTCCCACCCTGCAGCCCCTCAGAGTAACTGTGACTCAGGTGCTTTTGTTGACGACGTTCCATGTGCCAGATGCTCATCAGGCCCAGGCAGCAGCCAGATCTGCAGGAACAGGTCTTCACTGACTCTCCGATTTTCCTTCTCTTTCAACTTCATCACAAGAAGCAAGGCACTGACTGATAAGAAAATGAGAACGAGCAAAGGAGACGTGACACATTAGTGGAAAAGGGGAATGGCATTGCCTCATCTTCATCACCTTGAGTATTAATTGATTCTTGCTGCCAGAGAGATCTTTTGCAGAGAGATGTAGTACGATTTTTTTTGTTTTTCTTCCTCGTCTTCATGCTCTTTTTGACTCTTCAGGCTCAAACACAGGTATGGCTCGCACTAAAAAGACATTTAAAAAGGCTGGTGTAAGAACGGGACGACGGGTTTGGCACTGAGGGCTCAACAAGATGACTCCTTGGACAAGCACTCTTAGTGGACTAGCTAATGTGTTTTAATAGAGACTGACATTATCACATACACACACACATCCCCATGTGGATACGCTGCGTCATGCCCCATCCTCCAGCACGCCTCCACTACCAGAGGGATGTCTTCCCCACCTGTGGCTTCTGACTCCTAGAGCCAACCATCCTATCACAGCCACCATTATCTCTCTCCTGGCATTCATCTGGTTTTCCCCTTCATCATCTGGTTGTGCTTTGCACCTTTTCTGTTGAAAGTTTTTTTTCTTTAAAACAGAAGAAAGAAGGACTTTTGTAGAAGATTCAGAAGTTCACGTCAACTAAGGCCAGGAGGAAAGCGATTCCCAAAGGAGCACCCGGAACTTTCCCAGTGGTAAGACATCAGCCATTTTGAATATGAAAGCTCCCTTGGAGATGATGCTCGAGCTAAGGGTATAAAGATGTAATAAAGAGGCCAGCGATAACATGGAAAGTTCCATTAAATCATGCCTAAGAAAAAGTAGTGGAATGAGGACACAGTGATTTGGCAGTGAATTAGAGTCACTGTTGTCTGGGGTGTATTACTGTTAATATTTAGTTATTTAATGTTTTTAGGGTGATGATAAAAATTGCATTGTGTAAGCTGTAGTAACAGATCAAGTGCTCGGCTGCTGGTGTCCTAAATAAATAATAGTCCTGTCCCCATATTCTCTCTTTTTCTTGCTTTGCCCCTCCATCTGTTGGCCATTGGACACTGAAGCAACCATATGCTCTTTATGTATAAATCATGTCAATGTTAGTGAAACATGGATTTGGCACACTTCTTCAAAATCAGCCTCTGAGGTATCCTCTGTCCCCTAAAAAGAGTTCATTGTCTATCTCTGTTCTTCTATTCTATCTTTATATTTGCCTTATGTATGTATTTATATTAGTCTAAGAATTCACAACCCTGTGATGTCCTATATGATATTTCTTTCTTCAGTCTTTCCACATTACTGAAATTTATCTCTATAGTTTCAAATGGCTTAAAATTTGCTAACGACCTGGATGAACATAAACTTTTCTTTACAGTGTGAATTTGTTTGTTTTTTATGAACACAGCTTGTGTGGACATACTATGGTGTCTTGTCAGAAATTCAGCGATTGGCTCGTTTGTCCTTAGACAAAGGCGAGCCTCATTAGTGTATATATGGTTGAGACTGAAGGCCAACTTTAATTAGAGAGGCGAAACCACATTTATATAGAAACGCAAACAAAAATGCATCATTTTGCGAGCATATTGAGGGTATCATGAGTTTGCTGGCTGTCACGTAGACTGTCATCAAACAGCCTGGGAGATGTGTAGGAGTGTCGGCAGCAGTTTGGACAGTTTGGATGACACTTCTCTACAGGAGGCTGAGTTTGCTTTTGGCTCATCTATTACAGCCTGACAGTTTGTTGAGTCTTTCCCAACAGTATAGCAGCCAGCAACAGAAGGGCCTAAACAACAGAAAAGCAAAGCTGGTTCATGTGTTTTCATTGGGTGGATTTAGCTCTTTTTTTGTTTCTTTTTCTTGGAGTAACACCTGTGTTTCAGTATGGTCACAAATGATAGCTCACCCACTACATAAGGTAGCTGCGCTGCTGATGACAGCTCTCTCTGTCTCTTTGGATGATTGATACCCGACCAGAGTTTTAGCTCTAAATATGCACCTGATGAGTACAGCTGACATATTTGAGGGAAATTCAAAAATTCTGGCTAAGAGAAACACATATATTGTGTGTGAATATTGTGCGTGAATTATTGATGGCATCGGCCTGCTTAAAAATGCATCCCCAACCTTTCTGTCGCACAGAGAGAGGAAACAGTAATTAGTGTGAGGTTATGAGAGGAGACACTGGCTAATTATCAGTGGGGTAAACACAGCCGCTTCTCTTTTTGGAATAAGTGTTTTATTTACAACAGATCGTACAGTTATATGGATTTACAACAAAACAAACAAACAAATAACAGCCATGCCATATTGTTATTTGATGTCCCTAATTTTGAGCGCATGATAATTTTGATAATGAGGGTCCTTTGTTCATTACACTAGTTTTCTACGTTGATTTGCTCAAGATCGTCAGGTGGCATCGTGCCAGACTGAGTATGGCACTCACGGCTGATTAAAGAAAATAAACTATGAAGGAATAAATAGACGGGGAATGGGAACTAGTTAGGCTGCGTGCTGAAGCATAATTGAATCTTATAAAGAAAAAAAATCTGAAAAATCAAGTTCCCACACTAATCTGTGCAGTCCTGTGTAAAACTAAGTACACCCTACTGTATCTGCAGGAATTAATTGATAAGTAGCAGCCAGGAGCTCTAATCAAATGCACTTATTAACTGATCATAAGCAAGTATGAGCACTTTGGTCTGGTCTGGAGCATTCAGGTGTGTGTTAACTCAATGCCACAATCTTCCTAGGGGTGCATGTCTAAGCCAATTCACCCCAAGGTCAGAGTGTGCAATGAGAGAAAGAGAAACTGCAACAAACCCAGGAGCTGCATCTCCAAATCAAGTTTGACGTATTTGGAAAGGTTACCAGGAGACAGTGTCTTGTCTCTAAAAAGAACAGGACAGGATCGCTTTGGTTTGCAAAGCTACATCCAGACAAACCACAAGACTTCTTTGTGGCAGAAGGCTGCCCCTCCCCGAGCCTGGTTCTGCTGAAGGTTTCTTCCTGTTGAAAGGGAGTTTTTCCTTCACACTGTTGCCAAGTACTTGCTCATATGCTGGTCGTTTGATTTTTGAGGTTTTCTCTGTGTTATTGTAGGGTCTTTACCTTATAATGCAAAGCACTTTAAGGGGACTATTGTTGTGATTTGGCACTAAATAAATAAAATTGAATTGACACAATGTCCTTTGGGCAGATGAGACCAAAGTGGAGCTCTTTGGCCACAGCAAACACAGCAAATGTCCACAAACACCTCAGATGAACTGTCAAGCATGTTGGTGGAGAGGAGACGGCTTGGACAATTTGCAGTCCCTGACTCAACCATGGAGTCCTCTGTATACAAGTATGCTAGTCAAATATGAAGCCATATTTTTTTTTCCACAGGACTAGATGTTCAGTACAGCGGAGAAAGTGCCTTCAAGCGTGATTGTGATTATTGTTATAACAGCATTTATAATTTATTTATTCTACAGTATTTTGATCTTTGTGGCCCATTGTACTAGTAAATCCACACTCTGCAGTTTGCCTTGTGTTGCATTTCCCGGTAATTAAAGCTTTGCTATCGTGACTTGATTAAAAAACTTTAAATTAACTGAATTTGGAGCACCTTCAAAACACCCGAAACACACATCTCTTATAATGTTCTTACCAACTTTTTAAAAAAATGTAACGCAATTCTGAAAATTTACTGTGAGGATTTTAAAAAGGAACAAAAAACACTTTCCTGTCAGTCCCAAACAAATAGTGAAAAACCTTTGATTTATGACCTTACCTCCCTGGACAGAAAACAGACTGAAATCATAATATGTCAGTTAACATACAGCCACAGTGAGTGTGCAGATCTTCATAATGCTTTGAGTGTAAAGAGTGTAGCTCCAAGAGATCTGGTTTCAAAAAGAGAGTAAGGGATTTTGCAAGTAAAACTATTTGTGTGGCATAAAAAAAGAATAAAAAAAACACAAATGCGGAAGTTCAAACATGATTTTACTTTTTGTCTTTTAGAATCTATTACATTTGCTGTCTTAAAAATACTTTCAAATTATGAGTTCAGTGTCAAATTGTTATTGGACAGAGATGAAGCAGTTTTGTTTCTGACATCTTCTGACTCTAAGAACAACAAATATCTCATTTTGCTCTGCTTTTTTTTTACCCAGGGGAAAATGACGAGGAAGTCTCACACCAGAAGAGTTCTGACCCCACTGTGCACGGAAATTAAGGTAGGAACGATACTCCCAGTTTCCCCGAATATTTTAAATACTAAAAAGACAAAAAACAAACAAACATTTCATTTCTAATAGTCGTTTCTAATAACTCGTGCCTGCCTTGTTTCTACACATCAATGATCAAAAATCATGACGAAAACAAAGAAATATACAATTAAACTGACTGTTTGGTTGAACTGATTGATAGAATAATGAATGAGAGGTTCGAGCTCAGCAACCCTCACTCCAGTCCCGCAGTGATACATTGTGTTTCCTAATGCAGCTTAATCACGATAAAAGCCTAATTAATAATGTTAATGCAGTGTTGATTAAAGAAGGAATATAGTTTTCTAGTAAAGAGACTGAAGTGTTTCTGTTTCTCAGGCTACAAATGCTTATTATCCACTTGCTCATCAACAAAAATTAAGACAAGAGTGTAAAGCCTCGTTAAGAAAGTCTAACCACCACCAGTAGCTGTTTATGATATTAGGAAATAACAAGTTTTTCTCAGCTAATGGCAACTCCTTTAACCCTCATCTCCCGCTTCTCCTTCTATTCTGCTCCGAGCCTGTTTGCAGCGTTAAAAGAATAAAATACAGACAGTCAAAGTCACGATCGCACAGCATTTTCTGCTGTGTTAATAGGTCAGTTAGACTTTTAACACTGCAAACATACCTTAGATAACACAATGTGCCACTAAAATACAGCGTTTGCCGGTTAATTTATTGTAATTTAAAACATTTCTAATCAATAAATATTATCTTAAATAAATTAAATGATGTTCTTTCAAAAACAGGTTCGCCCCCCCAAAAATATTTATAGCATTACATTTAATAAAAATGTCTATTGATTAAAAAACAAAACAGATCAGCGTGAGGTCTTAGAATTATTTATTCACATTTTGAAGGAGAAAAAAAAGTTTGTCCACTTATTAATATTACTAATTTGTACTACTGAATTTAAATATAAATATGTAATAAAAGTTATGTTATGGTGAACATGACAATTGAATTCTGTAGAAACACATGAATAAATTAATTACAGGATATTAAAGACTCTCTTCAGGCTTTTGGTCTGAAAGTGTTTCCTGCAACTTTAAATTAAAGTCAGTGTGGGTCAGAGATTTGTCTATATGTTACACATACGTATATTTTCCGATTTCTTTGGGACAAACACCGTGGAGAACATTTTGTGCAAAATCCTTTCAAATTTTCTTATTTATGAAAACCGCCCAGCACTGAGTGAATGACAGATAATTTGATTGTCAGGAGAAGAGAAATAATTTGTTCTTCAAACGTAAGTGTTTCAAAGCCAGATCATTTCCTTTAAAATGCTCATTACTTCAGCAGCTCTGCTACTACTGCTTGGACAATTTTAATAATTGTATTGATGTCTGTAGGAACAGTAATTCTGCCATTAACAGACTGAACACAAGAAAGTAATGTCTTTTTTAAACTCTGACAATTAGTAGTTGTTTAGGAGATCAGACACTAACTGAGCAAAGTGTTCTTTCACACCCTCGGCTAGTGGTAGCCCCTCGCGAGGGCATGCTTTGCTCTTTTGTTTATGTAACTGGTTAGAGTCTGCGCCTGACACTTCACGTTCAACCCCGTAAAAAAGTAATTCTGCCACTTGAAGACTTTAAAAGCCTTTCCAACATGTCGCTTGTTTAATGAGATGACCTCGAACTGATGGGTACATTTTGATAAGACAAACAACTCTGTTAATTACTTGGTTTTGGGAAATTTTCACATCCGTCTGACACGAGTTGAACTGAACAAGAAGCACAGGTTGTCCTCTGCATATCTTACTTTCTTTTTTTTGCGGCACTTAGTACATCACTTATAATTTTTGTTGTTAAATCTTTTTCATGCTGTGTAAGAAGATGTGATCACCTGCCATATATGAAGATTTATTTCTTAGTAACTCTTATCGGTAAAGTTTCCTGTACAAGAAAAAACACAGAAAACACGGCTCTGTAGGATTGTGTGTATGTGGATGCAACTGTGTAGCCTTTCATGGGAAGAGTGAACATGATCATAGTTGTCAGGTTAGTAACCTTAGCAACGAGAAGATGTGAAAAGGAATCCTGAGAATGGAGACGTGCCACATATAGCATGTTAACACTTAAGTTACATTAAAAAAAAAAACCTCTCATTCTCTCAGGCCATCGTTGTTTAGAAAGCTGCCAGGTTAATGAAAGTCAAATGGTTTGTATGATCTTGGTCTCAGTTCTTGGACCTTAAACCAAATAAAACAAAGAGATGCTGAGCTGACTGAGCTGGTAGGCTGTCAGGTTCCTCTGAGATCAGGTTTGTGGCTGTTTGTGCTGTTTGTTACATTTCATTCACATTTCTTCGAGTGATTTTCACCTTCTAGTTTTGCCTTCTTGTGAGATAAAACTGTAATTGTTGTTTGGTTTTAGTTGTAGCTTCTAACCAACAGCATGCCTTTTAATCAACTATATACATCAAAGAAGTGCCGAGAACATAGCCGTGAGTTTTTCTTACTCTTTTTAGAAACACAGTAAACACGAATATCACTTGTTTCTTTTGAATAGAAATTGCAACCAAAAACAGTGCAGTGTGCATTTTTCTTTTTCTTATGCTTTGCATACTCCGAATCTTAGCAATAGCAATTTAAACACTTGAGTGCAAACAAATTATGTCTGGATACACAATGCAAATGTTACTCAAAAGACTGAGTGATGTACAAATGACTTCTTACTTTTTAAGAAAGTAATGATACTTATTATTCTCTGAAGAGAACATTTTGTTCCCTGACAAGGTTTGAAATGCGCTACAGAGAAGATTAGACTACAGTCCACCTCTTAATGAGGCTGCACAGAGTTTTCTTTTAATGTTTAAGTAAGAACAGAAAGCTGACGAAAAGGTAAAAACAAGCCCGAAGAGCACTTCACATTGATCAAAAACTTGGCAGTTGTGCAGAGATTGCATTGAATTTTTTTTTTTACTTTTAGCAACTGGTTGCTAGTAGTTGTAACAACCAGCTAGTTGCCCAGAGGTTGAGTGTTCAACAACCTCATTCTATGGGCGTTTGATCACAAGGAAATTGCAAAGGTTACGTGATGGGATGCGACCTGTCTTCAAACAATCACAGTTGGATTCAGACTGGCTAAATTAGCCCAGATTTAGCCAAGAAGACACACATCCAATCTCAGACACATTTGGGAAAGCTTGTAAATAACTGTCTAATTAATAAATCGATTCAGCTGGTTCCCTTCTGGTTGGATACCTGTTTTAAAACTAGGTTGCTGAGTCCCTATGGCATTTTACAGTTAAATCGCTTTCCTGCAGCAACTACGTCACTGTTTATCGAGGAATTTGTGTTCCTCTAACCTCTAATCTGCAAGGTTACGGCTGGACTGTGAATGCAAGTAATTAATATGAATTTCTGTTTGAATTTCTGCTCATGTAGATGACAATAAATTTACAACCGATAGCAGGCTGTCTCTATCTTATTGTTGTTTAATGGCTGTCTTGAAGCACCAGTCGCTTTGAAGATGGAAGCTGACTACAGGTGCTCACAAACCTGATCCTTACCCTCAGAGCAGCCATTTTTCAAGTTCATTACACGTGGTTGGAGTATTTTTTTTTTTTTTTTTGAGACAGGATCTTCAACCACTGCTTTCCCGGGTGTGACTGTAGCATTAGCACCAGTTTCTGTCCAGGTCATAACTTTACCGTTATGATCTTTTCCATTCATGCAATAATAATAAATGTAATGTCCATGTAATGTCCATCTCTGCCCCATCAAAAGTTATAGACTGCTCCAACATTTTTCTTGCAGGCTGCACAAGAACTGAAATCAGTTGATTTTAAAAAGTATTTTAAAAAGTGTGCAGGAAAAAGGAGACAATGTTTTTTTCCCCCTTCTTATCAGTCAATAACTGGTGAACCCCTGAAGCACAAGTAAAGCCAACTCTGTGATTACTCTGTATTACATTGCAACACATTACATAGTTTGAATGAAGGCACTCTGTGCTTTTTAAATTTTGAAATGCTGACTTTTGGAGGAGGGGAAATAGGCTGATGTGAGCTAGGCTAGTAGGCTAGTAAAAGTTGTTAAATCCACTCAACTTCTCTCAATTTCAGATGAATCCAGTGTGTTTATACAAAACATGCCTACGACCCTTTCTTTCTTTAAAGAAAGGGCGTGTGTGTGTGTGTGTGTGCGTGTGCTTTTACCTTAGCAAAGCAAGGTAAAATTATGTATACAAACAAAGACAGCAGCTAGCAATGTAGGCTGGCTGCTGTTTAGTTTACACAGTTCAATTAAGATCAAATCAAGAGAAAGACAACCAAGAACTTTTAAAAACTACATTATACAGGTTACTCGTTCATATTTGTTAGCTTTATCTATACCAACCGCTCCTTGTGATGGGATTTCATTTAACTCCTTTCAAAATGATGTGAAAATTAGCTTTAACTGACTCACTGATAGTGAATTTTATATGTCTGGTGTCATGGTTTGCTTCAGATAATACTAAACACTATTAAATTAACAAACTGAAGTTAATTTAGTTGACTTTTGAAATGTGAAAGCTTAACTTAATAAAGTTAGTTAAGTGTGCGTAACTTTAGTGCATTTACACAGAACCATCAAACTGTTAAGAGACGTTTGTGTAGCTGAATTCAGTCTAACGCTGAAACAAGCGGCCTGCTGTGTTTTACTGTGAGCTAAATATTATTAAATATTTTCCTTATGCTCTGAAAGAAAGCACATTAGTGTTTTATGCACAGCTTTCAATATAATATACAAATTCTTGGTGAGAGCCTACAGGTCATTTTCTCTAATAGTTTGAATGATCAAAAACAGATTCATAACATAAAATTCTCTATAAAACATAAACACCAGTTAGATTTATATAAAAGAGGAGAAGCTGGGACCTGTGAAGGCTTTGACATTTCTGCTTGAATGCCTTTTTGTTTTCTTGCAACTTTCAAATTGATTGACAAATTGTTTAAGCTATAGAAGTGCAACGACTTTTTGTTGTTTGATAAGACTGAATCAATGGTATACAATCTAGCACGTACACTCTGACATTTCCTTTTAGCTTTTCTGATCAAACATGTCATAACTGGCAAAATGTACATCGCGTGGCTTTGAGTTGTTCACCAATAACATTGAGGGCTGGCTTTAATATCATTTTGTTGTCATCATTTGTTTGACCTGAACTGGTGATGGTGTGTTTTTTGCTCCAAAAGACGCCGTCTCTCGGTCTCACTCCTTCTTCTGCTCTCCCACTCACTTGCTCCCTGTACCTCCTCTCATCCTTCAGGGACTCTCTGTCTCACTGTCTCTTACTTCTCAGTAAGACTCTCTATCTCTCGCTCGCACGCGTAAACGCCGCAGCGTCCTCCCAGGTGGTGAGCGGTTGCTGGGAGCGACTGCAACAATGTCCCCGGTGTTCAGACACTGTCACCTCTTTTTACTGTGCATCCCCCCGTTTCCGTCCCGTTATCTTACTTAATCCCTCTCTTCCCGTCTCTCTCTATATCTCTCATATTATTTTTTGTCCCAGAATAATTTTGTGCTCTTCTCCTTTTGCCACAATCTAGTTTGTGGCATATTAGACTTGCTGTCATGCTGTTTCTCCACTACTGCACTGGAAAAATGGACTCAAATCCTTACCGTCTGTCAACTCCACAGCGTGGCATGTCTTTTAACACTTCTGAAGCCTTTGAGTGAGAAGTGTGAGAGTGGAGGAGGATGATGATGATGGAGAAGAAGAAGAAGGAGACCATGACTCTTGGTTTTATTTGGCGACACTTTTTGTTCTACAACAAAGAAGCCAAGGCTGCGCCATGAACTGTAAACCATGTGCATAAAGTACCAAAAGAGAAGAAGAAGAGGGGGACACACACATGCGCCACACACAGAGGAGAGAGTGACAAGCTGAATGAAAGATCGGGGAAGCAAGACAAGCAGGAGAGGGAGGGAATGGAGGTTTTAGTAGCTGTGGGTATTCAAAGCACAGTGTTCACAGTAAGAGAGTGACTTACTGAACAGGGTGTCTGTTTCTGTGCCTCTCAGTCAGCTTTAAGCAGCTCTGCGCAATGCTCAACAGGAACCCTGCACTCCTGAGACTCTTGCTTGTCTCTTCGTTTTTCCTTGTGTGGTCGCCTTTTTTTTTCACCTCTCTCCACCTGCCTAGCTGTCATCTCCTCTCCCCACCTCTCCTCCTTGTTGTTATTTCATCTCTTTCACCCGGATCTGAATATTGTACTCCCTGACCCCCTCCTCCTCCCTCTCCCTCTCTCTTTCTCTCTCCCTCTCTCCTTCTATTGCCTTGTTTCCCTATTTTTCACTCTCTCTCTCTCTCTCTCCCTGCGAGGAGGGAAAACAGCATCAACGGCTGAGCCACAGTAACAGCACATGCAACAGGGTGCAGGCAGCACCTTCTGCTTCACCACCTTCCTCTCTGACTCTCGCTCCCTGCCAGAGGAAAGACACAGAGAAGAGAAAGAAGAGCACAGGAGTGAAGCCGTGCAGGTTGCGCAACAGATCAGAAGAAGAGAGAGAAAAAAGTGACATTAACAGGGAGACAGGAGTCAGACATTTACCCAGTCTTAAGACTTAAGGAAAAAGGGGGCAACAGAGGGAGACAGGGGCTGTTCAGTGGGTAGTTGAGAATGAAGTGAAGATGCCACCTGTAGCACTAGTTTGAATCAAGAACAGCCTCCTCTAGTCTGCGTGGCTGCCGTACTTGCCACATCTGTTGACTACATTTTTAACACTAATGGCTTCCAAGAAGAAGTGGGCAGAGCGGAGGGAGTTAAGACGGGAGCGGCCGTTCTCCACCCGGGATGATTCATCTGTTGCATCCGGGACATCTGGGCCAGGACGTCCCACCACCAGGGGGCGTTTCTCAGAGTCGTGGAAGAGGCTCAGCTCCAGAGGGGGGTCCACCAAGAGGGGGGTACTCAACTCTCAGCAGCCACCGGTAAGATGTTTCGAGGCCCCCGCTACTGGTTCCCCCAAAGATTAATCGATGATCTGGGTGCTGGGAGGGGAAATGGGACAGGAAAGGCTGCTGTTAAGCACCTGTGAGAGATCAGGAGGTAATTGGGGTAAAGGAATTTGTAAGACTAATTTAACCAATCAAATGTACCAGTTTAGTAGTTTAGTACGAAACTGGTACATTTTAGTAGTACTCAAGTAACAGCAGACTTTTTATACTTCTTGAGTGGTAAAAAACATTTAGCGTTTAGGTAGGTTGCTGTTTTTGCCACAGAGTAGTTGTTTTTTTAGCTTTATAGTCTGCCATCACCTGTTACCTTGGAAACCACATGCAGCAGTCAGAATAGCTTTATTATATTCATATTGACTTTATTGTATACACATACTCTAAATCACACAAACATATAAGATCACTTACTGGTTATGGCTTAAAGCTGCCACTTTTTTCTTTAACTTTACTGGCAGTCTTCTGTAGGAGCACCACAGTGTCGTGTCTACCAAAGACTAATGGTGATTAAGGTGCCTGCGTTTCCTGCACATAATTAGCAAAATGTCCAAAGGACCAGCCCGTAAAAACCCAGAATACCCAGTGGATGTGTAATGGGACAAAGGAAAAGAACTGCACATGCAATAGTGATTGAAACAAATGAAATAACTTACCTTGTGTATTGAACCAAACAAGAGACCAGCCTTGAGGACAGTGCCATTTGGAAGTTTTTGCATTTTTAAAAAAACAGGTATCAGCTTTATGACTCTAAAAACAGATATTTTAATCTTGGTAACACTTTATAATAACCCTCAGCAACCAATTTTAGCAAATATTTCTCTCACAGTGAAATCAGTTTTCTTGCTCTACTTGCAGATTATGTGTATAAATGTATACACTATATTAGAGAATCTGTTAACATTATGTAGATGAATATTAATGTTTATGTGGCTCACTTGTCAAGGCTGTGAACCTGCAGAAGAGCTTGTGTGATTCTGTGCGAAACCAATGGGTTGAATGACAGCAGCATTTGGGAATGATAATGGACTCAGTAATTACATTTTTTTTCTTTTATAGAGTTACAATCACATTTGGAAATCATTATTCTGGATTGTATTATATTACACAAGCTTAGGATCAAGTAACAATACCGATGGTTATTAAACAGCTTTATTATTTCACTGTTTCCTCACAGCAAACTGTTTGCTAAATCTGAATTATCCATCAACAACATATTAACGATGGCGACTACAAAGTGTAATCTCCATCTTAATAGCCTCTTCGGAAATGGCCTACGCATAATACAATATTCCTGTGGATTAGCATTACTTTACAATTTATGAATAATCCAGGAGACAGAATTAAACTATTAGCACTTGCTTGTAAATATATCGGAAGTTTAGATGAATCACTGAAATTCAGACTCTTACTGTTCTCTACTCTTCATTTCTTATTTCCATTTTTCTGCTTGTCTTCTTGTTCCGCTTCAAAGTGCCAGGATGCTTGTGTACTCCTTCTTATGGCAGCATCTGTCAAGCTAGTGGGAAAAATCTTCTCCATAGTCACTGCAGCAGTGATGAAACTTCTGGGTAATATGATTCTTAGGGATGCAGGGTCCGGTTCACACTATTTTCCGAAATAC
Source organism: Diplotaxodon limnothrissa (assembly GCF_057381915.1). Lineage (NCBI taxonomy): Eukaryota > Metazoa > Chordata > Actinopteri > Cichliformes > Cichlidae > Diplotaxodon > Diplotaxodon limnothrissa. The sequence continues at coordinate 16,496,971 of NC_140607.1, forward strand.
AGATCTTCTTTGATGTCTATGGATTTAGATGAGACCAGCTAAAGCCATCGGTTAGCCGAACTATCGCACTTAGCCAATCTGTGGCGTGATTTGGCAGCAGTTCCTGCAGTTGGAGATGTGCAGGGGACAGCGATATGCACAGATGGAGATACTAGATCTGTTTCCAGTTTCTCACTTGTGCTCCAGTAACCAGTACGATTTAATATTGCACACAAAAAAACTCAAAGGAAATGGAGCTTTTATTTATTTATTTTTTAGCCACATGGACTTAAAGGTAGTGAGCAGCTAGTTTTGTTCCACGTGGGCTTAGAGATCATCTGAATATATGGAAAAAGCTCATTTCATAACATTAAAGCCATTATATATTCTCCTGATTGCGTTTCATGTGCACAGCATTAGCTTCTCTTGGTCATTTGGGATTTGAGTTGCTTGGATATGAACCTCTGTGTCATACTACACTGCAACACCACTGCTAGTGTCACATCATTAGTCATCCATAATGGCTGCTGTAGGTGTGTGTGTGTGTTTGTATGCCTTTTTATAGAGCGAGTGAGTGATCCTGTGTGTGACTAACTAAATGAGTGGGACAGACAGTGAAGAATAGAAATAGTGATAGATGAAGAATTACTCACCTAACATCCAATATTTTGTAATTATTCTGAATGGATGAAAGACGGGAGGATTAGAGGCCAGGGAAGACCAGGAGAATGAGGCATTTAAAAAAAAAACATTCACCACAGTATTGTGGATTTAAGTGTATTTCTTGAAATCTCGAGTAAATGTCTGCATACTAAATGGAAAAAAAAAACCTTACAAAAAAGGCGAATAAGGCAACCAGCTGCAAAGCCTTTATCAAACTAAGAGATGACATCTTCTGCCAACTTAGGTTAAGAAGTTCAGTCAAAGTGCTTTCATGAGCCTGTCAAATGTAATATTCCTGCTCAGGCTTTCCAGTCTGCTTAAGTTAAAATGACTTATGCTATTAAGTTACAGACTTTTTAAATACTTCTTATTTCAGCTTGTAACCAAGTGTTTGGAGTGTTACTTTTATGCTTATTTTTTAACGTATTACCCATAGAAGTTAATTTGTTCCAGATATTACATTACTTTTCCATTTCTTTTGTGTTATGTATTTAAGTATAACCTCAAAGTTGACTGCACAAACAGCACAGTGCATTTCGTTACGATACTACAAGTTGATCCTTCCTTTTACTTGTTGTAAATCAAACTGTGGCTTCTTGGTTGGGGTCAGCATACACTTAGTTTAACCATCACCCTGTGCCTAGATTATTATTATTTTATTTTTTTGCATAGAAATCGAAATGTAATATATTGCCTTTGCAGATGCAGATGAGACATTAGATGTATTGGTATATGTTTCTAGCATGGGTACAGTTTTCGATTTGTGGTCACATTGTTGTTCTTTTTCACAGCTCTTAGAATCCTCAGACATTTTTCTCCTATTTTCTGCACAAATGATCACTGCCACCTTTTCTTCACATCAATCTATCGAACTCATCCAGTTCATGTGCTGGAGGCTATTTGGGCTGTCATGGTGAAAGGGAGGGTACACCCAAACACAGAAAGACAGACACCCATTCATGCCAAAATTCAAACCTATGGCCAGTTGAGAATCATGAGTTAACCTAAGACGGATTTGTTTGCAAGAACTTAGTGAGCCCACTAGTGCAAATTCCACACCAGAAAGACCCCAGGTGATCAGTAGATCTGAATACTTCTTGCTGTGAGCCAACAGTGATAACCACCTCACCACTGCGTTGCTTTTATTCACATAATAATGGATTGGATTTATATAGTGCTTTTCAAGGCACCCAAAGCGCTTTACAATGCCACTATTCATTCACTCTCACATTCACACACTGGTGGAGGCAAGCTATGGTTGTAGCCACAGCTGCCCTGGGGCAGACTGACAGAAGCGAGGCTGCCATATCGCGCCATCGGCCCCTCTGGCCAACACCAGTAGGCGGTAGGGTAAAGTGTCTTGCCCAAGGACACAACGACCAGGACAGAGAGCCCGGGGATCGAACCGGCGACCTTCCGGTTACAGATACGCTTCCCAACCCCCTGAGCCACAGTCGCCTTACATAGAACTGTAAGAAATAAAACAAAACAAAAAAACAATAAAGGAACACATTTTGAATCTCATATCTTTCAAAAGTATTTCTAAAAATACTGATGCGAGCCTGTGCTACCCCTCAGCCTCCTAGAAGATGCCCCTTTGGTATAAAGTTGAAAATCCTACATTGTTTAATTCTCAAGTTATTGGATTCACAAACGTGTCCACACCACCCACTGACTATCTGCCCGCCTGGCCGGCTGACAACAATACCCCGTCAACCTTTTACATCTGAGGGGTAAAAATGGCTAATAATTGCTTTAGAGGTGAGACTGTAAATTTGGTAGTTAGGTTGGTGCAAAACTAAATATAACATACTTTAAAAAAAAAAAAAAGAAATATTTCTGATTTTTAATTTGCTGGCAACAGTTTCATTTAACAAAGAAGGTACTGACTCTTTAGGTTCAGCACAGGCCACGCCCACATATGATTTGTGATCTACACCAGCGGTCTCAAACTCATTACGATGCATTCTCTTTATACAGACAAATATATTCTAAAAAAGTTGACATCCATCTAAAAATAGATCGATTATGAGAAACATGTTTAATATAAACATTAATTCTCCACAGTTTCCACATTGGTCAGTCTACTGTCATTACAAAGGCTTCCATAACACAAAGGAACTTGCTTAACCATCATACTTCAAGCTAAGGCCATACCATACCATACACTTTATTTAAAAATCACTTATTTATAAAGGGCTAATCAAAGTCCTGTACAATATCATATATGTATAAAAGACAAACACAGGCCAAGTAAAAGAAGAAGTTAAAAAATAACAGAGGATATAAAAAGTAAGCTAAGAGCAACATCTCACGGTTTTGGCCTTGGGTAATGCCGCTTTCAGTAAGAGGGCTATAAAAGTGATGATAATTCAGCCTGATGCTAGTATGAAAACAACTGTTTAGCAATCCCTTCATGATGTGATCTCAGTCATTTGCAACACAGTGTCAAGTGAAGCGCCAAATATAGCGAGCCAAAGTCCAAAAATGATACTAACTTTCTTAACGTCCTTTCTTCTGGATCTGTACGTATTTATGTTAGTGAAACATGCATGCTTATGTTTATGCGTATGGCTAAAAAAGTGAGTGCAGCGTGTTATGTTGTCTGGCTGTAGCAGGTTCAAACTACAGCTTCTGCTCAGCTTTATAAATTCTCATTATATAATTGCAGAGAGAGCCAGCAGGCACGCAATCAGATCCCAGAAACGGTGATAATTAAAGTGCAGCTGCTAATTAATATTATTGATCACACCTGCACCAGCACCAAAAACATGTCTGAGCAGTATCCACCGATGCCTTTCTATAAATAAAGCTACATATTGGGTGTTTATACTCATCGATGCACTTTAAGCCTGCACTTTAAAGATTGCTGCAGCCACTTTTTTAATGTGCATATGTTTGGTGGCTTCATCACCATATGTTAAATTATGCATTCATGCTGCATTTGTTGCAAATGGTTCGGTACAAGCTCCTCTCCTCTTTCACAGAAAAAGACTTGTGTTCTGGCTCCTTAAGAGTCACCACTCATGTTATGTAGTGTTATACAAGTTCATGCAATCTTTATTCGTTTCTGGCACACTGTTCATTTTATTTTGACATTCTACCGGAAGTGCTACTTCTCATTACTTCCTGTCTAACGGGAGAAGGACAGTTTGCTACTCCTGTGCCTGCCTATGCTACCTCTTAAGCCAGCACAGTCTGTAAGTTGGCAGTATTGTTGTGTTTTATGTTAGCACTAACTGCCGTGTGTTGTTTGTGATATTTTGAGAAAGCAAATTGACTCAATGATGTGCTTTATTAGTCATTAGCCTAAACGCTAATTAGCGCTAGCTAACCGCTAACGTTAGCTTGTTAGCTTGTTTCGTTCTGCTTTGCTTTGCATAGTAACAGGTCATAGCATCTTCTAATTGTAAGAATGTTTGCTTATATTAGCTCACATGGGATATTTTGTGTTTGTTTACAGTTTTACCATTCATCCATTCATGTATTTCGACAAAGCCATGCTATGCATCCAATCAAATAAATCCACCAGAAAGGAACAACGGTGTGGTTTTTCTACATGGGATGATGGTTGTCTGTCTGCCTAGTTAAGTGCAAGGGCAGAACAGTAAAAAGACTGGCGAAACGGCTACTTCAGGAGGCAGTCTTCCAGACATCTGACCCAGACGCCACTATGCTGTCAGCAGAGGAGGAGCAGCTGGAGGTACGGTCCACCTGCTCTGGATCTACATCCAGATCCCGCAGCTCACTCGCCAAAGCAGCAGTCGAAGCACGGGCAAAGGCCGAAGCAGCACGTGCCAGAGCAGAGTTTACACGACGGGAGATTGAGGTGAAAATGAGGCAAGCAGAGTTAAGTGCTACATTAGAAGCACTAAAAGAAGAAAAGGAAGCAGAAGCTGCGCTCGCTGAAGCCAATGTATTTGAAGCAGCAATAGCAGAGGAGGTAAGCGGGGAAATGTGGTCATCTCGTGTGTCAGAAAAACAATATGGGGAATCACGACAGGGTCAAGAGAACTCACAACCAGCGCTGAACTCTCACGCTCTACTCCAGCTTCCAGCTTCAACCCAGTCATACAGACTACAGAGTTATCTTGGATATTCTTCACCAGAGCATCGCAGAGAAGACGTGCCGGACCCCAAACACTTTACGCCGATAAAACAATGTGACATCAGTCCAATCCCCGATCCAGCCACTTCACCTCAATATGTCCCACAGGTAAATCAACAGGACATCAAATATGAGATTGGCAGCCATCTGACACCAGCTGCTGATACCCAAGAAAAATGTGGCCAAAGGTATGTAAGTACCACACCGCAACCTATGAGCTTTTCCCCTTACACTCCACCTTTCCAGCCAACGCAAATCAACAACGGGAACAGTGACTTTGCTAATCTCGCTAAGTTTCTGGCAAAAAGAGAATTGGTGGCAGACGGTCTGACAAAGTTTACGGACAGAGCAGAGGACTACTGGGCATGGAGAGCTTCTTTCTGTAACGCTATTGAAGGGTTAAGCTTAAAGCCTAGCGAACAGTTAGATTTGCTCACCCGGTGGCTTGGAGAAGAGTCGTCTAAGCATGCCAAACGTATACGCTCTGTCCATCTCAACAATCCAGCAGAGGGCCTACGTCGAGTTTGGACACGGCTACAAGAATGTTATGGCACCCCAGAGGCTATTGAGAAGTCGCTCCTTGACAGACTTGAACGCTTTCCTAGAGTGTCAAACAAAGACCCCCAGAATCTCAGAGAACTTGGCGACCTACTTTCTGAAATTGATGCAGCCAAATCAGACGGCTCTTTACCTGGGCTAGTGTATTTGGACACATCACGTGGCATTGCCCCGATAGTTGATAAGTTGCCAACAAATCTTCAAGACAGGTGGATGTCAGAGGGGACTAAATACAAGCAGAGACATGATGTATATTTCCCTCCATTCTCATTCTTCTGTCGCTTCATACAAGATGAAGCGAAAATGAGAAACGACCCCAGTTTTAAGTCTACTGTATCAGGTCCCACATCCTATCCAACAACTCACGACAACCACTATACAAGATTTGCCAAGTCAAGACCGCCTGTTGCCGTCCACAAAACAGAGGTAAACAAAACTCACAAACCAAACTTAGGCAGCACGAGTGAGTTCACAAACAAACTGTGTCCCATCCACAAGAAACCGCACCCGTTAAAGAAGTGTAGAGGTTTCAGGGAAAAGACACTAGATGAGCGTAAGGCATACCTCAGGGAACACAACATCTGTTTTAGGTGCTGCAATTCCTCAGCTCACCAAGCTAAAGACTGTAAGGAAGAGATTACTTGCCTAGAGTGCAACAGCAACAAACACGTTGCAGCGCTGCATGCAGGTCCAGCTCCATGGACACAAAACACAAAAGCTCAAAACATTGCCCCAGACCAGGACAGGGAGGAGCATGGCGGGGAGAGTAGCCTAGACTTGGAGACTAGCTCAGCATGCACTCAAGTTTGTGGGGACTTAGGTGGGGGGCGTTCCTGCTCCAAAATATGTCAAGCCTACATTTATCCAAAGGGGCATCCAGACAAAAAGGTCAAGGTTTACGCTATCATAGATGACCAGAGCAATAGGTCATTAGCGAAGTCAAATCTTTTCGACACCTTTGGCATCCCAATGAGCAACCTAGCGCCATACACACTTAAGACATGTACAGGGGTTTCCACTACAAATGGCCGCTTAGCTGAGAACCTCTTTATACAGTCTGTTGATGGCCAGTTCAGCTCTCCTCTGCCTTCTTTGCTCGAGTGTGACTCACTCCCAGACAACAAGAATGAAATACCAACGCAAGAGATTGCCCTAGCCCATCAACACCTCAAACACCTAGCAGATCATATGCAGCCCCTAGACCCTGAGGCTGACATTATGTTGCTGTTAGGCCGAGACATAATACAAGTGCACAAAGTGTATGAACGAGTGAATGGACCAGTCAATGCTCCATTTGCCCAGAGACTTGCACTTGGGTGGGTTATTGTAGGTGATGTATGCCTAGGAGGAGCCCATAAGCCAGCCATCATAGGCACATACAGAACGAGTGTTCTAGAGAACGGGCGTCCAAGTCTCCTAACACCCTGTCAAAACAGCTTTCATGTCAAAGAGCAGTCACACAACAAATCCTGGAACACTCACAGTTCATGTCAAATAGGGAAACACATATTCCAGCAAAGTGAAAAGGACGAAGAGCTAGCCCCTTCCTTTGAGGACCAAGCCTTTCTGGAAATTATGGAAAGAGACTTTTACCAAGACGATGCAAATAGCTGGACAGCTCCACTTCCTTTCCGTACACCGAGAACCCACCTCCCAAACAACAGAAATCAAGCACTCAGCCGCTTAGAGTCGTTGCGCCGCACATTAAATAAACGCCCTGAGATGGAGAGACATTTTATGGATTTTATGCAGGGGTTGTTTGACAGGGATCACGCCGAACCAGCACCAGCTCTCGAAGAAGGAGAAGAATGCTGGTATCTGCCCTTCTTTGGCGTTTATCACCCGCAGAAGCCCGGGAACATCAGGGTGGTATTTGACTCAAGTGCTAAGTTTCAGGGAGTGTCCTTAAATGATGTGCTGCTCAAAGGTCCAAATATGAATAACAGTCTGATTGGGGTGCTCATCCGTTTCAGAGAAGAAACGGTGGCTGTCACAGCGGACATACAACAAATGTTCCACTGCTTTCAGGTGCGAGAAGACCACAGGAACTTCCTCCGGTTCCTTTGGTACCGCAACAATGACCCAAGAGAGCCAGTTGTCGAGTACAGAATGAAAGTGCACGTGTTCGGCAACAGCCCCTCTCCAGCGGTGGCAATTTTCGGTCTGAGAAAGGCAGCACACCTGTTCGACACACAGCACTATTCTGAGGCCAAACAGTTTGTTCAAAGACATTTCTATGTCGACGATGGACTCAAATCCCTCCCTACTGAGTCAGAGGCAATTAAGCTCCTCAAAGACACACAGGAGCTGCTCGCTGCGTCCAACCTGAGGCTCCACAAAATAGCTTCAAACAGCCCAAATGTCATGAAAGCATTCTCTACTGTAGACTTGGCAAGCGGGCTCAAGGACATAGATTTCAACACAGAGTTTCCTCCAATGCAGAGAAGCTTAGGAGTATGTTGGGACATTGAAGGCGACACCTTCACATTCAGAGTCTCTCAAGCCGAAAAGCCTTACACGAAAAGAGGTGTTCTGTCCACTATCAACAGCCTTTTTGACCCGCTGGGGTTTGCAGTGCCAGTGAGCATCAAGGGGAGGGCACTGTTGCGGGAGCTGACAAAAGAGACTTGTGGGTGGGATGAGACTCTTCCAGAGGGCATGTTTAAGGAGTGGTCAGAATGGAAGAATGCTCTCAAACAACTCGAGCAAATCCGTATCCCAAGGCCATACTGCTCCTTCTCCTTTCTTGGTGCGAAGCACAGAGAAATCTGTGTCTTCTGTGATGCATCAACCCAGGCTATTGCAGCCGTGGCTTACCTGAAGTTAACGAACAAAAATGGTGAGACAGAGTTTGCGTTCATATTCGGGAAAGCCAAACTTGCCCCCAAGCCCGATCTTACCATTCCCAGGCTCGAGCTGTGTGCATCGGTGTTAGCGGTGGAAGTTGGGGAACTAATCAGAGATGAAATGGACATTCAGATTAGTAACATGCGCTTCTTCTCCGACAGCAAAGTCGTTCTTGGCTATATCTACAATGAGGCAAGAAGATTTCACGTTTTCGTGAACAACCGGGTGCAACGCATCAGACGAGCAACAGTACCAACTCAGTGGGGCTATGTACCCTCGGTGCACAACCCGGCCGATCACGGATCCAGATCTCTACCTGCCGAAAAACTGTTGTCCAGCACATGGTTGAAAGGGCCGGAGTTTCCCTTAAAGCCCTTACAGAGCAACTCATCAGGTACATTCCAACTTCAAAACCCCGACTCAGACATTGAAGTTCGTCCCTTGATCACTGCCACCATTCAAACATCATACCCCTGTTTAAAGACTGCAAACTTAGAATCTTTCTCCAGCTGGCAGTCCCTTACCAGGGCAGTTGCACGTTTGGCACACATTGCACGCACCTTTAAGGTAAAGCAATCAGGCGGACAATGTAAGGGATGGCATATATGTCATGAACTCACTACCTCAGATTTTGAGCAAGCAAGAGAGACGGTTATAAAAGCAGTCCAACAAGAAAGCTTCCCAGAGGAGCTCAAACAAATAGAGTCAAGGAAGGACATCCCAAAGAAAAGCCCTCTCTTAAAGCTTTCTCCCTACCTTGACAAATCAGGCCTCCTGAGGCTTGGCGGACGCCTTCTTCATTCTGACCTTGAGTCCGCAGAAAAACACCCCTTGATTATGCCGCACAAACACCATGTAACTAACCTGTTAGTCCGCTATTACCATGAAAGGGTCAGGCACCAGGGGCGTCATCTTACAGAGGGTGCTTTAAGATCCGCAGGTTACTGGGTCTTAGGAGGTAAACGCCAGATCAGCAGCCTCATTTACTCATGCGTAGTTTGTCGCAAGCTAAGGGGAGTAACACAGTTCCAAAAAATGTCAGATCTTCCTGCAGAACGCCTTAGTGCTGAGCCTCCATTCTCTTACGTAGGCATAGATGTGTTCGGGCCATGGTCTGTTGCCTCTCGTCGTACTCGGGGTGGACTTGCCAGCAGCAAACGATGGGCAGTGATGTTCACCTGCATGAGCACAAGGGCAGTTCACCTTGAGATCATAGAGGGGATGGACACGTCTAGCTTCATTAACGCTCTCCGCAGGTTCTTTTCAGTCAGAGGACCTGCAAAGCAATTGAGATCGGATTGTGGAACTAACTTCACAGGAGCCTCCAGGGAGCTAGGGTTTGACAAAAGGATTCCTTGTGACCCACGTGTTAAATCCTTCCTAAATGATCATGGATGTAGTTGGGTCTTCAACCCTCCCTACTCTTCTCACATGGGGGGCAGTTGGGAGCGGATGATAGGAGTGGCACGTAAGATATTAGACTCCCAGCTCTCTCAACTTGGTTCCAGGCCCCTCACGCACGACGTCCTGATCACCTTCATGGCAGAGGTGGCCGCCATCATCAACGCACGGCCGCTGGTTCCAGTGTCAAGTGATCCCGATGTTCCGTGCATCCTTACTCCCGCCACACTCCTCACGCAAAAAGTTGGTGCACCTCCAACACCCTTAGGTGACTTCGGGGAGAAGGACCTCTACAGGCAACAGTGGAAAAGAGTTCAGAGTCTGGCCAACTCTTTCTGGCATCGCTGGCGTAAGGAGTACTTATCAACACTGCAATGCCGCCGCAAGTGGCATTCCACCAGACCAAACCTGCAGCAGGGGGATGTGGTCCTCCTGAAAGATCCTCTCGTGAAGAGAAATCAGTGGCCCATGGGGGTGATTGCAAAGGTTCATCCTAGTAGTGACGGACTTGTCAGGAAGGTAGAAGTCAAGGTGGTGAAAGATGGTAAAGCCAAAGTTTACTTTAGGCCAGTCACAGACGTTGTTCTTCTTGTATCAGCTGCTGTGCAACAAGTTTAGTTTGGGTACAAGTGTGACATCTTACCGATGTCAGGCGGGGAGTGTTCTGGCTCCTTAAGAGTCACCACTCATGTTATGTAGTGTTATACAAGTTCATGCAATCTTTATTCGTTTCTGGCACACTGTTCATTTTATTTTGACATTCTACCGGAAGTGCTACTTCTCATTACTTCCTGTCTAACGGGAGAAGGACAGTTTGCTACTCCTGTGCCTGCCTATGCTACCTCTTAAGCCAGCACAGTCTGTAAGTTGGCAGTATTGTTGTGTTTTATGTTAGCACTAACTGCCGTGTGTTGTTTGTGATATTTTGAGAAAGCAAATTGACTCAATGATGTGCTTTATTAGTCATTAGCCTAAACGCTAATTAGCGCTAGCTAACCGCTAACGTTAGCTTGTTAGCTTGTTTCGTTCTGCTTTGCTTTGCATAGTAACAGGTCATAGCATCTTCTAATTGTAAGAATGTTTGCTTATATTAGCTCACATGGGATATTTTGTGTTTGTTTACAGTTTTACCATTCATCCATTCATGTATTTCGACAAAGCCATGCTATGCATCCAATCAAATAAATCCACCAGAAAGGAACAACGGTGTGGTTTTTCTACATGGGATGATGGTTGTCTGTCTGCCTAGTTAAGTGCAAGGGCAGAACAACTTGATACAGTTGGAGTTGTTACTTTGTATCTAGCCCAGCTTTTCACAGCCACACAAATTTCACACCAAATTAGGTTTGGAGCTATCGCTTAAATTTCCCTATGCACAAGTCTGTAGAGATTAAGTGTGTGATACACTGTTTCTCTCAATTTGGGTCTTTCTTTATTGCCATGCGAATGCCCTGCAGTTCACGAAGCCATCTGTGGATCATAGAGACCGTCTGCTCGGTAAGGCTAGAGAAGTCCCACATCTCTTTTAAAGGTCCACGGGGATGGTTTTTTTCCTCAGGTTTCCCATATCTGTGTGATGTCTGTTTGAGCGTAGCTTCTGTGTATTTTAATATGTGAACCGTGTGAGAATATATGAAGAGTCTCCTTTTGAGGATATGGCAATTTGAGATGGGATGGTAGTGTCAAAGCCTCTCAGCTTGTACCGTCACTATCAAGCTTTGGTTGTAATGAGCCTCATCTCATGCCACAGTGGGACCATACTGTCTGTAAAACAGATATTACCCCCCTCCCTTGATCACTCTTGCCCCCGGAGCATGACATCAAAAGCTCCCAGAGCTCATTTGACTCTTTTTCTTATAGGTCTTTAGCTGCTCTGATGGGACACATTGGTGCTTACTATGTTTTTCTGGAGATTTATTTGATGTTAAGAAATAGAAAAAAAGAAAAAGAAAGTTACACCAAACATCAGATAGCTTTTTAAATGGAAACCTGGCAGCTTTGGTCACAGCAGGAAACTGTTTTAGTGCAAAAGACCTACTACATTTTTCCATGAGTCACTCTGTCGTCTGTATATACTCTGTATATATCCCAGCTTCTAGCAAATCATTTTTTCACACAAAACTGGTACATAATGATGTAAGTTAAGATTTTATTTTCTATTTTTTTCCCGTAATTTAAGCATTGATGTAAAAGCAAACACAGGTCGATCACGCAGCCTCAGTTGGGGTAACCGAACTTACATCACTGTAAAAATGTCCTGCTTGCATACAACAGTCATGCGAACAAATCAAGTTCTTCACGTGTTTGTAGGAGAAACAGATGCAGATTTTGATGTTCCCATCTCTATGCTTCATGTTTTAATTTGTCTCATTCAGCTTCTACCATCCTAACTGTGTAGTTCAAAGTCCTCACTTGAAACCTCGCTGTTTTATTCTTTTCATTTAATGGTTCGTGCTGTGCCATTCTCTCTCTCTGCACTCATACTAGTTGACTGTATTTCACAATGGGTTATAAAAAAAGTTGCATCTGGTAATTCTCTACAGCTATTCCTGCTGCTATTTCCCTCCAGGCTTTTTTTTATTGTTATTTTGCTGCAGTGTTGGGCACAGGGTCTGCCTGTGCCCAACACTGCTTTTGCATAGAAATCACCCAACAAATAACCTGCATGATAATCTGCCGGATAAGATATGTGATCATGACTGGCTCCAGCATCCAGGCCTCCGGGCCCTCAGTCAGCAGTCTGGTCACTGGGGAGGCGACACATGCAAGGAATCTGAATCAAGGCAGGAAGTGTATGCTAGGCAATTAAAAAAATCCTCTCATGTTATCTCCTGTGGTTGCTTGGCAAGAATTTAAGCAAATTTTACATTAGCTGTTTCATTCATGGGCCTATGAGTCCTTCAATGTGCATGAATATGGATAATCGCCTCACAGAACTAAAAAGGTACGGCTAACTGCTTAGCATTGCTAACTGTGGTAGATGCTTTTACAAAAGCTTTTTATGGAAGCTTTTTTCCACCAAAAAAACAAAACAAAACAAAACAAAAAAGACATTCATAGCTGAAATTTCATGGCAATAAATAAAATTTCAAGAAACTAACTTTAGCTGAGCGACTTGGGATGCTCTGTGAAGCTTACTTACCGGGAAGCATAAGGCATCAGTTGGGGGTGGAGTTTTGTCGCCATCCTGCTAGGTGGGTGGCCGCTCTGCCTAACTCGAGAACAGGGCAACATAGGATGTTGAAATTCATACCATAGGTGCATCTACTAAAAACCTTTGACATATTCCAATCTCAGTGACCTTGAACTCAAAGTCAAGGTCAGAGGTCAACTTTTGCATAAAACAAATTATTTCCTAAAATTTTGTTGCTTTTTTAGTAAAGTTTTATGATAAAAGTTAGAAATTCCACTTTTAGGTTAAGGTTTAATCACTTGCACTGAAAGTGCCCGATTTCTTTTTATATGTTCACATTTCCCTTTTTTAAATTTTAAAAGTATCTTCATAAGAGGTTACAGAGTTTAACCATACAAAGTTTTTGAGACCACTGTTACTAACAGCTTCACTGCTTCATTAAATTCTTTTGGAAAAGAGTAAATGTTCACCAAATAGCTCCACATCACAGTTGTGTTAGCAGTATTTCAGGCTTATTTTTTTTTAATGCTTCACCTTCTGCTCGTGTTGGATTCTCATTAAAATTAAGTCAAGTATAATAATGCTTCTGAGGCAGAGGTCATAAAAGAGGGAAAGCTTTCACAGTTCCTATGGAAACAGTGCGTTTTTTTTAAGCAGTGCTTTAGAACAAAAGTCTCTTTCTCACAAACTTCTTTGTGTTTTCTGCTCCATTGCACAAACACTCAAAATATTAAAAATAAGATCAGACGTCAGGTTAGTGCTGTTTGCCTCTTCAAGCTATTTTTACAGTTAAAGACAGACACTTAACGATTAAATGCAAATAGCTGTATTTTTGACATTGATTGGAAACACGTTCAGTTTTATACTGTTAGCTGTTTGGATCCAAAACTCAATGAGAGAGTAAAAGCTTTGATTACCTTCTTAAACATTTCAAGTTTTGAGTGATTATGTGATTTTTTTGCAACTTTTTTGCTAAAGGTGGTCAGTCTTTCTCCTGCTTTGCATAAAACGTCTCATTTTTACCTACATTTGCATCCTAGGTACAGTTTTCTGGTATTGATTCTAATATCGCTGGGAGGCACTTACTGATTTTTTTAGGGCATGATGTGTTTTTTTTATTTTATATTCATAAATAAGATGCACTTTTTATTTTGTCTTGGCTCTCCTGGGCTCACTTTAAGTGTTGTCATGTTTTTGAGAGTCCTAATCTTCTTTTTACTAATGTAACAAAGAAGATTCAGCCTTCAGGTTATGATGCTGTGTGAGTGTCGCAAAGACATCATGATGAAAAGAAGAGCTACGTAGCTCTCTTTGCTGACTGAATACACTGTCTGGTTATATTAAGTTATAAATGATGCAAACCATCTCAATTGGCTGCTTGTGAATCTGATATGTGCCTTATCTTGCAACTTTGTTTTGTGCTTTCATGGTTTGTGCTTTGAAGTTCTCTCAGTGTAGCTGTTCAATAAGTGCAGGTGATTAACAAAATGTGACACTCATGCAAAATCAATTGAGCAAATATTTTAGTGCTGTGGTGATACTAGTGCCCCCTTGTGGCTCCTACAGTGAAAGAAAGAGATTAAAAGACCACTCAGCAGACAATTATTTGACATTTATTTTCCTAACTACTTTTGTAATTGTGTGAGATATTGGCTTTATTTGATTGGAAGGCTAACAATAGCTGATTCACTGACATGCGTGGGCGATGTGGTGGGTTACCACTGCAAGGTAGTGCTAAGACCAAGTGTGAAGAAGGATGATTTGTGCAGATGTTCTGGTAATGGCAATTGCATTTGCACCCTGTTGTTGTCTCAGCAACACTTTTTGTTGCTTCTGGTCACTTAACACGCTTCTTGTTTTTCCAAGCTTCTGACCTTTCCATTTTCAATGCTAACCCGAGCTAGCAGCATTCTTAATTTCATTCCAGAAAACAGGTTTTAATAAATTACTATTCATGTTATGCATAATGTATAGTACCCCTGCTCTATATTGGCAGATACCCAGTATTTTTTAAATTCTTTTCATAGAAGTGTTTCATTCTAGCACAGTAAGGTGAGAACCACGGCTTCTTTGTAAACCACTGGCCTATTGTAGTACAACTCATGTTAATTAAATAGAAATTACACAGCAAAGGGAAGGGGGAAATGAGGCGGCCATCTGGAGAAAGGCTAGTGGGTGGCAGATGGACAGAGACAGATGTGGGAAATGTGAAAACATCAGTCCCCACACCACTCTCAAACCGGCATAGTCTGGCAACAAGTTGCTGACTGGGAATTAGCTGTCAAGCAGCCCTGCTTTGTACACAAAATTTAAACAGAAGTAAAACATCCTCTTGTTGATGAAGGAATCATTAATTTAAAAAACAATGACAAGAACAACAACCTGTTCTTGTAATGCAATAATAGATTTAAATTTAAGTAGTCCATCACGTTCATAAGCACCTCTTACTCAGTCTGTGCTGTTCTTGCTACCTCTGAAGCTGTCCTTTTCTTTCATAACCACGTTCTCTTGTTTGTTTGTTTGTTTTTTAGATATTATTATTTTTATTTTTTCCAAAACTCACGAGTCTCACATGTTAAGATTTTGAAATGGGAAAACTTCAACTGAAAGATCAGATTCTTTTTTAAGCTAATTTACACTCTTTAGACCTAGAACATGACATAAACACAATAAAGGACCTACTCACTCCTCTTTGATGTTTTCCGTCTCGTCGTTCCCGTCCTCATCATCACCTGCCTAAATAAATAAATAAATGGACAGGATGAGATGGCACCCTGTGGTGAGATCTCACCAGCTGTCACTGCACCATAAGATGACCTTGTGAAGATCTACGTAGCTCATAGGCTATATAATGCCAGAACTGGGGAAAGAAAGGTCATGAGGAGCCCAGCCCACCAAGAAAATGACGTGCTTATCTTTTAAAGTTTTATTTTAGAGTCCATCTAAATTGAAAATCTGAAACAACTGAGTAATTGGTTTATTTTGGTAAGTGTCATAGCATGTTTGAGACCTTCGTTTCACTTTCTGTTAGCGGCAGTCATGAATCAGAAGAATCCCGAGGCTGGGCTGCTGGCATGCCAGCGCAGCTAAGTCCTCAACGTTTTAATCTGCTTAACACACTTTTCAGTGGCAGACCAGTAGTACAAATAAGCTGGTTATTTGATGGCAGGGAAGGTGTGTATGTGTGTGTGTGTGTGGAGGGTGTTGACTGACATCCATAGCAACAGTAGCATGGAAACAGCCTAAAGTATCATGTGGAGTTTGTTTAAGAAGTGAACACTGTGGGAGGTGTCAGATAGTGGGAGAACGTGCTGCGGAGACAAAGCATCTTTTGGGAGGATAAAAGCAGTTATTTGTACGTGATTGTGTCCGTGTGTGTACGTGAGACAGAGGAGGAGAGGGAGTTTGTGACACAGATGGAGCTTTAAGTGCCAGAGGATTGAGTAGGCAGGCAGGGTAAATTTGAAACATCTCAAAGTGTTTGGTCTTACAAATAAAAGTTGAACATTTAACGACTTTTTTATTTTGTTTCATTTTTTTTTGAACTGCCTCTGTGCCTCTGACAGCTGTGGCAGTGTTTTCAACTTGTTTACTGTGAGTATGTCTGCTAAATGAATGTGGAAATGACCATAACTCTAATTACAATGTGGAGCAGGATATAAAACCTGATTTAAAAAATAAAAAGATAAAAGTTGTTTACTTTTGGCATCATATATGCCTCAATCCTGAGCGTGGAGACTGTGCAAGTCTCACCGCACCACAACACAGTTTATGAAAACAGTGAGCCAGTATCTGCACGTTCACTCAAATAACAAGTCAGGGTTTGCTTATGTTTCCCAGAGGTGGGAGTCTCGCCGTGTTGCAGACTTCTTGAAGATGGCTTCTTCCGTGTATAAGGTGGATGTAGCTTCTGATACAGAAAAAACCTTGCACCTGCAGTTTTTCAACTGCCAAAAGGGGTCGACTCTTCTATTTGAAGTCCAGCTGTGGAGAAATGCATTAAAAAAAACCTAATTTCTAGTTTTCCAAGCCAAAACATATCTCCATGTGGACATTATGACTCTGTTCCAGTCACAAAGACGGTCATGTAGGATGGATTTTAGGGCAGGCTTAGCTTGTGATTGACATGTCACAAACCAGCGTTTATTCTTCGATTTTGCAGTCAGACTCCTCTTCCTTCACTCCTCACCCCTCATGTGCTATTTGAAAAGAGGAACATGGTGATGTCAAAAACTCTCATCTCGAGGCTTCATCACAAAAAACCCACATTGTTAACAAACATCATGGCTGCATCCATCGTTTAAATGGCGATAGCACAATATTCTGCAGAAATACCTTCACTGCCATTATTGAACTATTGAATTGAATGAGATATTTCTATATACTGCAACGTCATCAGTCATTTTTCTTTTTCTTTTTTATATTTAAACAACTAAAATATCCATACAAAAAGAATGAAAGAAGAAAAAGAAATGAAAAGAAAAAGACGCAAAACAGGAAACAATAAATAAATAAATAGAAGATACATAAGGAAAAAGAAAAAGGAAAGAAAAATAAATAAATAAAAATGAATAAATAAATAAATAAATTTAAAAAAATGTAGATCTTTTGTTTCCATTAATATAACTAATATTTCTAGTAGTTAACAAAGTCAAAATCTAAAGCAAAAGCAAAAACTGGCCAGCGTTTTTTAATGTAGTCCATCCATTTCTTCCATCGTGATACAAACAGGTCCCTCTGTAATTACAAGTCTGTAATCTGGTTGCTGTCACACACATTTTGGAGGTGTGGTGAGACCCTTTTGTTGAAGTGTGTCTCTGGAGATCTTCTCCCTGGAAACCATTCAGAAGGATGATGTGAATGGTGAACTTTTCGGGGCAGGGAATTGAAAGGGCAAAAATGAACTGCTGCCATGGATAGAAAAAGAGAGGGAGAAGAAAAGCAAGATGACAGGGTATGATAAGGTTGCATGGCATACTATTGTTGCTGTGTCAGTGATTCCTCAACTCTCCTTGATGAGGCAATGACCGCGGTGGGCACGACGCACACTATCTGCATGTTTGGAGAGATTATATGTGTGGAAGCTGCCTGATTGAAGGCGTATCCTGACCTCAAAAACTCTCATTTCGATTGCTTCAGTTTGACTCAAGTTGAGTCTTTGTTATGCAGCCCGCCAAGGTCCTCTGAACTATAAGTGAGTTTGCCTGCACTGTCTGCTTTTGTCTAGATAAATTGCTATAAATAGAAAACAGGAGCTGACAGATTTTATTTTTTTTTGTAGATAAAATACCACACCATACACCACGGAGGGCTTCTCATTTATCGCAGTCTTCTAAATGCCATGCAGACAAGAACACATGCCTGGGTGACAAGGAAAATATGTGATCAGAAGTCATCAAAATTGTAGCTTTAATAGGGCTTTTATTTATCGCTTCTTCTTCCTCACTGATCCACCCATCAACTCCTCACTGCTCTTTTCTCTCCATTTGATTTTACAGAGACGTGGAGGTGTTATGGCACTTCAGTAATACTTTCTGCAAAGCTTTTGGATCATCCTTGACATTTACTGTGAAAGAGCACTGTGAATTAGATTGGGGAGATCGTTTTCAGGTTACTTTGTCTATACTTTGTGCAGCTTGCCTTTCAGGCTTGTGCAGTAGAGTGGCAGAAATTCAGAAGTGAAATAACTGGCGCATGCACAGCTTCACGCTGAAACAGAAAGAAATGAAGCAAAAGAAAAAGGAAAAAAAATGTTAAAAACATTAAAAAGGCACGCGACCTCAAAATTACTGAAATAATTAATCAGATACACTTGTGATTGTTATTATTAGTGCAGGATAGAGTAAAGGCATGCTTAAACACTTGCCAAAGCAATATATAGCCTCTTAAAAATGAACATGCTTTGAGTCGCTCCCCTTATGGATTTGTCAGATTACTGGCATGGGTCCTGATCAAAGCTTTTTTAAACCCGCCTCTAAGCAGCCTCGCTCTGAATTCCTTCCGCTAATTTATCCTCGCTGAGACAGAGGAGGAGAGGAACAGAAGTGGAGCAAGAGAGGCAGACAGAAGTGTTTCAGAGATGCTCAGTCATGCCTCGGCAAAAACAGCTTCCATTAGCGCCCAGCTCATATTAGATTAGAGTTTTTCTGAATGCTGAAAGAAATTATAAGTCTTAATTTTTCATTTCCATTCCTCTTTTTAGAGAAATCATTAGTGTTTTTTTAATGGGTTAGGGTGCCATGTATTGATTTGATGAACAGGGCCTGACAGACAGTGAAATCTCTGCTGGCCTCTTGGTCTTAATTTTTTATTTTTTTTTTTTGCATATTTGTCACATTTGCATGTTTTAGATCATCAAATTTCAATATCTGATAAAGATCATATTAATGTGATTGGCCAGTCATATTATGTGGTCATACTATAAATAGTAGCTGGTATCTGGGTTTGATCAGTTTGATCGGGCAATGCCGTTTCTGAGAAAAACAAAACAAAACAAAAAACAGCCAATTGGAAGCTTCTGCGGCTACAGCCTGTAATCACACCTGTTTACCACCGAGTGAAATAACTGAACTTATGGGCCAAAATAATAACATACCAGTAATCCATAGAGAGGAGGCTTCTGAAGAAAGAATCCAGAGGCAATCTCTACAAAAGCACGACTCAGCCAATTCAGACCCAGGCAGCAGGACATGACTCCTACCTGTAAAAGCTATGGAAGTCAGGTGAGGGATGCTAAGCTAGCAGCTACTATTTACAGTGTGACTATACAATCCGATTGGCCATCAACCAGCAATTAGCAATGCAACATTAAATCAAATATTCATTCTGCTACACATGGAAGAGTGGTGAACTTTCCCAGGAGTGGCCAGCCTACCAAAATTACTCCAAGAGCGTATTGGCGACTCATCGAGAAGGTCACAAAAGAATGCAGAACAACATGTACAGAACTGCAGGCCTCACTTGCCTCAGTTAAGGTCAAAGTTCATGATTCAATAAACAGAAAAAGAGACTGGGCAAAAAAAAAGGTAAAATCCACGGCTGACCAAAAGGAACACAAAGGCCTCACGCCCCCCCCCCCCCCCCCCCAAAGAAAAGAAATATCAATGATCCTCAAGATCAAATACTGCATTTTGCGTGTACTCGGGTTATTTTTGTCTAATATTAAAAAAATTTTAAAGCCTGTAAGTGCGACAAAATATGCAGAAAAATACAGAATCAGGATTGATCAAACACTTTTTCACAGCACTGTACATTTTAGCCCTGGCTGTCAGCATTCAAGCTTTCTCCCAGAATTTGAAGGTAAATATGTAAATTTTGTCATCTTTGATTTAGGATCTGTTGATCTGAAACCCGTGTTGCACCCTCGCTTTGAACTGTGGCTTTGAAGCTATTCAGTCTGATGCCGTGAGTCTGGGCTTTGAGGCTGAGTGTATCCTCCTATGTATCTCCTGGTTTAGCGGTGCTTGTGGCAATAATGATTGCGATAAAAGCCATTACCAGGGGCCCCGGGCCCACTGGGCTGCAGGTCTAGCTTTATTACTCTGACCCATAGGATGGTAATTACGCTATGTCTATGTTGCTACGGCAACGTGGAGGTTCTCCACAGCTAATGCAAAATTTATGTCAGGGGAGTGTGGCATTTTGTGTTTATACACATTGTTGCAGGCAAGCATTGAGACTTGTATGTGAGCATGTGTGTCACTTCTGAGAGCTCATTTCAAAGACAGAGGCAAAATGCAGGAAGTTGACCCATTATTTGTAGTGTCCATTATTTCACCTCACTGGTTCCAGCCACACAGCTGGGTACTAATGCCTGATTTTAGGCTGGGCTGGAAACATTTCAAACAACAAACCACATCAGATGCTCTCAGATTCCTGAACTAAACGGATCCGAGCACCCGGGGTGAATCATTTCATCAAAGTCTGCTTATATTACAGCGGTTTTTGGATTAGTTTCATAAACTATGGCTTCTGTGATATACTGAATGAAATTACAATATCTGTTACATACAGCTCTGAAAATCTTTCAGGCTGTAAAAGTTTTGCTAAAAGTTTCTCAACTTGATCCTGGATTGAATTGACGAATCAAAAGTCTAGTGAAGCCACAGAGAGTGCTGCAGAATGAGGCTTCAGGTTTAAGACAGCAGACTATTCCACAGCACTGGGGTGCAATGAGTGACTGTTCATTATAGTGGCTCCTGACACTGAGCCGTGTCTGCATTGCTCTGTTGACTCAGAAGATTAGATCGGCAAGCACTAAGGCTAATCTGGCATTTATAGATTTCTCTGAGCCTGCATTCGTGTGTGTGTGTGTGTGTGTGTGTGTGTGTGTATGTATATGTGTGTGCACTAGCTCTCCTTTGAGCACTGAGCTGACGGGGACTTGTGGGCTTCAGGTATTACCAGATGGGCCGATCTGTTGTCTCGAGATGAGTGTGTCCCTTTAAAGAGAGAGAGGAAACACCAGATCACCTATGATACAAACAGATGTTGCAGATGGATCCTCCTCGCTCAGGTTCTCATGTGCACAAAGCGACCTTCTATTTTCTTACCTGCTGTTTTCTTTTCGTGATCTGACTGCAGCAAAAAGACCAGAGACTTTATGTTTTTGGGTTGCCCGTATGTCCCATTTGTGTGACTGTGATATCTCTTATCACTGTGAAGGAGTTTCTTCAGATTTGGTGCAAATGTTCACTCGGGCTCAAGGAGAAACTGAGTACATGGTGGCTGAGAACAAGATATTTTTTGGGCGTTACTCATGGAGAATTACACTAACTCACATTTATTACGTGTAATAAAAACAATAAAAAAAATATTTTATGAAATCTGTTAAGAACGTGTTCAAAAGTAAAAATTATATTATTAATTTTTTAGGTAAATAACAAACATAATTGACATTTTTAGACCCAAATATGATCCGACACAGTGGAAGTCAGAAATTAATCAAACGTTACATTAATAAAATTCATTTTTTCTGTTCAGTAATGCAAGTGTTTGGCATCTAAATCAATGATTTTCAATTTTTAGTATTAAAAATATCATTTCGGTTAAAGAGGTTGCACACACATGGTATATTAACCATTCCAGAAACATAAAAAAATATTTTAGTAATTAACAATAATTTTAATTTAGAGCAGCTGTGGCATAAGACTTCTAGTGTGTGCTGGGCTAATAAATTTGGTAGGACTGAAAATTTCTAACTCTGGTGTTGTCACAGGAATAAATGGCGTTAATTTATATTTGAGTTTGTTTTTAGATGATGTAGCCCAGCATAAGGCCACAGGTTTCCAGTATGATGCAATGTCCTTTAAACGGGCCACAATGACTCCACCATAGCCCAGATAACCTCTGACATACAGCAGGTCCTAATATAACTCTGATGCACATCACATGTTGACGTTGCATGTCTTTCATTGTAAAGCTTCCATCATTTCCCACCAATTTCAGAAACTTTTAGTTTAAACACTTTTAGCTTTTGCATGAGAAAAAACTGTGATACACCTGCGGTTTGCAGTTTCTCTGCATTCAGCAAGAAGTTGGAAGCCCTGCCAGTTTAAACTAGGAGTGACAGTCTGCTGCACCACTATGAAAAAAAGTCTCAAAAATTCCTTTCACATACACCAAAATAAGTGGTCACACAATATTTCCACCCATTGTATTTAATTATATTATGCCTTTAAATGCTATTTTTTTTATTTGTACCCCTAAAAGAGTTAAAGATAGGGACTATAAAACGAGGTTGTTAAACACCAAAAAAAAAACCCCCACAGGTAATAACCTTCCTAGACTATTTTAACAGATTGAGATGAAAATTTATGATAGTTTGAATCCCTTCAGTGGCTTTTATGCATCCATATTATGCATAAGAGCTCTCTATATGTGAAATAAGTGTCTCTCTGCCATGCCCTCTCTGGTTTCTGTCCATTACCCATTTTATTCGCTCTTTGCTTTTATACTTTCCTCTCTAATTCTCCCTCAGAGGGGCTGCAGAGAAGTTCTCTCACCATGTTCTTTGTCACACTTGTCTGCTTCATCGAACGTTAAAAAACTCCCCCAGATCTACTTTTTGAGAAACTTGAAGCTTAACGCTAGACATTTTTAGCTCTGGGCTAGAATTTGATGTTTTTCATTGATTTATCGTGGAGTTTTTTTAACAGGTCTTCACCATATATTCAGTCTTCCTATACTCACTGCCCTCTGTGTAAAACTCTGACAGCGTGAAATCCCTAAAAACCTTAAACCACAAGAGCACAAACAAAAGCATATTTGGTTTACTGATGTACTTCCTATATTGAACTAGTGCTGAAAGGAAGATGTTGTATTGTTCATAGCCCCATGCTAGATTTTGGTCAAATTGAGCTGTGGTACATGACGAAAGCAGGGAGGATTTCAGATCAGTCAGATGACAATGATGCCTGTGTCCCTGGGTTAATACAACATTTTTGCCAGGCAGATGCTTTTGATATACCAAGCACTTAAAAGAGGGTGAAAGCAACACAGAAGTAATCTGCTCTGCATATGAATGCCTCAAGCATGTGATGCATCAGATATACAGAATAGTCTTAGACAAAACATTCGGTCACATCATACACATTCTCACTGAACATGCTGCCTGCTTTAATTTAATTGCCATATCTCTTGTGAACTCTTTTTTTTTAACCTTTACACACATGAAGTGACTGCTGTGGAATAAGGAATCACCTTAGTTGTGTTTTGGTATATCATAGTTTAAAAGGCTTTTGGGAGGATCTTGTCACCATCTTCCTTGTAGCTTCTAATTAGTGCTTGCGCCGATCATTTAATGAAAGCCAAATTAACGAAAGACATTGTGTTGTCGTTTTATGCACTGGAGGCTATAGACAATTTTTCCTCCTCTGTATTTAAAAGTAGTGGAAAGAAATCTGCACTGAGTCTCCTGAAAGTGTATGCAGTTTAGCATATATTTGACAATGCTTGTTTGTATAAGCGATTTCAGCAAACTTTCACAACAACTAAAAAAAAATAAAATGAATGTCTCATCCAGGGATGCTTTACAGTGAAAACTGTGAAAGTTGGCTGCTATGCAAGAAGAAATGAATCATGTGCGTTTGGCGTATCGTGCATTGAAAAGCTGCTTTTCTTTTTGGCACACTTGATATGACACAATGCAGTGCAGCTACGGTGATATAAATTAAAGAATGCATTTAATGTACTGAGTGTAAGAAGCTTTTCTGTCCCCCACTCGTTACCTGTATGAATGGCACCTGTTTGAACTCATCATCTGTATAAAAGACACCTGTCCACAGCCTCAAACAGTCAGACTCCAAACTCCGCCATGGCCAAGACCAAAGAGCTTTCGAAGGACACCAGGAAAAGTATTGTAGACCTGCACCAGACTGGGAAGAGTGAATCTACAATAGGCAAGCAGCTTGGTGTGAAAAAATCAACTGTGGGAGCAATCATCAGAAAATGGAAGACATACAAGACCACTGATAATCTCCCTCGATCTGGGGCTCCACGCAAGATCTCATCCCGTGGGGTCAAAATGATCATGAGAACGGTGAGCAAAGATCCCAGAACCACACGGGGGGACCTGGTGAATGACCTGCAGAGAGCTGGGACCAAAGTAACAAAGGTCACCATCAGTAACACACTACAACGGCAGGGAATCAAATCCCGCAGTGCCAGACGTGTTCCGCTGCTGAAGCCAGTGCATGTCCAGGCCCGTCTGAAGTTTGCCAGAGAGCACATGGATGATACAGCAGAGGATTGGGAGAATGTCATGTGGTCAGATGAAACCAAAGTAGAACTTTTTGGTATAAACTCAACTCGTCGTGTTTGGAGGAAGAAGAATACTGAGTTGCATCCCAAGAACACCATACCTACTGTGAAGCATGGGGGTGGAAACATCATGCTATGGGGCTGTTTTTCTGCCAAGGGGACAGGACGACTGATCAGTGTTAAGGACAGAATGAATGGGGCCATGTATCGTGAGATTTTGAGCCAAAACCTCCTTCCATCAGTGAGAACTTTGAAGATGAAACGAGGCTGGGTCTTCCAACATGACAATGATCCAAAACACACCGCCCGGGCAACAAAGGAGTGGCTCCGTAAGAAGCATTTGAAAGTCCTGGAGTGGCCTAGCCAGTCTCCAGACCTCAACCCCATAGAAAATCTGTGGCGGGAGTTGAAAGTCCGTGTTGCTCGGCGACAGCCCCAAAACATCACTGCTCTCGAGAAGATCTGCATGGAGGAATGGGCCAAAA
Source organism: Diplotaxodon limnothrissa (assembly GCF_057381915.1). Taxonomy (NCBI): domain Eukaryota; kingdom Metazoa; phylum Chordata; class Actinopteri; order Cichliformes; family Cichlidae; genus Diplotaxodon; species Diplotaxodon limnothrissa. The sequence continues at coordinate 16,521,905 of NC_140607.1, forward strand.
TACCAGCTACTGTGTGTGCGAAACCTAGTAAACGTTTGACCTCTGTTATTGCCAACAAAGGTTATGTTACAAAGTATTGAGTTGTATTTTTGTTATTGACCAAATACTTATTTTCCACCCTGATTTACGAATAAATTCTTTACAAATCCTACCATGTGGATTCATGGATTTTTTTTTTCACATTCTGTCTCTCACAGTTGAAGTGTACCTCTGGTGCAAATTACTGACCTCTGTCATCATTTTAGGTGGGGGAACTTGCACAATCGGTGGCTGACTAAATACTTTTTTGCCCCACTGTATCTATTTATCCATTCACTCCCACCTTCATAAAGGTTGCTAGTTTGACCACCCACTTCTGTCTTTTTTGCATCCATTTATCCAGTTCAGGGTCACATAATGCAAAAATCACAGCTTAGTGCATTTAGAAAGAAAGAAAGAAAGTGTACTTTATTGATCCCCGTGGGGAAATTCCTCTCTGCATTTAACTCATTCACTCAGTGAAGCAGTGGGCAGCCATTGGGCGCCGGGGAGCAGTGTGTAAGCAGTGTGTAAGGACGGTACCTTGCTCAGGGGTACCGAACCCCCGACCTTCCGATCATGGGGCCACCACTCTACCTACTGAGCTATCTCTGCCTTAGGCATGTAGACATCATCAAGACGAAGTTTGTTTTAATGCTTGGTATCAAAAGTGGGAAGACTGTCATTTGAATGTGGTATTAGATGGGCTGAAAGCATGGATCCATCCCGTCAATGTCAATGGTTGTTGATGGTGTAAGGGGGTGGGGGAGATTTTCCTCACACACTTTTCGCCTCTTACCAGTATGCCACAGCTTACCTGAATATTATTGCTGACCATTTCCTTCCCTTTATGATCAAAGTATATCCATCTTCTGATGACTGCCTCTAGCAGGGTAACACACCATGTCACAAAGCTCAGATCATCTCAAACTGGTTTCTTGAACTTGACAATGAGTGCACTCTACTCAAATGGCCTCCACAGTCAGCAGGTCTCAAACCAATAGAGCAGCTTTGGGATGTGCAGCCAAACATTATGGTGTTATTCAATCCTGGAAGAACATGAATTGGACCATAGCTTCTGCAGTAAGTTAAAAAAGAACAAGAAAAAAAAGGCTTGTTTTCAGTAGCCAGAATGAGCATGCTATTAAACAAGAGCGAATTTTGGAGGCACCTTGCTAATCAAGCTAGCATTAGCTGCTAATTTAATTTGTGACTGCACACAATTTATCTCATTTTTATGAGCAAATTTGACTTGTTGTTGCTGTGATGAAAAGAATTTAAAGTTTGATGAGTCATTTTAAGAACAGAAAGCTGAGCTACTTTTGATATTTACCAGTTTTATGACACTTCTGAGGACTCTCCTCAGATAAAGATTCATGTTCAGGTAAATTGGTTTTGGCAGGTGCTGTCCATAAGCTGATGAATCTAAATAATAAACGGGATCTTTGTTGACCTGAAATAGCATTATGCTAAGCTGTGATAAGGCGGTTGCTACCTGAACAGTCCCTACAGGTCATTATTTTTAATCAGTGCCATCTTCTCACTCTGTTACCTCTGGCTTATCCGATAATGTTTATCAACAGCCGTTTGGACCTGCCAATAATATTTAGCAGCACTGCTCGAGGCCTAAATACCAGAGATGAAATATGCAGCGCTGATTTTAGGGGATGTGAAGACAGATATGCAACGCATTTTGAGTCAGCTAATATCAGTTTAAGAGGGCTAGTAACCTTAGAAAACACCTACAGTAGAGTGTGAATATTTAAGTGACTGGCTCGTGAGTGATGGTTGGTGGAGAATGGAGAATTTCCCCCAAATGTGGAGAAAAGAATACATTTTGAGAGCAGTGGTGTGAATGTGTGTGAGCTTGTGTACGTGCGGTTCCATCCCACAGGCTAATAATCATTGCTTCTCTCCAGATGGAGGAGTGTACCCAACTCAGCAGAAGTCTTCCTGCCTCTTCGGGGCAAAGACAGCGGGGGGGGGGGGGGGGGGGGGTAGTGTGTGTGTGTGTGTGTGTGTGTGTGCATATAATGTGAAATACTGAACTGTCATTTACTGAAAATCCTCCAGGACATGAGTATCTCACGGAGAAGAAGGATGGGAAGCCAAATTAGAAAGTGGCTTTGTTAACACATACCTTCAGTTAACAGTGCCTTAATGTGCACATCTTTATTGTGAGTCCAGTACGATATATAATTTGTTGCCATCATTGATCCAGAACTGAACTGCGACCCTCATTTTCTGTCCTCACAGAGAAAGAAAGCTGCTGCAACAAGAAGTGAGATCCTGTTTTGCCTCATCTTTGCATAAATACAATCACAGTTATCGTAGTTAGTTGGTTAATATTAGGAGAGGATGCTTTTTCCCAGTATTGTAGTTTGTAACTGTATTACAGTTTCAGTTCTAAAACCTGGAAGACCAAGTAAAACTGAGACAAACCTTAAGAAGAAAGTAAATGTCCTTAATTTATTCCAGCCTTCATGCTAACCTTTCAGTTTTCTGTTCTGGTTTGGCTCAAGCGGGATCTTTATAGAATAAAGTTCAATGGTAGATTGAACAAGAGGGACACAGTCGTACAATCTACGCTTTGTTTGAACATGATGATGGTGGTATTGTTTATATGCACTCATCTTCATGCACTCCACCTCGAAGCCTCTTGAGTCTGTGCATCACTGTGCATTGTGATTTCTGAGAGGTTTTTGTTTACTTACTCACCACTGCAGCTCATATGAAAAAGTGGTACGCTTCCCTCTGTTTATTTACTGCACAGATTGTGTGGTTACTTTTTCTCCTTGCTTGAATATAAATACAGAACTAACAACATACAGCTTTATATCTTATTCACACGGAACCTGGAAAAGGTGGATTTGAATACTTTTGCTGCATATAAATTGATCAAACCACAAAAAAATCTTTTACAAGTTGGTAACTGCGTAAATCTGCAACTGCTCTTTGAACATGCCTCGCTTGAACAAGATCTCAATGAGCACTTTAAAAGCACTTTAAAGTAATTATATTGATAATAACATGCAGGAGCTGAAGTGTATTGCCATTAATCCCCTGACTTCAGTTACATAATGTTTTATAGAAGAAAGTACCTCTACAAACATTATGCAAAGCTATCTAATCTATCTCATTCACTGAGCAACATTTATTGATATTCACTCCTTTTACAAGCACTTTTTGCACGATACCAGCACAAAGGATTTATTTTTCCAGTGTGTGACGAGCAGCTCTGGGCTTTGGCTGAATGACAGGTGGAAATGGGCTTCTCTCACACTCCTGTCACAGTGCTGACTGGTGATGTCAAAAGGGCTACCTGTGGCAGAGATGTCCCTGAGAATAAATGGGTTACAGAACACCCACTCAGTGCTATTACTGCACTGCTTGTGGGTTGTGATGAAATGATTCAATCAGCAGTGCACTCACATTTACCCATGCTTGCTTATACATAATACCACCTAAAATCACATCTACAAGCACTAAAACGCGATGATTTAGGCTGGCACATTAGTCATGCTGTGTCTACAGAGCAGCATCTGATGACAGTATATTGTGTTATTTCTATATATAAAAAAGAAACCGTGCTGACCTCAGTTTCAACTTCTCTGGAGATAAGTTACCTCATAAAACTCCTATATCGTGCTAAATCTGAAAATGTGAGTGATATTTATTGTTTGCCTTCACAATCTGATACAAGCGCTCAGTGCTGAAGGACTTAAGTGATTCACAGTAAATTGCCTTCTTCGTCTTGCCAAGTTAAGTTCCCACTGGGAGGAATGAATCACTGCGAGAGAATTAAATCTCGTCTTGTCTGGTCCTCTCCTGTGCCAGAGCTATAATACCTTTTTAACGTCACGATAATTAGTGTAGCCATGCAGAATTAGAGGATGAAACAAACAAGACGCTCTCTGTTGTGTGTGTTGAACAACTGCCCTCTTTTGGTAGCACTGTGCACTCTCCCTTTATCTTCAGAAAGATAAGACTCAACTTCCTCCTCCTAGCATCCTTAGATGTTTAGTAATTAAAAAGAGGTCTTGTTTTGTTGCAGTAAAGTAGCAGACATTTTCAGTGGTTCAGTTGAGTTAGGGGAGTACAAGTGATGTGTTTGGATGCTGGGTATGAGATGGGTATTGTGCATTAGAAGGTTGCCATCTAGAGGCAGGATACAGACAGTGCATGGGTCTGAACTCAGCTGTGTTGGTTGAATCATTTCATGAGATGAGATGAAGAAGCGTGTGAAGCGAGAGGGCTAGAGGGGAAAAGACACTCTTTGCCTTCCTGTACTACAGCCTCCTTACTGCCTCACAAGCACAACTGCACACACAGGCGTAAACACACACGTGTACGGTTGATAGACAGATACCTCAGAGGTCTCGGCAGTCCTCAGGGCAGCCAGTGGTCGGTGACGTGGACACGCTTAATGTCAGTGCTTAACTGTCAGGATGAAACACCTACTAACCGGGAGCTGGTGACTCAAGAGAATTGTTAGTCATAACTAAATTTAAAAGAGCAAGGCGTTCTCTACCGTCAGGGATGTATTTAATTCATGCCAGCGACATGCACTTTAAAACAAATTGTGACAGTGTGTCATTTGTGTTTTCTCATATTGTTTGACCTTTAATTTAGGAGAAGAAATACAAACCTGTGACTTTTTTTTTCTCTGTTTTGCTTTCAGGGTACCCTCAACAGTATTTCCTGCTTCACTGAATGCTTTACTTTCATGTGAGCCTCCTTTTACCCCTAGGTCCTCCTTTTCAAAAGCTTGAAAGCAAGGCAGACTGCTCCCTCGCCATATGTATGTGCATATATATATATATATATATCCTGTGTCCACATTCAAAGATGCCGCTCTTACGTACTTACCCGCACTGTACACATACATTTGAAAAGTCTCGGCTCATCCGTGCTGCACAGTTACTCTCAGGCATTTTGACGCCGATCAGGTATAGTCATTAATTTGAGACATTTTTAAACAATGACAACATGCAGCACATCAAACACGAGGCGTGATGCTATGTCATCAACACCTCTGAAGCCTTTATGCTTTATTTTCCCTCTCACACTTATTCAACCAGTCCAAACCTGTCAATTCGGTCGCAAAGAGAACTGTTAATTTTAGTCATATCTTCTGTTTTGACAAGCTTTTAGGTGTTTGAGCTGCGCGCATCAGCAATTAGCTGGAGACAAGCAGTCCTGATTGTCCAGAAATAGAAGAGATGAGGCAAAAATAGATGTCTCTTTTTATTTATTTATTTATCTTTGTCAGTGTGCTTCACAAAAGCTGCACTTCACTGATAAGATTTTCTATTGTCAATCTGCTTTAGATTGCTGCAGCTCTATAGATTAGTGATGTGAACCAGTGGCTTTGACACAGTGCAGCTCTCCCTCAGCCCCGAGACAATGAGAATAATCAATTAGCCTTTAATCAAAGCCCGTAAGGATTTTGTAGTAATGACAAATATCGTACGTGTGGTGTAAAATATCCACAGACATTTACGCCAAAGATGCTGAACCAATGTAAAATGCAGATTTCATATTGTAAGTTGTAAACTCGTTTGTATATCAGCGGGGACCGTCACTTGAGAAGTCTCTGTTGCACTGATCACAGGGATCAGTCATCAGTAGTTTGTAATGAACTTAACGATCTTGTTGAAGATTTTGTTTTTAAGCTCACATCATCCAAAAAAAGAAAAAAAATCATACTTTCTTCTCATAGACTGAATGCAATAAACAAATTAGCTTACACTATTAGTATAATTGCAGCATAACATTTATGCCAATACATCAAAATGAAGAAAATGAAATGTATCAAACCCAGAGGGAGGCGTGTTGGGACGCTGCGAGGCGTTAAAAATGAGTTTATGCAATATGACAGTCACATCAGCGTTCCTCTCTTTAACATTGTTTTCAAGCCACTTTAGAGATTTTTGTGCACAAACATGATGCCTGACATGTGAATTCCTAAGTAGGTCGTACTCCCCTCCACAGCCGCAGAGCCAAGTTGCTCAGTGTGCTTCCATCTTCAAGCTCCATCTGAATTCACTCTATAAGGCACAGCCTTGACTTCGCTTCATCCATTTCCCCTTTTACCACCATACAGTTCCCTCTCTTCCCATTTTCTCCATCTTGCTTTCTCTGTGTGTCTTTCCATCCTTCCTCTTTTTTTATTTCTCTTTTCTTTTTTGTTCACCCCCATGCACAGAACCAACCTCCTTCTCCTGCATGGCACCCCCTCCTATCTCCATAGTTTCAATTTCATCTTGTTCATCAGTTTTATTGGATTTTAATTGGTTTTCCCCTTTGTCTCTCTCCCTCTCTTCCTCTCCCTCTTTCTCCCTGACGCTCTCTCTCTTCCATTCTCTCTGTTTTCATCTTGGAGACAGTGGTGTGCATGCAGCCTCAAATCTAAGTCACTGCCTGTCAGGCTGCTCCGTTTATGCGCTCTGCGACTCTCTTTTCCTCTCCTCTCTCCTCAGTGCTGTGCTGCACTGCATTCCTCGTCTCTCCTCTGCCCACATCTCCATCTCTCCTCATTCTCGTTCTCTTTTCCCTCTTCCTCTACCTGCATCTCTCTCACCCTATGCGCTCTTCTCCCTGTTGTGCATTGCTGCGCTCTGCTCCGCTGTTTGGGAAAATACTCTACCATCTCATTTTTTTCGCGCCAGAGCTGAGTGCACTTCAGCTACTGGTGGAAGAGGAATTAGATGCTCATGGAGCTCCAGGTTTGACTTCCCTTGGATTCCTTGGATCTGTGTGAGCTGGAGAGGAGGAGAGGGCAGGAAGGGAAGGAGAAAGGGGGCAGAAAGCTGCTCAGGTGAGAGCTTCGTGTGCTTGTGGAAGTAAAGGCTTAAAGGTGGTGGTGCTGGTGACGTTGGTTGGGGTTAGTGGCTGATGGTTGTCCGTCAAGGGTCATGCCCTGGGACTTGCGTGCTTTTCGGCAGTTGGAGTTGGAGACCCTCTCCCATTTTTGTCCCCCTTGTGGGGTAACATTGATCCTGGTGCCGGGAAAAACTGCCGGGCACCAGTGGCTGAACCGTGAAGAGTGGACACCATGAACCAGCTGGATGCACCGCGGCCACTGAACTGGACCATCAGAAAACTGTGCCATGCAGCCTTCCTACCATCTGTACGCCTGCTAAAGGTAAAAGAACATGAAATTTAAAAAATAGATGCCTGGAGAGATTTTGTTAAATATGTCATGCAGTCCTCCTGCTATCCTGATGCTTTTCCAAAAGAACATAAGTAGAAAGAGGTGTGAGGGCACAAAATGAATGCTGATGAAGCCGCTGCGCTTTTTGGTGCATACATCAGTGGATGCAATGCAGTCATTAAGAAGTAATAGAGGGGATAATGTTGTTAAAAATGAAGAGAAGTGTGGCAAAGCTGTCGGTGTAACACTCTTAGAGGGAAGCTTAAAGGTTTTGGAAGTAGATGGCTGTGCAAAGTGGATGCGCAAAGAGTGGAGGATAAAAATGGAGATGGGAAAAGCGAGAGCATGATGCTACAGAGGCACGGATGAGAGATTGGGATAGAGAAATTAAAGAAGTGTGATAAAAGAGAAAATGCAAATAATTTAATTATTTTTTTGCTGATAGCCAAAAAAAGAGAGAAAGAAACCGAGAGAAAGAGGAGGAGATGGAAAGACATCAGAGAGGGATCCAGTCTTAAAATAGCAAGAGGGTTACACAGAGGGTGAAGGTGGAAGCATGAAATGTCGAAATAAAGTGAGCGAGAAAAAGGGGATGTGAGAAGGGAAAAGAAAAGGTAGATGACAAACTGAGGAGGCATGTAACGAGTTAAGAGAGGATTTGTGGGAATGGGTGAGCGGGAATGTAAAATTGGAGGTGGCAGACATGACTGAGGAGCTTTAGTAAAGAAGTGACAACAGAAGACAGATTTTAAAATGAATTCTGCCATGTACCTCGATGTAAAGAAGTTAGAATTAACCAGGTTTATTTGGTTTTTTTTGGTGAACAAGTGTAAATTCATCTGTGTGCCTGAGCATGTGTGGCTGCCTTTGTGTAAGTGTGATTTGTAGCCTCTGCAAATCTACAGTGCAGTCTTTATAACGCTTGCTTACTGACATTTGTTACCTAAATCCTATTGTTTATGCATTTCTGTGCTTTCATAAGCCAGTTACAGGCACTCTGTAAGACGGTCTATTGTCAGAGGTCTTGAATGGCTCTTCTTCAATGTCCTTTGAGCTAGCTTCATCAAAGTGTGTCACACAACAGTATTGCTGTGATGTTGAACCACACAGCCAGCAAAATCATTGTATGTGCATTAGGATGTTTTGTGTGTGTGTGTGTGTTTTAGCATGTGTTGTGAAACTTTACACGAGAGGTTTTTTTTCAGGCAATTTTATTTCAAGAGTGAAATGTTTGTGTAAGTGAAAACACTCCAAACATCAGTGAATTGATACAAATGTTTTTGGTGGAACATTTCTTCTTATTCGTGGAAACACTTGCCAAATAGATTTTTAGACTCAAGAGTGTGAAACTCTTGAGTCTTCTGGATTAGAAGAAATAATATTTTACCCACCTAAGCTTTATCTGGCTGTAGCAGAGGATGGAAAGTGAGACTTTTTGAATTTCGTGTAACAAATGATTCCCTGGCTCATCCAATAGCTAATCAGGACATATTTTTATCTTAAAAAGCACAGACTGTATGTGAAAGATCCAAGTAGCCACCAGGTCTAAAAAGAAAAGCATTTCTTTCTAATGACCAGCAGGGGCGCTCTTCTGGTTCCAAGAAGAAGTCTGATTGTAAAGAAATCTTTGAGGAAGTGATTTTAATTCCTACTGGATTTGTTACCCCAGTTAACATGTTCCAGATGAGTTTATGGTCTCAAGATTGAGTTTCAGATCTTTTTAAATACAGCATGATATTCATTTTTGCACACTCTGGTCACATTTAGTGCAAAATGGATGATACACTTTAGAGTTGGTGAGTTTTCAGTCATTTTCACCCATAATATTTAGTTTTAATCCCAAAATGATGACAGCCAAAACTCAAGGCTTCTTATTTGTAGTCCACAAACCAATAGTTGATGTTGTGGTGGCACTGTATGTCTTTCACACAAAGATGCTCTGACAGCACCATTGCCACAGTGCTTCGTATGTACACTTAAGAATTACCTTCTCGATATTTTGTACAAAGTGCCTCACTTTGAGTGGATCTTTGCTTCAGGATGACTCCTATAAATAGTGCTGCTTTTGAGCAGCTGAGTTTTCATTTTTGAGGTTATGTTTACAGGCATCAACAGACACAGCTGATCCTTTTGCCTCACCTGTACTGGCACCATGGATGAAGCTATACTACAGAGGATTACGGTTCCTGCAACTACTGAAACAGTTTATGTGAATCCTCCCAGGGAGACATCAGGCTGTCAGTATGAAATTAACCTAATAACCTTTCATTATTGTTGGAAATTTCTGCTTGGCAAGCACTTTCCTTGCAGGCCTCTCTAACTGACCTGCCCCCTGCTGCTAAATGCATACTTAAATTCATGTGTGTGTGACTACAATTTTTATAGGCTGCCAGAGATGTCTCCATGTGTGGGCACAGTGGTGTTTATGCATAGGTGTATAAACATATAGTTATCGACACTGCAGCAAAAAGGTACTAGTGCTGGGTTGTGTGAACAGCGAGTGGGATTGACCATGGAACATTTTTCCATATGAAGCTTCCCTCTTACCTCTAGCCTTTCCATGCACAGGCGTACTCTTTCAGTGTGTTTCATTGTATAAAACCAGAAGTTGTTTTTTTTTTTTAAATAAATCTAAAATCTTGTTTTCTTTAGTTAGTTTAGTTTGGTTTTACAAACATGCTCCTACATGCTACAAACTTTCACAATCCGTGTCTTCTCGAAGCTAACCAGTGATGCAATAACATGTAATTTCTGCAAATAGAAACCTAACCTGCTGACGTACCTCTAGCTTGGGTATCTTTTATGGTCTGGTGTGGAAATGGAGTCAAACAAAACACAGATTGTTGCCCCATGTGAAACTTGCTCTTTTATGTGGACTGATATGAAAGCCCTCTTATGCCGGTTATGGTTTGCGATGCAGGTTTAATAATATGTTTGTCTCTGTCAGAGCCTTTGTTTCTCTCTCAAAACGATCACATCTTTGCAAGATTGAACTTTTTACAAGTGTAAGCCTGGGATTTTGTGTAGACTTTGTTGGATAAAGTGTGAAAAAGGAAAATAATATTAGACAGAAAATTGGAAATCTTGTTTAGTGTTCTGTGCACCTGTAATCCTCAGCTTGTTTCACTCGTGTACCTTTATCTGTTCTTTTTCTTTTCATCATATATATATATATATATATATATATATATATATATATATATATATATATATATATATATATATATATATATATATATATATATAGTGCAAGATGCTAGCAGGCAAGGCATACATGGAACGCCATAACCAAGTGGCCGGCATAGTGTACAGGAACATCTGTGCCGAGTATAACCTGGAAGTCCCGAGGTCAAAATGGGAGATGCCCCCAAGGGTGGTGGAGAATGAACGAGCTAAGATCCTGTGGGACTTCCAGATACAGACGGACAAAATGGTGTGTGGCTAACCAACTGGACATAGTGGTGGTAGACAAACAGAAGAAGACGGCCGTAGTGATCGATGTAGCGGTTCCCAATGACAGCAATATCAGGAAGAAGGAACACGAGAAGCTGGAGAAATACCAAGGGCTCAGAGAAGAGCTCGAGAGGATGTGGAGGGTGAAGGTAACGGTGGTCCCCGTGGTAATCGGAGCACTAGGTGCGGTGACTCCCAAGCTAGGCGAGTGGCTCCAGCAGATCCCGGGAATAACATCGGAGATCTCTGTCCAGAAGAGCGCAGTCCTGGGAACAGGACCCTCAAGCTCCCAGGCCTCTGGTAGAGGACCCGAGCTTGAAGGATAAACCGCCTGCAGGGGCGTGCTGGGTGTTAAAAGTTTATATATATATATATACTAGGGGTGCAACGATATTCGTATCGATATTGAACCGTTCGATACAGTGCTTTCGGTTCGGTACGCATATGTATCGAACAATACAACATTTGTAATTTATTTTATCAACTTTCCTTCTGAAAATGCTGTCTGTGTTGAGCGCTCAGTGAATCTGCTTTCGACTACTCCGCCTAGGCTGCACTGTCGAGCGCAGATCCACTGAGCGCTCAACACAGACAGCATCATCAGAAGGAAGAGCGCAGGGCAAGCTAGCAAGACAGAAGTTAAGCTCTCCTTGCAACATGGCAAATTGAACCTTCCCCACCCTCATTCAGATCTGGCGTTTGGAATTATTTTGGTTTTCATGTGACGTATGACCCTGAAGGTAAGCGCGTCATGGACTTGGTAATTGTGACGTGTATCTTTGTGTGCCACGCAATGCTTAATTACATGGGTGGGAACTAGTGTGTTAGCGCAGTTAGCTCGTTAACGTGTTGGCCGTCTAGCCCCATGCACGGGGCAATCAGGGGTAGCTCGTTAACGGAGATTTGCCGTGTTGTGGCGTTAATGTCATTTCAACAAGATTAACCTGAAAGCACTAGTGGGAACACAACAAATATGACTGCACATTTACATCATCCTAGTGCAAAGACAAGTGGAAGCAGACAAAAACAACAAGCATGCATGCTACAAACTTTACCCGAGTCATTTAGACAGTCGTTAGCACATGATTCTCCTTATGGGGACCTGATATGTTTAATATGCTGCTGAGAATATACCCCAGAAGAAGCGTATAGTATAGCTTTTATTTTGGAAAGAGACATTTCTCTGTAATAAACTCTCTTTTCCAAAGATGAGTGATTCCTCAACCAGGACGTCGGGCTCGCAATATCGCTAGCCCGACATCCTGGGGCTAGCGATTTTTCCAGTCGGGCTACCAAAATCTATCTCTACCCTGCCCGTCGGCCTATCGTAGGAAGGAAAAATATATATGTCAATGCTTTTGCATTCTTTTGGAAATGTAGCTGGGTAATTATGTCATTGGCATCGGTGAGCCACTGTCAATATGTGACATATTGAAATCGCGTTTGAATTTGTGCTTGTTTTTTGCTTTCACTTTGCAATCGCGCGAACTGTGTATAGAGAGCGACAGCACTGATCTGTGAGTGATGATAATTTGTGCACCAATTCCTCTGACATCGTCTTATTAATCGTTAGCTTACTATGCAAACATGACAAGTGAAATCTCCCGCAGCTTAAACATGTAAGAGGTTGATCGCGCAGAGAATCGCTGACCGTTATGTGTGTGTGTGTAAAAGCAGCAGGATATATATTTCAGTTCTGCTGAGCCAAATAAGACAGGTCAGGGTGAAGAAGTGACAGCCAAAGAAAAGCTTACCACAAAACGGAAAAGTTATGACAAATCAGACTATAAGGTAAAAGAAAGTGCAGCTTTATGGTTTCATGGACAAAGAATTTCTGTGGCTGCGATATGATGAGCTAAATAACCAGGGGTGCACATAAGTGGTCCGCAGGTGCGCATTCGCTGTCAAAATAAAAAACACGCACAAGGGTTAGGGTTAAATTTAAAAACTGTACTTTTGAGTTAAAATATATATTTATAATTTTAATAAATGACAAATTAAAAATGCTTGAACATTTTATTTGTATCGAAAGAATATCGAACCGTGACACCGAAGTATCGAACCGAACCGAACCGTGAATTTTGTCTATCGTTGCACCCCTAATATATATATATATATATATATATATATATATATATATATATATATATATATATATATATAAGGACGAAAGTGGCCACCGTCACCCATAGGTGGCACCACCAATTTTTGTATCTACAGTAATTCCAGTAAAGGAGATACAATAAGTCTCAATTACAGAGATTAGCCCTTTTTAAATAAATGACATATGAAGTACCCTCTTCCTCACACATACTTTTAGTGTACGTGTGTGTGTGTGTGCCTCTCTTAAATGTAAGATGATAGTTGGAGCTGCTGAAGTGTTTAAACAGAAATTTTACTGACTGATCTGAGTGTTTGCATCAGACTCCCTCAGTATAAAACACGTTGTGCCTCATTTCCATATCCTGATAAATCATACAGATTGGGTCGGCAGGGATTCTTCCAATTACCAAGCTCTGATTATCTGATTAAAATTTTCATGGTTAATGACACCCGTAATACGTGCAATACATCAGGCTCTTTGTGTGCATTTTGTTGTTACCAGGTTTATTTAAACTGGGGAAATGTGCATAACATGGCATTGTAAAAAGGAAGGACTAATAATTTGCTCTTTATCTTTTTCTTTGTCTGTGCAGGTAAACACAAAAATATCGTTTCTTATAGTTTTTACAAATGTAGTCAAGTTAGTTGACTAAACTAAATACAAAAGCGCTATTTTCACAAGTACTTCAAGGCGAGGGTGTGCTCAGTCAGTCTTCTTTCTCCCAAAGTAACCAAACTCGTCTTCTCATACTTGCACACATCCTGACAGTTCCTAGTGTGTTGACCAAATGCTACTTGAGTGTTGAATGAAACTGGAGGAAACAGCATGTTGTCACACACGCCTAAGGGGAGGGTCCTCGCCCCCCCTTTTTTTCTCACTTTCGTTCTCCTGGTGTAAACAGGCCTCAGAATTGCAGGATGTCTCAAAGCTTGCCCTTGTTTATGTCTCAATTACCCAGCAAATGCTGCAGTTGTAAGATTTCAATTAAAACATTATCGTCCTAATGAGCCAAAACGAGAACATAAGCTGCCAATTAACACATCATTCCTTTTATTCAGGCGCACAAAGGCTATATTTCCTATTTGGCACGCTTCCTCATCATAGGTAGTTAAAACCGCTGTCGGTAAATTTGTATTTTTAGGCTTTTTCTAAATATTTGGATCTTTAAACAAGAGACCAGCTTGAGGAAACAATGCATTCTTTTTTCAATTGAAAAATGCACTTGTCCTGAATAAATACAACAGATAGTACACGAGTCTACCTACCAGTCAGCTGCTGAATAATGTATGAGATTTGATGCTAAAAGGACCTGCAGTTTCAGAATAAATGTATAATTTGGCAAACCACCTCCAGCTTTTACTGTTGAAAATCCCCACGTGCTAGTGAACAAACATCAGTGACACGCGTACAAAATAATGATAATCGCATCCTGCTATTCACCAGTCACACTTTGACACAAGCAGTAGAGTTATGAACTCAAAACATTGACCTTTGGCCCGTGAAGTTACATGTGGGAAATATATGCCAGCGGTGATGGAAGGGGGGCCATTTAAATATGTATGAGGACAATAAGTCATGAATGCTCCTCATGTGCTTCATGAACTTTGCATACACGGTTAGAAAGTCTGACACTGTACTCAGAGAATTTGTATTCTGTAATGTTTATGTGTACATCAGGTTGCTTTATGCATTGAGTTTGCAGCTGCTGAATTTCACGCTCACCTTATACAGCTGCAGGTTTATTTTATGCTGCAACCATTCGACAGTGTGCAGATATGGAGCGAGAGAAAGGAGGGAGAAGGGGAATTGAATTTGTAACTTTACAAACTCAGCAACATTACTGTTGGCATGAATTTGTACTTATTCCTTCTAGTAAATTATTTATTTAGAGGAAAAAGCATCTTTTTTTCTAGGCCTTGCCAAGAGTCACAGAAGAATATCTGCTGTATACCACTACCATATCGACCCAATAAGTAGATGAGATTTACATGAAGATCAGGAATCATGGGGGAAAAACAAAAGCAAGTCTGGCTCTGTGTAAATGAGAAAAACAATTAAATAAATAAAACTACTGACTCCTTTAGAGTTTACTAAATAGCACTTTTGTTTTTTGTATCTCTTTGCAATTAACTGGTTTCGTGCAGACCTTGTTTGTGATTTCAGAGAGTGTCTCTCTGAGTGGCAGTCACTCACCCCTCCTGCACATCCATCACCAAGACTGGACCACTTTCCATCACTATTCATCACCCATCCACCCTCCACCTGCTTATACTGAAACAAGAAATTGACATGTTTTGTTACGTACGGATGTACCAAAAATAATATCGATTGAATGTTGCGAGGTTTTGGCAACCAGTCCAAACAGTTGGTTTGGCCCCCTTCAAAGGTGTTACCTGTCAGTATGCAGAACTAGTGCGATAAATCACTTTAACAAGGCGTGTTTGTTTGGATTATTGGATATGTCAGTATGCATGGATGCTTGGGAGGTGGGGGGTGATTTGCAATCAATAGCGGGTGTATCAATAGGTCAACAGTAAATCAATAAATACTCAATGCATTTCCGTTTTCACATTCGCTCACGTAATTGCCAGGGGTGTTAGGATCATGAAAGGCCAACGTGAGGTGTGAGGGCAAGATGGAAAAACGAAACTAAAATTAGAGCCTGTATAATCATCTGAGAGCTTCTCCCATATTGTTACTCAAGTGTGTGTAATCAATCAAGTGTTGCTCGGGTTGAATTGGAGCCATACAATCAGCTCTACTTTCACAGTGCAAGTGACATTCAGTCAGATTAGTCTCAAGTTTTTAAATCAGCACCACGGACAGCTCAGCAGGTCACGCTCTCATCTGAAACTGCAGGGACACACAGTCCAAATCATGGCCACATTTTATTTGATTTTTTATTCACTCGAGCCCTGATAGCATCTATTCTATCTTACCAACAGTTTGTATGAATTAGCAACTATGTATATATATATATATATATATATATATATATATATATATATATATATATATATATATATATATATATATATATATATATATATATATGTATGTATGTATGTATTGTTAGATTATAATATTATTTTAGGCCATGTTATACCCCTAATTAAAGATTGTGAATTATTAGGTAGTTTTAGTTTGCATTATTCTCCTGAATTAGAAGAAGCTGATAACTATTACATTAGTTAAACTGATTTGCATTACATTAAATTGCTGACTTGTTGTGAATGAATGATATTGTTTTATGATGCATTATATTGCTGAGTTATAAGAAATACTGTTCGCAGAAGGTTATTGTCTAATTTGTCTGAGTAGAAGAGAACAGAGTGTGCTGGAGTTTTCTGCCCCATTTCAGCAGGAGCAGATAAACAGGGAGCCAAGGTCGTAGCTTAGGCGCTGTGTGAGAGAAAGCATGTGAATGTTTAGGCTTTGTATGATAAGGTGGAGGCACCAGAGGCTATAAAAGTTTGAGCAATGCTCCACCATTTTGAGATTTTGAGGCTGTCTGCATCAGTGTCCATCTCCCACGTGTGTGATCATTAAATCATCGTTTGACTCAACCCGACCGGACCAGTGTTGTTATTGTGGTTTTTCTCTTGTCTCCATCCCCAATATTTTGAACCTTAACAGTATATTAGGGGTGCAACGATACACAAAATTCACGGTTCGGTTCGGTTCGATACTTTGGTGTCACGGTTCGATATTTTTTCGATACAAAAAAATGTTCAAGCATTTTTAATTTGTCATTTATTAAAATTATAAATATATATTTTAACTCAAAAGTACAGTTTTTAAATTTAACCCTAACCCTTGTGCGTGTTTTTTATTTTGACAGCGAATGCACACCTGCGGATCACTTATGTGCAGCCCTGGTTATTTAGCTCATCATATTGCAGCCACAGAAATTATTTTGTCCATGAAACCATAAAGCTGCACTTTCTTTTTGCCTTATAGTCTGATTTGTCATAACTTCTCCGTTTTGTGGTAAGCTTTTCTTTGGCTGTCACTTCTTCACCCTGACCTGTCTTATTTGGCTCAGCAGAACTAAAATAGAAATCCTGCTGCTTTTACACACACACACATAAGCTCAGCGATTCTCTGCGCGATCAACCTCTCACATGTTTAAGCTTGCTGCGGGAGATTTCACTTGTCATGTTTGCATAGTAAGCTAACGATTAATAAGACGATGTCAGAGGAATTGGTGCACAAATTATCATCACTCACAGATCAGTGCTGTCGCTCTCTATACACAGTTCGCACGATTGCAAAGTGAAAGCAAAAAAACAAGCGCAAATTCAAACGCGACTTCAATATGTCACATATTGACAGTGGCTATATATATATATATATATATATATATATATATATATATATATATAGTATAGATAACTAGAATGATAACTAGAATGATATAACAGAATATAACTAGAATGATGCAGATTTCAGTGTCAATTTCAATGGGTGAGTTACAAACATGCAAAAATGACCTTATTAAAGTCTGCACTGACAGTGTCACCTGTTTAAACCTCCGACAAACTCATGGGAATGGCCGTGTAGGCATTGCTGTCTATGCATGTCTGAGCATGTGGTAGTCTATGAATAATTGATACGGCCTTGGTAATTGTGACGTGTATCTTTGTGTGTATATGAAAGGCTGAGTCATGTTTGTAAGATTAGAACCTATTATACAGGCTGTGCAAGCCACTCGTTTATTGGGGAACATTAGTGTGAGCTGTTCATTCTTTCAGTTCAACACTCAAAAACTTGATAGAGAATTATTATTTTTCGCAGCCAACCTGCCCGCTTGCTAAAATTGAGGTGCCATTTATCATGCAAAGGCAACAGACTGAGTGGATTGAATGTTATTGTTTTCACACTGTGCATATTGGCTGATTTGATATTTTTCTCAGGTGCATGCGGTGATATCGCTTGCATAAGCAGTTACAGTAATTTAACTTTTATCATTTTAAGAAATCAAATAAAAACAGAAACTGTTTTTCTTGTTATTTTTTACTCCGTTTGTATTAGACTACATATGCACATATGGTGAATCTTGAGCGAACATTCATCATTGTGAAGCTTTTTCTTGAACTTTAACAACATAATCAAAAAAAGAGTCTTCACACAGCAACATAGTGTGACCGTTATTGAAAAGACATCTAGCACCTTGATTGTTGTGTTGGAGAGCTGAAGCTGCAGTGCGGCAACCAGATGAAGCATAGGTAATACGGCGTCTTTATTTATGAAAAGTATTTAAAGATAATACAATTGTTTTAATAGGAAGCAAATTTTAACACAAAGCTTTCATCGGTGAGAACAGTGCTCTCTGTCTGTCGTGCCTTTGCGCTGAGCATCAGCTCTCCCTCTTCTTTCTCTCTGTCCTGCTCTCATTGTTTTCTCCCTACTTCTTCATCTGCCACTCTAATAAGTATCCTCTCAGACTCTGTCTCTTCATCTCAACTCAGCTCACCAAAAAGAAAAAAAAAGCCATCTTGTCATGTTACTTGGCTGCTGTTTTTTCATCATTTTGCTTTATTTTTAAAGCTAGAACTTGTCACAAGTGGATACTTGTTCAGGATCCCTTAGCAACACAATTTATTGCACTAGGTGTCCTTGGATGAATTTGTTTCTATGCAGAATTATATGTTAACTGTCTTTTCTTTCCCAACTAAACACCTAACAAAAACAAAATTAAACTAACTACAGTCTTGAAATGTACTCCACACTAACCCCGACCTGCCTCTTTAACCCATCTTTGTCTCTTAAAAAAATGAGTGTTTGCTCTCTGTTTTCAATATTGCTCCAACCTGTGCATGACTCCATCTGTGCCAAAGGACGCCAGTGGCTCTGAGAAGGCATCAGCATTTGACACCCTGGGAATAATAACATCTTGGATAGATTGACAGGCTTTGATGGAGCATTCACATTTTCCTGCGTGGAAGCAGTTCAATACTTCACAAATCGATGGCTTCTCATGTATGTGCATGAATTATAAACCAAAGGGCAGGCATTTAGCTCACTGTAGGTAAAATAACGAATGTAACCGTGTGCTGTGAGCTTACGATTTGTCAGATTTTCAGTATGTTTTATTCAAACTAGCAGAGCTATGCATTTCCTGTTGTTTCCAGCCTTTGTCCCATGTTAAACTGATAACTATGTTACGCTTGCCACATAAAGTACTAAACTGTTCTCATTTATATTGGTCGATTTGCAATGGAATACTTTCCACCCAGCATGGTTTTCTGCAGTTTAAATGTCTAATTTTGTTTCAGGCGCTCAGATTTATTAATACTCCAAAAGTGTTGTTCAGCTGTCCAGCACCCTGCTGCGCTGCACAGTGACTGGAAGTTTGATAGGTCATTGGTCAAGTTTCATACACCTGTCTAGACCTCCCTCTGAATTTAGTAATCCTTTAATCAAGGTTAAATAAGGTGTACTTGTTTAAGATTACTTGCTGGGGAGGAAGTGGGGAATTTTTCTTCTCTCTGTAGGAATTGTTCTCTATTTGTGATGATCATTTTTCAGCACCACTTCCCGCTGCCTGCACAGTATTTCCTCCCTCACTCCCCACTTCCTCTCTGTTTTTAGGTCTTTGTCAGCAGCTGTGTCTCTCCCTGTATCCATCTCCCAGCAGCACTTTTTCTCCATTTTGTATGTTGTTCAAAGGAGTATTTTTGTGTTGCCAATCTTACTCAGGTCATTAGCTGCGAGTGGTGGCATATTAAGTTGTACCTGGGAAGCTGAATGCTTCCTCCAAAATGATACCCTGTGTTTTCATTCACGGATCATCAGACGAACACAGGAACCCCAGAACATAATACACATGGTGCCAAACATTATGCACACACCGGTACACCCATTCGGTTAACCAAAACAGGCAAACCAGAGAGACAATATTGTTTTATAGCTCATGTGCAATTAGCCTTCTTCTGGCTTAGAGGTTTATGAGGACTTTTTATAGACGTGGATCTCCTCTCTAGCAAGATGGAGGAAATTGGGAAGAAGACAGTGGAAGAATTGGGCCCTTTTTACCCTTAGCTACAATGACACACATATGCACTCATGTGCAAGAATACAAAAACCTATGCAGTTTGCACATGACTGCCTGTGGACAAGAAGGGTCTGAAGATCAGCTGTAACACTAAGTTTCTTTTTTTTTTTTTTAAATAAACTCGATTCCTGCAGGTCACTGTGAGCCTTGAAGGAACGACAGCTGCATGTTTGCAAACTGTCCTCTCCTTTTCTGTTTCCCACTCCAACTTTCCTTTCCTCCATCTCAGCCTTTATCTCTATGGTGCCGTCTCCTTTCCTTCCCCTCAGCCTCTCGCTGTCCATCTCTCTACCTTTTGTCCCCTTTAAACGGAATGAGCAGCTCTAAATCTCATGGCACTGCTAAGAGGACGGCACCCTGGGGATGTCCACCAGCTGCAGTCTGTGAATGTGCATGTGTGTGTGCCACTGTACTCCTTTTCCCAAGTGCATGGCTAGGTACAACTTCACCATCTGTTGAAAATATTCTGGATGGAGATGTGTATGAATGGGACTGAGAAAAAAAGGGAGCCAATGTGGAGGTATACAAAAAAAAGTGGGGAAAGACCCAATTTATCACAGCTGTAAATGGGATGGTGCGCATGTATGAGGATGTGTGTGTTTTTCTGACATAGAGAGGGGGGATGGTAATTTGGGATGAAGTTGTGTACGCGAAGGACATCAGAGGGAGATGTGTAAAAATGTGCCTGTGTGTGTATGACTGTAAATTGGATACTGGGACATGGAAAATGAAAGTGAACGGCATGGCCACACAGAGCTATTTTTGTCCTCCCATCTATCTCTCAGTCTCACACTCTCACTTCTGGATTCCTCTCACCCCCTCCTCCTCCCTAAACTTTACTCCTCCCTTTTTTTCCTCTTCTTGTCATCTCTGTCCTCTTGCCCCTTCTCCAATATGTCTGATACATCTGTTGCCACATAAGCCTAGTCAAACCACTCCATCCTCAGTATCCCAACTTTTAAGGATAAGTCACACTTTCATCATCTGCTGTTGTCACTGCTCTATCCTGCAGGAATAACTGCCCTTTTAGATAAAAAAAAGTGGCTGCTCCACTTTGGGTGCCAAAATATTGTTGCTTTTTTCTAAAAAAAAGGTTTTTTTAAATTATCTGCGCACTCTGTCTTTTACATGCCCTGCAAAATTTAGCATTTCAGTGTATTATTTTCTGTCCAACACAATTTTACTATTAAGTCATGTAATCATTTTTTTCTTCGTGTTCACACAGTACTGAAGTAACACTGTTGTAAACCCCCGAGGAGAATTCTTTGGAAAATTCTGCAGTAGTTTATGCAGGATTTCCCTCCACTTCTTTTCATCTTTTTTTTCCAATTCCTGCAGCCGACAGCTCAGTTACGGTATATTAATCTGTATCTATAAAAATTCAATTTCTTCCTCTGCTACAGTGAGACATGAGTTTTGTGCAAGGAGAAATGAGGGTCACTCTGCTTGACCAGATAAGTAGCAGATTAGCGGAGAGATAAAGGAGAAAATCGGAATACAGTGATAAAGTCTTTCGCATGAACAGTGACTGCATGAAGCTATTTCAGTTTGTGTTTCACAGAAAGGCTTTTAAGTGTGTGATTGCTTTGAATGATGGTCCCCATGTGCAGCTATAACACAAAGCATGGGTTGCCATTTGTGAATGCAGTTCTATGAAGCGCAAAGATCATTGTATACAGTGATCAGCATTGCTCTTTACAGCTGTACAGTTCATCTTTTTGTTCTTAAATACTTTGTGCAGCGCAGACATACAGTATGGATGTTCGAACATTGTGCCTCCCTTTTGAGTGCGCAACAACAGAGGCAGAAAATCAAGAGGATTATATACTCTGTGAGGACAACTAGAGACAGCACTGCTCGCTCTGCCTGCCTTTCAGTGTGTTCCCACAAGGCAGGAGGAAAGTAGGATGCATCACTTTCCCAAAGAAAAAGAGAGAGAGGGAGAATGGGTGGTGAAGGGGGACAGGGAGAAATAAGAAAAGACACAATAAGAGATGGAAAATAAGGGGAAATGCTGTGCCAGGATACAGGAATGAATGAGCAGATGGAAGGAGGAAAAGAAAATAGGATGCAGGAAGTCTGTGTATTGGTGAATGTGTGCCCGTTGTTCTGTGGGATTGCTGGCAGGTGCTGTGGCCGCTGATCGCACGAGCCCCAGTCCTGCCAGCAGCCTTATGTAATGAAGCTTTATCTCTGCCACTCCACAAGGGTGAGAGGCACTGCGGCACAGTGCCATGAAGAAATATCGAGCTGGAGGTCATTAATGAAGAACATGAATGAGAATTGCCTGTTCAGTTTCTCATTCCTTAATTAGATTGGTCGCCGAACCCTTAGTAAAGTACTGACCACTGATTGGTTATGAAATCAGACATTTCATGAACTTCAGCCAGTAAACGAGTTTTATTGACTCCTGTATACAGTCCAGTGCCAGTTATTGAAATGATAATAAGCAGTAATGTGACAGCACAGGACCCTGCAGTCAACACGAAGCCAGTAAACCATGAAATTACACAAAAGGAGTCCTCTTTTTCTCCATATTTAACAGTGTTGATATATACTGTGTTTTAGAGCATATAAATATACTGATCATACATTCAGAGGTTTTAATTATGTGTCAGTTAGCTTATAGGTTAGCAGACTTGTTATAGTTGTGTTAATTCTTATTTTGCTTTTACTTGTTGTATTCAATTCATTTTAGTTTTACCTTTTTGAACATTTTTATTGTTAGTTTTATTCTTCTTAATTAATATTGAATGGAAGGCATATGCCAAAGGCAAGATTTAAGAAAATCTGAAGAAATCGAAGAATTTATGAACAAAAGATAAACCAAGGTTTACCTGTGGTAGAAAAGTCAGCTAGCGGCAGGTAACACAACCCTTACAAATAAAAGTCAAGACATAAGACCAGAATAAACAGATCGACACAACAAAGAACTGAGTAGAGACACTGTTATGTATTTAGTAAAATCAGTTTATAGTTTGTGGCACTACTTTCTGTTATTGAGTGTAGAACACAAAGTGTGGTGTATGCGCGCATTGATATGCCTGCGCCTTGTTTTCCTTAGACTGGTTATTAAAGTAAATTCCTACGACTAAAGAAGGCGTCGTTACTTACCAGTTAAGTTATAAGAGAACATAACAGACTGGCGACGAGGATTAAAACGGATCCCCGATGTGCATTGGACGACAGAGAGGGGGAAATCCTTGTGAAAGTGGCCAAAAAGACACGAAAAACGGTTAGGGCCAAAACAACTAACCCTCCGTGTGGATGCTAGCTCACCTGCCTGGCTAAAGAGAGGACGTGAGTAACATCAATTATTTTAAGTGAAGGACGCTTATAAAAATACCGAAAAATGTCAGGAGGCGTTGGACAAATGGACGTTTTCGATAATGGCACAGAGGATTGGACAACATACGTAGAGAGAGTTGAACAGTATTGTCGAGCTAATAAAGTAGAGGACGAGAGGAAAGTTGCTGTGTTACTGAGTGTGATGGGAGCGAAAACATACAACTTGTTGCGCAGCCTCATCACACCGATCAAACCAGCTGACAAAAGTTTCAAGGAGATCACAGAAGTGCTCCAAAAACATTTCCAACCGAAGCCACTGGTTATAGCCGAACGTTTCCGATTTCATAAACGAAATCAACTAAAGAATGAGTCCACATCGGAGTACATCGCGGAACTCCGGCGGCTGTCGGAACACTGTCAGTTCGGGGAGGGGCTGTCAGATGCGCTGAGAGACCGTTTCGTCTGCGGCATGAACAATGAAGGCACACAGAAACGACTTCTCACAGAGGATAACCTCACCTTGCACCGTGCATTAGAGATAGCGATATCGATGGAGACAGCAGCAAAAGATGCCGGAGAGCTTCAGGGAAAAGGCACGGAGCCGTGTTCTGTAAACAAAATGTCAAATGGAAATGGACAAAAAACTGTGAAGAGGCATTTAATGGCGCTAAGCAGCTCATTACATCAGAGGAGGTTCTGACACACTTTGACTCCAATCTACCACTTCGCCTCGCCTGTGATGCCTCACCATATGGCATTGGTGCTGTGCTATCTCACAAAATGCCTGATGGATCGGAACGCCCAGTTGCCTTTGCTTCAAGGTCCCTAAATGCAGCCGAACGCAACTATGCGCAGATAGACAGAGAAGCACTCAGTCTAGTGTGGGGCGTGAAGAAGTTTAATCAGTATTTATATGGACGACACTTCACCCTGATCACAGACCACCGACCGCTGGTGTCCATCTTTAACCCTCAGAAAGGTATTCCAACCATGGCTGCGGCACGCTTGCAGCGATGGGCCTTGTTCCTAGGTGCACACACCTACACCATTGAGTTCAAAGGGACAAAGTTACATGGAAATGCAGATGGACTTTCACGTCTTCCACACATGCAACCCACTGAAGAACTGACTGATCCAGCTACTGTGTTTCACGTTACACAAATGGAACCCCTACCTGTCACAAGTGCTCAGGTAAAAAGGGAAACGAGCCGAGACACAATCTTGTCCAAAGTATACGATTTTACTGTGAATGGTTGGCCGTCCTGCACTGACACTCAGTTCTCTGCGTACTCCACCCGCAAAGACCAACTATCCGTTTGCCAAGGATGTGTTATGTGGGGAACTCGTGTCATCCTGCCACCCAAACTACGTACAACGGTACTGGACTCACTGCACATTGGACATTTAGGTGTGGTTAAGATGAAATCTCTTGCTAGAAGCTATGTTTGGTGGCCAGGCCTTGACTGTGAAATAGAGAACATGGCAAAATCCTGCACTGGTTGTCAGCAGACGCTGCGTCAACCTCAAACAGCACCTGTACACGCGTGGGAGTGGCCATCCGCTCCATGGCAACGCATCCATATAGACTATGCTGGCCCATTTATGGACCAAATGTTCCTAGTTGTGGTTGATGCTCACTCAAAATGGCCAGAAATCTTCCCCGTAAAGCAAGCAACAGCTGCCAGCACGATCAATAGCCTTCGGTCACTGTTTGCACGCACAGGTCTGCCACAACAGCTCGTAAGTGACAATGGTCGTCAGTTTACTGGAGAGGAGTTCCAGTGTTTCCTTCGGAGTAACGGCATACGACATATCACTTCAGCTCCCCATCATCCTGCAACAAATGGACAAGCCGAACGGTTCATTCAGTCCTTCAAGCGGTCAATGAAAGCCAGTCGCACAGAGGGGAAGCCGCTACAACAGAAAATAGACAATTTCTTACTGGCTTACAGGAACGCCACCCATGCAACAACTGGACACACACCTGCAATGCTCTTCATGGGACGAAATCTGAGATCACGTCTAGATTTGCTGAAACCAGACATTCGCAAGAATGTCCAAGACAAACAGTCTTCCATGGTGGACGCAACAAGAAACAAAACTAGATTCTTCAATGCCGGACAAAAAGTTCTCGCCAGGGACTACAGAGACCCAAGTCAGAAATGGCAGCCTGGCACGATCCTGTCACGGACCGGACCACTGACATATACTGTAGATGTTGGAGCCAACTTAGTCTGGCGTAGACATGTTGATCAGATTGTAGATGCGGAAAGCCACATGGTTCCACAGCCACCTGAGAGCACATCTACACACCAAGATTCAGAAGAGTTTGCCCTCGCTCCATCACCTGAGGTTCAGGATTTACGTGAAGCTACCGATGTTCACACACCTGAACTTACCACACAGAGCACTATGGAGTCTGACCAAATAGGCAGACGGTACCCTGAGAGAAATCGCAGAGCACCTCAGAGACTGAACTTATAGGTTTCACGTTAATTCTGTAGGAAAGCAGTTCAAATGTTTAAAAGGAAACAACCTACCTACATGTTGTAAATCACTGAGTAGGTGTCATATTTCAGTTCAAGTTAAATTATTGGTTTACAACATTATCTGAAATATTTTGATTGTTTGGTACCTATTGTGTTCATCAAGGTTGGATGGGAGGAACTGTTATGTATTTAGTAAAATCAGTTTATAGTTTGTGGCACTACTTTCTGTTATTGAGTGTAGAACACAAAGTGTGGTGTATGCGCGCATTGATATGCCTGCGCCTTGTTTTCCTTAGACTGGTTATTAAAGTAAATTCCTACGACTAAAGAAGGCGTCGTTACTTACCAGTTAAGTTATAAGAGAACATAACAGACACTAAAAGCTATAAATACACAATGTAATTAGGGAAATGGGAAATACCAGAGTACACATCTGCAATCAGTCAGGGAAAACAAACAAGGGAAGCAAAATGAAACACAGTGCACATAAGAGTCTAACAAAATAAAACAGGAAATAGCTAAATATGGAAACATCTAAGATGCAAACAGAGCCACAGAAAACACACTGGGCATAAAAATTGCAACTTAGGGAATAAACTGATAATTATAATAATGGAGTACAAAAGAAGGCATAATTAAAACTGAGAAAAGAATAGAATCATGGAAATTAAAAAGAGATAGTAATGACAATACAAACTTGAAATGACGTCAACAAAGAACAAACATGTTGAAAATGTAACAATAAACAGAACTAAACAGCACAATAACACAGGTATTACAATACAAATGCAACAGATTACATTACAGGCATGTCATTCATCATTTCATTCATCTAGTTTAAGTTTTTGGTTTTTAGTTGGTTTTAGTTAACTATGATAACCTTGTAGACTAATAAGGTTTTCAGAATAAAGACAGAGGTTTCTGCGGCATGAAGGTGGATCTATGTTTACCTGAAACAGCCTGTTGCACCTCACCACCATCTCCAGTGGAGGTTTTCTCCAGTGGTGTCAGGTATATATTTACATTGCATAAGCAAACCTGTTGAGCAGTATTAGTAACACCATGGAAAAAAGACACAAAGCTGCTTGGAACAGTATATGAAAGTGAATTTATTGATTTACATCTGTTTCAGTATGCCTTTTTATGCTTGGTACTAATTCATGCCAAGTTACTTTCACACTATTAAAACTGTTTCCAGGAGATTTTATTGGTGCCTACCTTCATTTTGGGACCATGCCAAGTGTAAATGCACCTGTTTAAATGCAGCCAATTAAGGTTGAAGTTAAAGCGCATCTGATGGTGTTAGTAACTGTAAAAATACACATGAGTATTGAAAATGCATTGACTTATAATAAAAAATATTTTAACTCTGGAATTTACAGGTTTTACTGAAGCATTCATTTAACCAGTGACTTCATGCTATTATAATTTTGGTGCATTCTTCATAGCTCCTCGCCTGCGCCTCCTAAATGAAGTAGGCGGCTCTTTTCATTGGTCAGTTTTTGCAGAAGAATAGCAAAATGACACTTAAAACACCCACTTTTAGTGAAGTGCTCACAGAACCTGATGAAGACTGTTTTGGTAAATAAAGAATGCTGAGGTTTTAAGGTTTTGTTAAGTCAGTTAATACAAATAATGCACAGTTATGTCAAACTGACTTTGCAGTATAGCACACAGAATAATATGCAGGTGAGACCTTTGAAGGTAAAGCAGGAAAACACACATGGTGCATTACATCAGGTTTTCTGGTTGTTCTTTTTGGGTTGTGAATTCAAATGCTATATTTTAAGAGCCAACAATTCTCACATACAAATTTCAGCCGTCCTCCTTCAGGTCTAGGTAAAGGGACAGGAGGATTTTCAAACATTGCACGGTTGAGTGGAGATGGGTTGAAGCAGAAAAAGAAGTCCTTGTTTTTAGTTGTCGATCAGGAGAGGTCATATTCAGTACATACGGTACTGGAGCATGTAGAACTGCTGCGATTCACATTATTCATCTGTTTCTTTCCATCCGTTTTGGGACTTAATGTATGCCTTTACCTCGGGGTGGATGTTGCCCCATATTTGAGTTTGAGCCATGATATTGGCCCTTTTCCTGATATAGTTTGCAAGTCCTGCAGAAGCAGCTATCTTTCCCTAAAGTCTGTATGTATTATTCTCCTTGTGACAACCCCCATTAGCTCTGTTGACTCACTTCTTCTGTTATTATGTAATCTCTATTTGTCGTACCCTTTAGTTTCTTCAAGTTGCTGCCCTTTTCTCTATTACACTAAAGTTTAACTAGGTAATAACGTACCTGGATATGTATACCATTAATATGCTGCTACTGGACTGACATTGTTTGTGCCTTTTTACAGACTACCTGTCAGTATTTCTCAGTGACTACTTGAGTTAAGTGGATAAATAGATCGGCTATATGTGATTGGTTCAGTCCATCAACTGTAATTATTTTGCAGGGTTTTGCCTCCCATTGAACTGACAGTTGAAAATTTTTAACATATCGCTCACCCCTACCGCCCACCCGTGCACTAAACCTCACTTTGTGTATTAAATCTGGGCTTTTGAACTGTGTTTCCTGTTGTGATTCCTGCTTTTGAGTCTATTTTTTGGGTCATGAGCTGCTACACTGTTAAAGAGGGTCAGGTGCTTAACAGTAGCAGCTGCCAAGAGTGGCAGACAAAGAAAGCCTAGACCTCAGAGAGGCTGTAAATGAGAGTAGCTATTTGGGGAAACCTCACACTCCACAGCTTTTCACCACAGGTGCAGCGAGAGACATACATGACTCATTTTATGGTCAGACACCAGCTCATAAGTACGCATGAGGATGCAAAGTACACATCCACTGAGAGATATGCATACATTAATGTCTATGTGTGTAAATTTGGATGTCAAGTGAAAATTCTGTGCATGCACCCACAAGCCCAAACATGCATGGGAGCAGACACACAGTGTAGCCCATATTTGCATGTTTGTATGGAGACATTGTTCCCCTATGAATTGAATAGATTGAGAGAACGGGGTAGATGGCTGAGATGGGAATAGGGGGAAGAAAAGCAATTAAAGTGGCAGTCCAATGGTTATTGGTGCAGCAGAGCATTGGATGAGACATTCACTGGCTTAATTATGCTTAGACCTTACCACGATGACACACCAGGTATTATGACACACTAGGATAGCCAGGAACATGTGAAGTTTCAGTGTGATCTGCTCATGGGTGTATAAAGAAAAGAGCTGCCATTCAGCCTTGTTGCTTCTCAGTGGTTACATGTGTTACTGCAGTCCACCCGCTGTTTTACATCCATGAATCTGACTCTACTGTACATCACATGTAGATTAAAAACCCCAAACCTATCGATTTCTCTTCTGTGCATCACCTTCTCTTTATTCCACACAGTGTACAACACAGACAAAGCTTCCAGGTCAAAAGAAATGAAGCCAACACGGAAGTACCTTAAACCTGATGGCCACCAGATGGCGATAGATGTGGTAGCAAAAAGACTTTTGCTTCTTTAGAAGTCTATGCTTTCTGTTGTGACCTTTAACCTCAATCAACACTTCCTGTCATTCATTTTGGGTCATATGAACTACAAAATTGGTCACACTATGTTTCAAAATGAAAGATTATCTGTGGTATGAAACCACATGGTCATTGGTCATTACCCAATGAATATGTCATTTCACAGTTACATCCATTTTTTTTAAAACTAAATGGTAAATGTACAGTGTCATACTACTCTACCTGAGCACTCAAAGTGCTTTATCCAACATGCCTATGTCACCTGTTCACAAAAGGACTTTTTTCTACACTTAAGTGCTGAGTGTTAAACAGAAGGAGCAAATATTGGAAAAGAAATCATGTGCTTTTCAAATCATCCTTGTTATCAAGTTCTTATTTAATGATATAATTGATAGCAAGAACAAAACTAGGCAGATTGGTTTGTATGTATGTAAACAATAAAGTATTAGTAAAAAAGTATATAAATGCATCTTAAAGTGTCAAATTCCAGCACTTTAAGTTATACTGTGGAATTTCCAAGCTGGATTCAGTATCCCTCTCTCTCAAGTGTTCCTTATTGCGCACATGTCCCTACATCTCAGTTTTTGTGGGCTGACAGCCTGACAGCAAGGGTAAAAAAAAAAAAAGAGCCTAAAGGAAAGGAAAGAAAAAATATGAGTGCTAGAGAAGTGCTTCAACAATGGAAAGTGAGGGTTAAAATCAGCCCATTTTCAGGAAGATGGAGAAGCAGAGAGACTTTAAGGACTGAAGACACTAATGAGTTGCTGAGAGAATGAGGCGATAAGTCAGGAAAGGAGTGAAAAGGTCTGTTGTAAAGCAGCAAAAAAATAGGAAGAGCACACGCAAACAATGTGATTAGTAAGAGAGCCTCCGAGCAGAGAGAGGACGCTGAATAAGAGTGGGAACCCCTGATCCTTTGCCAACCGTTTTTGCCTTATCAGGCTGGTCCAGACATGGGAGAAAATCTTGTACCCGCAATGCGCTGTGACTGTTGCCCATTCTCCTGGAAAGTGCCCCTAACCCTGTCCTATCAGCTCAGAGGTCGACTGCCAGTGCTAGTGGCTCTTCATCGTTGGCTCTTCATCTTTAGGTGCTGAGCTCAGCAGACATAAAAGCCCACAGATGCATTCACAGTATGGGCAGACACATGTATATCAACTAGAGTCAATGATCGAAAGTTGAGTTCAGATCATGATACCGTCTACATCATTGTCTCAGTTGGCAGCTCAGATTAGATGCACATATACATGTAAAAAACAAGAGTGGTTTTCTCCTCTTTGCTTCAGGTCAATAATAATAATATAAATCATGTTCAAACCATTTGGAAGCATTGCAGAATTTTCAGGAGAAGAATTAGAGGTTTTCAATCACACAAAATGGTGCTATCTTGATACTCACAGGCACAAATGGACACTCAGAGAGATAAGTATGCATGCATATGCACCAGTCAGTTGGATAAAGAACCCAGCTGCACTGACTTACAGCCGCTGGCAAACGTTGAGGCAAGCTGATGAGTGTACTGTACCACTACATTTATCACAGGGCCTGTTTAGTGACTTGTAATTTGCAGTGCCCACTTACTTTGTGTGTTTGTGCGCACACACTACTCTTTGTATGGGACCAAGGAAGGTTTTAGTGAGTGTGACTTTCACTGATGACTGACATTGATGAGGCCGTTGATGAGTTTGATGAGCTTGTGCAGCCATTTCTCCATTCGAAGGGAGAAAGCCAGCAGACTATGTTATGTCATTTCAACTTGACACAGGCGTGAAAAATTAACATAAAAGGCTTTCAAATCAGTCTTCTTCCATTTAAAATTTGATATTGTACACGGTATGAGAGCAAGAAATAGACAGAGCGGGGTGTGGATTAACTTCTGTTCAGCGTGTGCAAAACTGTGAATGTGCTGACTCGAAACTCCGTGGAAATTACATTAAGACGAGATGAGATTCTCTGTTTGCAACAAGCCCCCCCCCAAAAAAGTCGAGAAAAAGCAGCATATCTCTTGTGAAAAGACAAAGGAAGATGTATTGTGCTTGTGATCATATACATGCTTTCTTTAAACTATCTTATTACTGAGTAAGTGTTTGCTTCTCAGGATAGATGCATGGCGTAGAATCGATTCGGGGCAAGTGAGTTGTTGATGTCCTCGTGTTTCTGCCCATCTGTTGTGGTTTAACCTGTCTTGCTACTGCAGCCCACATGTTCCTGTCTGTTCTTCCTTCTCTCTGAAGCACACCTGTCTGAAGGAGAAACAGCATGTTCGCTAATTGTAAAATCTTTCAAAATATGTTGAAGTTACACATTTTTAATATATAATATTCCCTCTTTTTAAGCTGCCAAAGCTACAGTTTTGTTTTTGCTTCCTTTAACATTTGATTGACATGAAATGCATGAAAATGACAAATTTGTCATGACACATTTTAGAAGTGCCTACAAGAAAACTGGCAATGGCTATGATCCCAGTATAACATTACGCTTCTTTATAACATGCATATTGAATTAAACAGTCTTAGACATGTTTTTTTCTTCTAAAAAAAGGACCATTCAGACTCATTCTTCCAACCACAATTTATCCCATCAATGGAAAAAAAACACCTCTGTGCCCTGTGTAATACTGCTGCATCACCTCGCCTGTTTACCTGTTGCTATGTGTGGTGGAGCTGCCTGAGCCCCACCAATAGTGAATATTGGTGGAGACAAGAGCACAAAAAGCAGCTTAGACAGAAATAACAGCAAAACAAATCTCATTGTTTACAACAAAACAAAAAAGATGTCCAAACAACAGACACAGCTTCTTTCTTGGTCACAAGTTATTTTAGTCTCTCGTTTCTTCGTCCTTTGTCTTTCTTTACTGTTTTTTAATATAACGATGAAGCTTTACACAGCTGTTAACTGATAGAGCTGATCAAGGCGAGCCATTCCACTTCCCAGTAATCCTATTGTACAGAAATTGGCTGCAATGCAACCAGTGCGGGGTGGAGGCTGCATGACGATAGTCCTAAATGAATACAAGTGATTTAGAGAAACATCTAAAACAATAGACAAAGTAGGACACTATTTATATTGGTTTTAAAAGTACAGCAACAATATCCCTGTAATTTCCATTATAAGGATGACTATTTTGCCCATAAACCACTAACATTCTGCTAATACATGCCATGTCTATTTCTAAACTAGACCTTAAAAGCACAATTAAACTACAGCAGAAGCATGCATACAGTTTGTGTACTGCACTAAAAGCTGATTTTTGTGGTGGCTACTGACTGACTACTGCTAGAAGATACCTGAATGTTATAGAGTGGCTCATGGTGCTGGCAAGTCCCTAATACTTAGAGAAATATATTTTATTACAATCAAAACCCTGAAAAATGCAAAAATGGGCTCATATTCAATCCATCCATCTATCCATCCATTTTCTTCTGGTTATTCGGTCGCAGGAGCAGCAGCCTAAGCAGAGAAGCCCAGCTCTCCCTCTAACCAGCCACCTCCTCTAGCCTGTCCGGGGGAGAACATTGGTGTTCCCACGCCAGCCGAGAGATATAATCTCTTCAGTGTGTCGTGGGGCTGCCCGGGGCCTCCTCCTGGTGGAACATGCCTAGGGCACCTCACCCAACATCTAAGACACCCCAGGTCGAGCACCCACAATCACCCCTCCCAGGGACTCCAAAAAGGCCGGGTACTTTAAACTGTAATTTGGCACATAAGCATAGACATCACACCCATCCCCCGACCCAGAGGTTCAGGGAACAAACCCTCTTGTCCACCAGAAAAACTCCAACATAATTATTGTTTCAGTCTCTTAGATCAAGAACATGATGAAAATAGTAAGAAGGAAAACGTTTACCGTGTGAAATTGACGTTTTCCAGCTACAGCTCCATTATCTCATGAGCACCTCGATGAAATCTGAAGTCAACAGAGTGGGGCTGTACATAATATGAATGCTACCAGGCTTGTTAGCAGTGTCCAGCATGCTCAATGGTACTGTAGTTTTGTAAATGTCCAATATAATGTACTCAAGTTTCACAAATTATTAAAGAGAGTTAAATGTGTATCATATGTGTTGTTTTGTACAAGTTATATTAGAATTGTGAATAAGAGGTTAAGCAGTTAATATAGCTATTATTCCCCTCAGTGGTTCTGGTGGTTAATTACAGAGAAATGATAGATTCAAACCAATGAAAAGCCCCAGTGACTATTTTGTCCATCCATCAGTATTTGAAAAGATTGTATCATGTATGAAATTATAACTGGCTTGCAGGAGTTAAAGTTTGCTTGGCCAAAAGCATCAACAGTTATTAGGTAAAACATATTTTGAGCTTCGTCAAGATTAAATCTTAAGTAACTTCACGGTATCAAATTTGGTTTTGATAGATAAAATCATACGTGGTGGAAACTGACATGGTGCTTTGAAACTGGCACAATCACATGAATTCTCAGGCCAATTCATGGCAATTGTATGCATGGTTCAAAAATGAGGTGTATAAACGCACCACTGCTTTGACTCGCAGGTGGTGCCAGAGTGCTCAAGGCCCAGACATGATGAAAATCACACAATTTTTCCAATCAGTGTGCCAAATTTCAAAACGTTTTACCACAAATTCAAATATTTGAAGGAAAAAGAAGAGGAAATACGCTCACTAAATGGAAAGACTGTGGAGGCCTACTGAGTTTTTTTCTGCTTGGCACCATGTTACACATTTTTCTAACCTAAAATGTCATTTGATGTAGAAAGAGATTATTTTACACAAGCTCGATGAGGTTCAGTAGACAGCAGCAGAGAAAGGGAGTGAAAGAATACAATAAAACATCAAGTCCACTTTGATTGTGGAGCATGTGAGTGTGGGGCCAGTGCTGATTGCCTGATTATTTAGTTAATGGTGCTGTCCTCTGAGACCCAGCTGGCCTGACAGTTCATTTCACTGGACTGGTTCTAAGTTAACAAAAGGAATGTGTCCCCTTTTTGCTGACTTTTAAAAAAGTTATACAGGTAAAAGAAGTTAAATAATGTGCTTCCTTAGAGGCCAAAGTTTTAAACTCATCTGACTGATTATTATTGACCCATTTGTTAGAGTATGAACCGAGCACTGACACTGTAAGTGCATCTACGGCCTGCAGAGTGAACCCTGTTTGCTGCAGCTCTCTCCAACCAGACGATCATCCCACCGTTATGCAGTTAGAGATGAGAAATACTTATTTCCCCCATATTAGCAAATTCTTTGGTTACAACAGTTAAAACAACGACTAACTCATTAACCCTTCATCCACTGCTGTTACTGCACCTGTCTCTTCACAACATTAAAACCACTGACCAGGTGTAGTAAATAACATGGAACATCTTGTTACAGTACAGCACAATGTCCTGGAGACACTGGGTCCTGACACCTAGACACAGATCAAACATGTGTAACATTGTAGCACATGGGGTGGACCTACAATATATGTTCCAGTGGTTTTAATGCTGTAGCTGATCTCTCTTTATTATCCCTCTCGCTGTTACTACCCCTCTTTCTCCTTGGCTCACTAATTAAAAGGAATTTGTATGCTTTGACTCCGGGAAATTTTTCTTGCTGAGGTAATGATTTGTAAATACAGGCCATTTACTGTACCATCCACTACCTTTTTGTCCAATTAGAGGGCTTGACACAAATCCCTGCTGAGCAGGGATAAATGGCAAACAAAGTGGTAATTATCTTCAAAAGCAGTTAAGACGGTGCTGGCGGTGAAATTGTGATTGTTAAGAGAAGATTCATATGCAACACATATCAAAACCGTGGACCAGAAATTCCCACGGAAATATACAGCATTCTGTACAGATGTTATTTATAGCATTATTACTCTGGCGTATTTTCATTACTGCGATTTTGCTGAGGGGCATCATTCTCGGGTCTGAGTGAGATAGAGAAGCATAGATGAAGAAAAGGAATAAATAAATTGTCATGTGCTTAATGTTAATGTAAGCATCTGATGTTTGAGTAAGAATCCATATGGCCCCCCACAAGCTGAACCCTGAAGACTGGGCCTGTATTGAGGATGTGAATGTGTTGTGTCTGGTAGATCCTGGAGTACATCGTTGGATAAAGACCCGGAAATCATGATGTTAAAAGAAAATAAAAAATAGCCCTAAGTATACAGCAAACAGAAATCAAATGCATGTTGATGCATGCCTGTCTGTGTGAGTGTGCATCGTTATATGCATGTATCACAGTGAGCGTGCAAGGTTATTTTGTGCCAGGGTTTTTGTCCTCGTTAGCCTGTCATGTCTGTAGTTAAACAAAGCATTGCCCCTGCCCATCCAATTAGACTTAGATTCCCGCAGCACACCGACGATGACACGTGAACAGACACTCCATTAACACTGATAGAGATGGATGGGAAGGGACAAGAGACGGGAGAAAGGGGAGATTTTTAGCCTTCTAGCTTTTTTTTTTCCAAAACCTTCCTTTCAAGGCATCATTAGCTGACACAAAGTCGATCAAGTTGTGCATTCAGTGAGCGATATGAATATCACTAGAAGAATTTAGCCTGCTCGGTAGTTTAACATGTCTCACTTGAGTGATTTTCATGTTTGCTTATAATATGTAGCCTACAGGGAGACACAGACCCAAACAGCCAATGATAGCACACAACATATTTAATAAATTCTACTTGCAGTGTAGTTTTAAATCCTTTATTCGATAAATCTTTGTTCTGGACTGGTGCCAGTGCCCACTGTTATATTTATCTATAGGAGATGCCTATGTTGTGTGGATGATGAGTATTGAGCTTGTGATCTGGGAGTTTTTATAGTTTTTTTTTTCTCAGGGAAATATTGATGTATTTTCAGGACGATGCTGTAAAGGTTTGCTGCTTAAGCGAGATCTTGTGGGAGTGTGAGAGAATTATGAAATTGTGTTAAAACTGCAAAACAAAATTAGAGGGTTATAGTTTAGATTTTCCTGAGAAAAATTCTGAAGTCTGGTAATGCTGCTAAACTGCTGCTTGTCGAAGTGCATCACTGTCAGTGCCGAATGCTATTTCCTCTAGACAGAATTAGAGAAGAGCAAATACAGATGGATCAAAGGAAACGACACAAAATTATTAAGTGAATCCCATTTAGAGCTCTAAAGATCAGAATGTTAGATGGTGTTAGAATGTCATGACAGAATGATGTTTTGTGAATGTTATTGCTTTGCTTTGGGAGCAAAATTGGGTTTTTTATACATGAGACGCCAACTAAAGTTTAATGTCTAAACCAGTGCAGTGGCTAAAAGGCAGTTTGGTGTCATGCAGACTCTCCTTTTTGATTTCCCCGTCAAAGTACACCTTAAAAATTACATATTTGTGACATGTAAGGCAGGAGAAATAATACTTTACTTTTCTTTATTCTAGTTCTTTTCAAACATAGTGCATCTCAGCATGCTGAAATGGCCTTAAAGTGTAGGTGGGGCAAATCATTTTAATGAGCGTTGCTATTCTTCCTCTTCCCACAGCCTCTCTTAAAGGCCAGGGTTCATCTTGATTTAGCTGACAGGCTCTTGTTGTGAGTGTGTTTGGGCAAGGCTGAGCACAGGGCGATCGGTCCACTGATTCCCACAGCAAGAGAAAATCCACCTACAGTTTAGTACTGTGTGCACCTGACTGAGTCGCTGAACCTGCTAATAGAAGCTCTGAATGCTCTTTGTGATGTCTTAAGAAAGCAGATAAGAAAGAAACAAAAATTACATTGCATGATATTCAAATTCGAAACAGGGCAAGGGTTAGGGGGTGGAGGAGGGAGTACAGTCCTGGCGAGCCCCCACCACCTCCCACCCCACACAAATGGGTAAAGAGTTAAGAAAATGGATAGGTGGATGTATGTATCAATGAATGGCTGGAGAGAGAATTGTGTAAATTAGGTGAACAAAGGTAAATGCCAAATGGTGAACATCTGGCTGGCAATTATTTTGTTTTATTGCCGTTGTATTTCCGAACATCTCAGTAATAAATAAAGGGATCTCTGTGTGTCTGCTGCCCGTTCAGCCTGCCTACTTCAAATGTAGCAGGTGTAGTGCCCGAGGAAGTGCCGTGTCAAGTATAGATGAACAGCACTTTTTGTTGTCGGATTTCCTCTTTCATTCTTATATTGATACACACCTCCTGGGAGACTTGTACTGCGCCAACACTGAGGAAACAAGGAGACAAGCCCAGCCATAAATTACATCAAAGCATAGTAGAGTTTCATATACTGTGCTGAAATACATTGTGAGCACAGGAACTGGGCACACAGTTTCATGCCTGCTCATAGGTTTCTTGGAGCAGTGCTTGGAAAACACTGGACCGATCTGATGTAAATGAAGAGAAGAGGAAAAAACAGACAGAGGCAGAAATTACTTGACACCACAGAAAGGGTGTGTGTTTGTGTGTGAGTATTCTTAAAAGTATTGGAGTGCTTGAGTGTGTTGAGCTAATACAGCCCCAATTCCCAAACAGTTGGGACGATGTGTTAAATGTAAATATTAGCCGAAATTGCTTTGAGGCAACTGAGGTTGTTTTTTGGCACTATATGAATGAAAGTGAATCGAATTGAAATCTCACAACTCCATATCCTATTCACAGTAGCATATGCAAAACACATCAAATGTTTAAAATGAGAAAAGCGTACCATGTTAAGAAAAATAATGTCTCAGCAACATGCCCCCAAAAAGCTGGGACAGGGACATCTTTACCACTGTGTATCATCCATTGTTCTTTTAACAACAGCCCATAAACATCTGGAAGTTTAGGAGACCAGCTGTTGCACTTTTGGGAGAGGGATGCTCTCTGATAGAGGATTCTAGCTGCTCAAGAGTCCTGGATCCTCTTTTTGTTTTCAGTTGCTGGAGAGTTTGGTCTGCAGGCAGGCCAGTTCTTCATGCTTCTTACTGTAAAGCCATGCTGTTTTAATAGATGCAGTATACAGTTTTAACATTGTCCTGCTGAAATATGTAGCAACTGAAAAAGACATTATCTGAATGGGAGCACATGTTGCTCTACAATCTATTTACCTTTTAGCATCGATGGTCTCCAGATGTCTGTTTCATAGACGCTACTGCACCCCCATACAATCAGAGATGCAGGCTTTTGAACTGAGTGCTGTCCCTCTCGTCTGTAGTCCAGAAAAGGAATTTCACATTTTGATTTATCTGAACACAAAACAGTTTTCTGCATTGCTTCAGCTCATTTCATTCAAGTCAGTAGTATTTTTTTGGATCGTGTTCACGTATGACTTCTTCATTGCATGAAAGGGTTTTACCCGATGTGGTTGGCACAGTGAACTGTTTCACAGATAATGATTAGTGGAAGTGTTCCTGAGCCTATGCAATGACTTCCATGAGAGAATCATGCCTGTTTTTAATGCAGTGCCGTCTGAGAGCTGGACGATCACGGGCATCCAGTATTGATTTTCAGCTTCGCCACTTACGCACAAAGAACAAGGATGAAAGCTAAGACCAAATCTAGATTATTGGAAATGTTATTACGATATTATATGTATCGTATTGTTACATTATGATACATTATATGTATCATCTATATGTATTATAAATGATGGATATTGAAAGTCTTCCCAATATTACTTTTAAAATTTTTCTGAAACATTTCCACAATTTCTAGATGCAGTTTTCATCTTTACTTCTGAGTAACTCTGTCTCTCTAAGATTGCAATCATGTTACTGACCTGTTTCCAATTAACCTGATTAGCTGCAAAATGTTCCTCCAGCTGTCTCTCTTTAGTACCTCTTACTTTTCCAGCCTTTTGTGGTCCCCATTCCAACATTTTTATATGTGTTCACCCCGTCAAATTCAAAAGGAGCCTGCGTTTTTCATGAAATAGTAAAATAGCCCAGTTTAAACACCTGATATATTTTCTGTGTTGTACTGTGAATAAATTAGCAAATCATTGCATGTGTACACAGATTTTACGCAATGTAAGATGAACTAAAAATTATTGTTAAAGAGGCTTTTTGGTGCAGATTTATATATTTGTTATAATTTTTATAATCTACAGTATGTTGTTTAAATTCTAGGTCTATTCAAGTGACACAAAACTGGCGGCTGAATTCAGAAATCTGACAATCAGATGAAAATAGGACATGAATCTCTGCTATAAATTAAATGTTATGCTTTCAGTGACCTAGTGCAAGTAGTTGTTAGACCGACTGTAGTCTCTCTCTTAGACAGTTTGCAAAGGTTTGCAGATAACCATCATCTAATTCATAAATGCACAAAGATCACTTACACGTTGCAATCAATCAGAATCAGTCTGTCCTGTGAGCAACTCAACTGGTTGTCAGCTGCCGAGCACCTATGTCATTTTACTGTCGTCCTGCATCAACTACGTCTGAATTTGCATTTGTTTCAAATTTATCAGGTTCTAGCTTGACTCTAAATATAAGTCGTTGATGTCTGTTCAGTATGAATTTCTGTGTATGGGGACGGCAACAGATTTGCGCCAGCGGATAACAGGTGATTGTGGTATTATCAGAAACAGATTGCATGTAATTGCAAACCTGATCCCATTCAATCATATTGCAGATTCATATTGCGTC
Organism: Diplotaxodon limnothrissa; assembly: GCF_057381915.1. Lineage (NCBI taxonomy): Eukaryota > Metazoa > Chordata > Actinopteri > Cichliformes > Cichlidae > Diplotaxodon > Diplotaxodon limnothrissa. The sequence continues at coordinate 16,561,534 of NC_140607.1, forward strand.
TTATTGCAGTCTTGACGCTACAAAGTCACTTTGAGGACAGCAACTGACTGTGAAGGGTATAAGATCCGGTCCCAGTCGGCAAAGAATCCATTTCTAAAGCAACAGGATCAGAAGTTCATTGCTAACTGTTGAAATAATTTTGTTCTGTTTTCCCTAGTGTGACCTTAACTGCTCTCCTGTCTTAGCAAATGCAGTCTTGACCCAAAGAAATCTGTCTGCTTCACAATTATTGCTAGAGTTCTGCCAAAGGGTTTAGTGTCACCTGGATATGTAACAGGCATAAAGCTCCCAAGTCATTAATTATCAACATTCTTCCCCTGGATGACAGCTAGGAGAACAGACATTTCTACTTAGACACTCTAGCCTCAGTCGCATAAGATCTACCCACCACATCCTAGAGACTCACCTCTCTGAGCTGTGGTATGCCCTTGCTAATCTAAGCCCAGCTCAGTTGCACTGAGCCTCCTCCTCATTAGACACAGTGGTGTAACACAGTTTTAAGTTTGGTCTGAAACTCAGCAGCCTGAGAGGCTGCAAACAGCACCACCCCAACACACATTATGTCAGTCAGAGACAATCTTATGCAACATTTGAAGAAATTATGTAAAAGTCATGACTGAACAGTTTTCAGGCATTTTCCACAAGCTGCCCCCTGTCAGCCTCACCAGCCTCCTCTCATGCCCTTTCCTGTGCCTGTTGCTCTGGCCCATCTGCTTTACAGTCACCACTCCTCAGGGTGCTTCTTGTTTTGGCCTCCTACATTTGCGAACAAGGAAAACATTTAATTTTATATTTTTTTCCCTCTAAAAATAGTTTGAGTTGTTTGTGTTGGCATAAAATACATCCAAGCCTTTCGACAGCATTTGATCAGCTCTTGTCTGGACAAAAAACAAGTCTTTGTCTTTGAGGAGTGGTGTTAGGAAGCAGGCGAGCGCTAGCATTGATAAAACTGTCAGATTTAATTGATTGTGTCACATGTGGCACTGTGGTCACTCCCAGCTAAAAGGTGGCCTCAGTGTCATAACTAGAGACATCCTCACAGCTTTAATTCATCTTGAAAGCTTAGCCACAGCTTCCATAACATGACGGTTGCTTAAATATCAAAACATTTTTGCCTCAGCACAGCTGGGCAGCACTTAGCTGCTTCTGTGACAACTTATCCAGTCTCTCTGAATACTACATGGGGTCATTCTGACCTTCTATCTCACTCCCAGACAACAATGAACACTCTGCTAATGAAGACGTAGGAAGGCACATAGAGAAATTAATTCCTTTTAAAGAGGTTGTTATCAGCTTTCCTTTTGGCATATCCCCCCATCGCTATGATTGGGGAAAAAAGGCTTTGTTAAGTTTTGAAACAAAGTTCCTAGAAAGTCAAAGATGCCTGTGTCTCAGAAGCACAGTAAAACTCTTTTCTGCAGAACTCTGCTGGCTCTCTGGAAATGTGGAAAAAAGACATGCACACAGAGAGGCAGGTAATCATAAAGGTTGGAAGAGTTTGCCTGTGCCGTATGTACAACCCAGTGAAGTGTGTCCTAAGATATGCACAGGTTCCATATAAATTGGACAAGTGCAGCTTGTGGAGCAATGAACAGCTGTGTGGAGAGATTAAAAGCAAGTAACAAAAGTTGCATTGTTTGTTATCATCTTAGTCTAATGCAGACCTTCCCAAAGTGTGGGGCCCGCCCCCCGGGGGGGGGGGGGGGGGGGGGGCGTGGTATGAAAGGGGGGGGGAAGAAAAAACAAAACGCTTGGACACTGCTAGCACGGGGCGCCCACAGAAATGCAAAGCAGGAGATGAAGCATCGCTGAATATGTTTCCAAACCAACTTCATTCTAAGCCAAAGACTAGAAAATATTGTGAAGCATATCTGCCCTTTGGTTTCACCTGTATTTTTTGAAAAATGCATTGATAGTAATGTTGAATATTATTACACATACAGTAAAATAATCACACCGTGACGCCTCAGCCTTTCTAAATAGAGGGACAGTAACTGCGTTTGTATATGTTAGCGTGTAAAACCTGAAGATAGTCAGATTAACAGTATTTTGTCTCTATCTGCCATTCTGCAATTCATCTCATGTAAACAATAACGTGGCGCACAGCGTGACGTGAAAAAAGGCACATACCTTTGACGTTGCGGGACGAACTCTGTATTCCTCGTCCACACGTAGACGGAAAAAAGGAGTTTTAAAAAATCTCAGTTTTCAGTGATTCGAAACGACGTTTACGTGTGGACGAAACAGCCGCATTTTCAAAAATACCCGTGTAGGTGTGGACGTAGCGTAAAAGAGTTAGTAGTTTACTTTCTTACTACCTGTCATTTATTGCAGGTTACTTGTATTTGCTTAATTGTTTACTAAATGTTTGAGGTGTGAAAGAAACCGCACATTTTTCTTGTAAAACAAAGGGGGGCCTAGCAAAAAAAGTTTGAGAACCACTGGTCTAATGATTGTAGCATATACTCAAACTCCTCATGAACATGTTAATCAATCTGGGTGAAATTTGCTATGTAAACTGCTCAGGGTACCCGGATTAATGGCACTCTTCAATCCTTACAGATTACATGCATTATGTGTAGTAGCTGATCTCAAAACAAACAGCGACATTACATGTAGATTGTTCTTTGTAAATACATTTGGTAAACAATTTTTAGAGTAGAAAAGAATAAATGTTTTGCACACTACAGAACTCCAATTTCATTATTTATTGCATGTAGTATTATATGATGTTTCGAGTACGCCTACTATTTATCAGACATAGAAACAACTTTTAGTTCAGCGTGACTGGAATGTGTTGTCAGGCATATCTGTTAATAAGTGTTCATCAAACCGAGACCCTATTAGTCCCTTTAAATAGTTGCTTTGTCTTATTCAATGACTATGTAGCTTGCAAATAAGATAAAGAAAAATATCTATTTAATCATATTAGGAACAGCCATTTTGCCTTCTGACTGTACACAGAGATATAATGAAGATAAAAAGAATAACAGGATAAATTAATTTACATATCTGTGTTTTAATATGTGAGTGAGTTGAACAAGCTCCATAGGCCTGACAGTGAATTTATAATTAATTCTGTGCCTTAACGCCTCACTTCACTTGCAAGTCCATCAGATTTCTATGTCCGTCTGTCTGTGTCGCTGTCTCTATCTGTATGTTACCACAAACAGTCCCATACATTAAAAAGAGAAGACCCTGGGTGAAACAAGGGGTAATGTACACTTAGAAAGACACAGAGAGGGTCAATAGGATTAGCATTGTAGCTCTGACCAAAGATTCAATACCAAGTCTCTTACCCACACGTGATTTATTGTCTACAGCTCCCATACAGAAAACCTTTTCATTTTTCAGTTTTATGGCCTGTCAATCCTTAAAACAACATGTATTACTGAAAGTATAATGCATCTAAAAAGGAACAGGAGGTCTATAAGTCATGTGTGAACTACATCTTCATTCAGTTCACCTGGATTTTCGTTTTTTGTATGTGCGCGTCTGTGTGTGTTTTTTTCGCTCTTTAGTACATTCGCAAAAAATAATAAAATCCACCGTCGATTGTTAAACACATTTGCATTTATTTTGTTTCGACAAAGCTGATGTGTGACAGGCTGTTCACCAAACACTGATAGAGCCGTGTGCACCCAGATCTGTCAGCACCATTACTCGTCTGACAGCTAATCCCCAGGCTGATAACAAATCACCATAGTATGCGCCTTCCATGGAAAAGAGCATGTCACAGAAATGTCAACATGGAATAATTTGTTAAACTTTGAAGCTTATGTAATGGTAATACTCAACTTAGGGCCTGGGAGCCGCCGGCCAGTGTCAAATTTACTAAATAAAATTGTCTGAGGAAGTACCAGTTATGCTTAATGTCGTATAAAAATTTTAATATGTAAGCAAAGACTATGCAACTGAGATGCAGTTGCATCTGTGGTGAATCCAGTATATCAGTTAATACTGATAAAAGAGCTCGCTACGACTTTTTTTGTTGTTTCGGATGTTAAATATTATTGTTTCTCTATTAACTGTCCATCTTCCTCTTGTCATTTTCCAAAAGTATCCCTTGGGCAAAAGAGGTAAGCACAAAACAAGTTATCCCTGAAATATCAGCTTCCTCTGTAATTACAAAAAATTGCATAACACAAAAAAGTTTTTAGTGTGACAGTGAAGCAACAATGAGATAATAAGAAGCCCGCAGGATTTTTATTTATGATTTTTCTTCAGTTTTGTGCACAAATGTCTTACCAACTGATCTGGTGTCAGTGATTTAGTTTAGAAACAAAGAAAAATTAATGAAAGCACAAAAAAGTTCCAACCTTTCTTTTAAAGCTTTTACTCTTTTCTTTTCCAAAAATGTTATCACATTTTAATTCCAGTTCTTTGGTCACAGTCTGTGTTGTTTTAATAGATTACGGGGCCATTTATGATGGGAAGGTCTATCAGATACCACCGGGCGTATAGAATCACAGTGGATAAATGAGCCGCTGGTCTCTTCATTTGCTTTTTATCAGTATTAAAGTTCCTTCTTTTTATAAGTCATTTCCGTTTGCCTGTCAGAAAGAAAACAAAAATGTTTGTAGGCAAATGTGTAAATATCCTTTGGTACCTTTTTCTCTGTATGCGTGTGCTGCTGTATCCAGAGATCACCACTCCGGTTCCTAAGCTATGCCTGAGGGGGCTATGGGAGGGGGGGAGCACAGGAAGCATGACGGGGATCTTCCTAGTTTTCAGTAACCATGGTAACAACATCCTGCCCTGCCAGGATCTATGTCAGTGGCGCTGAGATGGGCTACAGAGACATGGAAGAACTGGAAGATGGAGGGAATAAGAAGGACCAAAAGAATCAACAGAAATTGTTTGGTTTACCTCTTTGAGCCTGACTTTACTGTACAACGTATTGTGCTTTGACGTAACTGTTGTTTAGACTTATTTAGAGCTTTATTAATAATTAAACAGAATTTCAACATGAATTTCATGGAGATGAAATTGTGACTTCCTTCCTCTCTTCATGTGTAAGTTGACTCCGTTTCATTTATGGGTGTCTGATCAAGTTTACCAAACAGCTTATCGATCCAAAGTACTGATGGAAGCTGTCAATCTATGATTCAGAGTGGGTGCAGGGATTCAAATCTTATGCAGGACACTGTTTTTATGGGGTAGTGGCAAGGTCTGGCTATAGTTTTACTAGTTTTGGTAGAGGCACTGTGTGTTATTTCCTAGTGTCTACGTGTGTGTGTTTGTGTGTTGTGAAATAATGCTGAAGGCACGCCAGAAGAGGAAACTTGTCAGCTGTTCCTACTGCGCTGAAAACAACGGGGAGACAGACAGATGGGGGGGGGGGGGGGGGGGAAGATGGATATTGTGTGTGTTTGTATTGGTGTGTCTTAATGTTTGTGTGTGTGTGCGTCTTCTGTATTTGTGCGACGTTGCGAGTGTGAGAAATGGATAGAGCTTCTCAGTTCTCCATCAGCTCAGTAACCAAAAATACACGTTCGAGTGTGCTGAAAAGAATCCGTACGACGCTGCTCGTGTTTCCAACAATGAGATGTTGTGTCGAGGAAATAATTTGTCTTTTGTTCGATGCTTAGACACAGGCACGCTCTTAAAAAGAAGTCATTTCTTTTCCATTTATTCCGTAACAAAACATTTTCCTTCTCAATAGTTCCCTCGCTTATTATAGCTTCAATGTTTCATTAAACCTATTGATCACATGACGATGTCAAATTAGAGCTCAGACAGTTATGCATGATTAATGTATTTTGTAATGAATCTAGCAATTTTAGAAAAAATTATTTATTTATTAATTTGTTTCTTTTTTTAAAGCCTTTTAAAATACTTAACAATGAGATTCCCAACAAGCAGATTTTGAGTTTCAGTACGGAAGCCGCGCCACCGTTTGATCGCTGCACTGGCTCACAGCATTAAAAATGAATCAATGGATATGTACCTCAGAAATACATGCATTATATTAGTGGGATAGTGAGAAACTGAAAGGACAATGTAAGGAGAACAGACAGGTTCACAGGGAAATACTATGAGCCTTTATGGCATTTTCCTTTTATCTGCCACCTCTCTCTCTCTGTCTCGTGTTCCTATCCACAGACACACATATTTTAAACTCTCTGTTGGCTGGAATGTTTTGGTCACATGAGAAGCAATTTCACAGCTGACGGTCTGAACCACCTCAGCACCTGAAACTTCATTACGGCACACTGGCTGGTCTGCTGTGCGCACATAGACACACGCACATAACTTGGCATGGCGAGGCGCTGCAGCTCATGTTCTGGTCTCGAATGTGGCACTTCATAATAATGGCGGTGACATGTTGAGTGCCCAGCTCATATTGCCAGTGGTGTCGTAAACAACATATCACTTTGTGCAACAGCAAAAGCCACAAAGCAATGACGGGTACAGCATTGCTGGACAGGCGGAGATACAGATAAGATAAAGCACGTGCAGAGAAAGAGAACTAGTGTAGTCGCTGGGTGACGATATCTGATTGTCACCCACAACTCAAAATTTCTTCAGTGATTTAAAACAGGTCTTGCTCAAAGGGCCCTGGAGCAACTATTCAGAGCACCACAGTCAGATTTAAAGACAGCATATAAAAGATGGACGCACCATCTTTGCTTTCTTGGTGTTTTGGAACCAGATGTAACAAGCAAGAGGTGATGTGAAATTCGGAAACTTGAATATAATAATAAGTACCAATAAAAGAATAAAGGTGATAGAACAGAGAACATAAACAAGACAACTAAACTAAACGACATAAAAGCACTACAAAAATGTGTATACCAAAGTGATTCTGCGAACCTTTTCTTCTCAGGCAACTGATTCAAGGGGGCCTAAAGGCGTAAGCACAATCAACCTAGGACTTTAGCATAGCTAGAAAAAGTCCCACCTGAGGATCAAAAACTGATCATATCCTCATTTTTGCTATGTTGGTTGGGACCACATCTAGACATCCACTGGACTACTCTGTGAGTAGGCCACTCTCACACAATTGAAGATTATGTATCGGAATTTCAGGAGCGGGAACACGCCTCCAAACACTCTCCTTCCGGCCCTCATCTATATAGGTTCTCCCAGTTCTGCAAGCTGTCATTCACGTTTACGTGCCCCACCCTCCTTCCCCTTTTCAATTCTTTAACTTCTTCACTTCTGTTTAGTACACGGGGATCTGCCAGGCCCGGGAGCCATCGCCAGTCCCCTTCGAGGCCTTCCCCAAACCGCAGCTGAATTCATGTCCAAGCGTTTACCTTTACCTACTAAAACGTTGTCAAACGTAAAATGAGGACGTGGGCCCAGCTAGTGAATAGTAAGTTGCTAATCACAACATGGGTCTACCACAACCATACCCTACTTCATCCTCCTTTTTGACTTTAATAGAGAATATATTTTACAAAATAAATCTCTCCACGTGTCCTCACCCAGGGGGCATCCTTATCAGATAACCAAACCTCCTCAACTGGCTCCTTTCGATGTGGAGGAGCAGCGGTTCTACTCTGAGAGCCAGCCACCCTTCGGAGGAAACCCATTTCCGCCGCTTGTATCCGCAATCTTATTCTTACAGCTCCTACAGCTCATGACCATCGGTGAGGGTGGGGATGAAGATTGACCGGTAAATCGAGAGCTTTGCTTTTGCACTCAACTCTCTCTTCAACACAATGGAATCGGTGCAGCGTCCGCATCACTGCAGCCACAGCACCAATCTGTCTGTCAATCTCCGACTCCCTTCTCCCATCACTCGTGAACAAGATCCCGAGATACTTAATCTCCTGCACTTGGGGCAAGAACTCATCCAATGTTTATACAATCTGACTTATTTATGCAATCACTGCTGGCCATTAGAACGAATGTAGGTTTGCTTCACATCATGAGTAATAATACTCGTCGACCATTTAGGGTTAGAGAGAAAATTCAGATGGTTCCTGATTTTGCTCCTGGTATTAAAGTTTTAAGACATGAACACAATGTTTCAGACCCAGAAGCTATGACTACCTTTTAGTCTTTAGTCTACTGACAGAAAGTCATGTTGACATTAACTTTCTAACCAGCTATATGTCAAAGTTCTGATAAACAGTGACTGCAAGTAAACTTGCCATAAAATTACAGATACGTTTAGATAACATTGATATTGTATGTGAATATATGCAAATATAAATTAACATTTGTTAAACATTGAAAATAATTTGCTTAACTGCTCTTAGCATCTGCTTAACATCCTCTGTGTTACCTTCAATTGATGTTGGTGGGACAAATGCATCACTCAGTAGTTGGTTAGTTGCCTTTATAAACAAAACCGCTAAGAAATCTGAAAAATGCCAACAGAACACAGAAATTTGCAACACCCAGTGCGGTACGGTATCAGTGAAATCTAAAACTACAGATCAAACCTGAATGAAAGCCCATCTGAAAAAGTACAAACTTGGTCTTTTTCCTCTTTCCTCCTTTCATTCCTTCTATGGGCTGCCATCGTTTCCTTCAGCCTACACTCTTGACGCATGTCAGTCAGTCCCCAGTTAAATAAAATGACAAGTCATCATTAGACGGACTGCATCTAACCGGCTGCTTGCTGCGCTTGTCATTCACTCTGATTTGTTGCCTTTCACTCTCTCCCTCATCACTCTGCGTCTCTGCTGGCTGAAGATTCTCACTTTTCTGCCCTCATCTGGATGCACATAAACCAGATGAATTCATGTTTCCTTTCATCTGTCTGTCAGTTTATTACCCCTCCCTCCACCCGCTTCTCTTTTGCTCATTTTTCACCTTCATTTTAGCAGCCATGAGGAGGCATTAGTGCACTTTTCATAAATCTAAACCTGAATTCCCCCAACCAATATCTGCAAATTAAATAAAAAAAAAACAAGAAGCTACAAACATGACTAAAATCCAGCTTTTTTCATATAGTATGAACATAAATACACACAGCTGTGATAACTGTGCTCGAAATTGCTGTCTCTTGCCTGTACAATCTCTCGCCAATCTTTGGCTTTATTCACTGAGGGTCTCATGCGACATTTTGACCCTCATAACTCACACACATGCTCCCTGACACAATTCAATTTACAGCACATCCTCTCTCTCTCTCTTCTGTCTTACTGTACACCCTTTATCTTTAACCACCACTGCCTCACCCACGCTCACCCGATATCTCCCGCATCGCCTACATCTGCTTCCATCTTCCCCGCTCCCTACCTCCTCATCGACTCTGATGCTGAAATCAGCCCCCTGTCTCCTAGTCCCCCCCCCCCTCTGTCGCAGACAGAATGACCATGCCAGTGTTGATTAGAGCCCGCATGGCCAGATGCTCAACTAGGCTTAGCACAGGCCTGTGGGAAAGAGTACTGCTTATTCTAGCCTCAGGAGATGGATTGAAAATGACGGGACCTAAAACAAGCAAGCATTGTCTTGTTACCTTCACATATTCAACACGCACAGGCACACAAGTCATTGCATGTAATATATAGCAGACAAGTTTTATTCCTATGTATTATATTCCTAACGAATGTGATAATTACTAATGTTACAGACTTATTGTTGTTTAAGTGTACAAGTACACATGTTCAGTTCGCTGTGATTAATTTAAATATCTAGTTTATCCTTTAAAAAAATTGCTTTATAACATTTATGCAGACCATAGTGAGGGATAGTTGTGACATAATGTTCTCTTTTTGTGAAAACGGCCCACTCCTTGAGTCCGATTCAGGTGATTTTTGGAGCACATATTGCTACAGCACTAAACACTGCCATCTCACCAAGACAGTAATTTATTGTAGATCAGATATGGTAGATACCACTGAGCTTATAATTACAGTATGTCTAGCTGTACCCATTTCAGTGATGTGGATATTCCCTCTTTTTAATAATCACAACATGACTTCTTCATGTCACATGAACACGGACCACAGTGGGAATGTGCACTTAGGCCAATATCACAGAAACCCATTAGTAAATGAAATGTTGTGGAGGGTTATTTATGTATTTTTTGAGGGTTATTTAGAATTTTTATTCAATTTTATATAAATCAGACCTGGGACAAACTTAAATAAATAAAATATGTGCTCCTGTAAGAGTTTTACTGTCTGCACTCTTGTAGGACGTCACATAGCTGCAGTAGAATCAATATATTTGATTCAGGTCATTACATAAATCGTAACCTGTCGTAAGTCTTTCATCGGGATGACAGAAATCCCATTCCAGTTCATTTCAGTGAAGGTCTCCTCAAGGCCATTGAGTTTAAAAATCAGTGACAGATGAGGCTGATCTGGTATTAGTTACCCAGAAAGATTATAGATAAACGACTTACATTATGTAAACCGACACTGGAGCTGGAAATCAGTGTATTCAGCAGTTTGCCTAATTTAAAGCGCCTTCTACTGAAGAGAGCTATTATAATTAAAAGTGCTGAAATGTGCATAAGCATTAACGTAAGATTTTTAAGGCTTTTGAATAATTTCTTTGAAAGCAGCCAGTGTAGAGGAAAAACAAGCCAGATTTCAAAGAGTAAAGTGCTTTGTTTGCCCTTTTTTGTCAGGTGGATAATAAATACAATATGTGCAGTTAGGCAATCCAGAAAGCACTGATAGTCTTGTTATACAGTACCTCAAGTTTGGATGCATTGTGTGTAATTAAAACAATTCCCAGTGGCACCTAAGGAATTATTGGATTTAAACAAGTGTTCTGTGTTTACCTTTGGTGCTTATTAATGTTTGGAGTTTTCCTAAGATATGTTTTAAACTTGTTTCATGGTTCTAACTGGACAGCATAGGGAGCATGATGAAACTGTTGGCAATTGCCTGAAGGGGCGGATATCCTCTGTCTTGTATTCACAAGCTAATTATACTTTCCGTCAGATACTATGAGAAGTCAGAGTAGTGTCTATATTTCCCACAAAATTCCTGCATACTGGGACTATTACAGTGCACAGTGAGCAGACGGGCGACAGAGAGAGAAAGTTCGGTTTGAGCTGCTCTGAATTTGCCTGTGTGTTGTGCAATTTTCTATAATAGTGGAAGGAGAGCAGTGGAACAAATCTGGAAATGTCTTTTTGGGATTCAGGCCTTTCTGTTATAGGACACACCAGTGCAAAAAAACAAAACACTTTGGTTATCTTGTGTGTTTTACATAAGGTAGTGGAAGCGACTACGAGATGTTGATCAGAGATGTACATGTGCAGTGGTTTATTTTCTCTAACTTTAGTATAGTTAAAAGTACACATAGAGGCAGCTGATGGTAGCTGCTCATACCTGAACTAATGAATAACTAAGTCAAAATAATCACTGGGAATGCATGAATGCACAAATTATTACTGACGTTCCTGTAACTCAGCTCGGTTACTCTGTTGCCATTTTTCAGTTTTCATCTTTTGCATCTCTCTTTAGCTGGAAAATGCTGAAACACGTGGAAAACTCACTTGGTATGTAAATGTGTGGCAGACCGAAACCATGCATGCGTACATGCTACCTGAGCTCTTGGCTACTCTGATGCAGACACCGGAAGATATAACTGGTATCTGCATCAGGTTAGTGAGTGCTGCCTCACTTCACTTCCTCTCCTTGACAAGACCTGCCTTTGGAGGCACTGACCTCATCTTTATTACAAGTACAGGGAGCTGGCACTGGTTTTGGGGGGGCTGGGTTGTTGTTAAGTTACAGTCAAGTGTTGTTTACCAGTGAAATAACTCTTGATCTTACAGAGATCACTGTGCCTGTGGGATTAGTTATAGTGGTTTTCAGCTTATCCTTGTTGTATAGGTTAAAGATACCTCAGAGAGAGGCAGAGAAGTACAGATACCTGTGTTAAAAAGTACTGAAGCAACTTTTTTTACTCAAGTAAAAGTGAAAATCTACTGGACAAAACTTCCAGTATATTCATGCAACATTTGAATAACCCACAGCTAGTATAGCTTAATTTGTTTTGCAGGACGTTTCACAAAATGCAAACAATGCATTTGAACGTTGATAAATTGCTGAATTTGAAATTACCTGACTCTTTAAAAAACACTGCCTTAATTCTTTCTCCTCTTCTGTAGTGCTAGCTAGATTCTGAACTTATGGAAACCTGCACTGCTTCCGGTCCACTTTAACTCCTAAGTATAAATGCTATTAATGATGCTATTGATGTAAATGTAAGGAGTGGAAATAACAGACTTTTTTTAATGTAGGGAGTGAAAATAGAAAGGTTTCAGAAAAATTATAGATACCTGAAAATTATTGTCAAGTACAGTATTTGTAAGTATTTGTACTTCGTTACTTCCCACCTCTGGAGACCGGGATCTAACATATGCTATTAGGTGATCAGCATGATCAATCTACATTACTAGATTTTGTTTGAATTTGTTTCAACCTCAGTGATACTCTGTCAATTCAGATCTGACTGTTCTGTGTTCAGAGCATGCAAGAACTCTAGAGACTCCTTTCTGCATACTGACCCTCTAAACTGTTTGCTTTACCTTATCATCGGCGTAACCAGGCCACACTGATCACTCAGCCACATCCATAGTGCTTCACATCGATTTATCTCTGAACTAATTCAGTGCTACTATATGCTTATATCTTAATTAGCTTGTGCATCCTACACGCTTTCATTTGAATTTCATCGGTGTGTAAAAGCATCCCACTCGCACCCAGTGTGCTCAATGGATTTGAGGGGACAAGCCAAATGACCTCTGCTGCTCATTTCATTCATCAGATGGAGAATCTGAATGGAAGGTACCCGTCTAGTCCATTAGAGGCTCGTTATTTGGCAGGACCTTCAAATGTCTGTGTGAACCACTATTTACAGTCAACAAAACCAGCAGGCATCGATTTTCTGATTTCTTCACATAGAAGCATGAAATCTTACAGGAAAAAAATGGCAAATGTGATGTTATTGTCAACAAGTATCTCGTAAAGGTTTTTCACTTTGCTTTGTTAGATGTGAAAAATCCCCAGATTTATTCCAGCAGACAATATTACATATATCAAAATAGTGTTGCCTACATATAAAACAACGAAAAATCCATTTATGCACTGTGATAAGGAGACGTTTTGACACTGAAATGCAGAATAGAACTTTCAGCAGGACAGGTTTGTTTAATTGGACCCAACCTGCAATAGATGTGCTGCATCAGAATGAATTGGATTAAATGTAATTGAAATCACGCATTAGTTTTGTAAAGGAAGATCTTTTTTTTTCAGTGTTTAATTAAATGTGCCTCTCGATATCTGGATATATAATAGCAATTAACTGAGTTGTATACTCTCATCCAAATATCAAATAGCATTAGTAACCAAAATTGCTCTATATGCAGTACAAGAAGCTCAGGTACATGGCCAGTTGTCATTGCCAGTTTGCAGGGGCAGCAGTCTAAGCAGAGATACCTGGCCACTTCCTCCAGTTTGTCTGGGGAATACCAGCCAAGAGACATAATCTCTCCAGTACATCTTGTATCTGCCCCAGGGCCTCCTCCTGCCAGGTCATGCCTGAAACATCTCATTTAGGAAGCGCCCACGAGGAAGCCCAGTCAGATGCGTGAACCATCTCAACTGGCTCCTTTCCATGTGGAGGACTCGTGGCTCTACTCTGAGTCCCTCTCAGATGACCAAGCTGCTCACCTTATTGCTAAGTGACAGCCCGGCTACCCTTCACAGGATGTTCATGTATCAGCAATCGTACTCCTTTGGTCACTACCCACACACAGCTCGTGGCCATAGGTGAGTGGGGGAATGTGTGATACGTAAAAATAGATACAAAGGAAAACGACATGCAGGGATCCAGAGTAGATGTTTTAATCAGGCTGAACTTCTGAATGTTGTAAATGTTGTAAAATTGTTGGGACTACACCTCAGTGAAACTTCAGAACAGCCTTGTTTCTGATTATTTTGCTTAGATCCACATTTTGTTGTTGTCTTTAAAATAAGCAATATGAACAATTTTTTGGAAAGTACATTCTCATTCCCAACTGTGTTTTGTCCTGCTTGTGCATTGATAACTTAATTTACTTGAGATTACAGTCTTATGTGCCCAGTTTCCCCTGCCGCTCAAGGTAATTAAACCTGGTGTGTATTATCTACACTTCTCTTAATCCGCTTTATGAAAACAGGTTGGAAAATGCCCTCGCACTCCAAAAAAGCACCAGGAAAACTGCAGGTGGAAGGGAAAAACTCATGTACAACTCTGTGTGTGTCTGGGTGTTTGTCACTGAGGACAAAATAAGGATGGTGAGCAAGCCTAGACGAATGTCATATTTCTCCACCTAATAGGCTTGCCTGCCATTCAGACACTCCACTAGGTCTTGATCTCTGACAGAAATGTAGCTAAGGGACACACGCACACATACACATAAAAACCGTTTCTCCAACCTAAATTTGAAGCTTAAACAGGTGAGGTACTGAAGAGGAGTGGATGTGCTCACTGTTTCTGAGAAAGGACACAGACTTTGAATATTTGACAGAGGTCAGACACTTGTGGTATTTCTTGTAACTAGCTAGCTAGCTGGTTTCTCATATAGAATTGTTTTAAAATTATTTTATTCCAGTCCTCAGTTTGTTAACTTAGCAGAGACTGTGGATACACACTATTGCACACACTCAAGTGACTAAGCCAAAATAAAAAATATTACTAATCATACTCTTTACGATTAAAAACATGCTTAAAACACACTTACACTTTCAAATTTGATTGTCTTTGAAAGACATTTTAAAAAAAAATCCAGAGTGAAAAAGGAAAAGAAAATCATATGAATGTGAAAACAGAGCCATGTCCCCATAACACGAGTGAAATACCCGCCCACACATCCACACGCCTGCATGCAAACACACACTAACACACACGCACACACATTCCAGCAATGATATCAGTCCCTGAGTAGATCAGTTGCCCGTGGACAGAGAGGTTGCCTGATCAGGTGTGCTCTGATCAAGTTATTTTAGTTGCTTCTAGTTTTTTGGGCAGGATCATGTCTCTAACACCAACATCAACTCTGACTATGAAGGAAAGGCCACAACAGTGAAGCACATCAAACAATACAGGTGAGTTAACAAATCCAGACACATGTGCGTCACACTCTTGTTCTTAAAAACCCCTAAATAGCAGCCTGACCTTTATTTTTTTATTTTTATCATTGATGCACTTGATGTTTATTTACATCAACTTCTCTCTTTTTTAAACTCTATTTGTGGAGATTCTATTTAGATCCTATTCTGGCTGAAAAACTGAAAACGGTGCCATGTGTCAAAGATAACTGAGCACATTAAAGCTTACACAATATCCTATTTAAATCTTTGCTTTGGTATTCTCTAGTTGTCTAATTTTAAATTAAATGTGGGAACAATACGAACGAGAACTCAATTAATTATGTAATTAAGCTGTTATTTCTACCTTAAATTGTTTGGCTTTCAACTTAAGGTAGGAAGCCTTAATCTTTCGTTATAATCAAAAATGTGGCCTGATTGTAACTCATCTTGATTGCATCATATATTTGATCAGCATCTACTGGAATTTATTTTTTTTCCAAAATGCAATATCTTTTTGAGTTATGTCCTTTCTGATGCGTGTAAAATCAAAGTAAACCAAAAGTAGAGATCAGCTTTTCCACTTTCTTTCTTTCATCTCTGAACTGGCAGTATAAATAAATTCATTGTGAGGCACCGAAGAGGTCCACAAAGAGTCGAAGATAAAGATTTAAAGCAGTCTAGGAAGAAAAGCAATGGCGATATATTTAATGTTAAAACATTCTCTGTATACAGTCCACTAGCTCACCTGTATGCTCAAATAAGAGCTGAGTCATTTGTGTGCGTTAAGAGGAAAAGATAAAGAAAAGGGAGCGAGCGGACAGATTAGGTGGCTGATTGGATATGGTTCTCAATTCAGCTCCCTGCCAGGGCCAATAACAAAGAAGAGACACAATAGTAAGGGAGCTGGATGAGAGGACAGAGAGAAGAGGGTGGAGGTGGTGGAAGTGTAATGGAGTCAAGGACCCTTACAGACTGTCAAATGCTGCACACTTGCTGCATGTCAGGCCCAAGACACACATGCACGCATAAGAATCAGTCCAATATTTTGCTAGACATGTCTGTGTGTGCGTGTGTACAAGTGCTCCTTGGCGATAAATCTTAATTACACAATGGAGTGCAGGCCATGTGCCATCTCATCACACCATGTCAAATCTCATAAGCAACACAAAAGAATAGAAGAGCAAGAGCAAGAGCAAGAAAATCAGATGCAAGCAAATGTGTATCTGGTATGTGAAGAAAGAAGGAAATTCAGACCTGCACAGGGGGGATCCAGGGGGAAGACAATCTTTGTATTGGATCCTCTTGGGTAGACCCACTCTGGTCATTACTTCTAAAACCAGAAACTCACCAGCAGCCAATTTTGTGTTGCTGCTGGTGATTTTGCAATCAGTTCAGTCAATATTAACAATTCTAAAAACAAAACAAAACATGTAACCGATCTATTTTGTGCCAAGGGAAGCTGGCGGATGAATACACAGGTTTAGAATGTGAGAAAGAATGGGGCTGGGGGTGTTGTTGTGGCCTGCTGAGTCATCGTGGCTGGGTGATCTGTAAAAAGCAGCCCCATCAGCCCCCCAGAGTAATGGTTAATCGTGGGAAGTCTGGTGTTAGGGTAAGTGTGGCTGTGTGCAGGCCCGGCCTGATTGTGGACAGTTGCGGTGGGTTTTGCCGTACCGTGGTGTGACAGGGCCAGTCAGGCGGATGGGGCGTGTGTTGTTGTGGGGAAAGTCCTGTACAAGCAGCTCTTTGCTCTGCTGGCTGGGAGAAAAGCTGGGGCAGCTCTCCCAGAGTAGAAAAAAAAAAGCTCTGTTCTTTTGTTTTCATGGCCGTTCTGCTCCCTCTGCTCTGTGAGTTTGGGTATCTCATCTGGTTGGCTGAATGATATTCGGTCCTGTTCTGGACCTCTGGTGTCTCACAAAACTTCCCGTAGTCTCTTCCTAGAAACTTTTACTTCCAAAGTTAAAATACAATTACAATAAAAGGGAAAGCAAAGACATTGATCTCTTTTGGCGTGGCATTAAAATGTATCTAGCTTGTAACGAATCAATGAAGGGACACTTAAGCTGACATGCCGATAATCATCTTGTAGTAGCAACATGATAGAAAGCAGACACACACACACACACACACACACACACACACACACACACACACACACACACACACACACACACACACACACACACACACACACACACAGGAAAATACCACCAGAAAACAGCAGTGTTTTCCCTTATAGTGCTGAGGGGGATTTTCAAAGAAAATGTCAAAAAAGATTTAGTTATTTCTCCTTGTGACATTTCACGGTACCTGTTAGCCATCTTACTTTTTATATATTGTGAAAATACAACATTATTATTTACAGGTCACTGTAACCTCTGCCAGAAATTGTTCAGTGCTATCACAACTCTGAGGTTGCTATGGGTCAGTATTTAATCATGCTTCGATGTGTGGAAATATCTACTGTATATAGATGTGTGGCAGATTAGGAGGCAGAGCGGCTCATACGCTAATCACAAGGTCAGGGATTTGATCATCAGCTCCTCCTCAATGTACATGTGGAAATGCCCTTGGACAACATGATGAACCCAAAAAACTACCTTTGATACATCCATCAATGTGTGTATGTGTTTGTGTGTATGTGATCTTAATATTTTTTTTAAAAAAGCAAGAATTATGCCTTGTAGTGTAAAGTGATTTGAGTGTTCGCTAAGACCAGAAAAAGCACTTTAATAATTTCTCTTCCTGTGCTGCACATGTGGTTCCACTGTGTGTCTGTCATGTCTTTAGCGAGGTAATTAACTCCAGTCAGACACTCTGTCACTCAGACCCGGAGCACATGTGTCTCACAAAAGCCTCATTTCACAGGCTGCTTCAAATCAGACGTAGAAACATCTACCCACACTTTTTCAAACAAATGTGCTGGCTACACATATGCACGTCTAAGGACTAGACCTCTGACATAGTTTACCGCTTCAGTGCATTTATCATCCCTTTTCGACATCCAAGCTCTTCATCTCATCTGGTTTGAGATCTAGCCACTGAGTAACATAAAACATTTCTCTATCCGAGTGTCAGTGTTTGAATAATGGGTCAGGGACTACATGTGTCTTTGTGTGTGTGCTGCGTCTGCATATGTGTGTCATTCCACTGTGCTGTGATTTCCGTTCTTGAACAAGGCTGAGATGTTTTTTAAGTATTTTTAAGGCATTTGTTCCAAGGTCCTATTTTGTATGCTCTGTTTGCCATGCAACAAAGCAGGACTCTGAGCTCTTGATGGACTAATGTAAGGCTGTTTTTGCTGTGTGTCACTTCTCCATGTTCAATCCTTAGCTCCTTTATTTGACACTGACTTCTTTTGTCTTTTCTTTTGTCTTGTTTTTGTTGCAGGCACAGAAATCGTGGATAGAAAGAGCATTCAGCAAGAGAGAATGTGTTCATATCATAGTGAGCGCCAAAGACCCCCATAGGTGAGTACAGAAAAGGGATATTAGAAAGTGTTAACCAAAAATCTTTATATCTTTAATCTTTACAATCCTTTGCATCATTGTAGAGTTTGTTGTTTTGCTGTTGACCTTTTAAAACATGTAGAGTAACTCTAATGACACTGCAGGCAAGAGCTTCGCATTAATGAACCAAAACACTGACATTATGCATTTTAAAACACAAATAGGGAATTTAAAGGTACAGTTGTTTTCTGCGGATAATAATAATAGTAATGATCAGTGTTGCCAACTTAGCGAGTTTTCAGACCCCTTAGTGACTTTTTTTCTAAAAAAAGTCGCTAAAAAAAGACGTGAAAGCGCGTATCGCTTTTACTCTCAACAAGCAGCGGGTGCTGTAACGCAGTCAGTTCTTCTTTTACTCTTTTACTCTTATGCTGTTTGTGGATCACAAGGTTTAAAACTACTTATAAACACACACACACAAAGTAACTCCACCAGAGCGCCTATTTCGGGTCACTTTTGCCGGTCCAAGCCCGGGTAAAGGAGCAGGGTTGGAATTGTGACATTAAAAAAAAACAATAATTGCTAAAAGAAATTTAATTTGTAGTTCTAAATAAACTCTAAATGCATTTAGGACGTTTTTTACTCACTTTATGTCTCTTCCACGATGTTATTTCTCTCTCCAACAACATAGGTTACAATTAGATTAGCATGACCAATTATGCAAATTAGGCGATGGCGTCATTTAGTGACTTCTAGCGACTTTTAGGACAACCAATAGCAATTTTCCTTACTGAGGAGTTGGCAACACTGGTAATGATAATCATTATTATTATTATTATAAAGAATTTTATATTTATAGTCACAGTTCTGCCTAATCTCACTTTATGTATGTGACTAGAGACTAGCCACATGTATAGTACATCAAAGAAGAAGGGAACACGCTCAGACTCCAGTTATGAAAGATCATACCTATGTTTTATCTTCTGAAAAGGAGTCCCCTTCACCAAAGAAGTGAAAAAGCAAAGGAAAGAGACAACATGACCAGCATCTCAAAAATGTCAGATTTATTGTTTCCCTGGCTTGCGGCAACAAACAGATGCTAACAGCAGCTAACAGAACAGAGGCTAACAGCAGCAAAAACATCAATGCTTACTGACAAAAAAGTTTAAAGCGTTGTTGAAATTCAACATTAGCCACAGTAGATAGACATGTTACTTAGGTAAACATCAGACTTACAGCCTACACTCACTGCAGATGAACAGCAGCCAGAGTTGTTTGTCCTGTAGTGGACACCATAGACAGGATTACACACTTGAATTGATAGAGGTAAGAAACAGAACTCAGCTGACTGCCATCTGCAATATTCTGACATCTATTGAGACTAGACAATGTAAAATTAAGGTCTAGACCAATTCATGAAGACAGTAACATATTCTACATTGTTGTAAAAGAATATTTAGGAAGAAGTCCTTATCATTCTGGCATAGTCTATCTCAAAGTACATTTATGAGGGCTTTGTTTACATAATACAACGCTATAACAGCACTGTAATGATAACAGCACTTTAGAACAATTTGACTCAGTGTGATAAATTCACAATTACCACCACATTCATTTTTCATTTTGTTTTACAATCTCACTGTCACCTTGAGATTATCAAAATCATTAGAAAACCTGTTTTTGCTGGAAGACAAACTCTCTCAATTCTCCTGCATGTACTATCAGGTGCCACACACACACACACACACACACACACACACACACACACACACACACACACACACACACACACACACACACACACACACACAGGAAATGCCACAGTTTGTTTGGTACGGAAATTTTGCATTACTAGAGGAAAACGGGTGAAAGCCAGAAGCAAGACGAAGGAAAAAAGATGTTCCTCAAGATCAAATCAGCTCATTCTTTTTAGTTAGAGACACTTGTGCTCATGCATGAGGAAGAGGAAGGCAAAGTACCTTTGGTAAGACATGATGGAAACATGAAGTGATAATCGCAGTCTCCTGCCTCCGTTCCTCCCTGGGCTCCCTCTTCATCCTGTAAGATTTAAACACAGAATATAAAAGCGCCATTCAGCACTTGTGAATAAGAATGTACGCAAGCATCATAACTAGCATTTTGCTAACTCTTGTAGTTGCTGAGAGGGAAAAGGAAGTAACAGCGACAGGTACAGAAAACAGAAAGGGATGGAGCTGAGAAAATTTAGCAAAAGCCCACAAATCCTTCCACTCATCTGCAACATAGCCACAGAGCCTAGCCTGATTCACACCTTCCCAGAAATATAACTAAATGCAACAGGTGGGATTGCTTCCTTTGATTTTAATAAGCTGTGTAAACATGGTGCAGGCTATAGTTGTACTTGGCTTGCTTACAAGGCTAGTACAATTGCACAGATTCTATCAGTGTAGACACGCACCTCTTTCTTGGTTTGATAGTTTTTGACGATCTGTGTGTAGACTTAATTGCCACTAAAGCTTTTCCCGTGTTTCAGCAAGAGAACTGTTGTTCAGTATGGATCAGCTACAAGATCACCTCAGTTCCATCCATGGAGGCAGAGCAATGCAGGCTCAAACATAATGGCAAACAGCCACTTGCACAAAATTTAATATTTGCTCCTCTGTTATTCTATGCAGGACTATAAATCAAGCTTAGTAAAGAGATGAAAGTTGGACGGCATGCTATCCCTTCAGCCATGCCCACCTTTTATTGCTAGATACATACTACGGCAGCTCTCACGCTCTTTTCTCCCCACGCTCTCAGTCACACACAATCTGTCTCTTACTCTCCTTTTTCTTCTTCCTGCTCGGGGCTTGCACTTCTCAAGATTTCAATTATTCTCTGCAAAGGACTGTGTAATATACCGGTCTTACACTCACTCTTACTTTCTCCTCTTGTTCAGGTGCTGTTGTGGTCGTCTAATAGGTCAGCATGTGGGCTTGCCACCGGGCATCTCATCTAGTCAGAATGATAAGGCAGAGCGTTTGGCCAAGAATGACAGCCTGTCGGAGAAGTGGTCAATCAGCAAACACACACAGCTCAGCCCCACTGATGCCTTCGGCACCATTGAGTTCCAGGGAGGAGGACACTCCAACAAAGCCATGGTGACTCTCTTTACACTGTGTTGCATTTTATTAGACTTCTCCTTCAGCATGCTGCCCACACAAAGCTTGAGCTTTATGGAACTGGTCAACGTGATTGTTTTGAGCATTAGGGCACCTAAATAAAAGGAGTCACTATTCTGTTGTTATTTCATGCAGCACTGACCTCAGCCGTTGCAACTCATGTTTCCATTAAGACTCGAGAACCTTTGGTGACACATATCTGAGTGCACCAGCGCAGGAAATCTACTTTGTGTAGCTTTAAGAGTGCATTTGTATGCTTTACTGAGCTATTTTAAAGGCCATAGTTAACCTCCTAAGACAAGAAAGAAGAGAGTAGAGGATTTAGATATCCTAAAATATACCTCCAAACAGTACAAAGGAACCTAACCTCTGATGGAAGTGCTCTCTTCTGGAAATATGAAAATAAAAGTAATACAGTAATGATGTTGAGCAGATGCTTTTTTATGAAAAATGGCCACATAAATTGATTATAGAGATAGTAAAGACTGAGTAATTCAAGAAGAGGATTTCAAAAATATTCAGAAAGTGATGAAAGCTGAAAGTGCATAATGTGATCTAAAGATATTCTTCAAAGCTTCAGTAAACATGTTGTTTGACAACACGCAGGTACAGAGGAGGAAACTGTTTGATTCCTAGATAACTGAAATACTTTTTCCCTGAATGGCAGATGTAACACAGCTGAAAATAGATGAATAGTTGCGGGTTGCTGAATAAAAAATGACATTGACAAGAGGACTCATCAGGGCTCATTGTATGCATTATGGAGAATGACAAATGTGTCCAATCAGAAGACCTGGAGATAACTGAGGAATCAATCAAATTACTGGAATTATTGTGGAAATATGTGTAATTATTGCTTTAAAAGACTTAAGTGTTATGAGTGTTAGCAGACTGCATTTTGCCTGATTAATTGATCCGTCCCTAATGTGATCTGATGACGTTTTATTCGCAAAGTCACAAACTATGATAACTACACTAAGAAAGTCATATCACACTTTACTGCAGCAATCTGGGAATTCAGATGATTAAACCCAAATTATGTCTGATTTTTTTCCCCAGTGTTAAATTATTCATCCAGACACATGTCAGGTTGGCTTTCTGAGGGTGCATTAGAGGGATAAACAGATGCTCCATAATGTATGTGGTTCTTCAATCATAGCAAACATCTGCTCAATACGTCTTCTAACTTGAGAAATGAAATCCATACGCATAGACACACATGAAACACCAATGCTTTTTACGTTATCATACACATAAGTCGTCACAGCGGTGAAATACTTCATCCCCAAGACACCATATACCTGAATGTAATGCATAAAGTTGTGGTAAAAACAAAGTACACCATATGTCAATTCTAAGGTTTTATATATCCAGACAAAATAAAATTATCTTGACTGTAGCTGGTTTTAAAATGAGCGAAATACAACCTCTGATGAACTATAATGTATTTATTTAACAACTAAGCCAAAAACTGAAATTATACTGCCATGTTGTTTTTATACAGAAGAGGCTTTCTCCTGGGAAATTGTCGAAATAAGTCATACTTGTTTCATCTTCTTATTACTTGTCATGAAGTTTAATATTTAACATGCTAAGTGAAGCCTGTAGAGACTGAGATGTAGCTGTTTCAGTATCTAGTATTGCACAATTATCTATATAAATATTGATTTATGCAGAGCAATAAATCTGCCAGTTAACCTAGGTTAGCATATTTGGTGATTCTAAATTGGTCATAGGTGTGAATGTGAGTGCGAATGATTGTCTGTTGCTCTGTGTTAGCCCTGCAATAGACTGGTGACCAGTTCAGGGTTTAACCTGCCCCCTGCCCTATGGTGGCTCGGATAGGCTCGAACCCCATGTAATCCTGAATGAGATAAGCGGAAGAGGATGAATAGATGGATGGAAATAATAACACAGTGCAATATGTCATGTTTTACTTTTCATCTGAGGTTGTATTTTACCTCATTCGCCTCCGTCAGTGCGCCCCAGGGTGGCTGTGGCTACAATGTAGCTTGCCATCACCAGTGTGTGAATGTGTGTGTGAATGGGTGGATGACTGGATGTGTAAAGCGCTTTGGGGTCCTTAGGGACTAGTAAAGCGCTATATAAATACAGGCCATTTACCATTTTAAGACACATAACCTCTTTTTTACTACATTTGTATGTATTGCTTTATTTCACTGACATGCTTCATGCTGTTTGCAGTACGTACGAGTGTCTTATGACACCAAGCCTGACCTGCTGCTCCACCTGATGACCAAGGAGTGGCAGCTGGAACTGCCCAAGCTGCTCATCTCAGTCCACGGGGGCCTGCAGAACTTTGAATTGCAGCCCAAACTCAAGCAGGTCTTTGGCAAAGGGCTCATCAAGGCTGCCATGACAACAGGGGCCTGGATATTCACTGGAGGAGTCAACACAGGTAAACCACGGGTTTTGACTTATGAAGACAAACTTAAAAACTTTCATGTTTGCAAAACAGAGAGATTGCATACAGCGTTGCACAGCCGTCTTCCTTTTTATAAAAATTAAGTGGGCACTTCAATTTGGCGTATGATGAGTGTGTTCAAGTCTTTATCACAAGTTATCAGCTATTAAATAACCATTTGTCAAGTGTGTCTAGGCTCTGAAGCTGTTCAGCCACTGGATCACTGTAAAATGGCTGTGAGCACACAGTGAAAGTATGTCAAGTAGTCTAGACTGCTTTTTAATGACTTAAACCTGATGACAGGGTGGCTCATTCAGATTAAGAGTTATAAGATAAGATAAGATAAGATAACCTTTATTAGTCCCACACGTGGGAAATTTGTTTTGTCACAGCAGGAAGTGGACAGTGCAAAAGTTATTATTCCAGTATTAGTTGCATGAGAGAAGGCCTGAAATTAAGGACGATCAAAATCTTACACTTGTCAAGCATTCTTACTTTTTGAACAAAGTAATAAAATGTTCTAGCTTAGTAATAGTCCATATGGACCCAAGAGAATAGAAGCAAAATATAGAGTGCTAACTAATTAATACAGAACCTTTTGGTGTTACAGTGTAGAGGAATCAGTTACATTGTAGAGAAATCACAGAGATGTCTGCTTTAAGGAAGCAGTCTTCTAAGGCTAAGGAAGTCTCCTATTCTTAGTGCTGAGTTTTTTTTTGTTTGTTTTTTGTTTTGGATGATTTTGGCTCAGAGCAGAGTAAGTGAGGAGCTCAGAGGACTGGATGTTGAATGCTGAGGTTGGAAGGGTGAAAGTGTGAAAAAGTCCAAGTTTCAAAGCTTGAAGAAATAAGACTGTGCAACAGTGTAAGTGGTGAAACAAGATTG
This sequence comes from Diplotaxodon limnothrissa, assembly GCF_057381915.1. NCBI lineage: Eukaryota > Metazoa > Chordata > Actinopteri > Cichliformes > Cichlidae > Diplotaxodon > Diplotaxodon limnothrissa. The sequence continues at coordinate 16,586,438 of NC_140607.1, forward strand.
GTTGGAATGAATACAGGAAACCAGAGTGTTAGCTGGCAGACTGGAAGCACATGAATTATTCATAAATATGCTGTTGCCATGTATATAGAAAGAGGCCTCAGCGAGTAAACTGGAGCTCCACTAACGCTCTGAACAAGCGCACATTACACATTCATATAGTACTTTTGTCTATGGGGGAAAATGTGTCTTATCTTATCAGCTTCACTTTGCCTTCAGTAAGGAAGTTAACTGTTATTTTTACCTTGTATTGTTTCCAGGGCACAAAAAGAGATGCTATTTAAGTATCTTAGATTGTATTTAGCACACTTAAAATAAGATAAAAAGGCAGCAGAATAATGTTTAAATAGGAGAGATGAGAACAGACAAAAAGAAATGATACACGCTGGATGGCGTAGAGTGCGCGCACTTGAATACAGAAAGGAGTAGAAAGTAAGATTTAGTGACAAAATGGGTGCAGGAGGAGAAAAGAGGAAGAGAGGCCTGAATAATGGATAGCTGGATTGGAGGGACAGTGTGTGGAGGTGGAGAAAAGAATGAATGTCAGCTGGAGAGATGAGATAAGATGGCCCCCAGGTCTGACTGCTGCTCCCCTGAGGACAACTACTACAAGCCGAGAGCTACAACCTGGCTGTGTTTAAGTGTGTATGTGTGCGTTTGTGTTTGTTAACACTGGCTCCACACAGTTGTCTTGTGTGCTTAACAGATTCTTTTTATCTATCTCAGCAGTGTACGTAATTATCTGACTGGCTGTGTATTGATTGTGACAAAACATCTTTCTCTCTGTCCGTCTCTTAAAAGCCCTGAATATTCATGCACACATGCCTATGTCCACACACAGGTGTGATTCGCCACGTGGGTGATGCACTGAAAGACCACGCCTCCAAGTCAAGGGGAAAGATATGCACCATTGGTATTGCTCCATGGGGCATCGTAGAAAATCAAGAGGACCTTGTTGGCAAAGATGTAAGTCTGTGAAGATAGATAGATAGATAGATAGATAGATAGATAGATAGACAGACAGACAGACAGACAGACAGACAGACAGGGTAGATAGGGCTGAGGCTATAAAGTGCTATTGACAGCTTATTCACTGAGATGCTGAGTAAGCCAATAAACACTCCTTCACAGTGAGCTGGACAGCTGGGGAAACCAAATGAGGCCCATGCTGACTCAGTGAAATCTCTGGGAATCAGTGTTACGCTACTGTTAAAATTTCATCATCAAAATGTCCCGCTCTCTGTCCCTCTGAATAAGTCAGGCAGAACCAATTAATGTTGGTGACTGAAATGAGCTGATTAAGTGCTGAGGTTCTTTTTTATGCGTGATTGGTTTTAGCTGTCTATATACTACCAGATGAGTTTACCTCAAAGTGTCAGACAGTGTTGCGGTATTGTATATATCTGAGAAACTTTGGAGAAACTGAAAGTTTAATTTCAGCAGCAGTACAATGAAAGTTATGTTAATAATTATTGGATACATGGCAACTCCAAATCTAAAAAATGATTAGAACTGCAGTGTAGATGGTCCCTCTCACAGCTGTCACAGGGCAAAAGGCGAGGTATACTAATGAGGGGTCACCGTCCACACGACCATAAGTGTGTGTATTTGGGACAACACCCCCCCGCTGATTAGGACCTTCTTGCTTTAGGCAACAGTTACAACCACTGCACTGTCACCACCAGTATACCAGAGTGATGTTAATTTTTGTAATTACTAAATAGATTATCTACCATTAACTTGACAATATGCTCAGCATCCAGGTGCTTGAGTAATCTATTACTCTTGAAAGACTCGCATGAGACAGGTTTTTTACCTGTCTCTGTTCATCCTACTCGTGATTTCACTGCGAGCATTTTCTCTGTGATAGTCTCCCTCTGCTGTAACACTTCCTTCAGTTGCTCCCTCATTCGCAAGGGGTCACAACAGCAGATGGTTCCACATAGTTGATTTGGTAGTTTTTCATGTCAGATGCTCTTCCTGACCCAACCTTCCTAGTGATGTCTGTCTTAAACTGGGGATCTTTTTTGCGTCTGCACCATGGAGCCATTATAGTATCACACTGCTTGAGAAATGCTAATGTCTTTAAAAATCTATGGCCCAGCTTGTAACATAGGATATCCATCAAGTCTCAAATCACAACCCAAGCTCACCCCACATGAAATCCTTACGGTTATTTTACTCATATTTCTTAAAGCTTTGGGCAGCAATGCTCTCTTGAGGCATACATTCAACTTTAGATGCAAAAGCAAAAGTAGTGAAAACCTCTTGAGAACAGGAGCAGGCTGTAATTTTATATTTGTATTCTAAGAAAGGTGCAGTGTTTGCATAGTTGTTAAATATTGACTTCTTTTGGCCAGGTGGTGCGTCCATACCAGACCATGTCCAACCCGATGAGCAAGTTGACGGTTCTTAACAGTCTCCACTCCCACTTCATCCTGGCGGACAACGGCACCACAGGAAAGTATGGTGCTGAGGTCAAATTGCGACGTCAGCTAGAGAAACATATCTCCCTGCAGAAGATCAACACACGTGAGTGAAATTTATCGCATCTTTCAGTCTGAGCCAAACTGACCTATTTACCCGACATTAGTGTTGGTGTTTTTAAATATTGCGGCGAGTGATAACGGCATCATGAAACTGTAATCCTCGCTTTATCAGCGACACCTCTGTGGGTTAATTGGGTTCACTCTAGTTTGTAGACTAAAGTTACCTGCTTTATAGTGAGCACATGCTGTCAGAAGGTGTATTTTTAGCCAGGTAGATATAACTTCGTAAGCCTTTGAAAGTGTCCCTCCCTTCAGGGGTGGGTTATTTTTTTTCTTTCAAAGCTTCTTGACAGCTCCGATGAACTCTTTCCTCAAATAAATCTGCTTGATAATCTGTGGGGGGGGTTTTTTCTTTTCCTCTTTGGTGCCTACAGCTATCAAGCCAGCTGGCAAACACAGGCACAGTGGCAAGCACAGAACTACAACATATGTAGACATACAGTATACATGACTGTAAATGCATGTACATACAGTAATGTATCCTTATACTACCACTGGGGGAAGGAAAAAGCTTGATCACACTGTTTTTGGTTGTTTACTTACCTGTCTTTGTACTGAATATTGCGTGATACACATGTTAAGCTGCTGGCTTTGCTGTACAGACAACAGTTTCTTTTTATATATTTTTTCAGATAAATCAAATTGCATTAACACAAAAATCCTAATTTCACTGTATTCTTTATTTTTGTGAAGCTCGAATTAGTTGCACCAAAAGCGTCCTGTGCTCACAAAGGGTAGCAAGTACAAATACTTGTTCATGTGCCCAAAAACATAAGCTTTAATTTTTTTTTCAGTGTATTTTTGAGTCGGCATATTTGCCTTTGTGCGGCGTGTTCATCCGGCACTGAGTCCTTGTTGCATTGCATTTCTCTGTTTTCATTTTTCAAATTATACCTTAGCTAGAAACTGAATGAATTTACATGAATACAAAATGCATTTCTCTGTCTTTTTCTATCTCACCCTCCTCTTCTCGCGCTCTGTCATACACAGACACAAGCAAAGCAAAATCGCACATAAACCTCTGTGATATCCTTTAAATATATTTCTCAATAGCCTCTTGCAGTATTGTTTTGATTGAGCCAGGAGCAAACCTAAGTCAGATAAATGTTGTTTGCAACCGGGATTTATTTGCTATTACCTTCTTTTGCTGTCAGGGTAAAACCATTTTGAAATAATTTCTTCGGGGTTCGGTTGACATGAATGCACGCACTTTTACACTAGTGCTTTTTGTAAAACTCAGGAAGTGGGTGCGTTGCCACAGAGTCGAGTGCTGTGATTCAGATCTTCTCTTTGTCAGCACCAGTTTTATCCGCTGTCAGATGCCTCATTGATGTTTGCTGATAGCGAGCTTGCAAGGAGATGTTAAATGTCATTTTCATTCTTAGAAGAAGTGTTAACACTACCACATCCCTCCTAATCCTCTAACTTCAAGGTTATTAGAAATATTCCTGGTATTAAAGGGACAAAGCGGTGTACGTTCATCATCCAGCCATGTGACCTATGGACTTCCCTTTGTCATCCTATGCCTGGATTAATACAAAAGGGGCTGGGAAGGCAAAGGGACGGCCAGTTGTCATGCAAGCATCTAATGTACCACCGCTGATTTAAATCCTTTCTGCAGCTGTTAGCTGTATTTCCAAGATGAGTACTAATGTTTATTAGTTATTACCAGTTGTTAGTTATAGGTAACCAGTGACCTGCTGACTACCCACAGAGCCATAACCCACAGACTATCTCTGAAAATAATCCGCACTGCCTGAGGTTGCACTGATAGCCACCTTCAGCTTTAGCTAAAGTTAAACCTGCCACTCATCCTGGCAACTTGCCTGTTGAGGTGAAGTCCTCTATCAAAGGGAATCCACCGCCTTAATCAAAATCACATGAAAACCTATACTTCTATAGTGACTTGGTACTTTTATCTTTGACTGTCAAAGTGAGCTCTTATTAAGTCTTATGCATACACATACACACACACACACACACACACACATATATGCATATATACATATACAGTACATATATAAAAAGATAATAACTGTATAGTGCTGTGAATAGTATTTACCCCCTTCTTCATTTCTTAGTTCTTTGCAGTAAATTATTTCATTTATTGTGGGGAAAAAAGCTATCCAAACCAATCTGACCCAATTTGAAAAAGTAATTGCCCCTGGGCAAAAATGGCATCCCTGAGAGAGTTGCAAGGAGAAAACCCAAAATTCCTCACAGTGATGTGAAAGGCTCATTGCCAATTATCACAAACACTTGATTGCAGTTCTTCCTGCCGATGGTGGCACAACCAGTTAGCAGGTTTAGCCAGGTACATTTGGATTGCTTTCTCACTTAATAGATGAAATCATCTTTTAAAAACTGAATTTTGAAATTTACTCTAATATTAATAGTATGTCTAATTTTTTGCTGATCTGAAACATTTAAATGTGCCAAATATGTGAAAAACAAAGAAAGGAGGCAAATACTTTTTCATGGCACGGAAGCTTTTCAATGTCCAGTTTGGGAAATTCAGGAAGTCCAAGCAATTACCCTTCTGGTAATAGCAAGCTGTTTAATTGCTAAAAAACAATGATTAAAAAAAGAAATTAAGGAAAGTGAAAAATGAATACTGAATATATTCAATCCTCTTAACATGAGAAAGTCAAGAAACAAATCCACTCAGTTATAGAGTGAAGAGCTATATTATACTGAATCGTGTTGTGCGTTTGTATGCATGTGTATCTTGATGTGTGTGGGCATTTACCTCTTTATTCACCAGTGTCAGGCTTGTGGACAAAGGCCATTTTTTGACTTGATCACCTGTCCATAGTCACTGGATGACTGCATCAGTTTTCCTCACAGCAGGTACCCCTGTGGGATCCACGTGTGCCCGGAGGTGTTGTCAAAGAAAGAAAGATTTAAAAAAAAGTGAAGGGGAGAAAACAGCAGTTAAGTTTAAATGGCCATGCTTGTGGGTTTTAGACCACATGTAACCACCAGATCTCTCTTTTTCCCCAACATAGTCCCAAACATTGCACACAACACAAGATGAAAGAAGTGTGGTGGATAGATATGCGTAATCTTCCCCTGTGGTATTTTTGTGATGTCTGGGCAATCCTGTAGCTAATCCTACTGCGCTTGTGTGTGAATATCCATGAAACAGCTATAACTATGTGACTGCCAGAAATGCTGTAGCAATCAAATTGGCTCCACAATATTCTAACATTTTGTTTAAATTATGGGAATCAGTGCTTTACAACAAATCTATGGGTGTTTTTGTCTGGTTACCCTCTTACAAAAAGGTTATAATCTAAAACAGGTCAATTTCTGTTGCCGTAAGAGCACATTTGAGTCAAAAACTGACTCACTTTTTGCTGAATATTTGATGTTAAATCTAAAAGCGGTATCTCTGGCTGTGTGTAAACAAAATAAAAGTCCTAAGACACGAAACATGGCTTCAAAGGCTGTAAATATGGATGGTTGGAGCCAGCACATTAAAACTAGAGCACTGGAGTGACACTCCATGGATGATGTAGCCCAATTTGATCTCAAGCGGGCTAGGGTAGAAAAACCATTGTACTGTAAGGACGCACAAGTACAATCAGGGAGCACTAGAGTCAATACTGAGTACTACTGTATCAATGGGCTTCTCATTAGTTAGCTAGCCAGACGAGGATGGAGCTCAGGCAACCTAGAATATTTCCCATGTGAACAGAGGTACAGATTACCCAGTGAACGTTGATAAATGAAAGTAAACAAATGTTGTTTTGGAAAAAAAAAGAACTTTATATATATATTCTCTCAGTTACTCTTACACTGGAGCATTTCTTTCTCCTGCTTTTCATTCCCAAGTAGACAATGTCAAACTGTAAGATGAGGAAATCAATAAAATGATTGGCACCATTCAACACTGTTGATTCACCGCTGCACAGCTCTTTTGATGTGTCTGTGGCCTTGGCTGTAATGCTTTTTAATCACTGCCTCACAACAGACAGAAGTGCAGAACGAGCCCGAGAGGAGAGTGGGAAAATTAATACAGAAAAAAAGGATTAAGGGCAGGGAGAGAAGGAAGAAAACTAAATAAAGTGCAAAGGAGGTAAGAAACAGCCGAAGATGCAGGCAGTGAGGCAAGGTGTTATCTGTGTTTGCTTTGATGAAAAATTGGGAGGTAAAAGGAGGAAAAACGTGGTGTGATAAAATATCAAAACAGGCCTCATCCATTAATATAGAGAAAAATAAGAGAGCCCTTCATCTTATTTGCTGCATTCATTACGTGACAATTTGAAACTGAATCCACACACCAGGAAAAAAGTTATTAATTTGTGCAAGTTTAGATGCGGTCAGTGACAATGAACGACTGGCCTTGAACGTGCCCTCTTGCTTTTCACCTAAATTACTTGATGTATTGAAATAGATGCATTCATGTAGATACTGTGTTAACCTTCACCTGCCCTCCTATTACAGTGATTTAATTATCACAGCACACGTAAAAGAAATAGTTGGGGCAATTGAATTCAGAAGCCATAAGGCTTTGCATTGCAGATTAGCCTTGACACTGTGACCTCCATCAGCAAATATTGAATGAATTATAGTTACACTGTGGCACATGGGAAGTCAATGAGTTTGTACTGTTCTGTGTTCACTGTAAATGCCTGGACAAACTCTTTCAGAATATGATCCTTTTTAATGCCAAGTGTGCATATGGGCATCTAGAATATGAATTAGAAATGATACCATTTACAGATTGTAATAGATCAAATAAAGCACTAATAGGAGATTGAATTATATGGAAGTGTGCATAATTCTAATGATCAAATACAAATGTTTAAATTTCTTTTAAATGTTTAGAATTGAATCATTAATTCTCTTTCACAGCCTCTCTGGTCAGTGGTCAGTGAATTGGCACGGTGTGTGGATCAATAGATAATCTATTTTCAGGCAATATGAGTAAAAACTGACCAGAGACATTGTGGGGACAATTGAAGTCACTGTGGGTAAGGTGTGTTCATGCATGAATGCGTACACAAAACATGTCAAAAATGATAACCAAGAACTGCCAGAGTGTCCAACCCTGTGGTGGAGAGATAACAGAGTCAGTAGTGGGTAGGATACAAAACTTGCTCCAGGTATGGTTCCAGGTTGAGGATGTGCATGGATGACGACATGTTATGTGGTGTGGAAAGAATCTGACTGCACAATCAGTAGTGTGAAATGTAGTAAATGTATTTTGGAACAGTAGGTGGGTTAAAAACAGTGGTGGCACAGTCAGAAATGTCACAGTGGACGGGTTGCGAACCTACGGAGCCCCTCTGATGACATGGTCCAAAAAATAAATAAATTGTGGCCACAAAATACTACTTCGTGGGCACAAAATGGGTATAACGTGCTCACGAAATACTTATTTGTGGCCACGAAATACTATTTTGAGGGCACGAAATAGGTATACTGTGCGCACGAAATGCTAATTTGTGGGCACGAAACACTTGACCGATAACTGTGATCCTTCCGAGACCCCTGCAGTTGGTTGACAATAAAATCTGTCTGTAAAGCAACTGGGCACTCAATTATAATAATTGCTATATAACTTTTGCACTGTCCACTTCCTGCTGTGACAAAACAAATTTCCCACGTGTGGGACTAATAAAGCTTATCTTATCTTATCTTATCTTAATATCCTGTTTAAATGTCTCTCTGTAATAATGGTTCCTTGCATTGCCAGGCTTTTCAAAATGCATTTGTTGCTCATTTCCAGCCTAAAATAAAAGTCAGTCATACTGTCTCTGTCCATGGTGTATAGGTTTAGCCTACTCTTATGCTTATGTCTCTACGCAGCTGTCCAGGAATTGTATCAATATGGTGTGTGCACATTATATATTTCATTGCCACAAATGCGTAATTCGTTTGCCACGTTATACTCAATTCGTGACCACAAATTAGTATTTCGTGCGCACGTTAAACCTATTTCGTGCCCTCGATATAGTATTTCATGGCCACAAATAAGTATTTTGTGGGCACGTTATACTATTTCGAGGGCACGAAGTAGTATTTTGTGGCCACAATTTATTTGTTTTTTGGACCAAGTCATCAGAGGGGTTCCGTACGAACCAGACTAATTCAGACAAAAAGCTAATTTTATTTTATTAGTAAAAAAAAAACCCCAAGTTGAATAAAGGTTGGTGAAACAGAATCAATCAACTCTTTTTTATTTTTCTCAAAAAATAAATACGTTTTCTTAACGGCCAATTGAATTTGTCATATAGTGTGAAGTGGAATATATCCTGGACTGTTCAGCTAAAACAGTTATTTAAACCTAAACAGTCAATTTAGAGTACTCAATTAAAGCTACAGTAAGTCAGGTATTATTTTTTAGGTTATTTATCAGGAAAAAAAAAATTTTGGACTCATAAAATGATTGGTTGAGCAACACTTGCTAATATTAGCTAGTAAGCTAATATTATATTACATTTTCACTCTGATAAACAGTTTCATTACATGTTCACATCATATGAGCATGTCCGAGTCCTGCGTTCATGTGCTACCTGCAAAGTGTCCAACAATGTTAGACCGACTTCAAAAAAAGTTTCACTAACGTTGACTAACAGCTACAAAAGCTGCAGCTAACGGAGCAGATGCTAACAGCAGACAAAACAGCAGTGCATAACAGCAAAAAAGTTCAACATATCATCAACAACTCACCTTAGTATCACTGTCATCTGACAGAAAGGAGATTCACTGACTCATCTTATTATGTTTCTTTCACAAAGTTTTTTAGCCTCCTTCAAAGTAAAGAGACATGAAAAAGACAGCGGACTCACAGCCTAGACTCACTACAGAAAAATGGTAGCCACAGTTGTTTGTCTCACAGGGGGCACCATAGGTTTGATCATGCACTTAAATTGGGACAGGTAAAAAAAAAACAGATCTCACTTGACTGCAATGCACTGGCTGTTGAGAATTTACACACTGTAACTTTAAGCTACCCAGACAGAACCCACACATGCACAGGGAGAACACGCACACATGCGTGGCAGTGCAGTGGTTAGTACTGTACTACCGCTGGTTAACACTTTTTTTTTCCAGTGAAAAATCTCATTCAATTAATTTCACTCCATATTTTTCCCCTCGTTGTCCACACCTACAGACGTGGGGCCTGCCTCACAGTTTGGGAACTGTTGCTTCAGTGAAACAGGGAGAACAACATCTAATTTCATTTGAGTCATTTCAGCTGTCATTCTCATAGGGTACAGACCCTGTAAGTGGCTATTTATAAAGAATGCTTCCTGACATAGACACACTCAGAAGGGCGACACATACGTATTCATCTTGAAGAGACAGAAGCATTTATGCCATTTAAGCATCTGTCTTAAATGCCTGAGGTGATTTTATCCAGTTCAAATCAAGTTCCTCGGGGGCAAAATGCAAAATATTCTTCAGGAATATAATCAACACTTAAAGAAATGAGGCTTGAATTTATAATGGACAAGCTGTAGATGTTTAGGTACAAATCAACACACAGATCAACCCCAATTACTGTGTTTTCTGGTCAGTGAAAACACATTTTTAGCTGAGTGCTGGTGTAAAACTCACTCTGGCACATTAATTCTAATATTTCTAATAAAAATAAAAAGATATGTGATTACATCTGAGCTGCTTCAAGAAGGTTAAAGACTAAATATTTGAGATTTTGAGAGAAGCTTTGACCTTTTAGCATACCATCTGACATTTTGTTCTATAGCTTGTCAAGTTAGGTTCTCATATCTGTTTCTGATGTTTAAGTGTGTCAGTGTGTGTTGAAGGAATTTACTTTTTTTTTTAAATTTATTTTTGGTTTATTTTATTGGTGTAGGGTGGTGGTGTGAGGTGAGAAGACAAGGGCCCACATACTGTAGCACACCTCCTCCAGTCATGCTGATGCTAATTTGACACATACAAGGACAAACTCGCAAACGCCAACGCACACGCAGACACACACGCGGCGGATGAGTCATTGCTGGATCCTTAATTAGGACCATTTAAGCATGTTATGTGTATCTTGCTTACACGCTGCTCTTTACCTCGCTAATTCCTTCAGTTCCTCATTACTTCCTCGTCTTCCAGACTGGATATATATATAGAAAATTACAGCGTTGGACTCCCTCCCCCCTTTTTTTGGCTACTTCTACTTTTTTCACACTCTTTCAGAGTAGTCTCGCTCTTGAAAAGTAAGGTGTGGGCAGTGGATTAAAATTATATTTGATATATGAGAGACATGGGAGCCAAAGAGAGACTGGGGATTTTTACTCTTTGTTATCTGATATTAGCGTGTGTGAAGTGTGCATGGATACAGTCAGTACTTTGAAACAGACAGTACAAAGGGGGAATATATTATGTGTATATTTATATTATATGATATATATAAATAGGATTGAATAACTTCACTGTTTAACTATCGTCAACATCAAAGTCCAATTAAAAAAGACAAAAGCTTGTAATATTGTTGATATAAAACTTGCTACAGTTACAGAACTGAACAACAGACAGCTAAAAAGACATGAGCCTCAGTTTCTGCTGCAACATCTGGGTGGATCCATCTGGATCCATCAACAGTTCAGGCTGAGTATTCAGACACTGCATATCTACTGGGATTTTCCCACACATCCATCTCTGGAGTTCAAAATCTCCAGCTCTCTGTATATAGCAACAATAACCCAGATAACAATTTGTTACAATCAAGGTATGCATAAAAGTCGAACCTCGAAGCAGTTGGCACACAGTAGCAGAAAACCACACAGTCAGCTAAGAACAGGAAACTGAGGTTACAATTGATACAGGCTTACCAAAACTGAACAATAGACAATTAGAAAAACATTGTTTGGTCTGAATAGATAATAGATATGATTAGTAGGGTCAGAGTTTGCCATTAACAACACAAAAACAGGGATTTATCCTGCTTTGTTTTATTAGTGGTTCATGCTCGTGGTGGTGTAATGATGTAGGGAATATTTTCTTGGCCATTTCTTGACCCTTATCATTTAAACACCACATCTTACCTGGATATTGTTCCTTTATGAGGCTTTATGTGTACCCATCTTCAGATAGCTGCTTCCAGCAGAATAATGCAGCATGTCATAAAACTCAAATCATGTCTGGTTTTGTGAACATGACAGCAAGTTCACTCTACTCAAATGGCATCCACAATCACCAGATCTCAATCCGATAGAGAACCTTTGGGATGTGGTGAAACGGGAGAGTCACGTCATGGATGTGCAGCTGACAAGTCTGCAGCATGTCAGTATGGACCAAAATGTCAGATGTGTGTCTCCTGCTCCTTGTCAGATCTATGCCACAAAGAGTTAAAGCAGTTCTGAAAGAAACAAACAGTAGTTTCTGTCAAGACGTTATGTGGTTTTTTAGGGTCCCACTTCAATTTTAGGATAGTTTACTGCATTTAAGGATTCAGGGAATTCCCATCATTTAAACATAGACACAAAAACCTAAGCCTAGATATAAGTCACTTTCTAAAATTCAGCAACAGTGCTACATGTTGCCAACACCTCCACATTTGTCTCTGTACCTGGATCGTGCACGCAGCATCTAAGGACTCCACAATCTACGTTTGTCTCACCCTAGCAGCACTTGTCCCTCTCCTCCTCCTTCAGTTCACTTCATCATAAACTCATCATCATATTCTGTTTGTGGCCTTTTCACATGTGTCACATGCCGTGTCTTGGCTTTTTGCGGAGCTGAAATAACTCCACACATGACTCCGCTGATGATCATCAACTGAGTGAGAGAGCACACATGATGCATTTATACAGCCGTATTTAACAATCAAAGGATTGCATTTAAAAAGTACAATCACTGTATCTCAGCAGAGCATTAGCATTTCTAAATTTAAGGATTCAATTTCAACCACATTAATATAGATGATATCCACAGACAGAGAAATATTATAGAAAAACAACGAGGTAATGTCAATACTGCTTTTCACTGACATTAGAAACAGCCTCTCTGGCAACATGCTTTAAAGCAGGGGTGGGGAACTCCAGGCCTCAAGGGCCAGTGTCCTGCAGGTTTTAGATATCACTCTGGGTCAACACACCTGACTGAAATGACTAGTTCATTACCCGGCCTCTGGAGAACTTCATGACAGATTGAGGAGGTAATTTAGCCATTTAAATCAGCTGTGTTGGCTCATGGGCACACCTAAAACCTGCAGGACACTGGCTCTTGAGGCCTGGAGTTCCCTCACCCCAGCTTTAAAGAATCTTCTCAGATGCCTGATTCATACCTCCCAATCCTGTGTATTAATGCATCGAAAACCATTTTTTTCTACGTAAGATAACAGATCTTGCAGGAAACAAAGTTACTCTGTAAGGCATAGCAATTGGAGGTATAATAGCAGGAATGGTGGCTCCATGCCCGGATGGGTTGTAAGCTACTTTAGGACTGGAAGAAAAAGGTACACTCTGAATAGATGTGTTTTACAAACCAATTTTGTTTTTGTTTTTTATAACAAAGTTTTTTTTCACAAGCTAATAGATGGTTGTCAGACTATGTTATCACTGACTTTTTATGCCTTTATTCAAAGTCCATGTCAAACATTAGGTGAAATCTGTGTTTTAAAAAATACTTAGAACACTTGTAAAAATGCAGCGCATAATATGTTCAATTTTAATGGATTTTCTGCATAAACTCAGGGACAAAAGATTGGATACATGTGAAAATTTCAAATTACATTTGTAACTTTTCTTCTTTTTGATTTTTCACAAGTTGTGTTCAAATTCACAGAAAATGTGTGACACATGAACCAACACATTTTTTAAACACATCATTTCTAAGAGTATAATCTTAGAGGAAACACGTGCTGTTTTGTTCCATTTGATAACCTGGAGACTGTAGTAAGTAATTTTTTTTTAAATTAAACAATATCTATGTGATTCTGGAAATATCATGGAAGGTCCCACCCAGAACTGACACAGATGAGCTTAAGAGGAAGATGGATTTGGCCATCAGAGCCAATCAAAACCAAGCCGCTGAACAGAAAATGGGATTAAATCTCAGCAACTGTTCCAGGTACTTAAACGAGATTTCCTTCCTACTGACTCTATTTGAAAGGTGCTGCTATGATATCAGTCATGGGATACAGAAAGCACATCATGCATCATCAGCACATTAGAATTTACCCTCTTCATTTTAACAATATGTGAAAAATACAGTTTTCCACAATGACTTATTTTGAGAGGACAAACCCAGTACTAAAAGACTGTTAATTTAAAAAAAAAAACAAAAAAACAATGCCAAAGCAATAAATACTCTAAAGTTTGATCCTATTTTTTTTTTTTAAAGAAAGTAGGAGAAAAAAGAAAAGAAATACTGTAAATCAGAGGCCAAAAGTCATCCTAAAATGTTCCATCGACTTTAGGCTAGTTAGCCAAAAGAGAATTTGTGGTTTGTCTGTCTTTGTGACTCTATTTGTGTGAGTGGTTGTGTGTGGTTGTGTGCACACAGGCAGAATTTCCTCCTACCAATTAGCCATGACACAGCTGTGCTTTTCCCTCCTCATCTGCTCCTTGGTGGGTTTCAGTTGAACAATAATGTACTTTAGAGGGTGCAGCGTTGCCTCCAAAGCTCAGCAGTCATCAATATCAATGCATGATCTGACACTTGCGTGCACACCACACACACACACACACACACACACAGATAACAACAGAAATTGGCATTAAAAAAAATGGAAGAATCAAATGTAACAAGGAAGCCATTAGTCTGCTCCTCTCTCTGCTCTATTGATGTATGGTCATGAGATGTGTTGTGGCACAGGACCCGAAAATATTCTCTTTATGTAACTGTCCCTGTTGTAAGGCCATACAAGGCTGTGTGAGGCAAAGCGTGATGGTGGGTCGACTTCTGACTATGCACTTGCTCTTGTGTTTGCGAGAGTGTGTGCATGCCCCATGTGCGCATGCATTTGTATGTGCCTGTCTGCCTGCTTGTTTGAGAGACAGACCATGCTCTTTCTTCCGTGAATTATGCAGAGCAGGGTGAGGATGCTGGGCGGGTAGGATCAGGCAGTTACACAGCTTTTGAATTAGAAGGGTCTAAACAGCCGCCATAAAACACAACCGCATGGAGCAGAACGGGAGGAAGAGGATGAGACCGGAGTGGCAACTGAAAGAACTTTAGGAAGAGAGGATGTGAGACACAGAGGAGAGGAAGGGGGCTTGGGACGTGGATTGGACTTAGACCACTAAAAGGGGAAAGAATATAAGGGAGTAAGAGAGAATGAGACTCTGGGGTTTATAGGGTTTTATAGTGGTTTAAGGGGGGATGTTCTGTGGTCGACTATGAAATGGGGAGGAAACCATAAGAATTAAAGAGAGGAACAGACAAAAGTAGTAAATTTCTCTGAGACTTTTGTGATATAACTTTTACATAAATTTACAAATTTAACTGCAGTTTTTACAGTGTTCTCCCATATGTCTCACTGCATATAGAAAACACACCTGCAAATTATGAAATATTACCCTGAAAAGCCATGATTAAGAGACAAAGATCTCTGTTGTGAGAACAGGGATCACTAAACCACTTCCTCTGTTTCTTTCTCTATCTCTCTCTCTCACACACACACTGCACCTGTCTCTCTCGCTCTCTCTCTCTCTCTACAGGGAGTGCAGAATTATTAGGCAAGTTGTATTTTTGAGGAGTTATCTTCTAATTCATTCTAAAAAGCGGGAATTTTACTGTTCTGAACTTCTAGAAATTTCTTTTGGAAATAAACATTTACTAAAAAGATGCAATGGTTTTTGAAAAACATTTATTCTGAACTGTGCACCACAATTTCAAAACATTTTCTGAAAGATGTAACAGTATACATGTTCTCACTTTCATTAGTATTTTGTTTATCAAAAGGTCTGACATGGTAAATGCAAATAACAGCATTCTCATCACTTATTTCTTTAATACAATATGCATGTCCTTCATTCATCCCTTTGTGGAACTTCAACGCACTTCTGCTCTCCCCCATATTCCATCTTCACAAGCATATCCTGTGTGGAGATTGAATAAAAATTAGTTGACACTAATTAATGGCACAAATAATCCAGTAAACAATTGCAGCACAGTAAAAAAAAAAAAAAAAAAGGAATCCTCTTTGAGCCATTACTTGTGTAAAGTATTTTCCCAAAAGACAAGGACACAGGCAACAGGTAATACTGAACTAAATGTAAAACCTCAACCTTTTTCATTTTTACCTAAACCGTGTGCACAAAACTCTGGAGGGATCTATGCTAACGTAGAATCGAGTCAGGACGTCAGCTACTGCTGTTTGCTCGTTTTTTTTTTTTTTTAATGGGAAATCGTTTTCAGGCTTCAAGTAGCACCATTATACCAACATTTCACATTCTAGACATTGTTTTAGGTGTTTATTAGACCAAAAGTTTGACTGAAAATTCACATGCAAGCTTTTTTCAAGGCTGTGGTATTTGCCCGCAAACAATACCTTTCAGCTAGCTAAAACAGAATATTATGCTATCAGCGAGCAACATGGCTAATGCCTTTCACACAGCTTTGTCTCAACTCCAAAGAGCCACAGAAGTAAAAGCTCATAATAATAATTGAAACAATCTTTGAAAAAATGACTTACCAAGCATGGCAAACAACTCAAATATGTAGAGCAAAATGTTCTGAAACGGCTTCACTTCAGCTTCGATTGGAGCCGTGCTGAGGGCGGAGTCTGCGAATTTACTCTGTTGGTGTCATAGCCCCTCTAGGAGTTCAGAGTTAAGAGGTCAGGAGTTAATGTTTCCATTGTAACACCTCCAGATTTGACAGAGAAACACTCATTTTTAACACTCGATTTTAACTACTGTCATTTTACACCTCAGAGTTACATTAAAAGAATGTGACTCTGCTTAGAGTAAAATTAACTCTACTTTTGCAAGGAGACTATTAACACCAAAAAATTTAACACTTTTGAATTTGCTGTGTAGTTTTTAGTTTGTTTTTAGTTTTAGCTATTTTAGGGGGATATCTGTGTGTGCAGGTGACTATTACTGTGCATAATTATTAGCAGTGTTGGGACTAACGCGTTATTAAGTAACGCGTTACAGTAACTACGTTATTATTGTGGTAACGAGCACGGTAACTAGTTATTATGCCAAAATCAGGAACGCGTTACTCGTTACTGGGATTTAGATAGGGTCGTTACTCGTTACTTCGTGTGGTGGCTATCGCGGAGCTTCCACAGATTCAGTAACATTAGCAAGTGGTGGAGGCCAGCAGGTGGATGAAGGAAAAGGGACGCAGAAGGAAAAGAGACCCCAGGCGGCCGCCGGTCCAAGTGTGAACTGAACTTCAGGTAAGAAGTTATGACCTGCAGTCTCTCTGGGTCAGATATAAACCAAGCTTAGGTGGAGTTTATTTTCGTTATTCTGACTTTTTCCGTACTGCGTGCTAGCTAGCATGACGGAGTTTCTATACAGCTGGGTGGGTGCTATGAAGTTAATGATGTTTAACTTTATTTTGTTCATAAGTTATTAGAGTTGCCAACCGTCCCGTCTGGTATTCAGAGAAAATATTACGCGTTTCTTATTGAGGTGAAAAGGAACAGTTTGTCCCGGACTTCAGCTACAATGAAAAAGGCACAAAGCTGGAGTTACTCTGTGTCTTTACGTTGCACAGCTGCCTCTTCTCTCATTCTCCCCCCTCCCTCTCCCGTTTCTACTTCAATCATGAAAACTGATCAGTGATCAGCTGATCGTCTTTTCTCTCTTGTGTGTTTATCGCCCACTTTGCGCCGAAAGAGGAAACCAGCGGATGTCGCGCTAAACAACAGCAGCACGTTTAAGCTTGATCAGCTGTTGTTAGAATTTATTTAATATTAATTTCTAGTATCAGCTGATGTTTGCTGGAGCCACAGCTGCAAAAAAGCTGCTGGTCATGATATGGTTTGGTTATGTGGTGAGAGGGAAACATGAAGATGAAACCAGGAGATGTCCTTACTGGATCATCAGAGCTGAACAGGTGATGGAGAAACAGGTTTACCTTTTAGGTGACATGAATGAGTTGAAGGGAAGTTATGAACTGTTTCTGAGAGACAAATAACCCCAGGATCCTTTTTTAGGTAGCTGACAGCTGGTAACTGTGCAGGTGCAGATCTAGCAAAGTGTGGCCAAGGGGGCATGTAGGGCATTAACAGGGAATGGGGGGCACAAAGAAATACTTTTCTTTCTTATTCTCATTTAAAATGTCTAGCTTTTAAAAAATAATTATCTGAATCTTACAACAAACGATTGATAGATTGATGCATATATACCATCAAAACAGTGTACATCACTGTCACAACAGTGTTTGTTTTCATTCAAAGGCTTTATGATTTTTCCTATAATGGTGGGCCAGTCTCTAGTCAAAATGCCCGGGATGATTTTTTTGTCCCAGTCCAGCTCTGTATGCAGCTCATCTGCAGTCTGGTGTTGCCTACATCTTCCTATTCGGAAGGCAGAATTTCAGAGTTCTGAGTACAATCGAAAGCACCACGACTGCAGTTTTTGTGTTGGATGTAAAAGGCGCAGATGACACTGTGACGTAGGCTAGAATCATGGCAGCGGTCAATGACGGTCCAGGCGTGGGATTTCTCTCGTGGAAATATGCACATTATCTTTTTCTTTCTATTGGTAGGTGGCACAGTGCACTTGTGGCAAGTAAGCAAGCTAGAAGACTGGCAAAGTTATGGAAGCAACACATTAACAAGAGAATTCTGAGTAAAACCAAAGTTACTTTCCCTAGTAACTAGTTACTTTGAAAGTAACGAGTAACTTGAAGTAACTGAGTTACTTTTGAGAGAAGTAACTAGTAATGTAACTAAGTTACTATTTTAAAGTAACTTACCCAACACTGATTATTAGGCAACTTAGCAAAAAACAAATATATACCCATTTCAATTATTTATTTTTACCAGTGAAACCAATATAACATCTCCACATTCACAAATATACATTTCTGACATTCAAAAACAAAACAAAAACAAATCAGCGACCAATATAGCCACCTTTCTTTGCAAGGACACTCAAAAGCCTGCCATCCATGGATTCTGTCAGTGTTTTGATCTGTTCACCATCAACATTGCGTGCAGCAGCAACCACAGCCTCCCAGACACTGTTCAGAGAGGTGTACTGTTTTCCCTCCTTGTAAATCTGACATTTGATGATGGACCACAGTTTCTCAATGGGGTTCAGATCAGGTGAACAAGGAGGCCATGTCATTAGTTTTTCTTCTTTTATACCCTTTCTTGCCAGCCACGCTGTGGAGTACTTGGATGCGTGTGATGGAGCATTGCCCTGCATGAAAATCATGTTTTTCTTGAAGGATGCAGACTTCTTCCTGTACCACTGCTTGAAGAAGGTGTCTTCCAGAAACTGGCAGTAGGACTGGGAGTTGAGCTTGACTCCATCCTCAACCCAAAAAGGCCCCACAAGCTCATCTTTGATGATACCAGCCCAAACCAGTACTCCACTTGCTGGCGTCTGAGTCGGACTGGAGCTCTCTGCCCTTTACCAATCCAGCCACGGGCCCATCCATCTGGCCCATCAAGACTCACTCTCATTTCATCAGTCCATAAAACCTTAGAAAAACCAGTCTTGAGATATTTCTTGGCCCAGTCTTGACGTTTCAGCTTGTGTGTCTTGTTCAGTGGTGGTCGTCTTTCAGCCTTTCTTACCTTGGCCATGTCTCTGAGTATTGCACACCTTGTGCTCTTGGGCACTCCAGTGATGTTGCAGCTCTGAAATATGGCCAAACTGGTGGCAAGTGACATCTTGGCAGCTGCATGCTTGACTTTTCTCAGTTCATGGGCAGTTATTTTGCGCCTTGGTTTTTCCACACGCTTCTTGCGACCCTGTTGACTATTTTGAATGAAACGCTTGATTTTTTGATGATCACGCTTCAGAAGCTTTGCAATTTTGAGACTGCTGCATCCCTCTGCAAGATATCTCACTATTTTTGACTTTTCTGAGCCCGTCAAGTCCTTCTTTTGACCCATTTTGCCAAAGGAAAGGAAGTTGCCTAATAATTATGCACACCTGATATAGGGTGTTGATGTCATTAGACCACACCCCTTCTCATTACAGAGATGCACATCACCTAATATGCTTAATTGGTAGTAGGCTTTCGAGCCTATACAGCTTGGAGTAAGACAACATGCATGAAGAGGATGATGTGGACAAAATACTCATTTGCCTAATAATTCTGCACTCCCTGTATGTGTGGCAAGGAACACAAAGCACTAAGTGGGATGGATATTTTTGGTTCAGCTGCTTTTTTGTCAACTTCTCTCCCATGATTACAAAGTGACATGAAAATAGTCATGTGGCATCACAAGTATTAAATTTAGAACACTTTTTCCAATTATAGATCCAGGTTTACACAAGTAGTGAAGCCTATTTATTTTTAGATTTTTCCTCTGTTCAATACCCATCTTCTTTCCCTCTTTACTTTTTTGTCCTTTTTGAGGGCCAGGCAGTGCATCAGAGGCAACCATTTCTACCTTTTCTCATCTTCTTCTTCCTCTTTTGTGTTCTTCTGCCAGAGTATCTGTATTGTATTGTAGAGAAGTTTAGAAAATTGATTTTTAGATAGTTCCCCGATTCCTTTCAATAACTTCCATTTCTGGACCGCGAGTGCTCAAGTATCAGGTCAAACATGGAGGTGTGTTACTGCACAGAGCTGAGACTGTGAAAATGAGGAACTGTCGGGGGCTTTTCATCCAGCTAAAGCTCAAAGCATAATATGGTGTGAATGTCTGCCATATTGGTTTTCATAAAGAATTTAACTGAATTCAGTCTTATCAAACTGGGAACACATGATCTTCATACCAAATCACATAAAAGTTATAATATGGATTTTTGTTTTTTAAAAGCTTTTCCCAGCCAAGCTGTCTAAGAAGCAAGACAGCTTTTGTCCTCTGCCAGTGCCAAACTTGGTAGATCTATCTAACAGACTCCAAGTGGTTCTTTCAAATGGAGAATCCTCTTCACACACTAAGGTTAATTATGGAGTTCCACAGGGTTCCATGCTGGGACCAGTTCTGATTACAGTTTACATGTTTTCTTTTATATATATACTATAAACATATTCATCATATTGTTAATAAAAAAATAAAAAAAAGAACAAAAATAAAATTAATGTTTACTCATTTCAAAAATGCACCCTGCGACAGACTGGCGACCTGTCCAGGGTGTACCCCGCCTCTCGCCCTATGACAGCTGGGATAGGCTCCAGCGCCCCCCGCGACCCTGAAAAGGACAAGCGGAAGCGAATGGATGGATGGATGGATGGATGGATGTTTTCTTTTTCCTCTAGGCAAGGCAAGGCAAGGCAAGGCAAGTTTATTTGTATAGCACAATTCAACAACAAGGTGATTCAAAGTGCTTTACAGAGACATTAGAAACAAGAACAAATAAAAAGCAGGATTTAAAATTGATTAAAACAAGCAAATAAACTAACTAACTAATTAACAAACAAACAAACAACAGTATATAAAATCAAAACAGATAAAATCAGAACAGTAGATAAAATCAGTAGTTAAATGTAAGTTTTGAAATTTAAGCTTAAAGTGTGGATTTGGTGCTTTATTCAAATGCAGCTGAGAACAGGTGAGTCTTCAACCTGGATTTAAATAAACTGAGTGTTTCAGCTGATCTGAGGCTTTCTGGGAGTTTGTTCCAGATATAAGGAGCATAAAAGCTGAATGCAGCTTCTCCGTGTCTGGTTCTGACTCTGGGAACTGATAAAAGACCGGATCCAGATGACCTGAGGGATCTGGATGGTTCATACTGGGTCAGGAGGTCATTGATGTATTTTGGTCCTAAACCATTCAGAGCTTTATAGGCCAGCATCAGAACTTTAAAGTCTATCCTCTGACGGACAGGCAGCCAGTGTAAGGACCTCAGAGCTGGACTGATGTGGTCCACTTTTTTGGTCTTAGTGAGGACTCGAGCAGCAGAGTTCTGAATGAGCTGTAGTTGTCTGACTGATTTTTTAGGTAGACCTGTAAAGATGCTGTTACAGTAATCAAGCCTACTAAAGATGAATGCATGGACTAGTTTTTCCAGGTCCTGTTGAGACATCAGATCTTTTATCCTTGATATATTCTTGAGGTGATAGTAAGCTGACTTTGTTATTGTCTTAATGTGTTTTTCTAAGTTTAGGTCTGCATCCATCACTACACCCAAATTTCTCGCCTGGTTTGTGGTTTTTAGATGTATAGATTGAAGTTCTCTGGTGACCTGTAATCGTTTTTCTTTGGCGCCAAAGACTATTACCTCAGTTTTGTTTTTGTTTAGCTGGAGAAAATTGTGGCACAACCAGTCATTGATTTCCTCAATGCATTTACCAAGAGCCTGTACAGGGCCTCGGTCTCCTGGTGACATTGTGATATATATTTGTGTGTCATCTGCATAGCTGTGATAGTTTATTTTGTTGTTGTTTATAATCTGTGCCAGTGGGAGCATGTAGATGTTAAACAGAAGGGGTCCCAAGATGGAACCTTGGGGAACTCCACATGTGATACTTGTCTGCTCAGATGTGAAGTTACCTATTGATACAAAGTATTTCCTGTTTTCTACGTATGTTTTGAACCAGTTTAGTACAGTTCCTGAAAGACCTGTCCAGTTCTCCAGTCGTTTGAGTAATATGTTGTGGTCAACTGTATCAAATGCTGCACTGAGATCCAGTAAAACTAGGACTGACATTTTTCCACTGTCTGTATTCAGACATATGTCATTAAACACTTTGGTCAGAGCGGTTTCAGTGCTGTGGTTCTGTCTAAAACCTGACTGGAAGGCATCGTAGCAGTTATTCTGTTTTAAGAAGTAACTGAGCTGTTGGGAAACTGCTTTTTCAATGATCTTACTTAAAAACGGGAGATTTGAGATCGGCCTGTAGTTGTTCATTTGTGTCTTGTCAAGATTGTCCTTTTTCAGTATAGGTTTGATTACAGCAGTTTTTAGTGATTCTGGAAACACACCTGATAATAAAGAAAAGTTGACGATCTGTAACAGGTCTGACTCTAAAGTCTTTGAGACCTTTTTGAAAAAACTTGTTGGCAGGACATCTAAACAGCAGGAGGAGGAGTTCAGTTGACCTAAGATGTCCTCCAGGTCTTTGCTGTTACAGTTTTTCTCAAATGCTAAAACACATGTCACAAACGTTACCACCAGGTCCCCCAATGTCTAAACACAACACCCTTCTCTAAAGCTACATAAACACAACCACACCTTCCCACTGCAAAACTCAAACTCCCACACCAAGAGAGCAGCTCGAAGCTGTCAAAACTGTAAACACTATACACAGCATTACACACTACAGCAAAACTATTGAAAACACAATGCCCAATTTGTGAGAAGGTTCTTTGTTTCATAACTGCCAATGCATATTTTAGAAACTATACAGTAACGGATCGTCGTAGATCTCTGCAGAGGATTAGGCATTTAGATTTGTGAGTTTCATATGAGTAGTATAAATCTATAGAAAATCCTGCATGTACGTACACTACTGTAACACAACTCAATGCAAAAACAGAATCTATTGCACACAACAGTAATCTTGAAAACATGAACAGGGTGTGAAGTTTTTTTATTTACGTTACAGTTTTTCTCAAATGCTAAAACACATGTCACAAACGTTACCACCAGGTCCCCCAATGTCCAAACACAACACCCTTCTCTAAAGCTACATAAACACAACCACACCTTCCCACTGCAAAACTCAAACTCCCACACCAAGAGAGCAGCTCGAAGCTGTCAAAACTATAAACACTATACACAGCATTACACACTACAGCAAAACAATTGAAAACACAATGCTCAATTTGTGAGAAGGTTCTTTGTTTCATAACTGCCAATGCATATTTTAGAAACTATACAGTAACGGATCGTCGTAGATCCCTGCAGAGGATTAGGCATTTAGATTTGTGAGTTTCATATGAGTAGTATAAATCTATAGAAAATCCTGCATGTACGTACACTACTGTAACACAACTCAATGCAAAAACAGAATCTATTGCACACAACAGTAATCTTGAAAACATGAACAGGGTGTGAAGTTTTTTTATTTACGTTATTCACACCACAATCACTGTGCGGCATCATGTCGCTGAGCTGTTGCTCGCATCTCGTCCGTAATGATGGTACGAGGTTGTCTTGCTCTCCCTCCTGGACCTTCTCCTCTCCCATGTTGGCCTTCTCCTCTTCCTCGTTGGTCGCTCCTCTTCCTCCTCTCATTTGAACTCCTCTTCCTCATTGGCCTGCTCCTCTTCTTCCAGGGCCAGCTCTTCTCCCTCCTCTGCATCAAATTCCTCTTCCCCTGACTCTGCCTTCATCCATTGTGTTTGTTTGGAACCTTCAGCATACTGTGCACTCTGAACTTGCTTTTACATGTGGGTACAGCATTAGCAACAAGTGTCTTCAATTTTGAGTCATTGTGTGTAGTGAATGACGCCAGGTGTGTTCCCTGTGTTCAAAGATTGGTGACTGTGGCAAGCATTTTGCATCACATGGGCTTTCATTTGAGGATATGAGCAGAGTTGTTTTGCAACATGTGTTTTAGCAAGGAAAAATGTGTTTAGATTTATGAGTACAGAGGGTTGTGTTTTGTGAATTGTGTCTTCATGTGACATGTGTTTATGGTACTGGAATATGGTGGCTACATTTAGTAAATGTGTTTAGACTACTGGTCATTTGGGTTACAGGATTGGCTTTTGTGTTTTAACATTTGAGAAAAACTGTATTCACACCACACACATCACAATCACTGTGCGGCATCATGTCGCTGAGCTGTTGCTCGCATCTCGTCCGTAATGATGGTGCGAGGTTGTCTTGCTCTCCCTCCTGGACCTTCTCCTCTCCCATGTTGGCCTTCTCCTCTTCCTCGTTGGTCGCTCCTCTTCCTCCTCTCATTTGAACTCCTCTTCCTCATTGGCCTGCTCCTCTTCTTCCAGGGCCAGCTCTTCTCCCTCCTCTGCATCAAATTCCTCTTCCCCTGACTCTGCCTTCATCCATTGTGTTTGTTTGGAACCTTCAGCATACTGTGCACTCTGAACTTGCTTTTACATGTGGGTACAGCATTAGCAACAAGTGTCTTCAATTTTGAGTCATTGTGTGTAGTGAATGACGCCAGGTGTGTTCCCTGTGTTCAAAGATTGGTGACTGTGGCAAGCATTTTGCATCACATGGGCTTTCATTTGAGGATATGAGCAGAGTTGTTTTGCAACATGTGTTTTAGCAAGGAAAAATGTGTTTAGATTTATGAGTACAGAGGGTTGTGTTTTGTGAATTGTGTCTTCATGTGACATGTGTTTATGGTACTGGAATATGGTGGCTACATTTAGTAAATGTGTTTAGACTACTGGTCATTTGGGTTACAGGATTGGCTTTTGTGTTTTAACATTTGAGAAAAACTGTATTCACACCACACACATCACAATCACTGTGCGGCATCATGTCGCTGAGCTGTTGCTCGCATCTCGTCCGTAATGATGGTGCGAGGTTGTCTTGCTCTCCCTCCTGGACCTTCTCCTCTCCCATGTTGGCCTTCTCCTCTTCCTCGTTGGTCGCTCCTCTTCCTCCTCTCATTTGAACTCCTCTTCCTCATTGGCCTGCTCCTCTTCTTCCAGGGCCAGCTCTTCTCCCTCCTCTGCATCAAATTCCTCTTCCCCTGACTCTGCCTTCATCCATTGTGTTTGTTTGGACTCTTCAGCATACTGTGCACTCTGAACTTGCTTTTACATGTGGGTACAGCATTAGCAACAAGTGTCTTCAATTTTGAGTCATTGTGTGTAGTGAATGACGCCAGGTGTGTTCCCTGTGTTCAAAGATTGGTGACTGTGGCAAGCATTTTGCATCACATGGGCTTTCATTTGAGAATATGAGCAGAGTTGTTTTGCAACATGTGTTTTAGCAAGGAAAAATGTGTTTAGATTTATGAGTACAGAGGGTTGTGTTTTGTGAATTGTGTCTTCATGTGACATGTGTTTATGGTACTGGAATATGGTGGCTACATTTAGTAAATGTGTTTAGACTACTGGTCATTTGGGTTACAGGATTGGCTTTTGTGTTTTAACATTTGAGAAAAACTGTAATAGGTTGAAACTGTTTCATGGTGTTTAAACAGTTTTTTGGTGGACACAGTACATATCCTGGATCTGCTGTTGATGTACCAATTGCTTGTCTAATTTTTTGGATTTTTTCAGTGAAGAATTTGGCAAAGTCATTGCAGGCCATGGTCGAATGAAGTTCAGCTGCCACTGACACAGGAGGGTTTGTTAGCCTGTCAACTGTAGAAAATAAGACCTGAGCATTATGGCTGTTTTTAGTGATGATGTCAGAGAAGTAGGACCTCCTTGCATTCCTCAGTTGTAAATTATAATTGTGAAGTTTCTCTTTATAAATGTCATAATGAACCTGGAGGTTTGTTTTTCTCCATCTGCGCTCAGCTTTCCTACACTCTCTTTTTTCATTTTTCACCAGTGTGGAGTTTCTCCATGGAGACTTTTTCCTTCCAGAGATAACCTTCACCTTAATGGGAGCAATAGTGTCTAGGCATTATCATTAGAAGGCATAGCATACATCCACACTGGTATTCAAATGATACCCAGCTTTATCTATCCATGAAGCCAGATAATACACACCGATAGTTAAACTAAATGGTTTAAAATGGTTTAAAGGCAAAAAGACCCTATTTGAGGAAGCACAAAGAAATTGCAGCATGTGTTGGTATTAGCCTTAAAAATAGTTCTGGTACCAGAGGTTCCAGGGCTGAGTCTTCATTGATATATGAGTCTTTTTTTCCTTTAAGCTTGACTCAGTGCAGTCCTTCACACGCTTTGGTTTCTGTCACTTCCACAGTCACATTAACATCACCCTAAAAATTATTTTTTCCATTGTACTTTGTGAGATTTTGTTTTATTCAACTCCCATTGTGTTTTATGTGCTTTTGCAGCTTTTTTCTATTTCTGGGTGTTTTCTGAAGTTGCAGTGCTTTTGACCTCTCAGGGTCACCGTACAGATTATAGTCAGAAAGCATATCACATGGTTATTAGATTTTGAAACCGTCGAAAAAGGAAACCAAACAGGAAGCGTGATCATATATCAAACATTGTTTTTATGTGCTGACACTAAACTGAATATATATATATTGTTGCCTGAAGTTTTTTTTTTCTTGAAAGCCTCATTTGACTACCAAATCAGTGCTTACAGCGCTTTAACTATAATTATACTGTACATATTTACATGGAGTTCATAGCTAAGCTGAACTGCTTGGCTGCCTATGGCTGCTTGTAGCTATATTTCTGTTTTGTTCTTTTATTCTTTCACTCTTTACCCTCCTGTTTCTCCTGCTGCCACTTGTTTTCACGTGTAGGTATCGGTCAGGGTGTGCCAGTGGTGGCACTGATCGTAGAAGGGGGTCCTAATGTGATCTCTATAGTGCTGGAGTACCTCAGGGACACTCCTCCAGTTCCTGTGGTGGTGTGCGACGGCAGCGGCAGAGCCTCTGACATCTTGGCCTTCGGACATAAATACTCAGAGGAGGGAGGGTAGGCACTCACATGTACACATTTTACAGGAGTGGAACGGCAAGCATGAATAGCGTATGAAAAAATTGGATGCACTGTAGATGTCAAGGGATTGTTTTAGATCAAAATATCTTTGAATATTTATGTGAGTTTGTATGCAGAAACTTGGGGAAAAAAATGAAACTTGCTTTAATAAAACACAAATGTGAGAATTTGTATTTCAACAAAGACTCAAGAGATTTGGTAGCTAAGAGTTCCAGTCAGCCTTGGTTTAACCTTCTGATATAATTTGCCTGTTTTCCTGTCACTCTGGCCCCGTTCTTGATACTCTCTTTTCTTTTTCCACACCTTTCTGCCTCTGCAGCATAATTAATGAGTCTCTAAGAGACCAGTTGCTGGTGACCATTCAGAAGACTTTCACCTACAGCCGCTCACAGGCTCAACATCTGTTCATCATTCTCATGGAGTGCATGAAGAAGAAGGAACTGGTGAGTCACTCCTTCTCAAACACTCCTTATGCATTTGCACATATACATTGTGGTAAACACATTGATGCAGAGCTGCAAATGCATATGTGCAGATGGAGGAAATGCAAGCTGATGAACAAAATATACATGATACATTAAAGCACAAGCAACCTGACACAGAAACACACAACATTCAGATACACTATTAAACAATTTATAACATAGTTATCACTATTCACCTCTGTAAAGATGCCCCAAAATGAACAAATATGGATTTGTCTAATGAAATGTTTACATCTTGAAACTGAAGCACTTATTTCTCCATCTTTTATGTATGTAAATCATGTAATGTCAAGTCAATGTAAATGTATTCAGATGACTTTCAGGACCAAATGGCCTTCAACTTGAGAATCTGTGCCCCCTTTTAAAGCATTCCACCAGAACAAATGTCTTGTGAAGGAATGCAGTCACACACATCCTTTACTCCTGGGAAGGAGTCCCAGTCCCTTTGAGAGCAGTCACATGACGCAAAGGTCTTATTAATGCTGTTAAATACTGTCTGTGGAGTAGGAATGTCTATCTGTGTGTATCTGTATATAATTATGTCTACACATCTACTAATGAAAAGTCATTTGCACTGCTCAATTCTTTAGCAAAAATAGAGAAAATTTGCATAACTTTCTGAAATGTGTTAACAGTGAACATTATTGAATGTTCCTGAAAAACCCAACCTAAATGTTCCTAATGAAAAGAAATGACACCACTGGGCAGCCTATTACATACACTGCAGTTTTGCAGGTTTGATAAGACATGCTGCGAGTAAAAGTGTACCACAATGTTACACCCAATCTACATGCACTCCTGCACAACCTTACACTCACTTTACAGCATAACACTGCAATATATTCACTCTGATACAAAAACACCCAGCAGCAGTACTAAGTCATTTGCTACTTGGTTGCTTTTGCCCCAATTTGGTTTAAACATAGTTCACTAGATGCTTTGTAAGGAAGGGAGTGTTTGCCAGATCAGTGATTTTTGGGACTGCTGGCAGATCGTGGCATTTTGCCTTTTAATTTGTAATCAGTATCATGCACACACACACTTTTCTTTACTTTAGTAAAATGCTTGAGCTTGAATCCAACACATATTTTGTGATTCAGTCAGTGTAATAATTACATTAAGTCAAAATCTATAGATATAGTACATGCACACACATAGTATACATGTAGCATTTTTGCAGGCAGCTCAGCTTTGGTCATGGCTGTGCAGCGTGTAAGTGGATTGATTACACTCTCAATGGGGTTCCAGTGGCTGACTGATCCTCAAATTAATAGATCCTCTGAACATAGTATACAAAAGCAGAACAATGACATGTGAATCATTCAGCAGGAGCAACTGTAAGGCCCAGATAATCCAACGCAGCCTCTCCCCGAACTCACAAAACTGTTATAAAAAGGGCATCTTTGCAGTGCTGTCAGTCCACAAACAGGACAGTCATTGTGATCTCCACACTACTGGATGACTTAAACATTTATATAGCAGCTGTCAGTTCACCAGATGCACAGGTTAGTCCAGATCAAAGCATTTCACAGGTTATTGACAAACTAGTAATTAAAGCTTGAAACCAATCTAATAAAAGAATGAAAGAAAATAAGAGCGCAAGAATAATTAATTTTATTTATGCTCTCACACACAATAAAACAATCCCTCAATAAAAAAATAAAAAAATAAAAAAAATCATAAAGTGAATATAAAAATAACTGAAAATGTGAATTAAAGGATTTCAAGGTAAAAAAAATAAAAAATATATTACCAGAAATAATTAATAATAATAATTCTAATAATTCTAAAAATATATATAAATAAAATTAAATAAGCAAATTGAATGAGGTAAGTAATTTCTATAAACCACACTAAAAAGCCAGCATAAAGAGGTACTTTTGTTTTTTAAAGACTTCCAGCTGCTCTCAGATCCTCTGGCACACTGGCTTGGGGCAAAAAAAAATATGCTTGATAGGTTTGTAGCTTGAACCCATCCGCTGGAACGTTGAAGACAATATAATTACACTGCTAAGCAAGACACAAATAGGCAAAGTTCTTCATGTTACTCGTGCACGGGAGAGACCGGACAGAGTGCCGTTCCTTCACTTGACCCCAGTTGCTCTCGTCCGTTCTCCCGTACCACTGTTCTTTTATTGAGGTTACATGAATATGCATAAGTTCATTAACATATGACGTCTACATACACACAAAGAGTACCTTGCCTGTGTGTGTGTGTGTGTGTGTGTGTGTGTGTGTGTGTGTGTGTGTGTGTGTGTGTGTGTGTGTGGACTGCTGATCAAAGGGTCAAACATCCTTGGTCAGGAAGAGGGTAGCCTCCCCCTCCCCCTAGATGGTTCATCCTAGATAACACGGTGAGGAAGTCCTGCAGTTCATCTAAACAAAGAGCACTTAGACTAGAACAGACGCAACTACGTTAATCCTACCATAAAACAATAAGACACGGTATGACCTCTCATGCTCCCAAAGTGCTGTCTAATACACACAAAGTTTGCAGACTATCAAGGATCAAAACCTCTACCAATCTACAACTAATTACAAAACTCTAAGCATATATAAGTAAATATTTCTAAGCATAAATGACAATCAACAATACAAATCTAACATTTCCCCCCTTTTTGACCTTTATGCTTGAAAAGTTCCCAGGTATGAATACCTCATGTCTGACAGTTTCAATGCAAACATTTTTATACTCAGCATACGTCAAATCACCCTAAATTACTGAAAAGGTACACAGTTCAACAAATGTATTAGCAGTTATCCCATTCCTCATTGATCTCATCTCATGGCAAACTGCATCCTATGAGCAAACAAAGAAATTGTTAATTTAATAGTGAAAATAAGAAGATAATATTTTCAAAAACATCCCAGCTTGGTGATGCTTCCTCCGGGTGTGCACATCACATGTCTCTCTGCAGAGTGGTTTAAGCTCTGCAGGGCGTCATGAATGTCTCTTCCAGTTGTTTCCATCACTGTCCATAGGACCAGAGTCCAAATGTATGTAGAATAGACATTCAAACATACCAGTTGGTTTTGTTGTTCGTCAACATGGGTCTCAGCTATTTCCAAGCTGCAGACTTCTCAGCACTCTAGTTTTATGGCCTCCCATCACCTCACTTCAGGCCTTCATCCTGCGAGGGGGATATTTATGACTCCTTCATTGTCCACGCTCTGCAGAGAAACACCTCTGTGGAAAGGGTGCAGGGTTCAGTTGTCTTACTGCTGTTATGATCCCAGCAGCCTTCAGAGTGTCATCGTATGCACAGTATAGTGGCACAGCATTAGGTGATGTTCATAGGAAACTGCTGTTATCACCACCATAGCTTCTGGTTCCTGTGCTTTTCACAGAATCATGACGTCATCCTCGAACTCCTTCTGCGCTGTCGATGGAGCTTGGCACGCTCCCCTCATCCCTCGAGTTTTCATGTTCCAACGCTGCTGAAGGTTTAAGGCAGAGCACGTCGTACACCTTAGTTGTCTTCCTCAGCGTCAATATTGAATCTTTCATTTTATTTAAAATCTCCTGGAAGCTCAGTAGCACAGCTCTCTGTGTCCTGTCTGCTGTGCTGAAGATGATCTCTGATCCTCCTGAAGCCTCTCTCCTGGCCTCAGCTCCCATCTTGTGGACGATCCTCTCCTCTATTTTGCAGGCAGTTTCATGGTCCTTGCTGTGGCTCCAAGGTCTGATCTCATGATGGGCCCCAACCAGCTTGACCTTTGACCTCAACCACTGCCTGGTCCTGTCAGCTATGCGCTTCTCACTGGGCCTCTGAAGATTTCTCAGGAGATTACTGCTGCACCTGTATTTCCTTGCTAGGAAGACAAACTATTTGGAGAGTATGTCAACAATCATCAAACCACATTCTTTAGTTCAGTGAACTTCACTTATAGGCCATCAAAGCCTCATCTGAACATGGGTGCACCACTTGCATAGGTTTAATATTTGTAAATAAAATGGCTAATCACACAAATCACTGCAACAATAATAGTAAACATTGTTTAATGTTAATCCTTGCACTCCACCTCTTGACGCATGGACATTCCCATGCGTCAACTCACCAAACCTGGATTCCAGTCTTAAAGAAAAAGATTAGCTAGATCATGTCCCAGGCAACAGCAGGGCACCTCCTCCGGAGTAGCTCCGTAACCCTGCAATAAAAGATGTTAGCGTGTGTTGCATATTAAGTTTGCTTAACACCTGGCTCCCCCAGGAGCCTGCATACACACCATCACGGCCTGGAAAGCAAAATCTGGAAGTAAAATCAAACTTCATACCTGTAAACAATTGTATCATAAGAACAATAAGCATTCAACATCAGCAAGACAAGTGTCATGTGCAGGTTTTCTCAAATCAGTAAACTACAATTATTTTCATAAGTCGCCTCAGACATGGATCATCCCATGTACTCAGGCAACATTAATGTAATCAGTGACTTCTCGTAAGCAAAGTCACTCCACTCATATATTATTTATGGGCTCAAGAGTGGCCAGCAAATGAGCCCATATTAACTATTCCATAACACCGCATCTCTTATTTGTTTGTCTCATGTCACTTGTCCGCTTCTGCTGAATCTTGTACATGCAGTCTCAAAAAACAAACATTAGCAACACACATTGATTATCCTGGTGGGCAGGCGTCGGCCATCCACATTCCAGAGGTGCCATAAAACACCATAAAGTTAACACTCGCTGTGGAAAAAGTAACACTGGTCTCATCACAGTATGTCTCAAACTATATTAATTTCTCCATCAACATATAGCCTGTAACTACAGTTTTCTTCACACATAAACCCAGAAATCTTGTAGTAGAGAAACATTAGCCAGTATTCCTATAAATCACATGATCAAACACATGAAGAACCGTAATGCTGTAAAAACGAAAATGCAAATGTTAGCGCTTGCGCAGGCGTATGCATACTTTGTCACAGTTATCTCTGTGAGCACACAAGCTAGTGAATGACACACACATAGTAAATTCACAGACACAGAAAATGGCATTTAAAAGATTAAATCATCATGCAACCTCGAATGTTGCTGTCATCTTTCTGCTCCTGTAACAAAAACACATAAAATCATCCACCCTTTTGTCCTGTCTAGGTGGAGGTTAAACTTGAGTCGTGGTCAAGTCCTGTCAGCTTTTACCAGTCAGTCAGTTTGTTTTTATTCTATTTCCATTCATTCATTCATTCATTCTTTCTTTCTTTGCTGATAGTGGAACCTATCGTCGCATTTAGTTTCCACTCTCAGCAAAATGACGTCATTTCAAAAAGAAAAAGAAGAACTTTAGTTTGGATTACATCGCTGAATCCTTTTGGACTGGGACTGTCATTTAATAATTGTCCCAAATAAGTGGCTTTCTCCAGAGTCCATTTAAATGTGGAGAACTCACTTGGCACAATTTTCTCGACGACGTGTAGCGCTTTTAATTCCCGACGTGCAGATCTGCTTAAAGAACAGAGATTATCGAACAAAACTTTCAGTGCACTGTGAAAGTATCAAAATAAAAAGGCCTTGTTAAGTCATGACACAAACTCCTCATCTCAGGAGGGTAAATCATACCATTAGCATGGTTCATCATACCATCATACTAATCGGCAGGCTCAACTTCACAACAAAAGAAAAATCATCAGCTAGATTCACTCCAAATCAACCATCAGCTGCACAAAACAACATAACCTTAATGCCTTATTAGCTATGAGTTTAATCCCCAGGTCTGTGCTCTTCACTCATTTAGGTCACAGATCTATTTTATTCAATTTTCCTTTTCCCTTCATCATAAAACATGTGACATGCTGTCATGCACTTCACAAAACAGTCTGTTCTGACGTATTCAGAGTTGTGTATCTAAATACAGGATTCACTCGCACATCAAAGCAGGAAACTCAGTGTTTTAGAGTCTCCACTCAACACACAACAACTCCAACACATCTCATTCACTCATACTAGAATTCAGTCACCTTTCATTAATCTAAAACCGATCAACTAATTTGCATATCAGCTATTAATCCACTAAGTTGACAGGACGACAGAAAAGCATGTTCAAAATAGTATCACAAAAGACAATTTCCCTCATACAGTAAATTTAGTAGTAAACTTGTGCTGCATCAATCAAGCAGGAAGCTTCTCCCAATTTACTATATTAACACTAAATTTATTATCTGATCACTAGTTGGTCAAACCAGAATCTTTTTTCCCACAAAAGTTTAAACTGTTGTCCTGCAACCTAGAGAGTCAATTTTTTGCATTGGATACATTCAGTATTTAATAACAAGTGTCTGCTAAATTGACACTAATTTAACACTGATGAAAGATAACAAGCTAATTTTCATTACATGTGTTTGTGTTATTAGGCAGGTCTAATGCATGTCTGTGGAGCTGCATCTCCAGCAGAGCATGTTCTTAAAGCTGCCTTTCCTACACACTTCTCTGCTATTATTTAATCATTTCTTAACTAATGTGCTATGAGTCTTCATGAGTCATTTTGTGTTTGGAATTGTTAGTAGGGTTAATGCATGTTCTGCTTGTGTGTGTGTGATTTTGTATATGTTTCTATTTTCGCAATGTTTCAGACTCCGTCTCAATTTTCCAACTTAAGCAGTCAGTTTTCTTTTCCCCAGGTTTGCTAACCCAAATTTTGATTTCCCACATTAAATAATTCCTATGTGTTCTCACCTAGTCTTCTCACTCTGTTGTCCTCTCACTCTTTTGTCCTCTCCCACTTCAACAGTCCAAACAGCCGGCAGTTCTCCTTCAGCTTTGTCCTGTGTTCCACTGTCTCTTCTTGCCATTTTACTCCACAGGTGGCAAATGTCAAACTCCAACTGTTCAGTTCTCCTCAAACGTTTTCTTCACATGCACAGTGAAGTCACAGCCTGTTGTAAACACAGTGCCATCCATCCGATCAGTCAGGATGATGGGTTTGCTCTTCTTCTCTGATACTGTTTGTCCACATTGCTGCTGCTTTGCTGGGACTCTTTGCTCAGGACTTGCTGCTGTCTCTTTATCATGTTATTGCTTTGGAGCTGCATTCCTTGTCTTCAGGGAGGGGTGAGAGCTTGCTTGCTTGTGAGGTTGAGAGACACATGGCGCTGTAAATAAGTCAGCCAGAAACTTGGCCTGCATGTTTCCAATGATGTTGAAATATAACTTTCTTCCGACTGCTGCATGTGGAAAATTGATTCAGGTCTGCTTTTCACCTGAAAGTGACAAACTAAGACATTTTCATTATTATCATCGCTGCTTAATCAACACACATCTCTCTCTCTGTTTTTGTGAACAATCCTTTCTTAAAAGCAAAAAATAAAATCGTGGTTGTTTTTGGCTGATCAACACAAAACCTTTTCCCTATGATTTTTCTTTTTCACTCTTTTTTTTTCCTTTTTTTTCGTTACAATAGCTGGTGACCTGCAGAATCACCGCTCTCACTCACAATCAAAGGCAATTACTTTTACACAGCGCACAAAAACACTGTGACGTCAGACACATTCACACTCACTTTGTGATCTGCGTAAATAAATCACATGACTGATGATATGTGCCATGGTGATCCATAAATATGATCACCAGTTTATTTAATTATTATTAACCCAACAAAACAAATAAACAAAAACATGATGCTGATGCTACACACACGAGTCAAGGTGCAGGAAAACTGCTCACGGGAACGCTGCACACTCATAGCTCTGTTTCCCTCTCTTTGAGTAGTTCTCAGACAGCTCTTGATCTGATAATGTGTAGCCTGCTCATCAGCTCAGAAGAAAAAAAAAACTGCAACGCAACATCACACAGTAGTTGCTCTGCCCACAGCGGCAAAGTCTTACACTTTCATATTCAACACAGCTTCTCCATCATGTACTTTTAGATGTTTCATACAGGGTTCAGCATATTAGTTGTTTTCACAGGTGTGCTCCATATCTCAACAATGGCTCATAACAAGACGACAGTCTTTCACACAGGTCAAGTGCCTCTATGCACTTCATTAGTTTAAATATTTACCTATATCACTTCACCTCACATGTCATTGTACTGAATTTAAGCAACCACAAGTTTAATGTAGGTTACTTTTAACAACTATCCACCTAAATTAAATCTATGGTCTGGCACACAGGCTGTTGTCGATCAGGGCAAGCTAAAGAATAAACATTGTGTCAGCAAGGGGTGGGGGGAAAGCCATTCACCAGAGCATATCTTAAGTGCTGTGGACTGGCCTTCTCCACACGCTCTTCAAGGCTGGTGTGTTTTCTGAAAACTTCTAACATTTTAATCTCCTCCATTTTTAAGCCTGCGATTAACCGCACGGCTCAGGTCCGCGTGAAACCCGCGTGACCGCGCTCGCGTGAACCCGCGCAGCTGTGGAGCCGTCGCTCCCTCTCTTTTTTACATAAATACTTTGTGCTGCCAGGAGCAAAGTCCAGCACAAACGTCTTTCTCCCTCTAACTCACTCTTGGTTGCTTAGAAACCCATGATAACAACAACAGTCGGTGTCACAGACCACATGTTCTGCTCCGCACACACCCACACAACAACAGCGACGACGACAACAACGAAAACAACACAAAATAGGCCTAATCCGGACTCACACCGGACCGCTCGGGACCCTGACCCAGTTGTGGGACGCTCACCCACTCGCGCGACAAAACCCAATGAAGGGACGCTCGGGACACACACCCAGGGCGATTTCAAAACCGGACACTCACCGGACGCATGGGCCCTTGGGCGATTTTACCAAAACCTCTTTTTCGGGACACTAACCCAGTTATCGCTCCACAAAGCAGCGAACTTCTCAACGCCTCACAAAATGGCGGAGACTGCACAACGACACGGTTATAGAGTCGGCCTCTTCAAACTTACTTGGCGTTGCTTAGCGTGTAATATCAGCTTCGAATCCCGCCGATCGCCATTCATCGAGGAGAAAGATAGACCGCGAATCCACAGGAACTTCCTGGCTGACGTCAGTCTTTCAGCGTGTCCCTCCTCCCCTCGGTGAATGCGATTCCAGGGCTCCGGCTCGGAGGACCAATTAATGATAGGTTTGTAGCTTGAACCCATCCGCTGGAACGTTGAAGACAATATAATTACACTGCTAAGCAAGACACAAATAGGCAAAGTTCTTCATGTTACTCGTGCACGGGAGAGACCGGACAGAGTGCCGTTCCTTCACTTGACCCCAGTTGCTCTCGTCCGTTCTCCCGTACCACTGTTCTTTTATTGAGGTTACATGAATATGCATAAGTTCATTAACATATGACGTCTACATACACACAAAGAGTACCTTGCCTGTGTGTGTGTGTGTGTGTGTGTGTGTGTGTGTGTGTGTGTGTGTGTGTGTGTGTGTGTGTGTGTGTGGACTGCTGATCAAAGGGTCAAACATCCTTGGTCAGGAAGAGGGTAGCCTCCCCCTCCCCCTAGATGGTTCATCCTAGATAACACGGTGAGGAAGTCCTGCAGTTCATCTAAACAAAGAGCACTTAGACTAGAACAGACGCAACTACGTTAATCCTACCATAAAACAATAAGACACGGTATGACCTCTCATGCTCCCAAAGTGCTGTCTAATACACACAAAGTTTGCAGACTATCAAGGATCAAAACCTCTACCAATCTACAACTAATTACAAAACTCTAAGCATATATAAGTAAATATTTCTAAGCATAAATGACAATCAACAATACAAATCTAACAATGCTAAAAGCTGTCTCGCTGAAGGTTTTTCTTCTGCACTTTGGAACAACTGAAGGACTTGTGCCAGAGGACATTAAGAGTCATACTGCTTCAGACTAAGTATACGAGCCATAAATACTGAAGCAATTCCACGAATTTCTTTAAACCAAGTTAAAGAATTTTAAAATAATACAGAAACTGACAGGCAACCAAAGTAAGGTCTTAAAGTGTTCTGTCTTTAAACACTTGACTGCAGAGTTTCTGAATCACCTGCAGTCAAGTTATAACAGCATTTGGGTTTAGCAGAACATTCCAGTCCTGTTTGATATACACACATCCATAAGTTTCTCTGTGTCACTTAGATAGAAAATATTTATGAGCTAATAAAAGGAAGATTAGGAAAGAGACCCTACACAAGATCTAAGTTATAGATTTTTGTTTCCTGCTTGTTGGCTTGGGGCAAGTCCAGGAGAATTCTTTTTTTTTTTACTTGTTTCACTCTCTGAACTTAAGAACCTATAAATAAACATTTATTTTGGTTCACTTTTATCCAACTTGAGCTTTAATGAGTTTGATGATATCTGGACAAAAATATATAAAACACAATTTGAAATGCAACCAATTGGTCGTCATCAGATGCAGGGGTAATAAACCTTCTGTGTAAACCTGTGCGTGTAACTGATGCATCTTTAGGCTTAATGGAAGAAAAAACTAAACCGAAAGACATAATCATCCTTGGCTTGTAATCTTAACAGTGCAATTCAACATTTATTAAGGACATAAAAGTTTGATTAAAAAAGTTGACTTTTGTATTTCCCAGCAATTTCTGCATCTCTCATAAAAGTGTCGTTTTTGTAGCCCATCTGCCATACAGAGAGTATCAAAGGTGTTTTTTTGAAAGGAGAGAAATGGATATGGTTATCTCTCTGCTGCCTATTACCTTTCTGTTTCTCTTACTGTGATGATTTTACCACCCTCCTAACTTGCCAAACTAATAGGCATCACATGAGCTTCCCCTCCACTCGCGCTCACAGCATGTCTCTGTAGAATACATTTCAGGCTGCATTTTTCAGCTGCTTTCTTCACGAGTATATGACAGAACAGATGCTTCCCTATTTCTGCCCAGCTGCCTATAAAGACATCGTAATAGTTCACGTTCACTTGCTGTAACCACTAACCTAAAGTGTATTTTTAGCTCTCCGGGCTTTTCTTCACCATGTGTTTTACAAATACAGTATAATTATTGTGTTGTGTGTTTTGAGCTCTGCCAAACACAACCGATCTGCAGCTCAGTAATATACCTCCAGCTATACATCCAGCTTTTCCACTAACCTGCTTCTTATGTGATGCTTTGAGTATAGACTGAAAACTCTTAACTTTATTGTACCTTTAATAATGAGTTTTGACACCTCAGTATATATCAATAAAAAGGTGTTTTGACAACCATTAGAAGGATCCAGGTTTTTCCAAGAGCAGCTACATAAGAAGAAACCACCCCCACTAACTTCTGATGATGCACACCCAGGTATTTGTTCTGTAAGCAGGCTTGAAATGTGATAGAAACCGTTCACTTTTCTAAGGAAATATTTGAAACTCAAATTTTCTTTTCTAGCCATATGCAAACTGCACAAAAACCACTCACTTGATAACGATAGAAAGATAGAAAGCTGTGGTACATCTCTCCTTAAAGATCTGTCTGTATGTGAACTCTGCAGAACCACAAACTATTACAATTACTATTTACCAAGTGCACTAAGTATAATATAATGTGGTATTACGGTGATTATTCAGCACCCATAGAATTAGGTAGTATCCAACACCCACGGGAGTAGTCAGATCACACAACAAGCTTGTCGTCATATCCGAAGCAGTAGCGAGTTAATCCTGAGTCTTTGCACTGGTCTGAAAGGGGCAAGTGTGGAAGAGAAAGACAAAGAACAATTGTGAGTCTATATGGCTCTCTGTCAGAAGGCCTTTGCTTTGATTTTTGACTCTGTGGCAGAGACACCCAAGTAGAAAAGATCTAGACCGCAGGTGACTGGCTGTGTGTGTGTGTACTGAAGAGGTCTAGTGAAGAGAAACAGGAAGACCAAAGAAAGGCTGTGTCTTATTTTGCTTTACCTTATTTCCAGCATGTTGGTTTATTTATGTGGACAGTTTGTGCTTCAGTCATTTTCTTGTTGGCTTTCTTTTGTTTATTGCACTTAATGTTTTTTACACTGCATGAAGAGGGCCTAAAGTACACACTTTTTCAAGACATTTTTGCCACGCTGGAATGAAGACAAGGTAGTTTAGGGGTAAAGTTAATCGGTGACTAATATGCACCTTTTGAGTTAGATGTAAATTGCTCTCACATGAAATTTATTGCATACACTCACCAGCCACTTCCTTTAGTTGCGTCTTGTTTGTATTGGGTTGGATACGC
Organism: Diplotaxodon limnothrissa; assembly: GCF_057381915.1. Classification (NCBI taxonomy): domain Eukaryota; kingdom Metazoa; phylum Chordata; class Actinopteri; order Cichliformes; family Cichlidae; genus Diplotaxodon; species Diplotaxodon limnothrissa. The sequence continues at coordinate 16,626,133 of NC_140607.1, forward strand.
TTTTGCTTTCAGACCTGTTTTAAATCTTCATGACATAGATTCAACAATCTGCTGGGAGGACGCCTCAGCGTGGACTCAACTCGAAAGTGGACTTTCTGGTCCACGTTGAGATGATGGCATCTCACTGTTGCTGCAGATGTGGGATATGTAGAAGCCATTTGAATGCAGTGAACTCACTATCATGTTCAAGAGACCAGTTTAAAGTTTTTTGGGCCTTATAGCATGGCACCTCATAATGCTAGAAGTAGCCATCAGAAAGGTACACTTTGGCCATAAAGGGATGCATGTGGTCAGCAACAACACTCAGGCTGACTGTGGTGTTTGAACAAAGCTCAGTTGGTACTAAGAAGCCAAACGTATGCTGAGAAAATATCCCCCATACCCTCAGGCCACCAGCATCTGTGTGATCTATACAAGGCAGGGTGGATCCCTGGTTTCGTGTTTCCTGTTTCCATTTCCTGTTCTTAACTGACAGGAGTGGCACATGTGTGGTCTTCTGCTACTGTGGGCCCTTCTTCACTTGTGCATTCCGATTCTGCATACCTTGGTTGTTGCAAGTGATCTTTGAGTGATCCTTGACTTCCTATCAGGTCAAAGCAGTCTGGCCATTATCTCTGACCTCTGATCAACATGTCAGTTTTGCTCAGAGAACATCTGCTCACTGGATATTTTCTCTTTCTCACACCCTTGTCTGTAAACCCTAGAGATGGAGGTGTGGGAAAATCCCAGTAGATCAGCAGTTTCTGAAACACTCAGGCCAGCCTATCTTGCACTAACAACCATACCATGTTCAAAGTCACTTAAATCATCATTCTTCCCATTCCAAACCTGAGTTTGAACTTCAGCAGGTTATTTTGACCATATCTATATGTCTACATGCATTAAACTGCTGGCATTGGCTGATTAGCTATTAGCATTAATGAGCAGTTGAACAGGTGTAGCTAATGAAGTTTGCTGGTGAGTGCATAATAAATGCATTGACAGACGTCAAGCCATATCTCACTTTTTAACGTGTCTTGGTGAAGAACAAGATTTAGATAGGTGGGGGGTCCTTAATATATATCACTGCAGCGTAGTTGCATGAAAGGATTCACCTCAGACTTCCCAAATTTATCTTTATTGTAACTCACACTGCTGTTAGTGCTTTACAACCCACAGGCTTTTTAAAATGTCATTATTCTGGACAGAATAACTGGACAGAATTAATCTCTGCCTTTGAAATAAAATGAGGGTCAGGCCTGTCTGCTGGGTGGTTTTCTGGGGGACTTATTTCCTATAAGACTTAGAGACATTTGGGATTGGTCAACATCTGTCCAGCATTTCAGATGAATTAGGAAGCCTTTCAGGCATTTATATCAAGCTAACAAATGCTCATCAGTTATAACCGCTATCACCCGTTTTCTCTTCCTCCCTGTCCTGCATGTAGCACTCTGCAGTAATAGTAGAGCTGGTAAGCTCTGAGAGAAACTGTAGCATAACCATAAATAACTGCAAAATAGCTCTTAAGGGCACTTAAATGTGGGAAATACATCAAATGCTTTAATTGTTTATTTATGCATTTTTTTTTCTGTTGTTGATCTTGGTTGATGATAAATATCTCACACCTGTGACTTTAGTGACATGAACACATGACAGGACATAGTGCTGAGCCACCCATAAAGTGGTGTTTCTTGCTTTCATGGCACCAATCAGAAGAGATTTAAGGCTGAAGCACAAAAAAGAGTTTATATTAAACTGCCAACTACATATTTTTTACTTATTATTGCTGTTCTGTATCATTAATCTTTTTATCATCAGTGTCATTATTTTCTTATGTATTATATTAAATTCTCTATCAGATGAACATTAAAACCACCTGCCTTATGAAGTCTAGGTGAACCAACAGTGCTTTGGACATCACATCCCACAGTAACATCCACATGAATGGCAGAACCCTGGGATTCCCAGCAGATCATTGCATTGTAACGGGATGATGGGACTAGACACTGACTGTGTCAGTTGGGTTAATGTTGTGTGATTGGTGTGATTACTGCACCCCCCCCCCCCCCCCCCCCCCACACACACACACACACACACCCCAGCCCACTTGGCTCTCAGAGTATGTCCAAGCTTTGTATAAATAAAAGTAAAACCATCTCTGTTTCTTTAATTCGGATTAAATATTGAGGAGGAACCACCAGCCCACAATGTTCCTCCACAGTCCTGACAAGAGATACTAAGAAAGAGTAGGAGGAAAATGAGAGCAAACGAGCGACTTAAATAGACCATGAGAGAGAGGGAGAGAGCAAGTGGGAGGGAACATGGTAGGGACAGATGGAGGGAAAGAGGAGGGGATGTAGGGAGGGATGAGGCAGGGGGGGAAATGGTTTGGCTATATAGCAAATGGGAAATGAGGTACGCAGAGAGTTTGAGGCACAAACAGAGGGAGACAATTCCTTGGTTCATTATCAGCAGGGCAGTTTATCAGTTTAAAATTTCATGAGTAGAGAAACTTATTTCCCTCGTTCCTCTGTTTCTCGCTGTACTGAAAGCTATTGGTTTATGGTTTCTCCCAGAAAGAAAGAAATACACATGTAAATAATTTATGGTTAAAATTCATCCAGATGAAACCATTAGCAGAGTTTTGTCAGACTTGAACTTTTACCATTGTTATTGCATGAGCCGCAGAAGACGATTCAGAAACCCGTGATTGTGTGTTTGGCCAGTGTCAGCAGGATCTTTGCCTGTTAAATGAAGATGAATGTTTTGCAATCAGCTCAGCTCGCTGGAGTATGAAGAGCTGTTTTCTGATCCTCAGGGTATGCAGCATAGCACCTCTGAAGATGCAAGAATCCTGCCTGTTCCTCTTTAATTTCACATATCAATCTTCAATTTGCCAACACAACATCTCGCTCCTTCTGGCTTCCATTTGCTTCACGCACGCTTCCTCTTTCCTGCCGCCTTTTCTCTCAATCCCTGCCTCCACTTGTCTCCCTCTTCTTGTCATTAATGCGTCTTTTCTTAGTTCCTCTATTCTTGTCAAAAGACAGCTGGAATCCACAACAGATGGGTGAATTTATGCCTTGAGTGGAAGAGCAAAAATATTGAAACTGTGTCTACCACTGTGCTAAAGTTGTTTGCTCCCAGTAAGTACTCAAGAGCGTCTTTCAGTGTATGAGGTGAGAAAAAGGAAAAGCTGCCTGTTTACTTTCGCTCACATTTATTGATGACTCTCTGTGGGATTGCTGAGATTAAAGCAGCCTTGCATTGTCTCAGAGGATATGTAGCTCAGCTTCTGAGCAGCAGTTTCCCAGCCATAGCAGGTAGCTCATATGCACGGGGTCACCTTGGGGATGTAATTGGAGGGAGTGACGAGGGATGAGGCAGTGGGCAAAGGATGAAGGGGCAGCATGCCAGTGAGAGGCTGCTGTAAGATTAGTGATTGACAAAAAGATGCTGGGTGGAAGAGAGAGCAGAAGCTATAATCATCGTTCATCTACCACATTATCTTTCATTGTAGTCCTGAAGGAATTTGACCAAGAGTCATGTGTGTGTGTGTGTCAGGGAGTGATTGTAGGGGAATTCTTCAACCCACTAATGATAACTACAGGGTATAATGGACAAAAAGCCAGATTGGTTGAAATTAGACACGCACCCAAACACACCCTTAACAGCTGTAGATCTAGCTGCCCTCTCTGCCTTCAGATATTCTTTCCCTTTTGTCAGTATGAGCAGTTCTTTCTGTAAATCATGTTGTCAGAAGGTCACACATTTCACATACGCCATTTGACTTTTTCAAGCCTCTACACAGGAGCACAGATGAGACTAATCAGTCTCTTAAACTCATAGTCATGCACGCACACTTGGAAAGACTTTAACATGGGATCTACAGATGGCTCCCTAAATGTGTTGTCAGTGTCTATTAGAGTGCAGGCAATGAGTCTGGCATTGTGGCAAATGATGCTCAAGCCACTGGCCACACTATGAAAATGCACACAGGTGCACTGTAACTCCAGGAAGCTAATGAAATTACGCTCTGCACCAGCGACTCACTGGTATCAAGAAGATCTCAATCGATACCTTTACATCTCATTACACTTCTATTTCACCTCCGGAAAGACCCCATGATTAGATGGGCACATGACCACCACATGCACATGAGCATGCACGCACCTAAAAGCTACCCTTATTAGCAATTAGTTTTTGTTCAAATGAGCAAAGAGCCAATATAAACAGATAATGTAAAATATCAATGTGGACTTGAATTACTTGTGTTCACTTAGTGTGAAAGCGGGAACGAGATATAGAGGGATAAAGAGGAGGGTTAGCCTACAACATTGCAGCATTGCCCAAGGGATGCAGCGGCAACAGCAGCAGCAAAGACTGCGGATTCCTGGAGCCCCACGAAATGAAGGCATTTGGGGTGGGGGTGTAGATGGGAAAGAAGATGTGCTGCGGGGAGGGAGGTGGGAGGAGATGGATGGCTGGTTGTAAGGGATTAGAGGAATAGCTCATCAAGCATTCAGAACACGGATTCTCTCATGCTCCCACAAGGTGCCTTTCACACATGCACACATATGAGCACGTGGGCCCACACGCTAACGCCATTACATGTGCGCTGTTGCTATTTCTGACTTTTAAAAAAATCAAGAAAACCCACAGCATTTCTCAAATTACCCTCTCAGCTGACTTTAGCTCGCATCCATCGCACCATTTGTTCATTCTCACACATGATATAAAATATGCAGCAAATAAAGATCTAAACTGGGCAGTGAGTAAAATATTCCCTTTAAGCCTAATCCGAAAAGTGTACGACACAGCGGAAAAAAAGACCAGAATGAACTGTGTTAGGGGAGAAAACCTGCAGTTCTTATTCATTTGAACCTCCTCCCTTTTGTGTTTTTACTCGTTCTCCTCAGTTGCCTCCTCAGCAAATCCCTTCATTCCCTCTTTCCAGTGAACAGGCTGCTTGTGGAGTTCTCTCTATAAGAGCCAAGAGAGAGGGGGACTACCGTACAGTACATGAGAGGATTTCGTCAGCTCTCCCCTTTTCCTCCACCAAGCACCTCAGCAGAAGTGTTTTTAGTGAAGCAGTTTAATCCAGCAAATAAGAGCACACACGATGTAGCTATATTACTTTCTTTATATGCTATGAGCATACATTAAGACATTTGCTCCAACAAGAATCACATGACTCAAAACTAAAGCTGCTTTGCTTTCACAGGAACAACCTCACCTCACTCCCAGACGCTCTCGCTTTTCTGTCTCCTTGACTTTCTTCTGTGTGTGTGTGTGTGTGTGTCATTGTCTGGTCATTGTCTCACAGATAACAGTTTTCCGGATGGGATCGGAGGGTCATCAAGACATTGACCTTGCCATTCTCACTGCGTTACTCAAAGGTGAGTATGTTGGTACGTGTGTGTGTTTGGTGTTTGTTGAAGCATGAGTCCACAGTGAGTGACTTCAATTTCACTCCTCAAATGTTGTTATTTGGCAGTTTCTTTACATGAAGGGAAGATGACTGTTTCAGAAAGCGTTCCTTCCTCATACACTGTTCCAGTTAGTTGCTCAAATCACACAGGTTTCTGTGGTTACACCTCATAGCTCTGGAATAAAACACAGAGAAATCTGTCTGATCTCATCAGCCAGTCACATGGCAGCAACGCAATGCTTTTAGGTGTGTAGACAGAGTCAAGACGACCTGCTGAAGTTCAGCCTGAGCATCATAACAGGAAACAAAGGTTTAACATTTAAGTGACTTTGAGTCATGGTTGTCGGAAAGAGACGGGCTGGACTGAGTATTTCAGAAACTGGGATCCATTGCGATTTTCCCGTAAATCCATCTCTAGAATTTTCAGAGAACTGTGCGAAAATATCTGGTGAGCTGAATTTCTCTGGGTGAAAATTCCCTGTTGATCCCAGAGCTCAGAGCAGAATGGACAGACTGCTTCAAGCTGATTGGAAGCCAACAATAAATCACATAGTGATTATACAGCCAACATATACAGAAGAACACTTTAAAACGTAAGACACATCAAATCTGGTAGCAGATGGTTTTCCAGAAGCAGAAGAACAGGTGCCACTCCTGTCAGCTCAGAGCATCAACAGTTACCCCAGAATTGGTCTATAGATATGACAAACTTTGCCTGTTATGTTGAGTCTAGATTTCTGCCAAAACATTCTGATAGTAGAGTCAGAATTTGACGTAAACAGCATGAAAGCATTGAGCCTTCCTGCCTTTTATCAATGGATCAGTCTGCTGGTGCTGGCATAATAGTGTGGGGGTATTTTCTTGGCTTGCTTGGTGCCCCTTGTACCAGCTGAGCATGGTTTAAATGGCACAAGCCGCCTAAGTATTGTTGCCGAAAATGCCCATCCCTTTATGACCACATGCAGTATAAAGCATCTTCTGATGGGTGCTTTCAGCATGATGACACGTCACAAAGCTCAAATCGCCTCAAACTTTTTTTCTTGAACATGACAATGAGTTCAGTGTATCCAAATGGCCTCCACAGTCACCAGATCTAAATCCAATAGAGCATCTTTGGGATCTGGTGAAATGGAAGATTCACATCATGGATGTGCAGCCAGCAAATCTGTAGCAACTATGCTATCATGTCAATATGGACCAAAATCTCTGAGGAGTATTTCCAGGAGTATTTTAAGTCAGTCCTGAAAGCAAAAGGTGGTCCAATCTAATGCTACCAAGGTGTAACTAACAAAGTGAGTGGTGAGTGTATATTTAGGTGTCTAATTGTTTAAGTAATTACTTAAACACAAAGGGGTTGCAGCTCTAGTTTCCCAACAGCTACAGTATTAAAGCCATTACAGGCAGGCTTACAGTGAGCTCAGCTTTCTCATTTTGTATGCTAATTAAAAACCTGAGATAAAAATAACACCTGTAAAATCATCAATTAGCGCAAACACAGCTGCTCATTACCTCTGTGGCCAGAGACAAGTAATTCCAGGATGACACTGCCAGTCCCCGGTAAGTGCCCTGTCTTTTGTGGCATTTTCTTTGAAGAATATATTTGCATTTAAGTTGCACTTATGAAATACATTTTCATGAGGTAAAAAAGTTCTTTGTGAAAGCCATATATCATCTAAGCACAGCTCATGTTGTAAAATATCTTATATTTACACATGTACAGAACCTTATGTGGCATGGCCGTTCAAGGGCTGCTGTCATGGCCAAAAGATTTGGACCACGAGGAGTTTAAACTCTCTTTTAAAGGAGAACCACTGAATACTCTGGGACTGCACGTCAGATCACCTTATAAAATATCTCATAAATTGCTCCTCAGAGACAAACTAATAGTGATTTAAAGGCTCATATCCTTGTTGTTTCCTCCTCCATTTATCACACTGCAACGCATTCTATTTAATCAGCACGACAACATGAGGACTGACACTGAAATATGCACAAAGAAACACTGAAGAACAAACCATTATCACTAGCCCTGCGTCATATGCTGTTGGTCTTTGCTGTGACAGTAAAACACTTCACACCCACTGAGTTATGGACTACAAGACTTCTAAAGTAGCTCTGGCACTGAGAAGTTTACATTTTTAGGGTATATCCCACAACAGCCCTTTCCTGTTTAATGGTTTGTTCCTCTCCAAATCACTGTTTGTAAGTATTCATTAATACTGGCCATGAATGATTCACAAGTACTGCTATTTTTGAGATGCTCTGAACAGTTGTCTGGGCACAAAAATTTGGAACTTGGAAAAAAAAATGCTCAGTCTTCCCATTCTCCTAGATCCAATACATTGACTGTGAGTGGACATAATGCTTTGGTTCATGTGCGTACACTTGTAAAAAGGCTCATATTCGAGCTGTTCTGTAACAAATTCCTATACATTTGTTAATAATAATGAAAAATTACCAAAGTAAACCACACACACACACGAGTGGGAGAGAGAGGGGATCCATGGATCCATTTGCTCAATTGGTTGTTCAGTAGGTTGTATTGATTGTGGTTTCTGTTGCTTCTTCTATGCTCACAGGAGATTGCATGCATTTTCTCTTCCTGTCACACACTCACATACACACACACACTAGAGACTAGAAGTACAGACATCATGCCTGCATGCCAAGGATCAGTGATTCCTGTGGGAGTGCTTAGAAATTCAACACATATGATTGGCTGTCTCAGGAATTGTTCCCTAGAGGAACATGCCAGTCCACAGACAAGGAAAAAGTGCAAAAGAGTAGCTTGCAGTCATGATGAATAATTTCTTTGGCCCATCCATTAATTATCTTCATTCCAAACTCTTTTTCTCCCATTCTGTTACCTTTTCTATATATACATAAGGTTATTGTGTTTAATGAGATCTGCTATTCATGTCTATTCACATTGTTAGAGAAGCTTTTGTGAATAAGTGAAGGAAGAATGTGAAATCAAAGAGCAAAAAGGCAAAATAGCAAAAAGAACATAATTAAAAAGAAATTAGAAAAATTAAAAATGAGTTAGGGGCAAAATTGTCTTATGGTCAACAGCACGGGGGCCATTTCAGATGCAATTCTCATTCTGCAGCTGCATGAATGAGATGTGTTCAAGGCTTTTAGTGTAAAATGAAATCGGTCACATCCTGCCTGAGAGCTTTTTAAAACACTGGATTAGACTCCTTCGCCAAGGAACTAAGCCACTGCCTGGGGCTCAACAAAAAAACAAAACATCACAGTCAGGAACGCACAGAGTGGAGCGAACTGAGCAAGAATCGAAGAAAGAGAATTTAAGGGGTGAGCGCAAGCCTCTGTAAGAAAGATAGAAAGATTAAGAAAAGTGGAAGGAGACCTCGCAGAGAGGAAACAGCAACTACACACAGATGGTGCAAGTGTGGTGAGGTGGGAGTAATTGATGGCCTGCTGTCTGGGGTAGTCAGTATCCTAAAGATTGGGTACATAAAGTCAGTTGACTTCAGTCCAACCCTGCAGGCAGAGAGAATGAAGTCGCAGGCCTTTGATAAAGCAGGACCTCCTTTCCTTTTAATATATACACATATCCCCTAAAACTCCTATTAGTGGGCACTGCTTATTATCAGTGGGACTCGGTCAGAACTCACTCCATTAAGCTCTAGTGATGCAGCACAAGCCTTGAAGTCAGAGAGAGCAGGCTGTAAAGTGATGATATTGGGATTCTTAATAAAAATCACACCATCTTGTCAAACCGGGGATATTATTGTGCTTTAACTTACAGTTGATTTGTCAGAAGGCTAAAAAAATCAATTTCTTCCTTTGTGTTTTTCTTGTTTTTCTCTGTTTGCACTACGTATTGTTGGGAACAGCAGGCTGTGATCTTGAATTACGTCTCATTAGTCAGCATTTGCTGAGATGTGTTGGTACAAACAGGTACAACGACAAAAACTAATATCTCTCATGGACTGACTGTCTAGTCACTTCAAATGCTGTAAGTGCTTTTTTTTATGCAACCTTGAAAAACTGAGTTAATTCCAAAATACAGTATTAGACGACAGAAAACAAGAGGGGAGAGAAAAAGGAAATGACAGGGGTCCATGAATACATTCGAACCACAGTGCAATTTCATTATGATATTAATTTCAGTCACAGTCACCATTTAGAGAAAAATAGCTCAACAGATTTACACAAATCTTGTAAACAAGGTATTTTGTTCCACCCAGCATTACACTCAATTTAATCCACTCACACTCTTTTGTTATTATTATTATCATTTTAATCTTGCATTTGTATACATTGGAGTTTCTTTACTTTGGCTTCTAGTTATGTTACTGATATGTTTTCTGGAGGATCGAAGTGAAGGATCAGAGTACTGTAAATGTTTTTGGACACAGAAATCAAAGGAAAAATGTGTATTCCACATTTTCTGCAGGGATGAGGTAGAGTGTTAAAGAAATGCTTATATCAGTGAGTAAAGACGGGTTCTTCTGTTTTACAGACGACAAGCGCAGCAAAGGCACAACACTTTTCAAAAGAGCTTCAAGTAGACCAAACCTTTGTCTTGTCACAATAACATTTTGCAGTTTAGCCAAGCACTTCAGCAAAATAATTCATGAGCGTTAACCTTGGCAGTCCCACTGCAGCACTTTACAAATATACAAATTCTGCAGAGTAATAAATCAACACAATGTCCATTTAGAATAATCATAAAAAATTATTTCTTTTGGTTGACTCTGACATATTAATGTTGATATATTGATCAAAGATATAGATGTGGCAGTGAGGACATACTAGAATATATACTTATATTTTATAGCTGTGTTTCTCCTAAAGAAAAACTTGTATGTGTAACAATCCATACCAGGTGCTAATGCTTCAGCCCCAGATCAGCTGAGTTTGGCTTTGGCGTGGAACAGAGTGGACATCGCACGGAGTCAGATCTTCATCTACGGACAGCAGTGGCCTGTAAGAAGCAGATACAGTATAAGCCAGAATATATGTGATGTATACATACTGTGTTATTACTTATATTCACAGGATGTTTGAACCTGATTTATTCGCACTGACGCGATGAAACGGGCTGTTAAAAAAACTTTGTCTCAACTCTGAGTTTCACAGTAGTTGAATTTGAACTTAATGCTAATACTGCTCTAATAATTATAACAATAATAGCTCACGATGCTCAAAGTTGTTTACATGACAAGAAATACTTGATGCAGTTCTTGTGTATAGGATGTGATATCACTGTATACTGTGTATGTCCTAGGTTGGTTCCCTGGAGCAGGCGATGCTGGATGCCTTAGTTCTGGACAGAGTTGACTTTGTCAAGCTACTGATTGAAAATGGAGTCAGCATGCACCGTTTCCTCACTCTTTCCAGGCTGGAGGAGCTCTATAACACGGTAATGACAAGCATAAAGTGTTGAAAACACGCTTTTAAAAAAAAACAAAACCTCATTCTGTTACTTTTTTCTTTCTTTCAACAGCGCCATGGACCATCAAACACGCTGTACCACCTCGTCAGAGATGTCAAAAAGGTATGACCATCACTGCCGTCCCAGTAGCTCTGTTGCTGTTCAGTATGGGAATGTGGTATATTAAAGAAGACAAGTTTGACTCCATAGAGTTGCAGTTGCTTTTTTTGTGGTGTGTGTTGTTATGCTGTTTGCATCACTCCGTATATATCTACAGTTTGCACTAGTTGCTGTAAACTGCAAATAGATGCCGGCCGGCTTTTCTTTTTCAGCTGGAGTTGCGGGCTGCAGTGGCTGTGTAGTGCTGTGCACGACTCTCATCCCTCTCATGATTCCTCAGTTTACTCCTTTCTTTATCAAAGGCACACACCACCACGGTAAACAAACACTACATGTATTAAATATTGTTTTATCCGCAGAACTCGGAGCAATACTGAGCAAAGTGAGACCACAATGGAAATGCTGCAAGGCTGAAGAGCTTAGTAGTCCCACAGTTTGTTTTAGTTTTAACTTGTATTTTAAATGGCCTGTAACGTGATTTCTTGAATAGTGATAGTTGAGACACAAGGTGATTCAGAGAGCTTACGGGGGGTGATAGAAAAACATTTATAACATTTAAATAAGGGGTGTCAAACTCATTTTACATTGTGGGCCACATGTGAAGAAGTGTAACTGCACATTTAATCTGTGAGATATTTTAATATAGGAAAAAGAAGTGTAATTTCAGCAGCACGTCTCAGTTTTTGTACATGATACAGAAATGTGCTTCAGTACATTAAAAAATGTCACTGCATGACTTCGGGCTTAAATTGTAAGGAAAAAATGTGTAAAATGACAGAAAAAGCTCTGGCATGTCATAGCCTACACAAGGTTTTTTTTTTCTTTTCCTCTGAAACCAATGTAAAATCTTTTTTGTTTGTTTTTAAATGTTTACTATATATTAGATAGCAAAAAAAAGCTTAACCCCCCCCCCCCCAAAAAAAAAAAACAAAAACAAAAAACAAACTTCTATGGTGCCTTAAAATTGCTCATGATAAAAGGTGACAGCATATATTTTACATTCAGCACATATTATAGTTTTGAGAGATGATAGAGAGGTCAACAACCATTACCATTAGCATGGAGACATGCTCATTAATTATAGTGTTACTAATTGCAGTGACGCCACATGCGCCTCTGAAAGTGTCTGTAAGCTCCCCTCCTTTACTTCTTCCCCTATCTTTGCACAAACTTCGATCTCATGCTGGTGTAGAAAGCAGGAACACGCAGCGTACAGTAACTGCCATCTCACTGCACCATTTCACCAATGTGCAAAACATACACTGTAGTGCATGGCATAACGTTACCATCTCCTTTCTGCAGAGCTGTGTGTAATTGCAATAGTGTTGCTGAGTGTTTGTGTGTCACTGTTCTATCATGGTATGGTGCTAATTAGATTTAAATTTAGATCTTCATGTCATAGCTGCTTCCTTTCTTTTTCATTGGTCTTTGAAGACTGTTAGGCTTTACCGCTGGCATTTAATGGCTATTAATTAGATTTAAATTGCAGGTATTTTGCTAATATCAGCGCTATGGGTGAATGCAGGCTGTATTCAAGTTCAGTCTGCAGATCAAGAAAAGCGATCGTCATAGAAATGGGTTTCTGTACTACACCTAGTAAATAATCAAATGAATAGCAGAGTAAATGAACATTGTAGCTTTATGTACAGGTTGTGGCTTTAGTGTTGCTTTTCAAACAGGGGTTGGGAAGGCATCCTAATGTAGTAGCAGTGTGCTTTTTACCCTCAGTTTGCTTTGCTATTTACAAACTGAGAGCTCAGGAGATAGCTAAGAAGGGTAAGAAATGTGGCTCCAGTACACAGCACAGTATATATTTCACCAATGCCTTTACAATTATCATCAGAGAGGTTCACATAGTTTGGGCAAAAGGTACCTTTGTCAAAGCACCTGGTTTAAACTAGAGCCGTAAATGTTAGAGGCAAGTTTTAAAAGTTTCAGTTAATCATTAGTAAGTCCGCTAGGACTCAAAGCTAACTACACAAGAATATTAAGAACTGTTCTGTAAGAGCTCAGAGTGCATTCATAGAAGCTATTAGCTTGACCTTTAACACCAATTACAGGAGGGATCAACAGCTACTTGCTGGTACATGTGTATATACTGTACATTCATTTATTAGTGTAAGAGAGTGGAGAACAATTATTATTGAAGTTTTTTTTTTTTTTTTTAAAGTACATGCCATGACTTTTCCAACATCATTGATCCTCTTTGAAAATTTGTCTTCAGGTAAAGGTGATAAAGTCAAACAAACAACATGCTAGTGCATCTCAAAAACTTATCATAGTGTGAAAAAGTTTGTTTTTATTTTCCTATTATGGCTCATAGCTCGTGAAAATACAAATTAAAATATTTAATTTCAAATTTGAGCAAATCACTATTCAAACAGTATAAATACAGAATAAATATTTGTGAGAGCAACCACAATCACAGAGACGCCTGCTGACTTGGCAGTTGTCCAGATAACTTTCCACAAGGAGGGTAAGCCTCAGAAAAGGCTGCCTGTTTGCAGAGTGCTGTAGCAAAGCACATTAATGAAGAGTTGCCTGGAAAGGGAAAGTTAACAAAAACAGAAATGAGAAGACTGTCGAGAAAAGTCAGTTCAACAACTTGGGAAAGCTTCACAAGGACTGGACAGAGGCTGGTATCAGTGCATCAAGAGCACCACGCGCAGATGTTTTTAGGAAAAGGTTTTCAACTGTTACATTTCTAATATCAACCCACTCCTGAACAAGAGACAAAATTAGAAGTCTCTTACCTGGCCCAAGGAGAAAAACAGAACTGGACGGTTGCTCAGAAGTGCAAAGTTCTTTTTTTTTTTAGATGAAAGTAAATTTTGTATTAGATTTAGAGATCAAGGTCAAGGAGTCTGAAGAGAGGCACAGAATCCAAGCTGTCTGAAGTCCAGTGTGAAGTTTCTGCAGTCTGTGATGATTTGGGATCATCTGCGGTTGTTGGTTGTTGTCGGTGGATTGTGTTTTATCAAGTCCAAAGTCAACACAGCCATCTACCAGGAGATTTCCATCTTCATGGAAATGCTTATTACTTTTCATTTTCCAGCAGCACTTAGCATCTGACTTGAAATAATTTACTTTACATTTACATGAAAGTTTACCTGTTTGAATTAAATTACAATGAAAAAAAAGTTTTTCACAATACTCTCATTTTTTGAGATGCACTAGCAGAGTCCAGTCCAGAGTCCTGTAAATACCTACAAGTCTAACAAGGGACATAAAAAGGTCTCTAAATAGTTTGAATGAAATCGTTCAACTGGGCAGCCTCAGTAAATTTAGGCAGTGAGCAGTCTCAGTTAGCCGCCTCCAAATATTTTGTCACATGAACTGTGACAGAAGAAGAATGGGGCTGAATTCTTCCACAGCAATGTAAAAGACTGATGAACTCATTTAGAAAACTATTACTTGAACTTAAGCGGTTCTACAAGGTTCAGAATCATGGGATGCATTTAGTTTTTCACAGGTTTGTATAGGTTAAAGATTTTTGGAGTAATGTTCTCTGGGCTCAGATTTGAATTGCATCAAAAACAAATTGTGGGTGAAATTTGAAACGGTGACTGCAAGAAAATGGAAAGATTTGTGCCTTTAAATTTACAAATTCCCTTGAGCACACAGAGGTTAATCCTATTTAAGTCTTTTGTGTTGGGTTTTTTGTACTTACTTTTACCACAGAAGAATATCAAGTAATTGTTAGCAATTAAATGTTAGAAAAGATAAAGAAACCACATTTTAGAATCAAATGCTTTCTTATTTACAAGTGCTAAAAAAGTCAACAGTTTCTAGTGGATATACTTATTTTCATCCATGAAACAGTGATGGGTAGCACACAGTGGATTTCTAGGATACCACATCTGATTGAAGAACAGTCACGACAGGTAACTGGTGTCTCAAAGGAGCAGTGGCTGCCAGGGTAATTGCTGCAGGGTTGATGTTGAGGGCATGAGGAGGAATAGCGAGTGTCGACATGGTTATAGTCCACATGTGAAGGTGCTTCTGTTTCAATAGTGAGTCTCACCTTCCATGTTAATAGCTGTCCGTCTATCTTTCCACTCTCTTCCAGGCTAATGAGTCATTTATACTTTCCTTCTCCTTTCTTCTCCTCGAGACTGCATTGAACCTCACTGTGAAGATCTCATTACATGCCTAAATGCAAATTATGACAAATCATTCACTTTTTTTTTTTTACATGCTTTGTAATTGTCCTCAGAAATTACACTCTCTAATTCACGCTGCACCTGAGATTTAATTCTCTCCTCATTTTCAGCTCCTCTATTGAATATAAAAGACTTGCACTTTGGGGCTTTATCGTGTCACATTGTAGAAAGAGTAATGGGATCCCTGAAACTGTGATCCTTTTTTTAAAAACAACTTCATTTTTTCATTTTTTTGCTTACAGTATTGATAAAACTGTTTCACGTTTCTACATGGAAAACAAGACCCGTGTAAATATCAAAAGCCAAACAGAACAACAGTCTGGTTGAGACAACAATTTATTAAAGAGACTGGAAGAGAGATCTTGCCCGAGAGTTTCTGTGTATCTCATTTCTCCTGCTCTTGCTTATCATGCCGTTTATTCACTGACATTATGTGTTCTTTCCAAGCAAGAGTATCCAGGGTTCAGTTGGATCTACTTCAAGGTGAATCAGATAATCAAGTTTTCTTTCATAGCCAAAAACAGTTTGATATGGATTTTGTGCAGTGAGTGTATATGGCTGTGTGATTTTGTTTTGTACTCTTGTTTCCCTTCCTGTGTTAATCAGTCGGTGTGGGTCGTTGCCTGTTAACCCTGTTTGGTTTTTAGGGAAACCTGCCCCCGGACTACCGGATCAGCCTCATTGACATTGGACTGGTCATTGAATACCTCATGGGCGGGGCATATCGGTGTAACTACACCAGGAAGAGGTTCCGAACTCTATACCATAACCTCTTCGGACCCAAGAGGGTGAGTGAATGAGTCTCACCTGAATTATCCTCTTAGTGTTTAATCAATTTCAGATCTACTGTCATTAATCCAAGGAGCAGCACCAGCTAAATGAGCCTCATTATCAAACGTGTCCTCATAAGGATAAGTGGATAATAATATATTTCTTATACTAACATATTTATCAGAGAGTCTAAAGGTCAGCTGCGCTTTGCGGATGGTAATTAATTAACTTTTAGATGCAAGTTTTGATGATTTTTACCTGACAAATGGCAGAAAAGGAGATCTGCAGTGGGAGGTCAGTGAGACACGTGACTTTTTTTGGACAAAAAGATGGGAGCGGTTTTTAGTAATTTTGTTTTTTATCAATACCAATTCCAGAAAAATATTAGTCTGAAAGTACAGCAGAAAAATAGGTAGGAATAAAAATGACTGAGTCCAACATTTATGCTGCACTTTTTGAATTTATCACAAAAACCAGAGTTACAACATGAAAAAAATAAACAAAAATGGAGACTTCTTTCTGTTAAAAGGGAGTTTTTCCTTCCCAGTGTCACCAAGCCTGTGATTTGGTGCTATCTAAATATATCTAAGTGCATAATTACTTATGTAAGTGTAATTGCCTGAAATCAGAAAAAGGCACCAATATGTTTAAGGGATTAATTTTGGGTTTCAACTGAGAAGAATTTAGTTAATATGCACATACTTACACAAATTTAGCTTTTATTTGTGTGTCAGGGTGCTGTTGATCAGCACAGGTTAAATATATGAGCATTGCTTCCCCTGTTATTCATTTACACATCAAGTAAAGTAGGAACATTGCATGCCCTATCATAAGCCTAATGCAACAAATCATCTTTGTGTAGCAGTTGCTCTTCATTATGCGCCGTCATCATCATCAAACTGCACACAGTTCATTACAACCCCACCAGCAAGTTTTCTTGGTGATTAGTACACACAACCAAAGTGACAAAGTGATCTCTGAAATCGTGCTTTGTTTGATGGTTGTGTTTTATACTGCTGCACATGTTGCACATTATATACATTTCACATTCTGTTTTCTCATTCTGCCTCGAAAACCTGCACACTTGTGAGGAAAATGTAAACATGCATAACTGTATAAAACACAATAATTAATGATGCACTTTGGTATTTGCACATTCAGTCGTGTGATTGTGAGCGTTGTGTGCAAGTGTGTATGTGAACCTTTGTGCATCTGTTTATCTTACTGTACAAGACTGCATGGTAGCCACAAAGCAGCTGGAAAGGCACAGATAACGTTTGAGGTAAGAAACAGGAGAGACAGAGCAAGGAGGCAAAATGAGAGACAAAGAAAGACAGAGTCACCTCCACTTTAACTGGGATTTTCTAGACCAAGTGAATGCACAGCCACATAGTTATGTGCATGCACACATAAACACATGTTAAGGAAGAACAAAGTCTTGAAATAGATGTAGATATCAGAATCCCCACAAGAGATTTGGGTTATTTTTACCAACTCAGATGATGGCTCATGAATACATAATTCATACATGCCCTGCTTTAATGCAGATACACAGTACTGTACCAGATCTACAAATATAAATTCATTTAATACATGCAAGCAGAAAAGGATTAGATATTATTGCCATATATACAGTCACTCAAATGAGCACAAAGTGCCATCCCTAAGTATCAGTTCCATTTTGAAGCATGCAAATAAAAGTCAGTGATTTACTCTGTTTAAAGGATCTTCTTGGCCTGTAAGTCTTGTGCATAAAAAGTAAAGTGTGCTATAAAATACATTCAACAAGGTCTCGCTGTGTGTTAATGTTTCTTTTTCATTTCTAGCCCAAGGCTCTGAAACTGCTGGGGATGGAGGTGAGTCTTGATCCAATCATGGTTGTTATTTAGTCATTCCTTCACTGTTCCTAACCCTTATCTCTCAAGCCTCTTTACTTAACTGATCTACAGTTTACTCATCTAAATAAGTGTGCTCATGTGTGCCGTGTGCCTCTCAGTAGATGAAGGGAAGCTCTAGATGTATATTTAATCTATTTTGCTGGTTAGTTTTATACATTTCTGAGTCAGCTGAGTGCTTTTCACACAAACAGCCAATAAAACAAAACAAAGTCATTTTGGTTTACAGCTTTTTCTCAGATTTATGGACTTTTTAAAAAGCTGGAGACTCATCCTCCAGACAGTTTAAATGCATATATATCTTGCAGTGCATTTCAAAGCAGTCCTGCTGTATTCAGCTGAATAAGCTATGGATGACCTGATCAGATTCATGTGGTGTGTGGTGTAATTTCTTAAAGCTTCACAAAGCACTGTTCCTCGGAGGTATTTATACGCATGGAACAAACATTCCTTTGTTTTTCTGTATGTTGTGAATTTATCCCCCATGTGTCGGTGTGTGTTCTCTGTTGTTTTTGCCACGCCATTACCTTTCTATCTTCACAAAGCCTATTTATCATCTAGCCAGTATGTATGTCAGAAATACTGCTGTTAAAGGGTGACAGCTGTGAACCCTGAAGGGTTTCTTTTGTAATACTTGCAATCATTTCAAGCATTGCGATAATTTCATTTCTGAATATCACTGAAATTTGCTAGCTTATACCAGATATTTGTCACTATCTGTAATTGCTGAATATTTTACTGCTCTGCAATCTTTTATGTCCAGCTGATCTCTTGCACTGAAAGTTATTTTTCAAATGGATTTAGCTGTTTTCAACAGTCTAAATGTGAAATTATGTCATTTAATGACTGACTGGCAGCAGCTATGTCTCCAGAGACAGAGAGCCAACTTGGTGAAAAGCCAATAAATTTACCTCTTGTAAGGTTTTTTACTATTAATTGAATTGAAACTATATTATAAAGAAGTTAAATTATGTTTAAAATCATGCGGAGATGTACATGAGCCCATACCCGCTCTGCGTTATCTAGATTGTTTAGTATTTGGCACATTGTGCTCTAGCTTGTCTCTTCAAAATATAACTTCCCAAGCATTTATAGAAGATCAGTTTAGGCGTCTAGATGCAGTCGAACCAAAGTGTTCTTCAGAGGTTTACATCATGTAAAACTTTCAAATTTCTTGGCTGACACTTGTGATCAGTATTTACAATCCAAACCACATATATGCATAATGTTTTCCTTCTATACAGAAAAGATCTGAAAAATCCCTAAGAAATACTTTTATACAGATGCTTCTGTTTCCCCACTAGGATGACATGCCAATCCGAAGAGGTCGTCAGAAGACGACACGTAAACGAGAGGAAGAGGTAGACATCGATTTGGACGACCCAGAAATCAACCACTTCCCTTTCCCCTTCCACGAGCTGATGGTGTGGGCTGTGCTCATGAAACGTCAGAAGATGGCGCTGTTCTTTTGGCAGCATGGTGAAGAGGCCATGGCCAAAGCCTTGGTGGCATGTAAGCTTTGTAAGGCCATGGCACACGAAGCATCTGAGAACGACATGGTGGATGACATTTCCCAGGAACTAAACCACAACTCTCGGTGGGTGACATGATATATTTTCATGTTATCCCAATCTCTCTCCGTCTGGCTCACTCTTTATCTTTCCCTCCCTCTGCCAGCTTATTCGGTTTAAACAGGATATTCAAGTATAGTTTTATATATAAATAATGTATATTGTAGTACTTAGAAGAGCTGGAAAACATGGAAACATGCTGTAAATGATTAATGTTAACGCTGAGCTAAGAGTCTAGACAGGAGCGTCTACCTCATACATCAGTATATGTAGGTGGATGTACATACACACATGCCTTCCCTCATACAAACTGACCTGTTTCAGACTAGCTCTCATGGGATGTAAGTGACGCACATAAAAAGATCTAATAACATGCATCACCATTAGTTAAGGATGGGCATGTGAGATTGAGGTAATGCCTGAGATGAACACACACATTTGAAAAGATAACCTTGTAATTGACATATTTGGAGTTAATTGTCCAAACAATATTTGGATTCCTGAGTGAGTTTGTATCATATTCTGCGTCATATTCAGGATAATATTCAATTATGAACCAAACATTTTTTATCCATCCATTGTATGTGAAGCCACTAATGCTGCTATATATATACAACACCCAGCACGCCCCTGCGGGCGGTTTATCCTTCAAGCTCGGGTCCTCTACCAGAGGCCTGGGAGCTTGAGGGTCCTGCGCAGTATCTTAGCTGTTCCCAGGACTGCGCTCTTCTGGACAGAGATCTCCGATGTTGTTCCCGGGATCTGCTGGAGCCACTCGCCTAGCTTGGGAGTCACCGCACCTAGTGCTCCGATATTCATGTAGCCCCTTCCGCCGGGGTTACTTGCGTAGTAGCATTCCAACAACGCCCTGTTTTCGTCCCTTGCCCACCGATGCCTTCTTGTTCCAGTAGCCCACTTTTCGTCAGGGTGCCCTGGTTCCTCAACACCTGACGCGGACCTTGTTGATCCGGGCGACGTCCGAGCCGGCATGCCTTCATATTTATCTGTCTCGCTCATGTCTGCGGTAGGCTTGCTTAGCATAGGGGGTCTAGCCTTAGAACCCTTACTGGATACAGACGCCCCAGGCAGGAATCGAACTTGCGATCCTCTGTTCCAAAGGCGTGTAGTTTAACCACTACGCTATCCAGCTGCTATATATATATGAACAATTTTTTTTAATTATATATATATATATATATATATATATATATATATATATATATATATAAAATTAAAAAAAATTGTTCATAATTGAATGTGATGCTGTAAAAAATTAATGTCCTGAAATGAAAGTATGAGAAAAGTATTGTGTAGGATTTTGGAACCCAATTAAAAATTTGATATAAGCGATGGTACTGGTACAGATGTTGCTTTGAACATCTGAGAAAACTGTTGTGTTTCTGCATGTATTTGTGTTGGCCACATCATATTTCTTTCATTTATCAAAGATATGTTGCATTTAATATTATCCTTGTAAGTCATCTAAACATTCACCTTGTAACCAATTCACACCGCACAGTTTTTATGTTTGTACATGTGTTTTATGCCATAATAATACCCTCAGACTTGGGGCCAGGTGGCCAGCAGTGTTATGACCAGTTGAATAACATTTTCACTTTTAGGCAAAGTATATTGCTGTCTTGATTCATGACTCAGTGTGCTTGTATACATACTTTATATATTTTCCCAGAGAGTTTGGCCAGCTGGCTGTGGAGCTCCTAGACCAGTCCTATAAACAGGATGAGCAGATGGCCATGAAGCTGCTGACATACGAGCTGAAGAACTGGAGCAATGCCACCTGCCTGCAGCTGGCTGTAGCAGCCAAACATAGAGATTTCATCGCTCACACCTGCAGTCAGATGCTGCTGACCGACATGTGGATGGGGCGCCTGCGCATGCGCAAGAACTCAGGGCTGAAGGTAGTACGCGTCGGGTAGATGGTTGGGTAGAAGAGTCTGTGCATTTAAAAGCAATGTCCTTCTCTAGTGTAAAAGATTCATGGTTGTATCCCCTCAGACTGCCTGTAAAGTAACGAGATACCTATCAGTTACTCTGTAGGTGATACACCTGCATAAGAAGTAAAACCTACCTGTAGTCAGCATAGCACATAAAATATAAATATACCGTAACTTTCAAGTAATTTAAAAGCAGTATTTCCATGATGTAGCTTGTCTGTCAGAGTGCTGGCATGCATATTTTTCAGCTATAAGATGAATAATCTGTACGTAGCTTGGTCATGCTTCAGAGATTTTTTAAACTCTTGAATATCTCTTATGAGTTATAGGCTGCAGAAGATGTGTGCAAGTGGAAGTGGAGGAAGTCTATAATGAGGACATAATATACAATAATGTAGTTATGTCCTTGTTTCATCTCGTGCACGCTGTGTGCATGTTTATCCTCACTACATACAATTGGCCTGAACCATACGAGTGAAAAATTAACCTAATCCAGAAAGTTCTGTTCACGGGGAATTAAAAAGGTCAAATGAGGAACACCTGAAGGGGCTATGATGAGTCATTGTTCAGGATTTAGAGTGCATGCTGGACTGTGAGGAGTAGGCAGGTCACCACTGGCGGTAAAAAGCGTACGCTATCCACACCTGCCTCTCAGTTTAGCAAAGACTTACTATTACTATTACTTATCAGATGGACAAATCTGAACCTACACCTGGATTGGTTAATACCAGAAAATTATGTAATATCAAATGTTCGTGTTCTCAGTCACTTTGGTCTTCCAGGGTGACCAGCGACACTATTTCATAGCAGATTAACATCTTAAGGTGAGTTTATGTAGGTGAAATGATGTACTGTACTTAAAGATCAACCCAGTCAAGGTTGCTTGTGATGGTGGGAGGAATGGCCATCCAGAGAAAAGAGGTTTATTGGACAATAATAAGCTCGACACTGTCAGTGTGATCAGTGCCGGACTGCTGGCTGAACTTCTGCCACAACTTAATTAGTATAAGCCTTCAAAGCCATCTTTTTAGGTCAGAGGGGACGGGAGAACTGACCTTAATTTAGTCACAAAAAAACCCCTTGAAACAGAGTGCAATGTATTTTACATTGACGCTCGTGCGGTGAACACCCCTTTTAAGTCAAGGAAAAGCTTTTAGTTAAGACTGGTGGTTAAGATTAGAGAAATATTTGCTCATGTGGGTCTCCAAGACATCTGGTGGTAGAGTGATAGGCAGGGAGCTGCTCAGTTCAGAGGTTAGACTTATTTATGCTGAAGAGTTGCACTGGGATTTGCTGAGGCTGAGATCACACTCATTCATACACCGAGCGAGGGGAGTGATGGGTCCGGCTTTCTAGCATCTCAGAGCGAGAGGATACTGCAAGTGCTTTAAGTGTGATTTGGCCTTTGCAGGAGAGCGAGAGAGAGAGAGCGCAAAAGAGAGATAGAGAGAGCCCTACTAAGGCAAACTCACTGGAGCAGTAAGACAGAAAGAAGAAAAAGTGGAAAAAACAAACAAACCGAGATGCATCAAGGAGTTTGTGAAATACGGAGAGTATCATTGTTAAAAATGTTGTCATAATCATCCGTGTGCACAGCTTTTGAATGTATTTATATCACAACTGGAAACTGGAAAGATTTCAGTGGACTGTAAGCTGTACACTGCTTTCTTTTTCTTTTTTACTGTGAAGCACTTTGGTTTTAAACATGCTATAGAAACAGACTTTACTTACTTACCTTATACATCAGTAAGTAATGGTGCGGTTGCCTTAAACACCCTCATAAAATCGGGGATACTACCTGCTTTACTGTGATCCTTTTCATATTCTATATTTAATCCATGCTACTCATCTAACCATCTAACTTTACTGACAGCTATTTTGGTAAATTATTGAATCCGTTTTTAATCTTAGCCCTTAACATATTTATGACGAAACAAACAAAAAATAAAAATTCACTCTTAAGAAAAAGATAACT
Source organism: Diplotaxodon limnothrissa (assembly GCF_057381915.1). Classification (NCBI taxonomy): domain Eukaryota; kingdom Metazoa; phylum Chordata; class Actinopteri; order Cichliformes; family Cichlidae; genus Diplotaxodon; species Diplotaxodon limnothrissa. The sequence goes on from NC_140607.1 coordinate 16,649,397, forward strand.
CATTACCCTGATTTTCATCTTTTTCTCTTATTCTTTACTTCCCACTGTGATCACGTTTGACTTGCTCTTGCTTGCCTATTAGCTGCTGAAGTGTTTACAGCACAGCTGCCATTTTTTTTAATAGCCGCTCGAGATGCGTGTGTCCCCGTCATCCATCTTGGCAGCACAGAATTCTTGCTGCATGTCCTTGTCTAATGCCTTTATAATTGACCTCCACCGTTAGACTAGCTGTTGTAAATACCACAGCTTTGTCATTCAGCTAAAAGCAGGTCAGGACAGGATTGGGAGGTGTTCGTGAGAGCAAATGCTTTATTATGTGAGGTTCACATGTGTAAAATAGAGCGATTTTGAAGGTTTTTTTGCTCCAGAGTCTTTGTGTCCTAATTTCCATGGCGCCTCTCATGAAATTAGTGCTATAGCATAACACTCTGTGATTTGTCACTTCCAGCTCTTCCTTCCACATCCACTTCCTGTCTCCCTCATTTGATCACACAGGTAATATTAGGGCTGCTGCTCCCACCATCGATCCTGAGTCTGGAATTCAAGAACAAGGACGAGATGTCCTACATGCCCCAGGATCAGGAGGCCTACCTGCAGGAAAAGGAGGAGGAGGAGCCTGAAAAACCAGTGAAGGAGAAGGAGGAGGAAGACATGGAGTTCACAGTAAGATCTTACTGTGAGACGCAGTACAACTCCGTGGTGAGAGAACCCACCTCAGCCCTGCATAGTCAGAATCGATACACATATTCAGACTATGCACACACAAACACACACGCTTTGTTCGATCTTAAAACTGCACCCAACCCTGACACTGTTTCCTTTTGTAAATATCTCTTGTGGGCAAGTTTTTAAACAATGTCGGTGCTGTCCACAATGAGATGACGCTACACACACTCAGACACGGATATATGCACACAGTTCTCCACGCGCACACATTTGTTTCCCTATTCTGGCCAGCTGGACACTTCCTGCCAAATTGGCCTTTCTGTTTCTCATCGTCTCAGCAAAGACATGATTGTGGAGTTGTAGCGTCTCAGTCTGTCGCCGCTTGTGGGTTCCCTCGTGTATCTTTCTCTTTCCGTCTATCTTCTCCTCTGTTTCTCTCTCACCCACCCCCTTCCCTTCTCTCTCATTCTCAGCCCAGCTCTCTCTTTGCTTCTTTATTACTTTTGCTTTCTATCTTTTTTCCTGCAAATCTCTCCCTCCCTCTTTCCCCCTCGCTCTTTCTCTCCCTCTCTGGTTCTTTCTCTCTTTTTCCCTTTTTCTTCAAGCTCAGGTCTGATTGAGGTACAGTACTGTATGCTAGCCAATTGCTTCCCCTCACTCTCTACCATCAGTGATGGCTTGCTGCAGCATACCACTCAGCATGGCAGCTGCTGAGCATGGGAGGCCCAGGCTTTTGCATTATATAACCATGTCCGCCTGCTGCTGCAGAGCTTAAATCATGCAAAGTCTGAGCACCTTCTCCCAGCTCACAGCAGAAGAGTTGGTCCATCTGCATAGACACAAAAAGTACCGAAGAATTAGAACTCGCTCCATTTCAGTCCAGGTCAGTTCTAGCGACGATGCCAGGATCCAGCTTGTGTGTTCGAATGAAGACTGGAATTTGAAAATCAATTTCAATGCACAAACTGAATCCGTGGCTGTCGCGTGAAGCGGCTGAACTGAAGTTGAATGCCTTCCAGCACCACTGTGCATATTTTCCATCTTGCATTGAGCAAGCCAGCAAGCCAGTGCAAACATTCACGAAACGGGTCTTTTTTTTACACTCGCAGTCCTTGAGGCACTCTGGCGTTAAACAAAGATTCCCCGCTGCTAGAGAATGTACTTGTAAAGAGCCCCTTCCTGTTGCCCTGGCTTCTGACTGCACAAATGCAGCGTCACTTACTTATGAATCACACAAAGATTCATACATATATACACGGACTGCTACACCACAGAGGGAGATTGTATTTTCGTGATATGATGATCAGATGCTTGGCATAGAACACACTGTAATGGATGTAAAAGCCTGTCTGATAGCTAAAATGCATGTTTAGTGCAGTTAAGGCATGGTGTGATTTACACAGTGGCGTCTGAATTTGTTCATCCTGAAGGCCCTGTCTGTGTGTGCCTTGGAGAAAACTTTAGCTCTATATGTTTCACATATTTGGGGCATAAAACAAAATAGAAATCCTCTAGTTCTTACTAAAAGTGCTCCTTTTCTTCTAATTTCATAGAGGTGGTTTTTATGACGAGTCTACCTATTCAACGCCCTGGGATGTACACCGACTCCTCATTGCATATTTGAACCATTTAGACCAGCTTTAAAACTTTAAACGTTGCCCAGGTCTGTTACGCTTGTTGACTTAGAATACAATTCCTCTCAGAGGTCTGGTGTTGCTTTGACATTAAGACCATGACCCATAAAAAAGTGGGCTCCGAACCCTCTCTCATGGATAAGGAAATGTGTCACAGATTGAAGTGAGATATCTATGTCTTATCTTTCCTTTTTTCTGTCTTCTTCCTGTCAGTACCTTGTCTCTTTTTTGCCTCCTAATTGTTGTCTGAGACACAATCCATGAGTGTCCATGTCTGCGTAATACTCTGTTACCAGCCTTCCAACCTTCACCCAAACTCCACCTCAAACACACATTTCACATTTTGGAATGATTGCATTGCTTGTGCTTGCTTCTTTAATTATGATATTAAAACAGTGCTGTAGCCCATAATTTAACCCTCTCCCCCCTTCTCCCTTTTCTCTGTTATTCAACTCTTCCTCCTCCATCCCAAATACTCATCCTCCTATCCATCCTTCCTCTGCATCTCTACCGACTCCTCCTCCCCCACCTTTCCCATCCATCACATTTCCCTCTTCCCACACTCTCTATACTTTAAATCCTCACACCTCTCACTCCTTCCTCCCTCGCTCCATGTGGGGTTTGCATTCGCCCAGGCAATGCTGGGCAAAGTAACCACAGAGACATCCAGAAAGAAGGATGTTGAGGAGGTTCAGAACCGCCACCGCCTTATCCCCATGGGACGCAAGATATACGAGTTCTACAATGCACCAATTGTCAAGTTCTGGTTCCATACGGTCAGTGTCAGTTTCAGCAGCACCACCTACATGCTCTGCTTCCTGTTGCTACTGTCACTGCTTACTGTATTTCTGCAACAGCATCAAAAGCCTCTACTTTCACGCTCCCTCCATTGTCATTAACCTCCCGTTCCAACCTGACATTGCCTGGCTTGACGGTGTGGGAAAGTATAGTATGAAGTAGATCTGGAGGCTGATGGAAGCAGCATTGAGAGAAAAGTATAGGAGGATGAGGGTGGGTAAGGAATTGAATCACACAAGAAGGCTTTTTATTGACAGTGTGAATATTGACTAAAGTTTCTGGGCCATTGCCACTAGGTTAACTACTACAATATATAAATATTAAATTAAGCTTTGGATTTTTCAATTATCTGTTTTAATAGAGCAGCTTACATGTAGAATCTGTAACTGTTTATGTATAGCTTGTGTGGTACAGTATCTGCCTATGAGCGTGTGTGCTTTGTTTGATTCTGGCTCATTTATTATTTTTCCTTACCCTATCTTGGGTTGCCTCAATTTGCTTGCCCAGTGAAAACATCTCTTTAGCACCGGCAGGGATTTCGCTGTTTATTTATGCAGAGAAAATATTTTCACTGCTCTTTGTTTCATCCTGTTTTCCTCTCTCTGGCTATTCGCTCTCCTTCTCTTCTCCACCCCCCACCGTCTTACCCCACTTCTCCTTTCTGCCCTTCAGGTTAAAGAGAAATACTCTGTGGTGCCTTTCAACTATTGCAGATGTGTTCTCTGAGCCAAAATGGAGTTTTTAGTCTTGTTCCCAATTTAGATTTATACCTATGACCTGATGTGTGCTGTCCAGGTTTAATAATTAGCTATTGTGTGAAGCAAATGTGCATGTGTAGAATGAACACCGGTAGAATGCTTGTTTTGCAGATGGAAAAAATATGCGTATAAACCAGAAAGCCAACATGTTTTTTTAAAAGATTCAGGACACACATAATGGAGGTACCTTGACCCCAAATATCTTTTATCAAAGCCTGAAAACTGCATTAATGGGAGTTGCAATGAGGGTCAGGACTTCACTCAATATGTGTTTAATTTGGGCAAACCCCCTTTCACTGAATCTGTTTGCAGAGAGATAATTGATCTTCATTCGTGTAAAGTTTGCTAATGTGTCTGAAGCGCACAAACTCATAACCATGCTGATTTTTCTCTGCTGTTGCATCACTATGCAGATGGCATATGTGGGCTACCTGATGCTGTTCAACTACATTGTCCTGGTCAAGATGGACTTGTGGCCTTCTCCTCAAGAGTGGATTGTTATCGCTTACATCTTCACCAATGGCATAGAGAAGATGAGAGAGGTACAATAGACTATAAATGTAGACCTGTAGTGACCTCTCTAAGCAAGTCTTCCCTACCGGCCAGCCAACTGAAGACCCAAAGTGTCTCCGGCAGCTTATTTAGTGAGTTCAGTGGTGGAGGGCAAAGGCTAATCATGATGTCCATATCATCTAAGTCTCATAGCAAATAGGTAAAATGTACATATATCAGAGAAATAGATGTAAAAGAGTGTTTGGTAGTGGAGATGCAGGCAGGCCACAGAAATGGGAAAACCATGAAAGCAAAAGAGTAAAGTGAATAGAATATAAAGGTATGTGGCCATATTATGTTCATCCTCTGTGGCTTTGTTTTTACTGTAAGTATATGAAATGCATTCATCATTGTGTCAGCTCATTCTGAGCTGTTAGATTCTCCGATAGGTGAACTCATGCTGCCCTCTTATGGTGGTTGTGATAGAGTGCATTTTTCTGTTGTGCTATTTTTGTCACTTTTTAGAGTCACTGTTTATTTTACCCTTTAGCGTCTGTATTTAATTAATGCCATTTTCTGTCATCTCTGCATTACAGCATCCACATTTCTGTTCATTTTCCTCTGATTGCTGTTTAGATCCTGATGTCTGAGCCGGGAAAGTTGTTACAGAAGGTGAAGGTGTGGCTTCAGGAGTACTGGAACATCACAGACCTCATGGCCATCCTCATATTCTCTGTCGGCATGGTGCTGCGTCTCCAGGAGCCACCGCTCATGAGTTATGGACGGGTGATTTACTGTGTCAACATCATCTATTGGTACATCCGGCTGCTCGACATCTTCGGCGTCAACAAGTACCTGGGTCCCTATGTGATGATGATCGGCAAGATGGTGAGAAGAGGACGGGGAAGTCAACTCTGTGTGTTTAGGCATCCCTATTATAATCTGCAGTATTTTTCATATTTTCCTTCCATTATCTGGCCTTCATGCCTATCTGTTTACCCTCTGACTTTGCCCAACATCATCTACAGTATACTGACTGTAACAGCTTACTGAGTTTGATGATTGCAAAGGTTTAATCTGTAAGCAGTAAACAAGCTTCTGTGCCTCTTAACTTTATTGTTTGATCGTAGAGAGTTCAAGATCAGAGCCGATACAGACATGGAGATAAAACAACGGGGGGAGGGGGATCAAAGAGCCAGTTCTGTATCTTTCTGATCCTCGACTGTCCTGGGCATGTCCCTGTTTACCGCTGGATGCAGACTCTTTGATATGAAAATCAGCAGTTAGAGTTACTTAAATTGACAGTGATTTACTCAAATAATTTGCATATGTGATGAGCAGGTTTGAAGTCAACGTTGTTCACAGGCATAAACAGGGTTTTTTTCTGGCTCTGAACAAGCTCAGGGGACTGACTACACATGCAAGCACTTCCTGTCCACATACAGTAAAAACAAATGAGTGTGTTTCACCTAATTTAATATAAATCTTAATATAAATGCAGACCAACTGATTTTCCTGCAGTGACAGACATGCTCATTACCTATTTCCCCATCCAGTGTCATTATTTTCAAAATATCCTGTCCTCGTTTTCTCTTTCCTTTAACCACTCACCTCTTCCCTTCTCCTCTTCCTCTCTCCCTCTGTCAGATGATCGACATGATGTATTTTGTGATCATCATGTTGGTGGTGCTAATGAGTTTTGGGGTGGCACGTCAGGCCATTCTCAACCCTAACGAAGACCCATCCTGGATGCTAGCCAGGAACATCTTCTTCATGCCTTACTGGATGATCTACGGAGAGGTGTTTGCCGACCAGATTGACCGTAAGTTCAGGGGCGAGAGTGTAAGCTGTTAGACAAAATGCGTTTTTGTAAGGAGGAAGGAGGGAGGAATGACGGAAGCAGTATTACTGAAAACACCAGTCTCAGTATGAAATTAGATTTCATTTTCACTCGTTTCTTCACAGCTTGAACTATTACTTGAAGATGTTTATGTGCGCGCGCATGTGTGTGAGTGTGTGTGTGTAACACATACATAATAAAACTGTTTTCCTCGGAGACTAATTGCATCTGCAGTCATGTAGAGAGAGTGACATTCTGACTCAATAAATTATAAATAGACTGTGAGAAGTGTGTATGTGGAAATGTCCAGAGAGTGAGAGTGCGTTTTGTGTGCTGCTCCGTTCTTATCTTTTTGTGTGGTAATATTTGGTGGTGTGTACAGAATGTGAGGAGTGGCCCAAAGAGAAGAGATCTGAAATAATGTTTTCATTCTTTGTTTCAGATATGCATAGTAGGAAGGTACAGCAAAGGCTGAATGAAAAACTCTGGCTGGTCGAAAATTACTTACGCACTCATGGAACCTGGCGTAATAATGGTCCATCCCACATTGCCCAATGCAGTCAAAATCCCAGTAAATCTATAGCTATAGAACTTAATTTAACCACATCTACCTCTCCCACCTCTCCTTCATCATCGTCACATTAATGCCATGTCATG